>NC_057865.1:145329350-145983278 GCF_019393635.1 Dromiciops gliroides
ATATAGCTAAGTCCTGATAAGTGTGAAAATGAATACCCTGAAATGGTCTCATTATTTGAATTTGTACAGAATGTCTCCACTGGGCTGGAACCAATGACCATATTTTATATAATTATAACTTCAAATAGTGAAAAAATGAATACATAAAATCATTTCAGTGTATTTTCTATATATAACAAATGCCTTGGAAGAGTATAAAGTACTAAAAGACACATTGTGGTTTCTCTACCTTTTGAATTTTTCTGTATATGTTAAAATAAGTATCAACATTAACCTTAAAGAAGTCAAAAAGGGTAGCTGAATGGGTATAAAGAAATGGGAAGGACCATTTCTTCCTGCTTTGCCATGGAAGTGGTGGGGACTATATGGTCTGGTCTTATGTAGAAACATCAAAACTTTTTTCTTTTTTTTTTTCTTTTAAAGCATGAGTTGGATATCTGAGATTTTATACTAGCCCTGTTCCAGGACACTGAATGTGAAGAAAAAGAGCATCTAGTTCCAGTACTAAAGGATCTGTGCTTGGTTATCCGGGGACAGTTAAGTGGCACAAAGGATTGAGTGCTAGACTTAAAATAAGGAAGACCTTCATTCAAATACTGCCTGGCACTCTTATTAGCCATGTGATCCAGAACAAGTAAGACTGAGTTGCTCATCTGTAAGATGAGCATAGTAATGGTACTTACCTCATAAGCTTTCTGTGAGGATCAAATGAGATAATATGTATGAAGTGTTTTGTAAACCTGAAAGTAATATGTAAGTGCTATTTTTATTATTATTTCATAATTTCGTATAGAACTACATTGCCCACCTTCTGACAAATGATGGATTCAAGATGCATAATAAAGCACACATTTTATGTGTGGAAATTTATTTTGATTTGGGGACCCTACCTTTGGGCTGAGATTAGAAAGCCTTAGGCCCTCAGGTTTTTCTTCTCTGTGTGGGAGGGGCTGGTACCCCTCCCCCTCCACTTCAATTGAGCCAAAAAAGCCCCATGGCCTGTACAAGATGCCAGGTCAGAAGGCTGGGGGAAAAAAGCCCCAGTTCCCTCTGCCCTGAGTGGATCTATCTGAGAGATCCCGGCTCGTCCAGGCCGGCCTCTAGCATAGCCCATGCAGAGGTCCCTGGGCACCCAGCAGGGGGCATGGGCCCCTGGAGCCCTGGGTGTGGTATGCATGGGACACTCGAGTGTCCCTCCCAGCCACAGCCCTAGTATGGCTGACGGATTAGCTTGATATGTGTCAAGGCACAGAGAGCCCCAAGGTTTGAGTGGAGAGAAGTAAGATATATATACAGGGGAATTAGACAGGAAGGGAGGAACAGACTGAAAGGGGGCGCCAGAGGGCTAGGGGCAGGGGAGAGCACAGAAGCAGTCAGCACAGGGTACAGGTTGGAGAAAGCGAAGATTAAGAGAACAGAAAGGCTGGAGCACTAAGAGACGGGGGAGGTTGTACATTTTATTTCCCTGTATTTTTATGTTTAAATTGTATCTCATATATAAACTCTGCTTTGATTATTTAGTTAAGAAGCTTCTTAATCTTTTGCTTATCAATTAAGAAGCAAGTGTGGTGGAACTTTATAAATGGCCCATAGGAAATGAATAGCAGTCAGATAGCCAGCCAGTCAAAAGTCCCCAGATTAGTCATCAACAGATTAGGCCCCCCAAATTAGCCCTAGTCATTTAAAATATTCTTATTCTTACATATGACATAGGTGATATGAGAATTTATTTTACTCAACTATATATATTTGCCATAGGGGTTTTCTTTTTCTATTAAATAAGGTTCCTGGGCAAGTCACTTAACCCCAATTGCCTCAACAAAATTTTAAAATTAAAATAAATAAATAAGGTTGAGGCTAAAAAGGAGAGTAGAAGCCTTTGAATGACATAAAATCAATTTGAATCTAGATTATAAACTCCTTGAGGTTGTACACTTTCTCTTACCTAAACTTTGTATATCCCAGCTCATGACACACTATTCCACACATTTTAGATATTGAATAAACACACAAATATTGTTTGTGTGTGTGTGTGTTTATATGTGGACTGTGTGTGTATATGTCTGTGTATGCCAGCCAGGGCTTATGGGAGTTCATCAATGTGTAGAGAGCCCATGGGAAGAAACTCCATCTAATTCAGGCATTGCCTGGTCACTGTTAGTTTAAAGGATTTGCTTAGTGTCACACAACAAGTATGTGTCAGAGTTAGGAATTGAACCTAGTTTTTCCCAGTTCTGAGGTCAGTTGTCTATCCACTACGCCATGCAGCCCCTATTATGTTATCATAATCATTGTTTTACATTTTAGAGTTCCATATTGGGAAACAGTATCCTGGATCTTTCATATGCCAGAAAAAGATAGCTATTAAATTCATGGGCCAATTAAAGATAGCTATTAAATTATTTCTTTAGTGAAGGTAATTTTAAAACAAAACTTCTGATTTCAGATTCAGTGATTAATTTATAATATGAACTTTGTTTCAGTTAGAGCTATTTGATAGATTTTCATTTATGACACTAAAAAAATAGAATAAATTTACCTAAATTTACATAGGATGCTTTTCTATAAATAACATTTTTATAATTACCATTATTTATTGTAAACTTGGACAGCTAGGTGATGCAATGGATAGAATCATGGGCCTGGAGTCAGGAAGACTAATTTTCCTGAGTTCAAATCTAATCTCAGATGCTTATTAGCTATGTGACCTTGGCAAGCCATTTAACCCTGTTTGCCTCAGTTTCTTCATCAGTAAAATGAACTAGAGAAAGAAATGGCAAAACACTTCACTGTCTTTACCAAAAAAAAAAAAAACAACTAAATGGGATCATGAAATGTTGCATGAGACTGAAAAAGACCGAATGACTGTTTTATAACTGAAGATGCATTTTAGGATTTTAAGATTAGATTGGGATAATTTTGATTATCACAAAAAAGATTTGGATTGGATTTTAAAATGGCTATCACTAATGATGTTAACTCCATCATTAGTGATAGCCATTTTAAAATCCAACCCAGGGGCAGCTAGCTGGTGTAATGCATAAAGCACCAGCCCTAGATTCAGGAGGACCTGAATTCAAATCCAGCTTCAGACACTTGACACACTTACTAGCTGTGTGACCCTGGGCAAGTCACTTAACCCTCATTGCCTCGTGCCCCCCCCCAAAAAAATCCAACCCAAATCTTTTTTCTGCACAAAGCATAATAGAACAAAGGGTACTGTATAGTTCAGTGCACATAGGAAGATAAAGAAGTAAACACTTGTTCTTTACATTGTTTATAGAAGTTTTTTTTAAGTTCATAGAAAAAATGCTAAATTAGAGTAAAAAGTAATTTTTCTCCTCTTTTGTACTAGTTATGATAAAAATGGTTTAGTAAAACCTCTTATCATATTCTGCATAATTGGACTTTCAGGTCAACTGACAGTTAATTAAAAAATTCATGTTTTAAACCTTGTTAAAAATCATTTCATACTATATCCATAGAATTTGTTGCCTTAAGTATAGTGAACATAATTGACACTGGTTTAATAACATCTTCCAGAATATCAGCTATCTGTGCAGTTCTTTATATCTAGACTAAGAGTTCTCAAGGATGGGCCTAGGACCCCTAAAGGGTCCCCAGGACCCTTTTAGGGATTCCTTAAGGTAAAAACTATTTTCATAACACTAATGCAATGTTGTTTGCCTATTAAAATACAGGAGTCATTCCTTTTGCAGCTACATATTTGTGTGAAGCCAGATGCTTTAACTAAAACAATATATCACAAGAGATTGAATGCAGAAACCCAACTGAGAATCTGTCTTCTATTACCTTGACAATAGAAAACAAAGATATGTATATATATAAACAATGTCAGTCTTCTCACTACCTTTTGTTAGGCAAATGATATTTTGCATTAAAATATTTTTTAAAATATAATGAGTTTCAATATTTGACAAAAACTTCTGGGAAAACTAGAAGATAGTATGGCAGAAAGTAGGCATAGACCAACATCTTACACCATATACCAAAATAAGGTCAAAATGGGTAAATGATTTAGACATAAAAGGTGATACCATAGGTAAATTAGAAGAGGAAGGAATAGTTTACCTCTCAGATCTAAGAAGAGGAGAATTTATGACCAAACAAAAGATAGAGAATATTATGAAAAGTAAAATGGATGATTTTGATTACATAAAATTAAAAGGTTTGTGTACAAACAGAAGCAATGCAGCCAAAATTAGAAGGGAAGCAGAAAGCTGGGAAACACTTTTTACAGCCAGTGTTTCTGTATTTGAAAGTCAAATTTTCTATTCAGCTCGGGTCTTTTCATCAAGAATGCCTAAAAGTTCTCTCTTTAATTGAATTCCCATTTTTTCCCTGAAAGATCATATTTAGTTTGGCTGGGTAGGTGATTCTTAGTTGTAATCCCAATTCTTTTGCCCTCTGGAATATCATATTCCAAGTTGTCCAGTCATTTAATCTAGCAGCTTCTAGATATTGTGTTATCCTGACTGTTACTCCACCATACTTGAATTGTTTCTTTCTGGCTGCTTGCAATGTTTTCTCCTTGATTTGTGTGATGTGTAAAATTAAATGTGGTTGCCTTATTTCTGTCCCAAGTTTGGGGAAAATTAGCTGGGGTTTCTAATATATTTGCTACTTATAAATTAGAAGCTTTAGCACCAGTTTGGGGGCATTAAGCATTTATTAAAGCATACCAAGTATTAGTAAAAAGAGAACACCTGGGTCAGAAAGTTAAGAAAAGGCCTATCTAGCCTGGAGCCCCAGCCTGTCCTGCTTCTTCCTCCAAGTCCTCCACCATGAGCCTGTCTGAGAGCCAAACTGAGAAAGGAGGCTTTCTCTGTAGCCAGAGGAGAGGCAGTCCTTACACACTGCTTCAAGATAATTGACTAGCATCACCCAAAACCATTGGTTCACTGGACTTGAGGGTGGGCATGTGTTGAGGTCAGAGTTCACACCCTCTTGAGGGCCAGGCAGGTATGGTTTTAATTGAATTAACTTTAAATGAGTTAACCAGTCAGTCAATCCAATCAATCTTAATCCAATCAATGCCCTGGGGGAGGGAGGGGGGCCTTTGGGTTTTCCAAAACCCATTATTTTCTCACACCTGGGAGTTATAGAATTTGGCTATAATATTCTTGGAGGTTTTCATTTTGGGATCTCTTTCAGGAGGTAATCAGTGGATTCTTTCATTTCTATTTTACTTTCTGCTTCTAGGATATCAGGACAATTTTCCCTGACAATTTATTAGAAGATGATGTCTAAGCTCTTTTTTTGATCATGGCTTTCAAGTAGTCCAATAATTTTCAAATTATCTCTCCTGGATCTATTTTCCAGGTCTGCTGTTTTTCCAAGGAGATATTTCACATTGCCCTCTATTTTTTCATTCTTTTGGTTTTGCTTTATTGCGTCTTGATTTCTCATAAAGTCATTAGCTTCCATTCACTCAACCCTAATTCTTAAGCAATTATTTTCTTCAGAGAGCTTTTACATTTGGCTTTTCAAACTGGTGACTTTTTTTTTCATGACCCTCCTGCATCACTCATTTCTCTTTCAATTTTTTCTTCTACCTCTCTTACCTTATCTTCAAAGTCCTTTTTGAGCACCTCCATGGCCTGAGACCAATTCATATTTTTCTTGGAAGCTTCGAATGTAGGAGCTTTGACTTTGTTATCTTCTTCTGAAGGTGTATTTTGATCTTCCTTGTCATCAAAGAAACTTTTTAGTGTCTGCATTTTTTTTCCATCTGCTCATTTTGCCAGCCTATTTCTTGACTTTTAACTCCTTAAAGTGGACAGCTAGAGTTTCTGATAAAGGCCTCATTTCTAAAATTTATAGGGAATTAAATCAAATTTTTAAGAATCCAAGTCATTACCCAATTGAAAAATGATCAAAGGATATGAACAGGAAATTCTCTGATGAAGAAATCAAAGCTATCTATTGCCATATGAAAAAATGCTCTAAATCACTACTGATTAGAGAAATGCAAATTAAAACAACTCTGAGGTACCACCTCATACCTATCAGATTGGTTAATATGGCAAAGAAAATAAAATGTTGGATGTTGGAGGGGATATGGAAAAACTTGGGCACTAATGCACTGTTGGTGTAGATGTGAATTGATCCAACCATTCTGGAGAGGAATTTGGAACTATGCCCAAAGGCCTATGGGACTGTGCATACCCTTTGGCCCAGTAATACCACTACTAGGTCTGTATCCCAAAGAGATCATAAAAAAGGGAAATGGACCCACATGTATAAAAATATTTATAGCAGCTCTCTTTGTGGTGTCAAAGAATTGGAAATTGAGGGACTGTCCACTAGTTGGGGAATGGCTGAACAAATGGTATATGAATGTAATGGAATATGATTGTGCTATAAGAAATGATAAGCAGGCAGATTTCAGAAAAACCTGGAAAGACTTAAGTGGATTGATGCTGAATGTAGTGAGCAGAACCAGAAGAATATTGTACACAGTAACAGCAACAATGTGTGATGAGAAACTGTGATAGACTTAGCTCTTCTTAGCAATACAATGATACAAGACAATTCCAAAGGACTCATGATGAAAAATGCTCTCTACATGCAGAAAAAAAAGAACTGTGGATTCTGAATGCAGATTGAACCATACTGTTCCTACTTTTTCTTTTTTGAGGTTTTTCCCTTTTTTTCTCATTCTTCTTTCACAATATGACTAACAGAAATATGTTTAAAGTGATTGTACATATATAACCTATATAAGATTGCTTTCTGTCTTAGGGAAGGAGGAGAAAAGGGAGGGAAGGGAGTAAGGGAGAAAAATTTGGTACTCAAAATCTTATAAAAAAAAACATGTTTAAAACTATCTTTATATGTAACAGGAAAATAATAAAATCCTTTTATGATTAAAAAAAGAATGTAAGCTCATTGAGGGTAGGGATTATCTTGCCTTTCCTGTGCTTAGCACAATGCCAGGCACATAGTAAGCACTTAATAAATGCTTTATTTATTTATCTAAAAAATAAGTTTATTGTTGGCTTTGTTAATTAAATGAATATTCTTTAATGATCAGTTTTGATTTCTAACATGGTAAATATGTGATAAGTATAAACAAAAGCTCTTTTGAGGCTTTCACTAATTTTAAGAGTTTAAAGGAGCCCTGAAACCTAAAAATTTGAAAACTGATGACCTAGACTATGCAGTAGTGTAATAAAGCTGGGCTGGCCCTGTAGTTGGGGATGGAAGGTTGAGAGAGGAAGCAACAGATATTCTTTGTCAGTTTCATATCCAACCATGTGGAAACTGGGGAGCTAGTTTCCAGCTATAACTGACAAAGAGGTCAGTACTTCATAATGAAAAAAAAAGTCTTCTAGTTGAATGTAAAACTGTAAAGAACTTATGACTGTGGTGGTTATGGCCCTAAACTGAGTGTACATACAAAGGAGATGACATAGCCATCTCTCAGTTTCTTTCCAGTGGGGCCATGAGGAGGAAGAATTACTCTGAGCTGCTAGGTAAGGGACCAGACACATTCCTCTACCCAGCCACCATGTGTTTGTGAGCATGTGGTACCTCTGGGGGATTTTGTGTTTATTCTTTTTTTTTTCCCATGTAAATATTTTATTATTTTCCAGTTACATTTAGAGATAGTTTTCAACATGTGTTTTTATAAGATTTCTAGTTTCAAATTTTTCTCCCTCCCTCCCTTCCCTCCCCCCTCCCCAAGACAGCAAGTAATCTATATAGGTTATAAATGTATAATCACATTAAACATATTTCTGCATTAGTCATGTTATGAGAGAAGAATCAGAGCAAAAAAGGAAAAACAACAAAAACAAAAACAATAGAAATAGTATGGTTCAATCTACAGCCAGATTCGACAATTCTTTTTTTTTCTCTGGATTTGGAGAGCATTTTCCATCATGAATCCTTTGGAACTAACGTGCACCATTGTATTGCTGAGAAGAATCAAGTCTATCACAGCTGATCAACAGTTTTGTGTTTATTCTTTCCTGCTCTTAAGAGCAAGTATTCTGAGATGGGAGTGCCCAGGCAACTTGGTGAGATGTAGAATTGAGGGGAATTATGGAGACTTGAAGAAGGAAGGGAAAGTTTGGGATAGCTTCTGTGGAGAACTGAAGGAATCAATTAGGGAAAGGAAAAGCTACTAAGAACCTACTATGTGCCAACACCTTCCTAAGTGTTTTACACATATTATGTCATTTAATCTTCACAACAGCCCTGCAATTTGGGTGCTAGTATTATCCCAATTTTACAGTTGAGGAAACTGAGGCAGATATTAAGTGACTTGCCCATAGTCACACAGATAGTAAATGTCTGAGGGCCAGATTAGAATTCAGGTCTTCCTAACTCAGCATTCTGTCCACTGTGCCACATTCTAGGCTGCTGTATTAAGGTTCCAGCTGAGATTGGATAACATAAGTTTGTGATGTAGTCAGCATGGTTGTAAGACTTCTTTTTTTGGTTTGTTTTTGTTTTTGTGAGGCAATTGGGGTTAAGTGACTTGCCCAGGGTCACACAGCTAGTAAGTGTTAAGTGTCTGAGGCTGGATTTGAACTCAGATACTCCTGACTCCAGGGCCAGTGCTCTATCCACTGCGCCACCTAGCTGCCAGTAAGACTTCTTTTAGCTATGTTTAGCAGCTTAAGGATTCTAGAGAAGAAGATAATGTAGAGTGAAAATGCTAACTACTTGGTGGAGGGTAGAGAGGGAGGAAAATTAAGTCATAATAGGGTAAAGGCCTACTAATAAACCAAGAGTTGAAGAGAATGAAGGTCACAGTGAGGACAAAGAATAGGTTTAGAAGGAATAAGGAATAAGGAGAGAATGAAGGGTTGGATGGGAGGGTTATTAAGCACCTACTGTGTGTCAGGTGCTATGCTAGGCATTGAAAATACAAATACAAAGAATAAATAATTCCTGCTCACAAAAAGCATACATTCTAATGAAAGAGACAACAAGTATATACAGAAGTATATACAGAATAAATAAGAAGAAAGGAAATACAAACATATTCAAGGTAGTTAGGGAGAGAGAACACTAGCAGTTGGAGAGATTGGGAATGGCTGCTTCTTGTGAAAGGATCAGCTTGAACCAAGTCTGAAAGAATAAAGTGATTCTCTGAGATGGAGATGAGAATGGAGTGGATTTCAGGCATATGGGATGCTGATGAAAAGGCATGGAGACGGGAAATGAAGTTGCTGTTGTGAAAAACAGAGGTTAATGTGGCTGGAATGCAGAGTACAGGAAAGCAACAGTCTCCAATTAGACCAGAAAGATAGGTTTAGGCCAGATTGTAAATGGCTTTACAAGCTAAATAGAGGAATTTATATTGTAAGCAATACTAAATCACTACAGTTTATCGAATAAGGGAGCAACATACTTAAAGAAAATCATTTTGGCATATGTATGGAGGATGCACTAGAGTGGTGAGAAAGGGAGTAGTCATTGAAAAAGCAGGGATGATCAAGGGTGCAATTTACTGGAAAAGAAAGACAGGAGTTGATGGGATCAAACACAGCAATAGAGGGATTGTCACTTGGCTAGGGGCAGCTAGATGGATCAGTGGATAGGGTGCTGGGCTTAAAGTCAGGAAGACCTGAGTTCAAGTATGGACATTCACTAGATGTGTGACCCCAGGCAAGTTACTTACCTCTGTTTGCCTTAATCCATTGGAGAAGGAAATGGTAAAACCACTCCAGTAACCCCATGGACAGTATAGTTTACAGGTTCACAAGCTACAGATATGGGAAAATTTGGAAGAGAGGAGAAAGAAGGCAAGATATTGGGTTCAGTTTGGGACAGATTCGTTTGAAATGTTTCTGGAACATCCAGTTTGAAATATACAGGAAGTTCTCATCCTCTCAAATTAAAGATTTTAAACTTTTGACGGATTGAATGAGGAAGCTGCTGGGTCTTCCTTGGGAAGATCAAACTGAGGTTTACAGGAAATTGCCCAGAACTTGTATTGACCAAAGTATAGCTGGATATCTTGCTTCCTGCATTTCCTAAACAAATTCCCCACCATGAACTTGTTTTCTAGGTATTTGTCAATTCCTGGAAAAGTAGAATCTAGAAAAAAATAATCGTAATAGCTAATCTTTACATAGCACCCCTAGGTTTACAAAGCATTTTGCAAATATCTCATTGTATCCTCTCAACTACTCTGAGAGGAAGGTACTGCTATTATTATGATTCTTATTTTACAGATGAGGAAACTGAGATTAGGGTAAACAGAGTGAGTGACTTTACCCTGAGTCACAGAACTAGTGAATCTCGCAGGTCAAGATTTCAATCTAGATCTTCCTGACAACTGGTATACCACTCTATTTACTGTGCCACCTGCCTAGCTAATTAAGTGAGGTTAATTGAGAGACGGTTGAGTGGTTTATTGTATTCTTTTTTTCCTAAACTACTTACTTCCCTTAACAGGAATCAGATGAAAGCGAAGCTTTTAGAAGCAGAAACCATAATTACGCAGGTGGCTGGAGGAAATATGTGTTGGGGGGGAGGGAGGGAATACAAATCCACTTGACAGGACAGTTTACTGTAAGGACATTTTATTTATTCCCTCAGTGGAGAGGATGACATCACTTTGAAGGCTACCAGCTATAACAAATGTCAGTTCTGCACGGCGACAACAGTTTGATCTTTGTCTTTTTGTTTGCAGTGGTAACTAGATTTGAGCTGGTTTCTTTCCCTTGTTAGCGAGGCTTGGGAGTGCTTTCAATATCCCTCTAGTTCAGGACCAAGGAGCGCTCTAGGCATTTTCTTTGACTGGTAAAGACGTCCCAAAGAGCATGAAGAGCTGGGCTAGCTCAGCTCTCAGCAAAGCTCGGGCAAATGACATTCGGTGCTCTCGGTTTTAGAGCCCAGTGTGACCAGGCTATCCTCCCTTCCGGCTCTTCAGAATTTGGGAATGCGCCGCCTGGGAGAGGAGAAGGGAAAGGACAGATTCCTTCAAAGCCAGAGCCAAAGACAAAGATAAGGAGCGAATTTCCCTTCCAGCATCCTCTGGACCACAGAGCCCGGGGGGAGGGGGAGGACGGTTGATGGGGGTGGGGAGGAAGAAGGAGGATTAGCCGCTGGCCAGCACCCAACCCGGGTGGCGTGATTTGAGGAGGTGCAAGAAGGGCAAGGGACAGTCCGACACACGCCGCCCCGCCCCACCCAAAAGGCAGCTACAAGACGGGGCGGGTCTGAAAGCCCCTCCCCTAGTCCGCTTCTCTCCCCCTCCCCCCCCCCACCCCCCCACCCAGTCTGCGCTAGGCAAGGGGGAGGCGGGCGCTAGTGAGTCACGTGCCGGGGCCGCTGCCGCGGTTATCTGCGGCCACCGTGCGCCCCCAAGGGAGGGCGGGAGGCAGCCATCCCTGCAGAAAAGCGCGTGCCTCACGTCCAGCCCGTCCCCGGCTTCCTCCTCCTGACCTCCGAATCCTATCGCGTGCGCACGGCTCCGCCTCTTCCTCCTCCCTCCTCCCTCCTCCCTCCTCCTCTCCTCCCCTCCGCGGCGCTCCCCACCCTGGGGGGTGGGGTGGAGAGATGGGGCTGGGAGGAGCCGAGGGCTCGGACTCGGGAGCCGCGCGGACCGCCGCCTCCTCTGGCGTCACGGCTCTTCCCCTCCCCAATCCCGGCCCGCCCTCCCTCCCTCGACCCCTCCTCCTGCTCCTGCTCCCACTCCCGCTTCGGCTCCTGCACCCCACCTCCTCCCCTCCTCCTCTCCTCCTCCTCCGCCCCCTCCCCCCTCGGTCCGTGCGGGGACTTAAGCAACGGAGCGCGGCGAAGCCCATTTTTCCCCTTCCTCGCAGCGCCGACGAGCCCGTGGCTCGCCTCCCCCCACACGCCCTCCGCCCCGAGATGAATTGTGCGGCCGAAGCCGAGTTCAACATCCTTCTCGCCACCGATTCCTACAAGGTACTGGGGCTCGGGGTGGGGGCAGGTGACGGACGGAGGAAGGAGGTTCGGGGAGACGCGGGCTGACTGACGGGGTGGAGAGGCTGCGGCCGGCGCGGCAGGGGGGAGGGGGGCCGGCTGCGCTGCACCAGGGGGCCCGGGGCAGGTGAGCCGGCTCGGGGCCCGGGCCGAGGCCGGAGCCGGGGCCCAGGGAGGCCGCTGTCGGCGGGGATGGGGCAGGTGAGGTCGGGGCTCCCTGACTGCGATGGATGGGGAGGAGGCGGGGCCTGCCGGAGGGGAGGGATGGCGGGGCGGCGCGGGGTACTGGGAGGGGGCGTGGGAGGCCGGGCGAGGAGGAGGGGACCGCGCACGGATGCGCACCTCCGCAGACCCGCGCCCCGGCCTCCCCAGGAACGCTGCCCTTTCTTTGCAGGCCGGGCCTGGGGGTGCGAGCGAGCGCTCGAGGGAGGGAGGAAGGGCGGGCATTCTGCTGGGGAAGCGGGTCAGTTAGGTAACGGCTGCAGCGCCGGCGGCGGGGGGGAGGCCTTGGATCTGCCCACGCCGCTCCCCCCTCCCCCAGCCAACCCCGGGGGTGGGGGGACCTCGGGCGCGCTGGGATCCTGGGGAAGAGGGCTACCCTGCTCTCCAGACCTTCCCTCCGGGGAATTCTACCTGGTTTATTTTCCTTTCCTTTACCTTCCTCTTTTTAAAAGAAAACAAAAACAAAATTTCCTGGTCTCAGGCAGTAATTGTGTAATGAGCAGGTACCCGCCCCCCCCCTTGGAAGAAGGGTTGGGGGTGGGTGGGTGGAGGAAATTGTGGAGGAACGTGGTTGGAAAGGGCATCAGGGTACATTCTCTCTGTCTTTTCAGCCCGGCGTTTGTCTCTCTCCGAGTTGCGATTGCTTTCTTATCCCTTGCCTCTGGTCCACTGGACTCTTCCTTGTTTGACTCAAATCTGTCATCATCAGCACTGTCCTTTGGCCCATAAAGAAGCAGAAACTTCAGCTTGGGACTTCTAGGAAGAGAAAGTTAGGAAAGGAAAGTGAAACTAATGGAGCCCTGACGGCTTGTGGAGTTAATACTAGAGGGCACAGCCCAGTTCAATATTTCTTATTAAACACGTGTTCTGATGCTGCCCCATTACTTAGGCTTTCAGAAATATAGAGGGATGGCTAATGAGGAGCAAATTTAGCATATATTATTGTACACATTGTTATGCATTACTAGTCTGATGCTTCAAAGATACATGCAATATTATTGAGACAAACTCACGTGTTCATTGGACTTGAGAAATGTAGGTTTTTGACCGCCAAGATGGTGGGCTAAGTACATTTAATCTAACGACAATCCCTTTAACATAACAACTGTATCTGGTTCATTAGTGCTAAAAATGATTTAGAATCCTGTTTCACTTTGTATAAATCATTCTACTGTTTTGTGTTTCCTCTTAACTTGACAGTGGCTTTAACCAGATAACTTTGATACATTTTTTCTGATTCTGAAACTTAAATGGTTTGAGGTCTAAAATCCTAGGTAGTCTGTTAGTGTTAGTGAGTCATAAAAGTAAGACCCTTGGAGTTTTGAATAGTATGGCTCTTTATTACCCTGGGATCCTAGGATCATACATTTATGGCAAAAAAAAGGATCTTAGAGGTAATCTAGTCCAACCCCCTGAGGAAACAAAAACCCAGAGAAGTTGTGACTTAACCAATCTCATTAAAGTAAGCTAGAGCTCTGATTCCAAAGTTCATTGGTGCTCTTCCATGCCTACAGTAAACAGCTTACTACTCTGAAACAAACTATTAGATTATTGTGTTAGATCAATAGTTCCATTGGATTAGTGATTTAGATATCTCCAGTAGTTATTAAGCATCCTGTTCAGTTGTCCAACTCTTTGTGACCCCATTTGGGGTTTCCCTGGCAAAATACTAGAGTGGTTTGCCATTTCCTTCTCCAGCTCATTTTACAGATGAGGAAACTGAGGCCAACAGGGTTAAGTGACTTGCCCAGAGTCATATACAGCTAGGAAGTGTCTGAGGCTGAATTTGAACTTAGGGAGATGAGTCTTCCTTACTCCAGGCCCTTCACTCTATTCACTGTACCACCTAGCTTCCTGTAGATATTCCCATATTAGGCATCTTAAGTGTTATCTATGTTTCCACTAGTAAAAACAGTGTGAGACTTAAGGAAGACCTGAATTGAATCTTGCTTCAGATACTTAGCTTTCACTTAACCTTTTTTTAGCCTTAGTTTCCCCATTTATTAAATATTCTAGTTCCTACTTCAAAGAGTTGTTGTGGGGTTCAAATGAGACATGGTGTAACTAACTTTGCAGTCCTTAAGAGTTCTATATAAATGTTTGCTTTTATTATATTTTTAGTATTTACATCTGAAAGGAGTTATTTCTTTTCTTTTCCTTCTTTTCTTTCTTTCTTTCTTTTTTTGCGGGCAATGAGGGTTAAGTGACTTGCCCAGCATCACACAGCTAGTGTCAAGTGTCTGAAGGTGGATTTGAACTCAGGTGCTCTTAAATTCAGGATCAGTGCTTCATTCACTGCACCACCTAGCTGCCCCCTGAAAGGAGTTATTTCTTAACCCAGCCTTTAAAATGCAAACATTTTAATAATAAAGTAAATATAGTATGCCGCTTTCATTAAAAAGTGAAGGTACAAATGAAAGATTGATCTAACACTTAACATACATTATTTTTTTTCCTTGAGTGCCTTCTAATAAAAGCTAAATATGGCAATAATGTATTTTTATTATGGACTTAATGTACTTTCACATTAGTTTTAGTAGATTTATAAACTATTATAAAGCTAATATTTTCTAATCTCCTAACAAAGCAGACTTATACCACACTATTTAAAACAAAAATTATAGAATGTTTGAGATAGGACCATAGAGTCCATTTAGCATAACCACCTCATTTTACAGATGAGAAAACAGACTCAGAAAAATGATTTGCCTCAAATTTCAGAGCTGCTTAGTGAGTGTACTGTAGAAGTGGGATTTGAAAATATTGAGTGTCCTGACCCCCAGTCCAATACTTTATCCACACACTTGGTTTCCATAAGGTCCTATATTCAGGAGTCTTTCAAGTCAAGCCAGTTTGCTTTAGCTTTCTAGTGTGCCACTTTTGTTTTTTAAGTGAGGCAATTAGGGTTAAGTGACTTGCCCAGGGTCACACAGCTAGTAAGTGTTAAGTGTCTGAGGCTGGATTTGAACTCAGGTACTCCTGACTCCAGGGCCAGTGTTCTATCCACTGCGCCACCTAGCTGCCCTGTAGTGTGCCACTTTTAGCAGCTTATTTTCCTATATCTTAGTGTACTTTAACATTTAAACTTTTTCTACAACTCTTTAGCATAAACTCAGTTGCTTAAATAAGGTAATATACATAAAACACTGTAAATGGCAATTAATAATGATTATATTATGATCATTTTCCTTGACATGATATAATGTTTTTCATTTAAGATGATAGACCTATTTTGTGCCAACAGGGCAGTGAAAGGTTATGAAACAAATTTCATGTTAAAGTTTGGTTTTCTATAATAATAGCCAACATTCACATAGAGATTTAAGGTTTGCAAAGTGCTTTGCACAATCACTTCCATTTGATGTTTATAACAGTCTTGTCAGTAAGTGCTATTTTTGTTCCAATTTCACAGGTAAAGAAACTGAGGCTTAGGGAGGTTAGTTGACGGATAGTTACATAGCAAGTAAATGTCTAAGGTGAAATTTGTACCCCTGTCTTTCTGATTCCAAATTCACTTTGCTACACACTCTACTTTGCTGCTTCTTACTATTAGACTTTATATTTATAAGCCTAATTAGATGCTGATATAAAACAGTGTTTTATGAATTCTACAAACACCTTTTAATCTGAAGATGTAGGTGTAGTTTTCCAAACTGTGATGATTAATAGTCTGGTCATTTCTGTTGGTCTCCTTTGCTGGGCAGCTGAGAGACAATAGTTCAAAATAGTATAGTGGAAAGGTCCTTCCCAGTTTAAAAATTCGTTGACTTTTTTGAATAGCAGTAATGAACAATTTAATTTTGAAGTTGCCTGATTGTATGCCCATGATTTGTACATATAAATGAACATCATCCTGAGTTGGTTTTAATGGAGACCACTAGTTAAAATTCCCTTGACTTTGTAAGGATTTAGAGCAGCAGATTCAGGACTAAAACAGAAATTTTGTACTACATATATTTCTGTAATCTGTTTACCTGGTGATCTTGCTACTACACTTGGTCACTTATTCAATATATTTTGACTGTTTCTAAGATATACATTGTGTATAAGACCGACATCTGTTTTTCTCTTAAGAATCTTAAGGTACCAATCATAAAACAGGACTGCCTATCTTAAGCCCTATCATCATGCCAACAAAATGGGAATTAACCTACTTGAGCACATTCGCAGTTTGCTAGACCAGATAAATAAAGTGTAGTGGGAACATGCTTGTGTTGTATCATCTTGGCATTGGAGAATCTTGGAAATAAACAAATTTTATTCCCCCTATAATTTGAGCTTCAAACTCTTTTCCTTAAAGGTTTATCTAAGGGATTACCTTGATTTCTTGACCCTGGACTTCAACATACTATACAGGGTTATGACCTATTTTACCTTGATAAATAAGGATAAAAAGATTTAGCTGGAAATAGCTAAATCTTAATGGAATCTTCTCATATCATACACTGATTAGTTGGGTTTTTTTCCAAAATCAGCTGCCTGTTACCTAAAAACAGTACTGAATCATTATACAGTCTTAAAACAGGTTTGTTACTTAAATCTGATGTCAAGTACAGTTAGTCTTTAACTTGTGTTCTAAAAAGTAATTTATTAAGTGGCTTTTTTACAACTTGGAATTCATTTTTTCATAGAAACTGTTATAGAAAGTAGTTAGGTTCTCAGAATTCTGATAAAGGAAGATGCTATTTCAAGCAATTTTAGATTTCAAATTATAACAAAATGAAGTGGAAAAAAATGAGGTAGTATAAGGGAAACAATATAATCAGAGTGGAAGGTGGGAATGGGAATTGTATGTGAGCATGCAAGCCAGTCCTGCCTAGGAACCCTAACCCCATTCTAGTCTAGCTTCCCATAGGATTCTTCCCATCTTCCTCTAAATACATTCTTTAAAAGCTGTTTTTTTTTTGTTTTGTTTTGTTTTCTTCCTCACAAAGAAAGCAGCAATGATGACTGGCAGTTGGTCAGTGGTGCTTTGACTGTTTGTCTTTTTGCCAAATAGGTATATTCCTAAAAGTTTTGCATAAAGTGAAATTTTTCTAATCCGTGTTTAATTTTTTGTGTAAAATTAGAGCTACGTTTATATAAATAAGATCATCTTTATAAATGGAGCAGTTATTGGTGGGGTTCAGTTTTCTCATCTCTAGAAAGGGAATAGTAACACGTATAGTGCCTACCTCACAAGGTTGTTGAAGCTTAAATGAAATAATGTAAATAAAACGTTTTCCAAAACGTAAAGTGCTTTGTAATTATCAGTCATTACTGTGTATGACTGTCCCACTTCAATGCTAACAATTTATAGCGCTCCTCAACAAATGCCTGATCTATTTAGAGTCAAAGAACAGAAGTCCAAAGAGAGTGAGAGCTTTTTCCCCATTCTTACTTTATCCCCTTTCAGACTGAACCTGAGATTAAAAAAATATTTTCTTTATAATAAGCCCAGTGTAGCATCTTGGATACTATGTTGTATTTGACATCAGAAAGACCCCAGTTCAAATCCTAACTCACAGTTACTATGTGACACTAGAGAAGCTTCTTAACCTCTCAGTAACTCTTATGCACCAAGCATTTGCATTTCAATCCTTAATTCCAAAAAAATGTGCCATGACTCAGTATAACAAATAAGCCAACATTTCTGTAGAGTGACGAATGTCTAGCAGTATGTATTATTCTTTTTCAAATTTACGTGGGCATGAGTAATAAAATACAAATTCATTTAAAAGCATATATAGGGGGCAGCTAGGTGGCACAGTGGATAAAGCACCAGCCCTGGATTCAGGAGGACCTGAGTTCAAATCCAGCCTCAGACACCTGACACTTAATTAGCTGTGTGACCCTGGGCAAGTCACTTAACCCTCATTGCCCCACCAAAAAAAAAGTAAATAAAAGCATATATAAATTCATATTGGCCTTATTCTGAGAAAATTCTGTCAACATACTAATAGTAAAATTGCTATGGTAGGAGTTTGTGAAACTTATACCTTAAAAAGGGTTTCTCACATTTGAAAAGGTTGTGAACCATCGATTGAGTCCATCCTCCTACATTATAGGCCAACAAAACTGAAGCCCAGAAAGTT
The DNA here is from genome assembly GCF_019393635.1 of Dromiciops gliroides. Taxonomy (NCBI): domain Eukaryota; kingdom Metazoa; phylum Chordata; class Mammalia; order Microbiotheria; family Microbiotheriidae; genus Dromiciops; species Dromiciops gliroides. Next base: position 145,347,581 of record NC_057865.1, read on the forward strand.
TAAATAATTTGTTCTCTATGGACTTAAAGGCTTTCAGATATACATTGTGTTTTTGAAATTATCATAAAACCACATTTCAATAGTTTCTTTTGGGGTTTTTTTGTAGAATCTATAGCCAGCAGAATTCTTTTTGTAAATTGTAGTACTATAGCCAAGTTTGAATAATCTAGTTCCTCTTGCCTTTTGGGGAAAAAAGGTATTATATAAATATGATTTAGAACTTCATTGATTTGATGTTTCTGCAGGTGACCTTACATGATGTTATATAGACATTCATAAAATAAATGGAGTATTTTGCTACTGGCTGGGTCTATAAATGGTGGGCTCTAAATGTTTCCTAGCATATCATAAACAGTAAGCAGAATGGGAAAGGTAGAATGGCAATCACTTTTGACCATATACTACCATAATGCTAAGGAAAGCTGTATCTGATTAGATGACAATCTGACTTAGGGATAGCCTTAAAAACACTTTTGAGAAAATTAGACTTTAGTTTCACAGAAATGGGCTAATATAATTTAAATATTTATAAGGTGGTTTTGAAATTAACATGTAATTCAGACAGGGATCAAAACATACCTAACTTCTGGCATACAGTGTTTTTCTTTTTTGCTCTCCATTGTTGAATTTCTTGGGTAACACTTAATAATAGAGAAAACTAGGGGCAGCAAGGTGGCACAGTGGATAGAGCACCAGCCCTGGATTCAGGAGGACCTGAGTTCAAATCTGGCCTCAGACACTTGACACTTACCAGCTGTGTGACCTTGGGCAAGTCACTTAACCCCCATTGCCCCGCAAAAATAAAAAAATAATAGAGAAAACTACCTTTGTTGTAGACTTGGACTAGAAACTTTACAGGATACAAAGGCATGTAGCACCCACCAGTTGACGCTATCTAGATATGCAATAAAATATTGCCCTTGTACTAATTTATAATGGCAGGATAGAGTGCCGAGCCTGCATTCTGAAAGACTTCTCTTCCTGAGTTCAAATCTGGCCTCATACATTTCCTAGCTGTATGACTATGGGCAAGTCACTTAGCCCCATTTACCTCACTTTCTGCATCTGTAAAATGAACTTTGAGAAGGAAAAGGCAAGCCACCCCAATATCTTTGCCAAGGAAAACCCAAATGGGTCACAAAGAGTTGGACATGACAAAAATGACTGAACAACAACACTAAATTTTAATAGGAAACCAAGTTAAAGAGCTACATCTTATACTAGCTCAAAAATAATTTTTATAATAGTCCATCTTTTCCTGTAGTGTCATACACTATTTTCAAAGTATTTTTTATTCTAAACAGCAAGATGAACATTTACATACACTCAGCAGAAGAAAAACTAGTGTGCATGAAATCACAAATTTTCCTTTCATTCCACTTGCTCTTGTTAAATATAATAAAATCTGCACATAACTTTTAAAACTATCCTGCTTGTCTGTGCTTCCTTCTTTTTCTCTTCTGTGTATTTTTTAAAAATGTTACACAGTGGCCTTTTGCGGGGGAGGGGGCATAACCAATGCTAATCTTTCCTCTCTAACCCCAACCCCTCACCCAATTAAAAACAAAGAGAAAGGGAAAAAAAACAACAACTCATAATGAATAAACATCAAGCAAAACTGAATCTAGACAGGAACCATGGCCTCGTGTGTCTCTTTCTGCACCTTGTGTCTATCACCTCTGTCAGAAAGTGGGTAATTTCCTTTATCATAGGTCCTCTGGAAATATGGTCAGACATCGCATTGACCAGTCTTACAGTGTTGATATCTTCATATAAATTGTTCTTTTGGTTCTCCTCACTTCACTCTGTGTCAGTTCAGGCCACTGAATATTTCTTGAACTCATTTTTTGTCTTTGTGCAAAAATATTGCATTACATTCTTGTACCACACAACTCATTCTCCAAATTGCCTAAAGCAAATTGAGACACCTCCTTAGATTCTTTCCGAGCTTGCTTGCCCATGCGCGCTCTCTCTCTCTCTCTCTCTCTCTCTCTCTCTCTCTCTCTCTCTCTCTCTCTCTCTCCCCCCCAATACTTCCCCTCACCTCCCCCTTACCCCCATTAATCCTTCACAATCAGGCAGTTATTTTTGCTTACAATTACTCCCTCTCCCTCTATAAGACAGAATATTATCCTCCCTTTTAACCACCACCACACTCCAGCCCTGATTATTTCCCTGTTGAGTTAAATATATAAATTCCTACACCAAGCTGTATGCGTGCTCATCTCTTCTTTAGCCATAATTACATGCTAATCTATATAGAACTGAGTGTTGGTATGCTTTTTGCAACAGGTGTACAATGATTACAGTCTGATTCCTGGTCTACCTACACTGGTATAAGAGCCATTCCTAGGGATACCATCTTCCTTGGAGAAGATTATTATCATTCCTATTTTCTGCGCCAGTACTGCCTTCCATTGTGTAATTATTTTCTTGTTATAGACATTATCATATATTTCTATACTTAAAAGGATCTGTGATTTCATTAATGCTGATAATCTATTAATTCAGATCACCACACCCCCCTGCTTTAACAAAACAGGCTGTCTATGAGTTGCTATAGCACCCTAGAGTACTTGCACACTTAAAGACACACAGTTAATTTGGTAATCTGGCAAAGAGCCTACAAACTTAGACTGATTCTAGTTTGGCAGACACACAGTCTGTCACGGGGATTGTACTTGAAGCTTTTCTTACTTGGTAAGACCAGTAAGAGGTTGTGCTCCAACTGCATGGGCTTTAAGAACCATGTGTCAGAGCACCTCAGCATCATCCTGAGGCATTAGAATAGGACCTTAGGGGAAATGATCTACAAATTTCCACTATTCGCATTAATTTCTTTTCCTTTCTGTGACCCTGGGCAAGTCACTTATGTGTTTGCTTCAGTTTCATCATCTATAAAATGAGCTGGGAAAAAAATGACAAACCACCCCCAAAAAACCCCAAATGGAGTCATGAAGAGTCAGACATTACTGAAAGGAAAAGATTGTTGTTGTTTGTTTCACACCCTTTTCAAGAACAATGTGACATGGAGCAAGGATGGATTTAATGGAGTCTGGATTCAATTCCTTGTACTCTTTACTACTAGCTTTATGACTTTAAGCAAATCACTTTACCTTTCAAGGTTTTCTGGTCTGTAAAATTAGTGGATTGAACTTGATCTCCTAGCTTCTAATACTTTTCCGCAACTACTTAGACATTTGCAAAACTGATTTGTATGAATTTCCCTTGGACCTATGGGCTTGCCTAGTATAAGTTATAAGGAGAAGTGAAGTGGCCTTTTTGGTGAAAAGAAAGGAGTTAAAACAGGGGCCCAGAAAAACTAGATAATCATCTGACTAATCATAAGTTGCTTGTATTCTTAGAACTATTTGTACTAAGCTCCTGCTTTTATGCATCATAACTTAGAAAATAAGCTATTTGGGGCTTTTAAAAAATATGAGATGAAATAAGAGGCAAAATAGAGAACCAGCCTTGACATCAGGAAGACCTGGTTTCAAGTCCTGCCTCTTAACTGTCTGGGATCATAGCCAAAGAGGAAGAGAAGGGAAGGGAATAAACACTTATGTAGTACCTACTATGTGCCCAGTGCTATGCTAAGCCCTTTACAGATATATTATCTGATCCTCACAACAACCTTTTGAGTTAGGATACTGTTATTATCCCCATGTTACAATTGAAGAAATTGAGGCAAACAGTAATTAGTTGGCTTAACCAGGGTTACCCAGAGCTAGTAAGTATCCAAGGCTAAATGTGAAAGTAGGTCTTCATGACTCCACTAGTCCATCTTGCTGCCAAATCAATTAACCTTTGGAGTAACTCTTAATTCATAAGTTACAGATAGTAACTCATCTGCATTGTGTTGCAGATTTCTGCCCTGTGGGTTTCCTACACCACATGTACTCAGTTCCTGACAAAGAAAGAAAGGGACAAAAAGTGTTCAGACACCAACACATACAGGTTATAGACAGATACAGATACCATTCTGCTGCCACATAAGCTTCTGCTCTGGAAATTAGCTGATCAATACCAAATTGTTAAATTTGTTAATGTTAGAAAAAGTTCCCTAGTCTACTTGACTAATTTCTGTAAGTTAATACTTAAATACTTTACCACCTCAAAGAGCTTGATTTTCCAAAACTGGATTCATTTGTTCAATAATTACTAAGTAGCTACTGTGCGTCAAGCATTATGCTTGATACTAGGGTTAAAAAATAAAAAGTCTTTGCCCTCAGAGTTTATTTCACAATACATGTTGAAACTTTGAGTATGGGCAGTATTGTTTTTCTAAATGCTGTTTACTTTATAGACTAGACAATCTGACTGGGCAGCAGTCTTATAAAGGTTTTTATTAAATTTTTATTTATAGAATAGATATTATTCCTAGGCATTATTCTTTTAAATACCATATGAAGTTTTAGAATCATGTAAAACATAGTTGTTTTAGTTTTGTTAAGTCATTTCAGTTGTGTCTGACTTTGTGATCCCATTTGGGATTTTCTTGGCAAAGATACTGGAGTGGTTTGCCATTCCTTCTTCAGATCATTTTACAGATGAGGAAACAGACAAATGTGGTTAAGTGACTTGCCCAGGGTCACACAGCTAGTAAATCTAAAGCTAGATTTGAACTCAGGAAGAGGTGGCCTCCACAGCACCATCTAGCTGCCCCAAAGGATGATTTATCTACTACCTATTCCGTCTTTTCAAGAGGATGGATGAAAAATAAATGACCCTTACTTTGCCCTATAATACTTTCTACTAATATATTTATCCACAAAATTCAACCCTTTATCAGCAGGCACACATAATTGAGCTAACTGCAAAATTCTAATCATTTCCCCAAGATATCTACATATCAGGAGTATTATTTTTTCTATTTTGACCATATTAATGAATTTTTTCTTTCCCTGTTTCTTTTCTACTTGCTCCCAAGTAGCCTTTTAAAAAGTATCTTTATATACAGAGAGGCAGTATAATAATGTCTTTAATACAGAGTTAGCCTCATGGTCCATTAGACCTGGGTTCAAATAATGTATCTGACCTACTGGCTATGTGATCATGGGCAAGTCACTTAATCTCTTCATGCCCCAGGCAAATCTAAGACTAAATTGAAGTTACTGATTTACATTAGCATAGAGGATTTTTTCTCACTGGGAGTTCCTGATACTAGTGAAATAACAGGTTTGTCTAGTTATATATCTATATAGACATGCATATCTATATACACACATGTGTGTATATATTTTGCTTTATAAACATTCTTATTTATTCTTTGCAAGATCCCTGTGAAGAAATAAAAGCGTTGTTATCCAGCTTTTACACATAAGGACACTCAAAGGGTTTAGGTTATTGCCAGGTTCATCAGATACTATGTGGTAGAGCTGAGACGTCAGTTCAAGTCCCACTCCCACCTCCCAAATTCAATTCTTTAGATATAATGTGATTATAACTTCATACAACTACATTCTTTAATAAACTGGTGACCAGAAGGTTGACCACCAGATGATGAATTTTTTTTTTCAGCTACCCCCCAGCTCCGTGAGAAAAGAATGCCCAATTAGGAAAACATACATTTTCTCACTACTGTCATTGAAAGTGTTTCTTTTCATAATTTTTAAAATATATTGAGCAAAGTAGTTGCAAGATATTCTCTTTAGCTGTAAAGAAGTTTCAGGCTTGTGGTGTATGAGTCTTTGCTTAACATACCAAGTTAAAGTAAAAACTATTTTTTCTTTTGTAGTTCCTTTTGAAACCCATCAGTCTTGTTGAAGTTGGTGATAAAAGCTGAACAGCATGAGTGTCTTAATTTTTATAAATGTTCTTTTCATTTTATTTTAAAAGTTCATTTTTACTATAGAAATGATCAACCCTAGTTTATTAGAAAGAAAGTTAGTATATTCTTACTTTACTGCTGGGAAAATGAACATAGTCTCCATTTGTTCAACATTGGTAAAATGATGCTATTACTATGATAAAGCATATTTGGGCACTGGAATAAAATTATATTTTAAATTAGCCTGTTTACTATTTACAATTTTTGTGTAAAAGAGAAGCAGAAAAATCTTACTCTTTCCCCTAAATTCATGAAAGTTTGTGTAGAAAGATCCCTTATTTTTATCATGATATGTGGTTTGACATTTATTATGTAGGCCTTGGTGCCCCACCTATACCAATTAGAAAATTAATTTAGTGATGTAACCAGTGCATGAAGAAATTTTTTAAGCTGCTACTTGGATGCAGACTTTTAATTTTTTTAATTCTAGTAAGATCATGATTTTTGGATTGGTACTTAAGTTTGTTCAGTGTTGTGTTCTATATTAGGAATTGATTGTTCAATCATTTCAGTCATGACTCACTCTGTGACCCCATTTGGGGTTTTCTTAGCAAACTTACTAGAGTGCTTCGCCATTTCCTTCTCCTGATCATTTTACAGATGAGAAAATTGAGACAGATAGGGTTAGGTGACTTGCTTAGGGTCATGCTGCTGTTGTTTGGTCTTCATTCTTGAAGAGGACCATGACATCAGGGTAATGTCATGCTTGCACTGAATTGGATTTAAGTGAGAGAGGGTTGTGCAAGGTCACCAACCTCACTCCTCCAAAGCCATCTGAGTCCAGTCGCAAGATATACATCAGAACTGGAGATGGCCCCAAATGTTTGAGGCAACTGGAGTTGTCATTTGCCCAGGGTCACACAGCTAGTAAATGTCTGAGGTAAGATTTGAACTCAGATCCTCCCAACTTCAGGGCCAGTGCTCTATCCATTGCACCACAGTAATGTCTGAGGCCACATTTAAACTGCAGCCTTCCTAAATCCAGGCCCAGCGTTCTATCCACTGCACCACTCAGTTGCTCATATTAGAGACTGAATTCTTGTATAAACATATTTTTTCCTTAAAGTAACAGTCATAATAATTTTCAGATTCACCAGTACTCAGTAAGGGGTCATGTGCCAAAACTCCAAATGCAGTATTCTTTCCAGTTTCATCTTTCTCTTTTGAATATTTGAAATATTTCCAACTTTTTAAAATTTTGATATATATTTGCATATGTCAATTGGTGTCTTTTTACTAATATGCTTCTCTTCACATAGGTTACTCACTATAAGCAATATCCACCCAACACAAGCAAAGTTTATTCCTACTTTGAATGCCGTGAAAAGAAGACTGAAAACTCCAAAGTAAGGAAGGTGAAATATGAGGAAACTGTATTTTACGGGTTGCAGTACATTCTTAATAAGTACTTAAAAGGTATTATTTATTATTTTCCCAGTTTATTTTTTAAGCCAGTTTAACATAAATCTTCATAATTCTTTCTCCAATCTTGCTGAATTCTGATTTACTAATTTATTTAATTTTGTCCAACTGATTTTTCAGAGTGAGAAAATGTTTTTTAAAGTAGTTAAACTTTACAATTCAAGCTTGTTTTAATAATTCTTTGCCTGTTACTGGTCTTCTTTCCATTTTGATAAGAAGTTATTTATTTGGAGGCCCTGGAGAGATATATACATACATACACATATGTATATGTACATATGTGTATACATACATATATATATATGTTCATATATGTGTGTGTACATATTTCAGGGAATCCATGAACTTGAATGGGAAGAATTTTAAATCTTTATTTTCACTAACCTGCAACTGAAATCGTAATGCTATGTATTTTGTTTTATACATTTAAAAACTTTTTTCTGAGATGGGGTCCATAGGCTTCACCATACTGCAAAAGAGAAGTCCATAAAACAAACAAACAAAAATTGTTAAAGAGCCCCAGCTCAATTCTATGTACTTCATTTTATGAAAGTTTTTTGTATAACTATTATTCTGATATCAAAAGCATTAACTTTGGGGGGAACTTAGACCTTAAATTATGGAATTTAAAATTCAGTTATAATTTGGAGAAAAAAATTATGGTCATATGTTAATATTTTTCAAATACATAAATAAGCCATTAACTCATGTCAAGGAGTTCATTTTTAATCTGGAAATTTTTAAATTATAACTGCCTAATATAATTTATTCTAATAACTATTTTAATATTATTTTTCTTAAAATTATGTCTTTTTGAACTTATGTATTGATGAATGATTATTGTCTTTCCCATAATATGGAAAAATAAAAAATTGTTTTATATTTTAACCTTCAACATTTGTGCAAACCTTTACCGTGCTCTCCTCACTTCCTATTATCCCTCCCCATTAGCTTTTTTATTCCACACTCCCACATTCACACAACTCACTACCTTTGTCACCCTGTCTTTTGTCTCACAATATTTGTGTTCCTCAAAGGGACTAACAATTCTTTGCCAAGATATTCACACATCTCAGAAAATCTCAGTTTTTATAATCTTCCAATATGGAAATATTTTCTTACTCGAGTATGTATTCTGATACTAAGTTCTGTGCAAATAATAGTCCCATTTCCTTAGGATTGTTATTTAAAACTAGACAACTCAGAACACATTGACTGAAGACCTAGCTGAAATCTAAAGGTTTAAAACCATTAGCAATGACGACCCCTCTCTCCCAGCCCAGGTGTTTTAATGGGTCAACCACTGTCTTGCATACTGGAAATTGCCAAAGACTGAGAGGGCATTTGATTAAATTCTTCAGTGTAAACGTGTCTTTAAAATAGAGATATATTTAAATTTGATATTATTTGGGTAAATTAGTATTTGTGAAAGTCACTGGATTGCCAGTCCCGGAGACTGAAATCCTTTATTTTAACCCCAGGGCAGGTACATCACAGATAGCAGTGCAAGCTTTCCCCACACCGCCCTGCCAATGTACCTCACCACTGTTTGGGAGAGACCACAGTCAATCCTTGGCTTCTCTGCTAAGTGCCAACCAAGGTTGCCAGGTGGTGTTATGGCTTTGTTGTGGACATCTGTCCACCAAGAACAGGACTGAATCCAACAACTCACTTCATATAGACCACCAAACAACATCAGATGGTAATGCCTTTCAGTCTCCTGTGACATGGGTTGTATTAGAATTGGTGACCTACATAGCTAATCTGTTGCCAGTTCCTGAAGTAATTCAATTCTCTCTCCACTCTTCTCACATAAAATGGGAGGTTGAGGGTGGAGAGGTTCACCTGGGGATATGTATTAGATTGCATATCAGCTGTATCATTCTCCCAAATTTAGTTTTTGTAAAAAGCATGGTATATATTTAAATAACAAAGGAATATACATATATGTACATACACATATATGTATATAATATCCCCTGTTAAAATAAAGATTTATCTTTTATGCAGAGTGCAAGAGACTAGAAGTTGGAAGTTCTGAATTACTTTTCCAGCTCTGCCATTGGCTCTGGATGAGTAATTTAAACTCCCAATTCTTGTTTCTTCTGTCTATAAAATGGGAACAGTATTTCAGAGGTTAGCCCCAGGACAAACATGTTTTAGGTAAAAGTAGCACATGAAATCCTTTTAGCAATATAAATGGGAATTGTTTATTATTTTTAGGCAAAGTAGTGACCAAAGAAAAAATCCAGGAAGCCAAAGAGGTCTACAAAGAGCATTTTCAAGATGATGTCTTTAATGAAAAGGGATGGAGTTATATTCTTGAGGTAAAAATTGTTTTGATTTTTTTTTAATTTAGGGACTCTCACAAAGCAACTTAGCATATAAATATAATTCTTAGGTTCATAGTTATTTTGTGTGTTGAATACAAAAGCTGTGGGAAAAGTTGTTATGGTGAACGTAATTTTAAAATAGTTCAATAGGTCTCCTATTGTCAAGGTATAGCAGTATAAGTATTTCCTCTGTCAGTGAGGATTGCAGCTCATGAGTGAGTGCCTTCTCATCCTGTGAAATTTTTGTGCACATTCTCCCATAGAGCTTTCACAGTTTTTTCATCATGCTGAAGGTCTTCTTTTAGGACTTTTTATATTTTGTGGGTGCCAGTGTAACACTTAAGCTGCTATCATACTTGCTACATAACCAACTGGACTTTTTTTCAAAAAATGAAATCCTCGAGGCTGCTTCTTGCACATAGGCTGTCATTATAATATTCAGCAACCTACATATGGACAGCATGTATCTTTCTGTAGACCATTGGGTTACCTGCAACTTTCATTCTTATTAACATGATGGATTTTTATTTTTTACAATTCATAGTATATCACTTTCCATTGTTATATAGATCGAACAGTTGGGTGAAATTTTTTGCTATATTTTATTTTCTCTAGAGTGGTTAGTAATGCCAGTTTTTATTACATGAATGAATCTATTACTTGAATACCCAAGCACTTAGAAGAATAGAACATTTCATCTGTATAACGCTTAATACTTTTCAAAATGATTTTTCAAAAAGTGAATCATGAGGATTTTATTTGCTCTGTTTTATTACTTGTGTGCATGACTGTATGTGTGTACATTTATGTGAAGTAAGTATGTGTGTGTATCTAACATATCTTGTATATAGGGATAGCATATTTCAGTACTTTAATGAACTTGTGATCCCATTATCATAGGCACTTGCTTCAGTGGTACAAACTTTACATCCTTCCGCAAGTTCTGCATATGGGATTTACTTAATTAACAAGCATTTTGTAAATGCTGTCAGTCTGTTTATTGCATGAAAAATGGTAATTGATAATTTGCTACATTCCTTGATTATATATATTTAGTTCTTTCATTAGTTGCAATATACCTTTAATACCTGTCATTTACCTTTTTTTTGGTGAGGCAATTGGGGTTGTGACTTGCCTAGGGTCACATAGCTAGTAAGTGTCAAGTGTCTGAGGCCAGATTTGAACTCAGGTCCTCCTGAATCCAGGACTGGTGCTCTATCCATTGCACCACCCAGCTGCCCCCCCCCTCCGTGTCATTTACCTTTACTAACCATCTTGTTCTAATCATCAAAGTAAATATTTCAGACTTGTAAAATTTTTCTTGGTTTATCGATAAGTTAATTTTATCCACATAAAATTTGGTAAAATGCATATCAGATAACTTAATGAGTATTAAAGCCAAAGGCTTGACATTAATCTGACTTTGGAGAGAAGCACTACCTAAGAGATTCAATTAGGTCAAACCTGGATCCGAATCTTGCTCTCTAGCAAAGACTAGAGAGTCAATTAAAATATAACTAGTATACTTTTCAAATTTTTGAATAACATGATGTTGAGAGAGCCAGCTAACTTTGGTTATCCAGAAAGACTTTGACAGGCTAGAACAATAGGCTGAGCCTAATGAGATGAAATTTAATAGACCACTTACAGTTTTCTGGTTTTTGTTTTTTTATTAAAGGAATTTGTATGTGTAGTCGGATTCAGAACATATATTTTAGCAATTTATTTTTCTTCTAAACCAAAGTGCAAGATAGTGAGGCATCACTAAATGTTTTTTCTTGTGAAAGACACTGGGTTTTAGTAGATTGCAAGCTCAATATGAATTAATAATGAAGTATGCCAATTTTAAATTTAGGGTAATATTAGGCTACTTTAATAGGAATTATGTTGTCCTAGATAATGGTAGTAATAGTCCCATTTGACTCAAGTACTCAATTCTTAAACTTGAGGTTTTGTTTTCTGTTTTTTTATTAATCAACTTTCATAGGTAATAGATTGGGAAGGCAAGACTAGGCAACAGACCATCTGAAAAAGATCTGTGAGTTTTAGTGGACTATAAGATTAATATAAATTGTCACTGTGATAAAAACCAATAAGAGTTAATGCAAAAAAAGTTAATGCAGTCTTAAATTGCATTAAGAGACACATTGGTGCCTTAGATTACAGAGGGCATAGTACTGATCTCTGCTCAGCTTATCAGACCATACCATGAGTATTATATTTTGTTCTGATCAGTAATTGCAAGAAGGACATTGATTAGCTGGAGAGTGTCCTAAAGAAGGTTACAAGGATGGCAAAGGAGCCTCAAGACCATCCCATATGAGGACTGGTTAAAGAAACTTTTGGTATTTAGTTTGGAGAAGAGAACGTTGGGGGGGAATCTAATACTTGTCTTCAAGTTCTACAGGACCCAGGAGGGCAAAACCAAGAACAGTGGGTGGAACTGCAGAGACAAATTAGGACTTGATATAAGGAAAAACTTGTTAATAATTAGGGTTAGCCATAAATAGAAGGGGATGACTTCCTCTTTCCTAGAGAAAGGTTTACCACCAATGTATGGATGACTTTGTTGAGTGTATTATAGAAGAGTTTTGTTATGCTGCATGGCCTCTGAAGACTCCCAGTTCTGAGTTGATAGTTTTCCTTATCCTATAAGTTCTTTCATCCATTATTAAAAGATTAAAAAGTAAAATATAATTTGTTTCTTTCTCCCAACAAAAAAAGAAGTTTTCAAGATGATCTTTTCCCACTTTCAGAAGAAATCACTTTTTATCTTTGCCTTGTGGTACTTCTTAACCTTTGGTCAATTTATCATTAGAAGTTCTTTATCAGGAAAGATTATGCTTTTGAAAACGTTATAGTATAAGTTCATCCTTTATTTAAAAATAAAGCAACTAAAAGGTTTTTTAAATTAATTTGGAACTAGCTGCTTGTCTTAGCAACAATTACTCTACTTCTTTAAGGTATTTTTCACAGAATTCATTTCTATACCATAGGTATTATTGCAAGAATTTGAACTGGTATTTGTTTTAATGTGGTAAAGTACATTTATTAATATGATAAAAGAAATTAATGAAATTCTTCATATTTGGTGGAAAAAATAAATAATTTTACTAAAGACTGCTTACTTAGCTAGTTGATACTCAGTATGTTTTTGAATGAATAAATTCGTTTTTATTATTTCCTAACAGAAATATGATGGCCATCTTCCCATAGAAGTAAAAGCAGTTCCTGAGGGTTCTGTCATTCCCAGAGGAAATGTTCTCTTCACCGTGGAAAACACAGATCCAGAATGCTACTGGCTTACAAATTGGATTGAGGTGAATTTTTATTTGTGAGTTTCATTGATTTTAATGAAAACAGTGTCAAGAAAAGAGCTATAAATTGGAGGTACAGCTAGATAATCATTCCAAATTATTTCAGTATTGATCTTTGTGATCTTGGTCAAATCCTTTCTTGAGTTTCTGTTTTCTCATCTGTAAAATGGATAGGTGGTGCAGTGGACAGAGCACTAGCCCTGAAGTTGGGAGAACCTCAGTTCAAATTTCACCTCACACACTTACTAGCCGTGTGACCCTGGGCAAGTCACTTAATCCCAATTGCCTTAAACATCTGAGCCATCTCCAGTTGTCCTAATATATATCTTTCCCCACTGGACCCAGATGGCTGAGAGGAGAGAATGATATTGGTGACTTTGCACAGCCCTCCCTCACTTAAATCCAATTCAGTGCAGGTCGTGACATCATCTCCCGATGTCATGGTCCTCTTTGAGAACAAAGGGCAGACAACAAAATAGATAGGATAAACTAGATGTTCTCTAAATCTGGGGGTTCAAATTATGAGTCATAAGTTTTAGATTTCAAATCTGTAGTATCAACTTTCTCAAAATTACATTTGAGTAATGCTATTTTTCCTATTTTGATGTTTACCTGGTAATTTTAAACCTCCCAGTGGTTTCTTTTAGAGATTTAGCCATAAGAGAAGTTACCTTAGAACAGGAGTTCTTAATTTCGGGGTCCATGAATTTTTTAAAAATATTTTTATAACTGAATTTTACTAATTGCTTTCCTTCATGACTTTATGCATTTAAAAAACATTATTCTGAAAAAGTATAAGCTTCACCAGGTTGCCAAACATTTCCATGACATAGAAAACCTGTTGAGAACCTCTGCCCTAAAACAATTTGAGAAATACTGCTTCTTAATCTAGTTGATGAATGGAAGATTTTTACATTTAAAATTTGATTTATATCCCTTTATTCTCTCCCCTAACCCCTCCAAAGAACCTAATTGTGTTAGCCTGTTTGTTATTCATTTTTTAGTTTTATGGTATGGTGAAATAATAAGATATTTGCAAAATTACACAGAGAAGATTGAAAACTTCTTGAAAAATGAGTTTCAAGAATTTGAATCTGTCTTTCTATTATTTGTGAGCTTATATAAGTTATTCATATTCTATTTTGGGGAAGGTTCAGAGAATCATGGAATTACAAGAGAACTTAAGAGGATATTTGGTATAGCCTTCTCACTGAATGGCAAACCATCTTAGAGATTTGGTTATTCATAGATGAGAAACTTTTCAAAAATATTAAATCTTCCAAGACATTTTTTTCCTATTCTATTTTGTTAACCTCTTCCAAGGTTTAATCACCATTGCAGTCAAGAAGTTGGTCTTATTTCTAACCAAACTCTTTTGGTGACATTTAGGTCCAATTTTGTTTCTTTGTTTGTTTGTTTAGATTCAGTTGGGCTCTTTGTAGAACTAGAAAATACTTGTTCAGTGTCCTACTTTCCTTCATATACTTGAAGTCTAAATAACTGGTAATTCCATTAATATTTCCTTACAAGGTATATGTTTCATACTTTTACTTATTTTGATACTTCACCAAGAATTTGGTGTGATCTAAAGAGAATGACAGAGACCATATTCAGTCACTCAGTCATCAATTATATATTAAATGTCTGCTGTGCGTTTGGCATTGTGCTAAGCATTGGGGATAAAAAGACAGAAATGAAACCGTCTCTGCCCTCAAGGAGTTTATTTTCTTATCCTTTAGTTGTTTATAATCTTAGGCAATTGTTTATAGTCTAATTTAGCTTATATTATTATATGTATTAGCTTATAAAATTTTAAAAACTTGTCTTGGAGTTAAGGGAAGTGTAAGCCATAGCAAGGAAATATCACAATATTATTCAGTATAGTTGTTGTTTGTCCTTTGTTTTTGAAGAGGACCATAACATCAGAGTGGTCATGACTTGCACCGAATTGGATTTAAGTGAGAGAGGGCAGTGCCAGGTCACCAAACTCACTCACTCTCCTCCAGTCATCTGGGTCCATTGGCAAGATATTGATCAGGATGACTGGAGATGACCCAGTTGTTTAAGGCAGTTGGGGTTGTGACTTGCCCAGGGTCACACAACTAGTGTCTGAGGAGAGATTTAAACTCGGGTCCTCCTGACTCCAGGGCCAGTGCTTTATCCATTGTGTCACCTAGCTGCCCCATTATTATTCAGTATACAATTTGAATAATAATGTATCCATGATTCCTTGTTGAGAAACAAATTTGGAACTGTTATATTTCATGTTATATTGCTTTCTGCAAGTCAGAGCAGAGGAGGTGGCAGGTTTAAAAAGGAGCTATAAAAAAGCATCTTCACTGATAAACAGCTACCATCCTTCTTATTGTTACAGCTCTAGAAACTTTTATTTATTATTTATATTATTCTATGCTATAAATATCATTCCCCTTAACTTTCTAGTTCTGGAGCTATCAAATCAATACTGTGATTATTCCCAGAAAGAGCATGTCACATCATCTCAGCCCCCCTCACTAATGGTGTCTTCCCAAACCAACTCACCCTTCTCCTTTCTCTTATGAATTGTTTCCTCTTATTCATATGGCAGGAAGCTCCTTATAAACAAGCCCTCTCTTACTTTTTTTTTTTTAATTTGTATACCCAGCACCTAGCACAGTGATTGGAAATGATTAATAAATATTTTAGCATTCATTCCTGTAAGGGAATATATAAAATAGTTACAAAGGTATTAACAACTACTATTAATTTTTTAGTAAGCCATGTGTTTGCTTAGTTGCAGTACTCTTGCTTTCATTTAAAGTAAATTTCTTAGTGTACCTTTTTTAGTATTATTATCAGTAGGAAGACTATTTGCCATATATATTAATGAAATTACAAACCTTGCTTATCACATTAAATAAGACTAGATCTTATTTGAAAGAGCATGACATTGGCCTTTAAACCCAGTGAACCAATTTTTTTTTCAGATTGAGTTTAATACCTGCCAGTAATTTTATTGCAATATTTTATATATTTTCTTAGATGAAATTTTCAGGTTCCTAATTATTATTAATTTAGCAGCATTTGACTTGAATTTGCTTTCATTTTAGTGTTTAACAGGAAAGTAGCCCCAATAGGTAGGTAGTTATTGCTTAGAAAATCTCCCAACAAAGGCTATTCATAAAGTCTTGAACAATGCAAACTTTCTATCATTAAGGAGCTGTTAGTGAAAGATTATTTTAAGATTCTGGTGATTTTCCTATGATATGGAAAGGAAGTTGTAATAATGCCAAAGATGACTTTCTCTGTTATTTCTTATCTTCTCAAGAATTTCTAAGAGGAGAGATTCTCTCCTTTTTTAAAACACTCAAAGTTTTCAGATTTTAGTTCTTTTTCTTATTTTTTGTCCCTACATTTGCGATGCTTAACCTTTTTTTGTCATCAACTCTTTTGGCCATCTGGTAAAACCTGTGGATAGACCCCCTTATCATAATAAGGTCTTTAAAATAAATTACACACTTTGAATTACAAAGAAATACAATTATATTGAAATACAATTATCAAATATTCTTAAGAAATTTGTGGACACCAAATTAAGAATCCCAGCCCAAGATGATTTAACTAAGCAATACGTAGCATAATTTTTTTCCTTAAAGTTTTCATGCATCAATACGGGTGATCTTGTTTTGTTTTATCTTATAAATACATAGACTATCCTTGTTCAGTCCTGGTATCCTATCACAGTGGCTACAAATTCCAGAGAGCAGAAGAAAATTTTGGCAAAATATCTGATGGAAACATCTGGTAACCTAGATGGCCTGGAGTACAAATTACATGACTTTGGCTATAGAGGAGTCTCTTCACAAGAGGTATGTCATTACTAGTTTTGTGAACCTTGAGTCAAGTAAGTATTAATGCAAATTTGTGATCTGTGGGGGGTTGTTGATGATAATAGTTCTCATTAATTATATTCATGAAGTCTTTGTGAGGATGTATGGAAAGGTGTACATTTCCCAAAATAGGAGTTTTGTTCCGTAGAATAATGTCTTTTGCTCTTGTATTCTATTCATTCATTTTATTGTAATAATCTTTATCACACAGAAATAACATCAGGTGTTGAGTCCAGGACATAGATTTATTTCCAATTTGTACTTTAGTTGGGGCATTTCCTCTATTCAAGAAATTCGTTAGACCTTTTGACACATTTAGATACATTCTTCTGCCCAGTCTCTTTGACAAGACTCGGCTGATTTATCTGGATGGCAACACATGGGATCATAAGTGTAGAGACAGAAGGGACCTTGAAGGTAAACACTTCCTCTTCCCAGTGACCCTACTGTTTGAGGTCCAGAAGTACTTTCAAAAGGTTTATATTAATGCCAGTGCCAACACCCCATGGGGATTTAGTGATTCAGGAAACCAAAGTTCTCCTCAATACCTCTATACTTAGGCTACCTTTTTAGTAACAGTCCCCCCCACCCCCCAAAAAAAAGGATTTATTAATTAAACTTTATGGCTTGACCCTTGATTACAGAAAATAAAATTTGAAAACAGTCTTTTAGATTGTTTCTCCAAAAGTTAAAAACAATGGATACTGATCATTGTAACCTTTTAAATATTTAGAAAAACTGGAATGTTACACAGGTAATTATGTCGTGTTTGATATACATACTACTTTACCAGTTACTGAAAAATAATGATCTTTTTTTTTTGCCTTGTGTGTTTATAAGAATTTGTATATATACATGTTTATGTAATATGTATTTATGTTTGTTTTCAGACGGCTGGTATAGGAGCATCTGCTCATTTGGTTAACTTCAAGGGGACTGATACAGTAGCGGGAATTGCTTTAATTAAAAAATATTATGGAACAAAAGACCCTGTGCCTGGATATTCTGTTCCAGCTGCAGAACACAGGTAACAATTCTGTTTTTTCATGCTCTAATCTCCTAAAATTATTGTCAAAATTAGTAGGAATTTTTTGTTTTCTTTGTTACCCAATAATGTTTTGTTTAAACTTAATTTAGTACTGCAAAAAACATTCTTTTGGATTGTACTAATTTGGGATTTTATATGATGGGCTGGATTGAATTTAACTTTTGCCTTATTTGGATAGAAATGTTGAATTTAAAACACAAAGATTTCAAGGAGGCATTTACCTATTTTAGTAAAAACTAAAAATATCAAGTTATAAATTAATCACTTCTGCCTTAAAACAAGTCTTAAAAAGCCTTATTATTCATTCTTTCATGTTTAAAAGTGTACATTTCCCATATTTTCTCTCTATATATGTATCTATATACAGAAACACATGTATAAAATCAGGAGACATACATACATGTATATATATTCATTCAAGATATCTTCCCGTCTCCCTTCAAAATTGTTCATCTGTGTGTTGTTTTACCACAGTAATTAGGAAGAATAGCAGGAACTCCTTTTTGAAGCGTTTTTAGACAGCTATAGAGTAGTGAGTACACTTTTTTGATGAAAAGAATTATTATTAAATACTCTTTAATTGTTTTTAAGCTTTCAGATGAGAAGGGAATTATACCAGAATTCTACAAACTCACGTTTTTAGTATCAGTTAAATTACTTGCTTATTTTTTCTTCCTCTCCTCTTCCTTTTCCTCTTCACCCATTTTAGTAGTAGAGTATTATATTTGCTTAACAAGGAGGAGGCACAACATAAATAGTATAAACTTTGATTTGAGGAAGCTTTGTAATATACAAATTTTCCTTTGTTTAAAACTCACTTTCTCTCCACATTTAACAAAATTTAGTGAGGTTGTACTGTATTTTGAAAACATTTAAGTCTAATACTATATGCTAACAGATATCACCAGACAAGACTTACTTGAGGAGCAGGACAAAAATTCCGGTTGGAAATATAACAATCAGTAATTCATGCCATATTATGTAGTAGAAAGAGCACTGAATCTGGAATCAAAGTACCTAAATGTGAATCTGCCACTTAGTACTTTGATGATCTTAGATCTATTACTTTCATAATCATACAAGCATAGCTTCATTTCAGAGGTCCAGAAAGTCTTAGCAGAACTTGCTTAAATGAGATTATCCTTACTGGTGGGTTTTTTTTAATAGTTTATTAATTAACTCTTTGGATTAAAAATTGTAAGCCAACAATCAATCAATAGAAGGTTAAATCACCATGACTTATGCAAGCAACAATTGCAAAAGTTTTTCAGATATCTTTTTTCAAAAAGAATTTGCTGAAACATATGTCCAGATCAGATATCACATCCCCAATATTCCCATCATTTCTCATTTTAAAAAAATACAAACTTTAGTGTTGTTTTAAACCTAATATTCCATACCACAGTAAATAAGGTTATGTAGCATCACTTGGACTAACATTACAAGGAAAGTCACCCCAAGCAGGATGGTAAGCCCTTAAAAATGAAATCTCGATGATATAAAAATTAATATTTAAAAAAAAGGAAGGGCTAAAGAACCTGATGTAGGTACAAAGAGAATTTATCTACTTACTTAGACTTTAAGAAGAACAAAGAAAAGATAAACCACTTACAGCAGGGGGTGCAATGGTAATAGATGACAGAGAAAAGGCCAGAAGTACTTAGCTCTTTAATTTGTTTCTCTTTAAGTTTGCTCTTTGGAGTTAGAATAATGAAAAATGGCTAAGAATTTAAAGCTCAATATTAATGAGATAGAGTACCTGGTTGTCTTCAATAACTTCAAGACACCAAGGTTCAAAAAAAGAAAACTTAAGTAGATGTGATTACTGAGCCACTGTAAGTGATGCTTTAGACACGTCAAAGGACTAGAATGAGCAAATGTTTCAGTTTTCAAAAAGGAGAAGGTAGAACCTTCATACTTAGGCTACTGAGATCAACTCTGATTCCTATAAAAATTCTACAAGGCGTTATTAAAGGAATAGTTTATTATTCCAGATTCACTGACAGCCCATTTGATCTAAGAATATGTCTATTGCCTATAGTCCAAGGACCAGTGTACATAAGTTTGGAGAGGCTCTTTACTGGATAAATTTTTAAGCCAAAATATCTCTACAAGACCATATTCAAAAATACAAAGAATTTGTGATATACATCTGTGGATGGAGAATATACACACAGAAAACAAAATCATATATCATCAAAGTATTATGAACTCTTAGAAAGAGGGGCAGCTAGGTGGCACAGTGGATAAAGCACTGGCCCTGAATTCAGGAGTACCTGAGTTCAAATCCAGCCTCAGGTACTTGACACTTACTAGATGTGTGATCCTGGGCAAGTCACTTATTCCCCATTGCCCCGCAAAAAAAAAAAAAAGTGTTTGCGCAAACAAAGCCATTGCAACCAAAATGAACTCTTAGAAAGGGAAGCTATTACCATTAGGGGCCAGCACATGGAATTTTTTTTTTAATTCATTGGAGATGCAAAAGGAATAAAAATCTCAAAGGAAATCATTAAAAAAAATGTAGGAAATAAGGGAAAATGGCTTTTTAGACCTAGTTTTACTATAAAGCAATAATCAAAAACTCTGATAGTGCTTGAAAAAATTGGAAAGTAGAGCAATTGAATAGACTAGATAAAGACAAATCAGAAATGATTGAACTCAGGGTACTTGATAAATCCAAAACCACAAATTACTTGGGGAGGAATTTGCCTTCTTAGAAGAACTGTTGAGAAAACTGGAAAGCAGTTTGGCAGAAATTAGGTTTAGACCAACATTTTGTGTCACATAGCACAATAAGCTCAAAATGGGTACATGACCTATATAAATTTGGGGAGAAAAGGAAAGCAAAAAATGAGAATGAGAATCTGTTAACTTTCCCAGCAATTACTAGGGGTGAAATTCTTAAGCCCACATGGGTTAGAGGTGATCACAAAAAAGAAAGGGGCTTTTGTATGCATAAAATTGATGTAGGCTTCCACAAGAAGGGAAAACTTCAACTAAGGAAAAACATTTGGCATCAGATATCCCTTGGAAGAGACAATTCTGCTGGGTTATACATCAATCATGACCAAATGTTTTCTGTTGGTACTACCATATATTTAAAAAATGTAATTATTATTGCATGCCATAAATAATAAATGATGAATTCAAAGAAGTAATGGGAATGCTATCATGAACTGCAGAAGACTGAAGTAAGTAGAATCAGGAATACCAAATACACAATAACTACAACAGAGTAAAAAGAACAAAACTGAATGTCATATAGTTATAATGATAAAGTTTGGTCTTTGAGATGAGTTTAAAATAAACACCCCTTTTGGTGAGTGGGGGACTACGGGTATGAAATACTGAATATACTGATAGGCTAGATCTTAATAAGATTCAAGTTAATAGTTCTAAATCTTGAATTCTAGGCCTAGTGATAGGTTATATTTTGACTCCTACAAACCAACCCAGCTAAGTCAGAGCAACCAGATTATAACATATTTGTCAACCATAGCAATTTTAGAAGACCATCAAAGAAGGGTTTTAATTTGTATTTGTGAAGAGTATGCACACCCCCACATGTCTTCTAAGTATTGAAGTTAAGAAATAAGTGTAAATTATTAAAATTGGGTTCTAAAAATCTGCTCTGCATGTATAGAACGGAGGCAGCATGACTAGATAATATTTGAAGTTGTTTTTTTTTTTTAATCCAAGGGGTTTTAATTCTGTAATTTGCTTTTATTAGACCACATCCAGAGTATTGTATTGAGTTCTGAGTGCCATATTATTAGGAGGGCTGTTGATAGGCTGGAGAATATCTAGGATGAAAAGACTATGCCATACAAGGGTCAGTTGAAGGAACTATGGCTATTTAGCCATATTTAGACATGGTAGGAAATCACTTCAAATTTGACTTTTCTGTTTGACCACAAAGAGCAATGGTTGGGAGTTAATGGGAAGTAAGTTTTAGCTTTACTTGAGGGGAAACTTTCTGATAATGAAAATTCGGTCACTGTCAGTAAAACTTTGTTGGGCCAAACATTGTGGGAAACAATTTGAAATTATCTTTTTTTTTTTTAATGTGATTTGTCAGGGGCAGCTAGGTGGCGCAGTGGATAGAGCACTGGCCCTGAATTCAGGAGTACCTGAGTTCAAATCCAGCCTCAGACACTTGACACTTACTAGCTGTGTGACTTTGGACAAGTCACTTAACTCTCATTGCCCAAAAAAAAAAAAAAAAAAACCTGATTTACCCATATACTTTGACCTGGTGATTGCACCTAGACCCAAAGAGGTCAGAGATACAAAGGTTTCGTGTATAACCAAAATATTCACAACTCTTTTTTGTGGTAGCAAAAAAATGGGAACAGAGTGGGTATCCATCAATAGGGTAATGGCAAACAAATTGTGGTAGGCAAATACAATTGAATAATAATGTGCCATGAGCAATTACTTGTAAGAAATTTTTTTTTTTAAAGAGAAGTGACTTATAAGGAATTGAAGATGAACATGTAAAGACTCAAAGAGTCAAATAAGGAAATTCAGGAAAACAATGTACATTAAAAAAAAACAATAAAATGCAATTAAATTAATTGCAATGACCAATTCTGGTTTCAGATACAAGATGAAAAAACATTTCTTGGGGGCATCTAGGTGGCGCAGTGGATAAAGCACTGGCCCTGGATTCAGACGTACCTGAGTTCAAATCCGGCCTCAGACTCTTGACACTTACTAGCTGTGTGACCCTGGGCAAGTCACTTAACCCCCATTGCCCTGCAAAAAAAAAAAAAAAGTTGAAGGTGGCTCCTTTTTAACTTGATAAGTCAAAATAGGAATTATGTTGTTTATGCCATTCTTGAAACAAATTGGATGATTAATGCTAGTATATATTCACTTTATGATGTACATTAATTTAAATTGCTTTGTGTTTTGTGTTACTTAATGTGTGAGATAGCAAGTATTGTGTAATGATTAGCGTTTCTCCTGTATAGAATAATAGTGCAATTATAAGTGCTTAAGCAAATTAATTCTCTGTGGGTTTTTTCCCCCTAGTACCATAACGGCCTGGGGCAAAGATCATGAAAAGGATGCTTTTGAACATATAGTAACACAGTTTTCATCAGTGCCTGTGTCTGTGGTCAGTGATAGCTATGACATTTATAACGCATGTGAGAAAATCTGGGGTGAAGATTTAAGACATTTAATTGTATCAAGAAGTGCAGAAGCACCACTGATAATTAGACCAGATTCTGGAAATCCTCTTGACACTGTATTAAAGGTAAATTTAAAATTATTTTACTTAAATATAAAAATGTCTAATTTGCATATTTGAAACAACTCTTATATTTAGCTATTTTCTAATCTTGAATTTTAAAATCTGAAAATTGTTAACCAAATGCAAAAGGCATAAATTTATCTTCAAAGTTTGGATATTTTTTTTAACTAAACATTTTCTTTTACCAGTGGGGGAACTCAGTGTGAGAATTCCCAGGGTTGCAGGTGGGCAAATTCATTGCAATTATAATCTTAGAGACTTGCCTAAGAGATTAACTTCCTAATGTTACATAGTATGCCAGAGGTACGACTTAAACTGATATCTTCTTGATTCCAAAAGAAAGCCTTCTATCTAGTATGCAGTGATTAAAAACTATCTAAAGTAATTGTGCCATTTTCATTCAAACAGGTCAGATTAAATCATGTGGTGATAGAAGTTTTCTTCATGCTTCATTTCTGTCACTCATAGTTTTTATTGACAGTGTTTTTGTTCATGGCATATAGCATAAGAATAATTTGAAGGCATATTTTAGACACTTTGCTTCTCAAATACAGAAATTTTATATTGCTTCTCTAAGGACCAGCTACGAGAGAAATAAAAAGAACTAGTAACTAGTTAAACTCTAGAAGGTGACCCAGAAAGCTGAGGACACCTTAAAACTCCTAAAAAGTGATGAAGAAATTTTCTGAAATGTAAAGGCTTTGAGATCACATACTTACTAAGAAGGTGATTTCTTATAGGTACAAGAACAGACCAAATCAGTAATTATATTCTTTTTCATTCACTTGAAAGGGCATACCTCTTATAATGTGTTTTAGTTAATTTAGTCAGTCACCATCTACCACTAACTCTGCCTAATACTCAGAGTGAAAAAGCACCTGGTTTTGAATAGAGGAAACCTCTGGGGATATCTTGGCTCTGTTATTTACTGCCAAGGAGACTTTCAACAAGTAACTCTACCTCCCCAGACCTCAGTTTCCTTATCTGCAAAATGAGATAGATAGACTAGTGTGAGATTCCAAATTGGATATAGGGAGCATTAAACTCCCCCTTTTAACTTTTTCCTTTTATACATATATCTCCCAGACCACTGAGAAAAAGAAGCCTCCGAGCTTTAATCTGTGAGGGATTACTTTTTATTGCAATTCCAATAAGATTAGACAAAATAGTCAGATAAAACCAAATAAGTATTTGGGAGTACATGTACTGCAGTACATAGTAAAACCCACTAAAACCCAAATAACAAAAATAGTCATAAACATGTTGTTTATGCATAGGATTATGTGTTATATTATGCTAGGGCGTTTTTTAACCTTTTATAAGACGTAATGAAAACCTGCATTTTTTAGCATTTTGAGTGATTTATAAGCAAGATAGGGAACAGTTATGGAACGAATTACAAAGTTGCATATTACATGTTAGGTTGTCAAAATTATCCAAGTTAAGTGAATTTGCATATGTACATATACTATATATGACAGTAAAATAATCTTTTTTGTTGTTGTTAGAAAATAATTATTTTCTTTTAACTTTGGTTATTTTTTTTGCCTTTTTTCCTCACAGGTTTTGGACATTCTAGGTAAGAAGTTTCCAATTACTGAAAATGCAAAAGGCTATAAATTGTTGCCTCCTTATCTCAGAGTTATTCAGGGAGATGGAGTTGATATCAACACTTTACAAGAGGTATGTTTCACATCCAAAGTCTCCCAACAATATATTGCAAAATAATTAGGCTTTTGCATAACTCTAACTTGGTAACAACACCAGAATATTCATTATAATGATGCTTAGAATGTCCATCTGTTAATACTTTATGTTTTAAAAACAGACGGGTATCTTAAAGTACTAGTAAGTAACACCTACGTTACTCAGATATATATATTTACTTTTCTCAGATATATATGATGGTTTTTCAGTGAATAACATTAAGTAATAAATAAGGAGGCTTCTTTGAAAGTAATACTAGGTTGGGGCAGGTAGGTGGTACAGACACTTACTAGCTGTGTGACCCTGGGTAAGTCACTTAACCCCAATTGCCTCACCAAAAAAAATTTTTTTTTTTAAGTAATACTAGGTGGCATAGTGGATAAAGCACCAGCCCTGGATTCAGGAGGACCTGAGTTCAAATCCGGCCTCAGACACTTGACACTTACTAGCTGTGTGACCCTGGGCAAGTCACTTAACCCTCATTGCCCCACCAAAAAAAAAAAAAAACCCTAGTAATACTAATTGTAGGTTAAGTGTAAGTATCATTAAGTCTGCCTATTGACTAAGATCTTAAAAGTTTGGCTATGTAACTTTTTAACTGTTAATGCCTAAAGTATTTTTAATATACTTTAAAACTATATTGTAATTGCTTTAAAACCATATTGCTTACGTTGACACATTCAAATAAGAATTAACAAAACTAGAGTACTTAAACAATATTTTGGTATAGAAAATTTATATCAAGAATATGCCATTACCTGATATTCAAGTGGTAGAAGTCAAATAGTCACGCGATTTTCTGCTTGAAGAAGCTTTTCATTCTATGACAACATAGACAGTCCACAACTTTTTTAAAATAGTCTTCAGAATTTAGTAGTCATTTGGAGCTCTGATTATAAACAGTATTAACACAGTATATGATGTCAACTCTCAAATGTTTGTGTAAATCAATGAACAGGTATCTAGACCAAACCATAATGTAATGAAGTACCAGTAGCACTGTAGGATACTGTAATATACCTATAAAATTAAATATAAAAATTGAGCCACCATGTAAAACAGTATCAGTAAGAGAAAACTCATCTGGAGTTCAGCTTGAAATGCTAGGAGTAAATATTCCCAGTAGTAGTGTCAGGGGAGTGAGTTTCAGCTACCTTTCGGACAATGGTAGTTCCCTCAACTCTAATCATTGGTAATGGTTCTGAAGGTCTAGAACAAGGAAGTAAAAAGCTGTGAAACCCTTGTCCTTGGGAAATTCCTAGTCATCTTCTTTTTTCTCCTAGAAAAAAAGTTTATATTCATTGCCCCTCCCTGCAACCCTTTCCCATTCATCAACTCTTTGCAGTCTCTCTTCTGACTTTATTGCTCAAAAAAGAATTTATGTGGCCATTTTTAACATGATACATAATTATACTAAATATTAGACTCCTTTATTTTGATCACATAAAGACAAATCTAAATTAATGCAAAATTATCTTAAGACTTGATTCTACTCATAGCTAAACTGATACCCTGAGAAAGACTTTCTCCTCTAACCCTAGTCCTGGTCTTTTTATGCTATTATTTTATTACCAAATTTGCCAAAATTGCATAGGTAGGAAAGAAGGAAAGTCAAGACACTGTTTTACCTCATGCCCTATATCAGATTAGATTTATCCATAGGGATTCAGTCTTCCTCTTTCCTCCTGCGTCTTCTTTTTGTAGACAAGAATATTAGCCCATTGTAGCAAAGTTGTTTGGTTTTAACAAGGAAACAAAGCATGTCAAGTAGCCAGAACTGGTTTTATTTATAAGAACAGATGGTAGAGATTTAAAACTTTTCTTTTTTTTTCCTCATTCCTGTGTGTGTAACCAGTGGATTTTTCTCATAAGGAACCTCTTATTCCCTTTCCTATAATTTTCCCTGGAGCTTCAAAATCCATGCTTTGAGAACATTTTTATGTATGCTGCAAGTAATGAGAATAAAATAAAACCAATCATTTTTGACCTGTTAAATCTTAAGAAATTTTTAACAAAAATATTTTGAAAAATTGATGACTATTCTAATAATCCATTTAACTCAATAGTTGATGGAAGCCTTGGGTTTAATATATTTGAAATTTGATAGAAAATTTAGATAGTCACTATTAAAGTAGAGCTATGTGATTTGGCATCATGAATTATCTTATACCATAATTTTACAATACCGTACTTCTATCTGTTCAGACTCCCCTACAGTGTGTTTAATTGAGTGGTAAAGTTTGTCTTTTCTCATTTTATAAATGCTATGGGAAGAAATTATTTGAATGTAAGTTTATAATTCTAAGGTCATTTACAGGATTTTTAAAGAATTAAATTATACTGGGGGAAAAACTTTAAGAAAAAAACTTGTTTCTGTTTTTCCTGAGCTTACTAACACCACTATTGTAATATAATAGAGTTCCTGCTGATCTGCTTATTCTAATATCTCTGGGCCAACTCTGAAATCAGTTGGCAGGCCGGTCATTTTGCCTTTGCTTTTAATAGACACTTTACCATTCATCTTCTCCCTAGTCTATTCTTTTCTTAATGCTTACTACTTCTGTGACCTTGGACAAATCAATTAGCCTCTCAGTTTCCTCATCTGTAAAATGAAGGGGTTTGATTAGAGGGCTGTATGGTGCCTTCCAGTACTAGGTCTATCATCCCTCTGTTCTGCCCTTCCCCTTTCCTTTATGTTGAAGTACACTGCTTTGGGACATACCTTGACCAAAGTCACGCAGCAAGTAATCGGTAATATTGGGAATTCTGGGGTATCAACACTGGGGTCTCAGGAAAAAAGTATGTGTGTCTTCTTTCAGCATAATTCCAGATTATTTTCCAGAATTTTTGGACTTAATTGGTTAGTTGTTAGGGAATATATTTTGTCTGTAACTATTTTAATTTGCCCATGAAAAGTCACTCGTATATCTCTTTTTTCTATCCCATAGATTGTTGAAGGCATGAAGAAAAAAAAATGGAGTATTGAAAATATTTCCTTTGGTTCTGGTGGAGCTTTGTTACAGAAGTTAACAAGAGATCTTTTGAATTGTTCCTTCAAATGCAGTTATGTGGTTACCAATGGCCTTGGAGTATGTCCCATAATTATTTTTTTCATTCTTCATGTTGGAAACAGCTTTGTGGAGAAATTAGGCAGAAAGTAGTAGATGTAATCATAGTGACTAAATTTTAGCACTTTCTTTATTGCAGTCCTATTGAAAGGTAGTGCAAGTATTACTGTCCCCATTTTATTAATGAGTGTCAGGTTAAATGACTTGTCTGTGAGGACAGTGTCAGAGCCAGAATTTGACCCTTGAAATGATTCCAAGTATAGCATTTTTCAGCTACACCATACTGGAGTACAAAAAGTCAAGGAAAAGACAGTGTTCTATTAGTGATGTAATTACTCTAACTTTGACCCAGGAAAAAAAATCAGGAAAAAAATAAACCCAAAAAGATTGAGAAGGGAAGGAAAAGAGAATGAGAAACAAAAAGAAGAAAGTTTGGTAAGAGCATAGATAGAAAAGTTGGACTAATATAGAAGTCCTTACAACTATCTCACTGTGTATTTAGACTGGTTGGTATATTATGTTTAAATGTAAATGTAATAAGGTGAACTAGCACTTATCAGAATGATCATAGCTACAGGTTTTGGCAGTAGAAAATACTTAGAAATTAGTTGATTTCTCCCTAAATACCTCTCACACTCATTTATTGATCAAATTCACACATGTTTTTCAGTGTGATAGACCCAGTACAGACACATTATCTATATTCCTTAAAAGCAAGGTAAGCAAAGCTGAGTAAAGGAAGCAGCCAGCAGTGACCCCTGGAAAACTAGGAATTCATTACCCCTGTAGGCCAGTTGTCAAACACCACTTATCACATATCTACTATATATAAACAGCATTAAGAATATAAGGTGCCGGGGGCAGAGCCAAGATGGCAAAGGAGAGGTTGTGACTCCCACAAGTTCCAGATAAACCCGTCCACTCACTCCCAAATAATGACATAAAAAAAGAATATAAGATGCCTCTGCTCTCAAGAACATCAAATGTCATCATCCAATTTGGTAGTTAGGTAACAGTATTATATGAGGGGAAGATAAGTTTATCTTTCTACCCATTATTCAAAATGGAGTAACAGAACAAAGCCTTCCGTGGCTTTACAACAATCTACTTTTCTTTTACAAGTAGAAGATCCATCTCAAACATTCATACACTGTTGAAGGATAGGATACATTTTTAATAGTTATGATTCCTGGGGACTTTTAATACCCTCTTTAGAAACAAAGACATCCTTTTAAAGAAGATTCTAGAAGTCAGAAGTGGGGTGCTTTGGGCTTTATACCTATTTTGTAAAATATAAAATATATATGTATCAATGAGGGATGAGTAGGGAAATAAGATAGCATAAGAATCCATATCTTGAGTTTCTCTAATTTCCTGACTTTGGATTTCAGATTAATGTCTTTAAGGACCCAGTTGCTGATCCAAACAAAAGGTCAAAAAAAGGCCGGCTATCTCTGCATAGGACACCTACTGGAAATTTTCTTACCCTTGAGGAAGGAAAAGGAGATCTTGAAGAATGTGGTCATGTATGTCCTTATAATGGATTTTTAGTAGTAATAGTTTGGTTCTCCATACTAAGTAAAAAGGGAGGGAGGGAGAGAAGGAGGGAGGGAGGAGGGGAGAGAGAGAGAGAGAGAGAGATCTCTGATTTTTGTCATTATGCAGAGTTCTCCACCAGCAGTACAAATCATACTTAATGAATAAATTCTAAAGAGCTGCTTTTGAAGCACATAGAAATTAAATGGCTTCCCAGAGTCACACCGCAAGTAAGTCTCAAGAGGTAGAATTTAAAACACAAATCTCCATAGATACACTATATGAATGTGTGTATACATACACAATGAAGAACAAAAATGTTTTGCATAAAATACACAGTGGCTTTTGCAACCAGATGTTGCAGACGAGAAACAAGCATCTACTTAAATACAAGACAGCTGTGGAAAGAAAAATGAGCACTTGAAGTTATCACTGGGTATTCAGTCATTATAAGAAATGAACCAACAATACCAGCTTTGAAGAACTTGTGAAGGGGGAAAATTTTGAAATTTTTTTCATAGATATTGTTAGAATTTATTTGACAACAAAATGTTCCATAGTTTTTAATTCCATATTGTTCCATAATTATAATTCCATGTAGTTCCATAACTGATTTAGACTGGCCTTCTCCATAATTTATAGTCACTATGGAGGCCAGCCTAAATTATACTTACTTCATAAAGAAAATTGGGTTTGAAACTCAGCTTAGATACTTATAAGCTGTCTACCCCAGGCAAGTAATTTAACTTGTCTCAACTTAACTTTCTTTGCCTGTGTAATATAAAAACTTCTTTTATTGCCTATCTCATAGGATTGGGGTAAAGAAAGTGCTTTGTAAACTTGAAAGTGCAATTAATAAACATGAATTATTGTTGCCCTTTTTTTTTCATATAAATGTGTAAATGAGGTAAGCATATGGGAGATTAATTTATTAAAATAATCATATACTGGTGTAAAGAATGTTATCAACATAAAATACTCAATATATAAAAGTCTGTTTTTCAGCCTAGAAGTAGGCAGCAGTTAAGGAAAGTTTCATTTCTTAAACTCTTGTTTTTTAAAAATATTGACTTACAGCGAATGACTAACTGTAGAACCCTGAATGAATATTCTTGAAAAAAATATTTCCTGTATTTTTTAGTAAGAGTTGTATGAATGATTATAAAATACAAATTGGTGAATTTTTTGGTTATACCTATCATTTTCACTTTATAGCTGGAAGATTGGTGGAAGGATAACAGTAATCCCAGGGGTCAGTCTTGAAAAGGCTATCATGTCCTAAATACTGCACTGCATCCATGATCTCGCCAGTGTGGTTAGTTCATCTATTGGCACAGATCACAACCCCTCCATACTGAGTGATTTTTGTCCATGTAGTTCTATAAATCTTTCATGGAGGATATATGCCCAGTGTTGCATTGTCCAATTTCCGTGGCGAGAAGATTGTATTGGCCTGTGGCTGGCATTCTGGTGTTGAGGCAGGGAGATAGGGGTTTAACTCCTACCTCAAATACTTACTGTGTGACCTTGGGCAAATGCTTTCATCTCAGTTTTGGTTTCCTCATATGTAAAATGGAAATGATAATAATTATGGCATGTTTTTGAATGACCAGTTTATTGAGCTCTAATACACCATACATATTGTTTGGAACAGGCACTGCATGTAGATGGACAGTAAAATTGGGGCAGAAATGAAAAAGGATAAAAAAGGGGGGGCAGCTAGGTGGCACAGTGGATAAAGCACTAGCCCTGGATTCAGGAGGACCTGAGTTCAAATCCAGCCTCAGACACTTGGCTCGTACTAGCTGTGTGATCTTGGGCAAGTCACTTAACCCTAATTGCCCAGCCCAAAAAAATAAACAAATGAAAAGGGATAAAGAAAATGGGCTAGATAGGACTTACCTCATAGGATCAAATGAGATAGGGTGTGACAAGTGTTTTTGAAAACTTCTCAAGTGCTGTTAAAATGTGAGCTATTACTAGCATGGTTATTACTTAGATTGGTCACCAAGCAGTAGACACAGTCTTTTATTATGCTTGTACATGATGCTTTTTCAGCTTCATTAGGAGCTGCCAGAGATTTCTGGGGTCACTTCTATGTCATGAAGCATTAGAGTAGGATTTCTCACCAAGAGATTACTAAATTAAACCTAAAAATTTTGTGTGATTAAATCATACAGTATCTTAAATCATTCATCCACTTTTTTCTTGCACCCTTTCAAATGTCAGTGTATTATAATGATAAAAGCATTGGAGTAGGAATCTGTAGGCTAAGATTCCAGTTCTAGATCAGCTAGTCATTAGCTGTGTGTCAGTATCTCTAGGTTGGTAGAAATAAAATCAGGGGATGGGACTATGTAATATTAAAGGGCTTTTGCGATGCTTAACCTATAGTTCTTCTGGGTCTCATCACTAAATTATTAAATTGGTCTGTTTTTACAGGATCTTCTCCATACTGTCTTCAAGAATGGAAAGGTGACAAAAAGCTATTCATTTGATGAAGTACGGAAAAATGCCCAGTTGAATAGTGAACTGGAAACGGCACCTCATTAAGCTTTGTTCTCTGACTGTGTGCGCCTGCGTGTGTGAGTGTGTGATGCATAGATAATATTGTACAGATCTGTGTGTGGGGTTTATGTGTTTTATGATACATTGCAGCCAAATTATTTGTTGGTTTATGGACATACTGCCCTATTTTATTTTATTTTATTTTATTTTCTGCCAGTCTTTAGAAGATCTCAAATTAGGAAATGGCACTTAACTGTGTAAAAGATTTAATGCTGAAGTAAGCTTTTTAGGGCCCTTTGCCAATAGATAGTGATTCAATCTGGTATTGATCTTTTCACAAATAACAGAGAACTGAAAAACTTTTTTATATATAACAATATCACATAAAACAGATTTACATAAAATTATCATGATTGCTTTATGTTTATATTTAACTTGTATTTTTGTACAAACAATATTGTGTAAGATATATTTAAAGTTTCAGTGATTTAACCGTCTTTCCAACTTTTCATGATTTTTATGAGCACAGACTTTCAAGAAAATACTTGAAGATAAATTTCATTGCCTTTTGTCCATTAATCAGCAAATAAAACATGGCCTTAACAAAGTTGTTTGTGTTATTGTACCATTTGAAAATTAAATCAGGACTGTACCCTTTAGAATTACTGACCTCACTGCCCCATGTAGAATTTATGAACCATTCTACATTAAAGAAAATTATTGTTGTTACTGGAATGTTTAGGCACTATACGCAGAGTCCATACCTTCTTAATGGTGTAAGGTATACAAGTGAAATGCCAAATTTGAAAGGAGACAGTGTTGCAATTTGTATGTCAGCTATTGCCTATGGATCTAATATGCACCTCAAGATTTTAAAGAGATAATGTTTTTAAGAAAATTCCTCTTCCACTGTAGAATATATACATATATGTAAAATATTGACAGATGTGGAAGTGGTGTATTTTAAAGTAATTACACTTCTGGATTTATTTTTCATATTCTATAGATAACATGATTTCAGAGTGAGATACTGGACTGGGTAGTGCACTATTTTGTTCTCATTTTTACTTTTATATTTCTCATTAGGATTTTTCTTCCTTTTGTCAAAATGAATGTTAAATTGTACAAATCTATTTTATCAACTTTTAAAAGAAATAAACAACACCTCAATAAAATATCATACAAGCATACTCTTATCTGAAAGCAGATCACCCTGTGGAAACATAAGATAACAGTAGCTACGGACAGAACGAAATCTTAACTAAAAGCAAAAGTTAACACGGTTAAGAAGTACTTTGGGCTTGATTCAAATTAAGTTCACCCTCAACATGTACTAGACTGAATGGCTGCTAGACAATGAGATGGCCAGTGGATCTAAGAAGTTAGAGTCTTTTCACATTGTTCTTCTATGTTGGACTAGTCTCCTGTTTAAAGGAATGTGCCTTGAATTTTAGGGGAGAGGGAAAGGCTAATGTTTATATTGGAATTTTCATTCATTTTGGAAGAACTACCAGGCTTAGGTTTTACTTAATTTCAATTTTTATCTCATTAGAAAGCTAACATTTGGGAGACTAGTTTAGAAAAGCTTTAACAAGATACTATAATTATGAAATTTCTAATATTGAAAAGCCATAACTTGTCTTGTCAAAGAGCCATGTAACAAAATGTTATATCACTAGGACAGATTGTTAATTAGGTAGTGGATTCTAAAATTAATTGACTTTTGAGGGTGATGGAAAGAAATAGTTTTCTTTTTTCAAATGATCCAAACCCTAGCTTCTGCACTGCTTTAGATAGTAATACTTTAATGAGAACTGTAAGCATTTCTCACTTCCAGGGAAAGCCTTACTCCTGCAACTTTAGGCCAGAAAATTCTTTAAACTGAACTAATAAAGGTATCTAAGTTCATTAGTACAGAGAAAAGCTTATGTCTCTCTCCACAAAAATGTGCTAGAGAATTGTCTTGTTGAGTTTTAAAAAAAAAGAAAAAAGAAAAGAAAAAAAAAGCTGCATAAAATTCTGTACCAATAACAATTTTTGATAACTTGACTACCCATAATTGATATTTTTATATTTGATTAAACACTGGGGATATGCTACGACTGCACTATTTTCTCTTGTGTACCATGAATTATAAGCGTTTCTGTTTTCATATATCTAGATTTGAATTTTATTTTAAGACTTTCTATGAATGCTCAAAACTGTTCATCAATGTACATGTCAATTTTCCTGAAAATCATTACTCTTAAGTTAGTACTTAAAGCTGATTTAACCCTGAACTTCTGTCACTAAGTGCTTAGTGTTTGGCAATCCCCATCCTGGGCACTAGTGGTTAATATCCAGGTCAAATATAGAAGAACCCTTACTGCTGTGCTTGAACCTTAACATATCCTAATTCTTCCTACAGAAGCAAACAGCATGTTTGGGTTTGCTTAAAATCATTAGATTTGTAGTTATTGATCTATTTTAATTCCCCACATTTAATAATATCATAAAATATTTATATTCAAATAGGAATTGGGAGTTTTTTGTGTTGACTTAATTTATTTGTAAAATGGCTTTTATGAGTATTCCTTATTTCTTTTCCTGAAATGAATTATTATGAAATTGATATAAAATCTTTTTTGTAAAGAAATCCATCATGGACTAACAGAAGGGAAAAAAAATAGAAAGTTATTTATTGTTCTGTTTGCCAAAACTCAGAACTAAAGTTTTTGTAGTTTTACATTCCTTCTTAATCCATCCAGTGGAGAAAGGTAACACTTCTCCTAAATCATATGTTAAAGCAATCTTAATATGTACTCAGCATCAAAGACAAACCTGTAATAAACATGGAAATAAAGTTTAGTTATGTTAGTGAAACATTAATATGACTGTGTGCTTTAACTAATAACATCATAATTTAGTGACTTATCCTTTTTCAGTTGTACCCCATTACACATAATTGGATTACTTCCATCATAGTGAAAGGTGGGCAACAGTATCATAATCTGATATAACTCTTAAAACACTGCTTCGATAGTATTTGTTTATATTAACCCTTGCATATCTGTAAATTAATACCTTTTGGAGATAATCCTCCATTCCAAAGGAGTAATGTATGATGAGGGGGACATTTAGGGGCAGATAAGCCTTCAAGTATTTGAAATTATACCATGTAGATACAGTGTAATCCAACCTACTGATTCTTCAAAGGGGATCACCATTCTGATTCAGTGCCAATAGGTGACTCATCCAAAGGCTACTTTTAGGATAACTGCTTAAGCTGAAGTGCTTGCCCAAGAATTATCTAAAAGTTCTTGGAGTATCCCCGGAGAGATCCTTCAAAGCTGTGTTGTCATCTTGAGAGGATAATTATTGAATAACTAGAAGTGGAAGTAGCAATCACAAAGACCAAGCATAGCCTCATCAGTAACAGATCATATCAGATTAATTTCATTTCTTAAAAGTTAACACCCAAAAAGAACTGAGAAAATTCACTTCATTTCTTTTTCCATATGATTACAGGACTGCTGAACCACTAAATCAGAGGAATGATTGTAGGTATGGTTTGCCAATATTAAATAGTATCTGGCACCCATAAAGTGGTTTAATATTTGCAAAGCATTTTTCTTATTTGAACAACACAAAAATCATTTGCAGTAGATACTACTGTATTACAGTAATTACACCTTTGAAAAAGGCCAAGATAAGTGATTTACCCATGGTCATTGAGATGCCGTGTCAAAATTGGAATATAAACCCAGGTCTTCCTAACTCTAGCTTCCTTAATCTACTATATCCATTACACACCACTCTAGCCTTTCATGCTAACCTTATGGGCGTTATGGAGGGATAGAGAATAGATTATAAATTAACTAGGTAAATTCTGAACTGAGTCTAGACTCCAGAGTCATTAATAGGTTGATGTCAAAATGGAGGGAGGTAGGGGGCAGCTAGGTGGTGCAGTGGATAAAGCACTGGCCCTGGATTCAGGAGGACCTGAGTTCAAATCTAACCTCAGACACTTGACACTTGCTAGCTGTGTGACCCTAGGCAAGTCATTTATCATTGCCCCACCAAAAAAAAAAAAAATGAAGGGAGGTCTCTCCTAGAGTATCACAGGGATTTGCTTTGTACCATATAACATGGTTATGAATGATTTGGATAAAGGCATAGGGAACATGTTCATATGTGTAGATGATAAAAAGGAAGGAGGAACAGCTAATTTTTAAAAATCAGCTAAGAAAGGCAGCTAATTTAAAAAGATCTCAGTAGGTTATAACATTGTGCAGGGGGCAGCTAGGTGGTGCAGTGGATAGAGCACCAGCCCTTGATTCAGGAGGACCTGAGTTCAAATCTGGCCTCAGACACTTAACAATTACTAGCTGTGTGACCCTGGGCAAGTCACTTAACCCCAATTGCCTCACCCAAAAAAAAAGTACATTAGGCAGACTAAAAAATAAAGCATAATTGTGTAGTGTAATTGTCCATTCAGATTCAAATAAACAATGTCACAAATACAAGTTGGAGGAGGTGTAACTATCTATCTAGCAAGCAGATCATCTAAAAAAGATGAGGGCTTTAGTAGATTGTGAGCTCAGTATTAACCAGCATGCTCTGGCAGCAAAAAAAGCTGATGTGATTTTAGGCCACAGTAAGAGGAATAGTATTCAGAGTGAGGAAAGTGATAGTTCTTCTGTACTGGGCCCTGATCAAATCAGATGTGATCTGAAGTTTTGTTTAGTTTTATACCACATCTTGAGAAGAACAATGTTAAGCCAGTAAGCATCCAGAGGAGACTCACCTGGATGAAGGGCCTCAAGACTGGTTAAAGAAATGAGGGATGGTTAGTCTAGATAAGAAATGATTTAGTAGAAACTTCTTAGCTCTCTTTAAGTGTTAGTGAAGGGGGATTGGACACAATCTGCTTAAGAAGACAGAAGTAGGCGCAATGGGAGGAAGCCACTGAGCCAATCATAGGAATCAAAGTAATGGAAAACTGCAATTATAGCTCCCCTCAGGAGAGGCAAAGACTGGACATATCGCTGGTCAACTATGTAGCAGAGGGATTTATTGTTTGTTATTGTTGAGGTACCAGTTTGCAGGGCAGCTAGGTGGCACAGTGAATAAAGCACTGGCCCTGGACTCAGGAAGACCTGAGTTCAAATCCAGCCTCAGGGCAAGTCACTTAACCCTCATTGCCTCACCAAAAAAAAAAGAAAGAAAGAAAGAAAGAAAGAGGAGGACAATGAGGTACCAGTTTTATATGATTGCTGAGGGCTTTCTACCTCTGAGAGTGATTCTTAGACATCCCTAAGGGTCCCAACTACCTCATTTTTGTATTTATATCCCCATCACTTGGCATAATACTTGACCACATGATTTACTTTTCATCCATTCATCTAAACTTTGCATGTAATGCAGACTAGTATCACACAGTAAGTGTTTAATAAATGCCTGTCAAATTGAAGAATAGTCTGAGAAGCAAAGACTCAGTACTTTGATGGACCATAGATCATAGAAAGAAGGCCTTTACACCAATGAAGAAGGCCAGGATAAGCGATTTACCCATGGTCATACAGATGACATGTCAAAATCGTAATATAAACCCAGGTCTTTTTTCAGACAAAGTTTGGCTTTCCTTATCTCAGAATAACCTCCACCATCTGCTCTCTCTTGCCCAAGAGCTGACCAATACCTGAAAAGGAAATCTTTTTTTTTCTTTTTCTTTTTGTAGGGCAATGGGGGTTAAGTGACTTGCCCAGGGTCACACAGCTAGTAAGTATCAAGTGTCTGAGGCCGGATTTGAACTCAGGTACTCCTGAATCCAGGACCAGTGCTTTATCCACTGTACCACCTAGCTGCCCCTGAAATAGAGCTGTCTTTGCCCACTACAGATTTAACAGTCTTATACTAGCCTTTTCAACTCCGTATCATTCCTCCAACTGTTCTAAAACTTTCCTCCCCTGACACTCTACCCATAGTTTCTGCAGACAACCCAGACTACTTCACTGAGTAGAGTCAAGTGTCCCTCTTTTTTAGGGCTATAAGATCACTGTTCAGAACTTTGGGTTATCATTGATACTGCTCTCTCATCTCTCATCTTGTCAATAACGAGTCCTAACCTCCCATTCACCCTCTTCTTTTCCCAGTGCCACTGCCCTTGTATAGGCACTAGTTTCACTCCAGCCTGAACTATTGCAGTAAATTGTACTATATCATGGCCTAGAAGCAAGTGGGTGCAGTCAAGTGCTGGGCCTTATGTCAGGAAAACTGAGTTCAAATATAGCCTCAAACACTTACTTGTTATGTGACTCTGGGCAAGTCACTTAACCTCTGTTTGCCTCAGTCTCCTCAACTCTAAAATGGGGATAAGAGCACATACCTCACAAGCTTCTAGTGAGGATCAAATGAGACAATATTTGTACGAGCTCTTAGCACAGTGCCTGGCATGTAGTAAATGCTATATAAATTCTTAGTTCACTTTCTCCCCACTGCAGTTTATTCTTCCTACTGATTCCAGAACACTTTTTTCCTGTGCTCAGAAATCTTCAGTGGCTCCCTACTGCCTACCAAAAAAGGTACAAGCTCCTTAACCTGGCATTCAGGGCCTTTCTTAATCTGTTACCAATCTGGCTTTGCAGCCTTATCTGTAAAATGACCATAATATTTACCTTGCGGGGTCATAGTGAAGAAGGATATTTTTAAACCATTGAAGTGCTATACACACTTAGACTAAAAAGAGCAGGAATGAAACAAATTAAAAGAACTCTAGATGAGCTTTGTAGAGGAATTCAGACTGAGAGAGATTACTCAAATTGGAGTGGTTAGAAATGAGGGGCATGAGGGGCAGGGTTAAGATTTGAGCTAGATCTTGGAGGGGAAGTTGGATTTAGATCAATAGAAGTGCCAGAGTCAGGAAATAAGAGTCCGAGCAAAGATTTAGAGAAGGGGTAGCATGTGTTGAGATTGTGTTTAGCTGCAGTGAGTATAGGTTCACATGGTGGAGGACTTTATAAGGAGTCTGGATTTTATTTTGCACAAAAAGAGGAATCATCAGAGGTTTTTTGAGCAAGGTTTTTTAAGCAAAGCAGTGTTTTAGGCACGGATTTTTGACAGACATCACCAGTTTAGCCACAGGGTGATGAATTTTGCTGCTACAACAAATCTTGGAAACCAACAGTTAAATCCATTCATTTCTAGACTTCAAAACCATGCCTCAGCTGCTGGAACTTCTCTTAGCCCCCAAGGTCTCCTGACCCTAGAATATTCCTCTTTTATACCAGTCCTGTATTCCCATTGGTAAATTTACTACCAGGGCCTCCACTTTGAGGAGAGATCCATGCCAGTCAGCCTTCATTCCCCTCTTTCAAACTCTTCTCCGACTTTCTAGACTTGCCTTCATTTCCTCCCCTCTCTCCCCATCCCCACCCTTTTTTAGTTCCTTTTGGTGTGTTGTTTTTCCCCTATTAGAATGTGAACTCCTTGAGGTCAGTGATTATATTTACCTTTGCTTTTATTTGTATCTTTAATGCTTAGGAAAGTGTCTGACACATAATAAGTGCTTAATAAATGCATCCTTCCTTCCTCATCAAACATTTATTACCTCTCTACTATGTGCATGTGTGATATAAACACAAACCTATAAAATGACACAATTCCTATTCTCTCTCTCTCTCTTTTTTTTTTTTGTGGGGCAACTGAGGTTAAGTGACTTTCCCAGGGTCACACAGCTAGTAAGTGTCAAGTATCTGAAGTCAGATTTGAACTTGGGTCTCCCGAATCCAGGGCCAGTGCTTTATCTACTGCACCACCTAGCTGCCCTGATAATTCCTATTCTCAAACAGCTTATGTTCTAGGGGCACGGGATTTGAAGTAGTGTGGGAGCAAATTTAAGGTAAGAAATAAAGGAGAGATCTAGACAAAAAAGGAAAATTTGAAGAGAAAAATATTTTCAGCTTGGAAAGATGTGGAAAAGATATACAGAGAAGGTATTTTTATCTGAGTTGAGCCTCAGATGAGGTTAAGGAGTCTGAAGGACAGAGATGAAGATGTGTATGCAGTCCAGTCAATGGTACAGGCCAATACCAATATATTTGTATGCAAGATAGCATGTCAAATTCAGCACCAGGTGTAGTGGTCCACTTGGCTGAAATGTAGTAGATGGAGTCATGTGAGTTAAAGGTGAAAACATAGGTTGGAACCAGACTGTGACATACCGTAAATTACAGGCTAGAGGTTTTATTTTTATTTGAAAGCAGGAATCCTTAATCTAGGGTCCCTAGATACCCCTTCTCTACATGGACTCAGTGGATAGATTTCAGGTCATTGAACTTGGATGGGGGAAAATGTATCTTTATTTTGTACTAAACTTTGGTTTCCTTTGTAGGCCTAGGTATTTTATTTTGTACATTTGAAAACATTTCTCTGAAGCTGGATCCATAGGTTTTACTAGGCTGCCAAAGGGCTCCATGATACCAAAAAAAAAAAAAAAGGTTAAAAACTCTATCATACAATGAATCACTGAGGATTGTTGAGTAGGGGAATATTTTGACTCAGACCTGTGACCAAAAGGACTAGGCCCTCAGAGGAAAGCCTACCACCACCCAGACCAGGGCCTCAGACACCAGGCTCATCCAAGAGCCTCAGTGTGGGGGCTATCTTCTGAGAGTGCCTCTTCCCTATCATATCTTTGGCTGAACCTCCAATAAGAGCTGTGTGTGACTTCAGTCTAGCTCTTGCGAACCTAATCTTCAAGTATTTACTGACCCAGACACCTGCCCTGAACTCTAGATTGGTTCCACCTGACTTTTAGAGAGAATTCCATTACCAACCCCACCCTCCATTATCATAGGCTATAGAAGTTGAGGACCCGAGTTAATTAGTAGTTTCCCAGTCCTATGGTTT
Organism: Dromiciops gliroides; assembly: GCF_019393635.1. Classification (NCBI taxonomy): domain Eukaryota; kingdom Metazoa; phylum Chordata; class Mammalia; order Microbiotheria; family Microbiotheriidae; genus Dromiciops; species Dromiciops gliroides. Next base: position 145,388,371 of record NC_057865.1, read on the forward strand.
AAAAATGCAAAGCAAAACCAAACCTTCTACCTCCATTTCATTCAGAGTTAAAATCATCTGCCAAAACAAAAACCCTTGCACTGCTATTTCTCTCCATACTTTTGTCTTGCTCTCTTGCAACCCCACCTCCATAAATCATTTCTTTCTCTGCCAGTCATTGAGCTAACTGCAGGTACTAGAGTCATGTCTTTTGGAGACCCCAAAAAAGAAGACTCTTGTCACCAAAGTCCTTGGCACTGTCAGTGGTTCAATGTCAAAAAAACCTGATATTTTATCAGTGGAAATAACATTAAAATAAGAGACATTATCCTCTGCTTTGCTGATATACACCTTAGGGACCATGTGGTCATTCCATCTGATTTGCAGCTGAAATCTTCCATGTGTTATCTCCATTATAATGTGAGCTCCTTGAAAGCAGTAGCTATATTTTCTATTTTTATCCCTAGGGCCTAGTATGGTGCTTTGCACAAATTAAATCCTGTAAAAATGCTTCATTTATTCATTTATGGAATCACATATCCACTGTAAAAACTTATTCTAATTGGAGGGAGACAACATGGAAACAATTGTAAAAACAAGATTTTTTTTAAAAATAGTTTAAATGAGAGAGAATCTCAAGAGGGAAAGCTTTAGGAATAGAAAGGGGAAGGATAAGAAAGGTCTCCTGCAGCAGGTGGAATTTCAGTTGAGTCTTGAAGGAAACCAGGAAAGGTAGGAGGCAGAATTAAGGAGGGAGAGCCATTCCAGGCATGGGAGATAGTGCAAAGGCACAGTGTCAGGAGGTAAGAGTGTCATCTTCAAGGAAGAGCAAGATGAGTGTAGTTGGATTGTAGAGTGTGGGAGACAGTCAAGTGTAAGACTGGAAAGACAAAAACAGGTAAAAATATATAGATCCTATACATGTAACATGTTGAAAGGCAGTATCATGTCAAATTCAAAGAGAAATTGATAAAGGCCACATATTGGCTTAGAAAACCATGAATTAACATTTTCTGTGTTGTATTCTATTTTTATTTTATTAAACAGTTCCTAATTACATTTTAATGTGGTTCCAGCAGGCCAAATTTGCCCTCTCTGGTATAGTGGTTAGAGTCAATCTTGGCGGGGCAGCTAGGTGGCGCAGTGGATAGAGCACCAGCCCTGGATTCAGGAGGACCTGAGTTCAAATGTTGCCCCAAACAGTTGACATTTACTAGCTGTGTGACTCTGGGAAAGTCACTTACTTCATTATCCCACCAAAAAAAAAAAAAAAGTCAATCTTGGAATCAGGAAGACCTGGTTTCAAATCCAGTCTCTGATACACTTTTGGCTGTGTGACCCTGGACAAAGCCCTCTCAGTACCATCCAGGAACTCTCTATGACTAGAAATTACAGAGGTACAAATGAGCATTGATATAGGGAATTCCCTGTGCCAATGAAATCATAGTAAAAGACAATTTTACCATAAGTCTGATGAAAAAAAAATATTCAGTTGCATACATACTATACAGCACATGCACTCCATCATTAGGCTTTGTCCTCCCTACATGTGTGACTTCCCATTACTCACCCAGCCTGGAGTCAGGGAAACCTGAGTTCAAATCCAGCCTCAGACTTTACTGGTTCTGTGACCCTGGTCAAGTTACTTGACCCTGTTTACCTCAGTTTCCTCACCTGTAAAATGAGTTGGAGAAGGAAATGGCAGACCACTCCAGTATCTTTGCGAAGAAAATTCCAAATGGGGTCATGAAGAGTTGGACAAAACTGAAACAGAACTACAAGTACTTCCTCTTGTATAGATGAAACAAGAGTCTCACAGTTTCTATGGATATCTGCTACCATCTTATGCTAGTTGAATCTGTTTTGAATGAGCTCCAGAGTGCTTTCTTTGCCCCATTGTCCAAAATCATCACGTAGAGCATTCATAGCTATGGACCAGTTTGTCTTGGGTAGTGCTAGCTGCTTCCTAGTACTTTCCTTTGGATCATCTTTGGCCTGACATGGTACTCCACTATATTGCTCCAATGTCTTCTACCTTCTCAAGAATAGGTAACCTCGAAGATGACGGAGAAGAAACAGCAAGCTGCCTGAGCTCTCCTTCTGTTCCCTCAAAAAGAACATTAAATCAAGCCTCTGGATGGATTCTGAAACTACAGAACCTGCAAAAAGACAGAGAGACACAGTCTTCCAACCAGAGATAATTTAGAAGACTTCAGGAAAAGGTCAGTCTGACTCAGGCAAAAGGGAGGCCCAGCTCAGGGCAGCAGCCCGGCACTGAGGGGGTCGGGGCAAGTCAGCAGGAGCTGCGGGGCACAGCTGAACAACTGAGGCCCCTGGAACCTGGCTCAAAAATCTGGTGGCCAAGAAGGACAGTGGAAAAACCTACCTGCACCAGCCGAGAGGGCAAGTTTCCAGCTGTAGGGCCACGAACAGGACAGCCGGGATCAGGCACACTGACCTAGCGCACTCAGACAGGAAGTGGAGGGGGACAAACTGCACACACTATAAAGGCCTCAGAGTAAAATGCTGGTCACATAGCACCTATACCCCTGCACAAGAAGCCCAAAACAGGGACCCTGGTGCCCCCAGAGCAGACCTCAACTTAAAAAATAAATAAATAAGCTGCAATAATGAGTAAGAAGCAAAAAAGAGCCCTCTCCATTGAGAGCTTCTGTATCAATAGGGAAGAAGCCAACACAAAGTCAGATGAGGACAATACCCTCAAATTGCCTACATGTGAAGCCTCACGAGGGAAGGTGAATTGGTCTTAAGAACAAAAAGCCTTCCTGGAAGAGCTCAAAAAGGATTTTAAAAGTCAATTGAAAGAGGTAGAAGAAAAAATGGGGACAGAAATGAAAGCAAAACAAGAAAACTATGAAAAAAGAATCAGCAGCTTGGAAAAGGAAGCACGAAGATTGACTGCAGAAAACAATTCCTTAAAAAATTCATTTGGCCAAATGGAAAAAAAGGTGCATAATTTCACTGAAGAAAACAATGCCTTAAAAATTAAAATTGGACAGTTGGAAAATAAGGAATCCTTGAGACACCAGGAATCAGTCAAGCAGAATCAAAAGAATGAAAAAATAGAAGAAAATGTGAAATACCTCATTAGAAAGACAACTGATTTGGAAAACAGATCCAGGAGAGACAATTTGAGAATCATTGAACTGTCTGAAAGCCATGACCAGAAAAAGAATCTAGACACCGTATTCCAGGAAATTATTAAGGAGAACTGCCCTGATATCATAGAATCATATCATAGATAAAATCATCATTGAAAAGAATCCACCAATCACCTCCTGAAAGAGACCCCAAAAGGAAAACTCCAAGGAATATTGTAGCCAAATTCCAGAATTATCAGGTGAAGGAGAAAATACTCCAAGCAGCCAGAAAGAAGCAATTTAAATATCATGGAGCCACAGTCAGGATTTCTCAGGACCTGGCAGCTTCAACATTAAAGGACTGCAAGGCTTGGAATATGATATTCCGGAAGGCAAAGGAGCTTGGATTGCAGCCAAGAATCTATTACCCAGCAAAAATGTGCATTCTCTTTCAGGGGAAAAGATGGACATTTAATTACATTGGAGATTTTCAATCCTTCCTGACGAAAAGACCAGAACTGAATAGAAAATTCGATCTTAACATACAAGACTCAACAGAAGTTTAAAAAGGTAAACAGGGGGAAAAAAAGGGGTTACTCAATTAGGTTAAACTGCTTATATCCCTACACGGGAAGATAATACTCATAACTCTTAAGAATTGTAAATGTATTTGGGCAGAGAGAAGGAGTTTACACAGAGGGTATAAATATAAATTGTCTTTTATGTGATGATAGAAAAAAAATTAAGGGGTTAAAAAGGGAGTCTAAGGGGAGGAAAAGAAAGGGGAGGTGGAATGGGATGAATTATATCATATGAAGAGGTGAAAAAAAAACCTATTACAATACAGGGAAAGAAAGGAGGGGTGAACATTGTTTCAACCCTACTCTCATTAGATTTGATTCAGAGAGGGAATAACATATACATTCATTGGGATAAAGAAACTTAGCTCATTCTTTAGGGAAGCAAAAGGGGAAGTGAAAGGGGGGGCGGGACTCATAGAAGGGAGGACAAAAGCAAGGGAGAAAAGGGTAAAGAAAAGAGAGGGGGGTGATAAAAAGGGAGGGCAGATTGGGGGAGGCAGGGGTAAGTAAAACATCGGTGAGGAGGAATAGGGTGAAAGAAGGGGGGAAAAGTACAAAGGGGGTAAATAGAATGGAGGGGAATAGACAGTCAGTAATAATAACTGTGATTGTGAATGGGATGAACTCTGCTATAAAACAGAAGCGAATTGCAGTGTGGATTAAAAACCAGAATCCTACAATATGCTGTTTACAAGAAACACATTTGAAGCAGAGAGATACACACAGAGTAAAGGTAAAAGGCTGGAGCAGAATATATTATGCTTCAGCTAAAGTAAAAAAAGCTGGGGTAGCAATCCTTATCTCAGACAAACCGCAGGCAAAAATAGATCTCATTAAAAGAGATAAGGAAGGAAATTACATCTTACTTAAAGGTACTATAGATAATGAAGTAATATCAATATTGAATATGTATGCGCCAAGTGGTATAGCATCCAAGTTCTTAGAGGAGAAGTTAAATGAGTTACAAGAGGCATTAGATAGTAATACTATACTAGTGGGGGATCTGAATCTCCCCCTCTCAGAATTAGATAAATCTAGCCAAAAAATAAATAAGAAAGAAGTGAAAGAGGTGAATAGATTACTAGAAAAGTTAGGCATGATAGATGTCTGGAGAAAATTGAATGGGGATAGAAAGGAATATATCTTTTTCTCAGGAGTACATGGCACATTTTCAAAAATTGACCATGTATTAGGGCACAAAAACATCATAATCAAATGTAGAAAGGCAAAAATAGTAAATGCATCCTTCTCAGATCATGATGCAATAAAAATTACATGTAAGAAAGAGCCAGGGAAAAGTAGAATGAAAATCAATTGGAGGGACAGCTAGGTGGCGCAATGGATAGAGCACCGGCCTGGAGTCAGGTTCAAATCCGGCCTCAGACACTTAACACTTATTAGCTGTGTGACCCTGGGCAAGTCATTTAACCCCAATTGCCTCACTAAAAAAAAAAAAAAAGAAAATCAATTGGAAACTAAATAATTTCATTCTTAAGAATGCATGGGCGAAACAGCAAATCATAGAAACAATAACTATATCCAAGAGAATGACAATAATGAGACAACATACCAAAATCTATGGGATGCAGCCAAAGCAGTGCTGAGGGGAAAATTTATAGCTCTAAATGCTTACATGAATAAAAAAGAGAAAGAGGAGATTAATGAATTGGGCATGCAACTTAAAAAGCTAGAAAAAGAACAAATTAGAAATCCCCAATTAGATACTAAACTAAAGATCCTGAAAATTAAAGGAGAAATTAATAAGATTAAAAGCAAAATAAACTATAGAATTAATCAATAAAACTAAGAGCTAGTTTTATGAAAAAGCCAATAAAATAGATAAAATATTGGTTAATTTGATTTAAAAAAAGAAAGAAGAAAACCAAATTACCAGTATCAAAAATGAAAAGGGTGATGTTACCACCAATGAAGTGGAAATTAAATCAATAATTAAGAATTATTTTGCCCAACTGTATGCCAATAAATTTGAAAATCTAAATGAAATGGATGAATATTTACAAAAATACAAACTGCCCAGGTTAACTGAAGAGGAAATAAAATCCTTAAATAAACCCATATTAGAACAAGAAATTGAACAAGCCGTTAATGAACTCCCTAAGAAAAAATCCCCAGAGCCAGATGGGTTTACAGGTGAATTTTACCAAACATTTAAAGAACAATTAATTCCAACATTATATAAATTATTTGGGAAAATAGGTGAAGAAGGAATTCTACCAAATTCATTTTATGACACAAATATGGTGGTGATACCAAAACCAGGCAGAGCAAAAACAGAAAGAAAACTATAGACCAATTTCCCTAATGAATATTGATGCTAAAATCTTAAATAAGATATTAGCTAGAAGATTACAGCAAGTGATCACCAGGATAATACACTATGACCAGGTGGGATTTATACTAGGAATGCAGGGCTGGTTCAACATTAGGAAAACTATTAACATAATCAACCACATCAATAAGAAAACCAACCAAAATCATATGATTATCTCAATAGATGCAGAGAAAGCTTTTGACAAAATACAGCACCCATTCCTAATAAAAACACTAGAGAGTTTAGGAATAGGTGGAGCTTTCCTTAAAATAATAAACAGTATCTACCTAAAACCATCAGCAAGTATTATATGCAATGGAGATAAATTAGAGGCCTTCCCAATAAGATCAGGGGTGAAACAGGGATGTCCATTATCACCCCTGTTATTTAATATTGTACTAGAAATGTTAGCTTTAGCAATCAGAGAAGAGAAAGGAATTAAAGGAATTAGAATAGGCAAGGAGGAAACAAAACCATCACTCTTTGCAGATGATATGATGGTATACTTAAAGAATCCTAGAGAATCAACTCAAAAATTACTTGAAACAATGAACAACTTTAGCAAAGTAGCAGGATATAAAATAAATCCACATAAATCATTAGCATTTCTATACATGACCAACAAAATCCAGCAGAAAGAGATAGAAAGAGAAATTCCATTTAAAGTAACAGTAGATGATATAAAATACTTGGGAGTCTACTGCCAAGACAAACCCAGGAACTCTATGAACACAACTACCAAACACTCTTCACACAAATCAAATCAGATCTAAATAATTGGAAAGATATCAATTGCTCATGGATAGGCAGAGCTAATATAGTAAAAATGACAATACTGCCTAAATTAATTTACTTATTCAGTGCCATACCAATCAGACTACCTAAAAATTATTTTATACACCTAGAAAAAATAATAACAAAATTCATCTGGAAAAACAAAAAATCAAGAATATCCAGGGAAATAATGGAAAAAAATTCACAGGAAGGTGGGTTAGCGGTACCAAACCTGGAGCTTAACTATAAAGCCGCAGTCATCAAAACTATCTGGTACTGGCTAAAAAATAGAGTGGAGGATCAATGGAATAAGCTAGGCACAGAAAATGCAGTAGTAAATGACACTAGTAATGTAGTATTTGATAAACCCAAAGACTCCAGCTTCTGGGATAGGAACTCAGTATTTGAAAAAAACTGCTGGGAAAACTGGAAGACAGTATGGCAAAAATTAGGCATAGACCAACATCTTACACCTTATACTAAGATAAGGTCAAAATGGATACATGATTTAGACATAAGAGGTGATACCATAGGTAAATTAGGAGAGAAAGGAATAGTCTACCTATCAGATCTTTGGAAAGGAAAACAGTTTATGATGAAACAAGAGATAGAGTATATTATAAAATGCAAAATGGATGATTTTGATTACATTAAATTTAAAAATTTTTGTACAAACAGAAGCAATGCATCCAAAATTAGAAGGGAGGCAGAAAGCTGGGAAACAATTTTTATGGCCAGTACTTTTGATAAAGGCCTCATTTCTAAAGTATATAGGGAACTAAATCAAATTTATAAGAATCCAAGTTATTCCCCAATTGAGAAATGGTCAAAGGATATGAACAGGCAGTTTTCTGATGAAGAAACCAAAGCTATCTATTCCCATATGAAAAAATGCTCTAAATCTCTAATGATTAGAGAGATGCAAATTAAAACAACTCTGAGGTACCACCTGACACCTATCAGATTGGCTAAAATGACAAAAAAGAAAAATAATAAATGTTGGAGAAGCTGTGGGAAAATTGGAACACTAATGCATTGTTAGTGGAGCTGTGAACTGATCCAACCATTCTGGAGAGCAATTTGGAATTATGCCCAAAGGGCGATAAAGCTGTGCATACCCTTTGACCCAGCAATACCACTTTGGGGTCTTTTGCCCAAAGAAATCATGGAAAGGGGAAAGGGACCCACATGTACAAAAATATTTATAGCTGCTCTTTATGTGGTGGCAAGGAATTGGAAGTTGAGGGAATGCCCATCAATTGGGGAAATGGCTGGACAAGTTGTGGTATATGAATACAATGGAATACTATTGTGCTGTAAGAAATGATGAGCAGGAGTTCAGAGAAACCTGGAGGGTCTTGTGTGGGCTGATGATGAGTGAGATGAGCAGAACCAGAAGAACATTGTACACAGTATCATCAACATTGAGTGTTGATCTACTGTGATGGACTATATTCTTCTCACCAATGCAATGGTACAGAAGAGTTCCAGGGAACTCATGATAGAAGAGGATCTCCAAATCCAGGAAAAAAAAAAAACAAACTGTGGAGTATAGATGCTGAATGAACCATACTATTTCTTTTGTTTTTGGTGCTGATGTTTTTCTATTTTGGGGTGTTTTGTCATTGCTCTGATTTTTCTCTTATAACATGACTAATGCAGAAATATGTTTAATTTATTATGTGTATGTGTGTGTGTATATATGTGTGTATATATATATATATATATATATATATATATACATATATATATATATATATGGAGGGGGAGGGAGGGGAGGGAGGGAGAACAATCTGAAATTGGAAAGCTTGTATAAACAAAAGTTGAGAACTATCTTTACATGTAATGGGAAAAAAACATACTTTATTAATTAAAAAAAAAAGAGTAGGTAACCTCTGGGGAATACAGCTTAGCTGTTTGTTTCTCAGCCTGTATTACATGTATCCCATCTCATGAAGGTCATTGTGGTATAGTGGGTGGTAAACTATCCTCAAAGACAGAAGCACCTGGGTTGAAGTTCAGCTTCTTATACACACTGGTGGCATGACCCTGAGCAAATCACATCTTAGTGTTCTTGGCAATTATCTGGGACCTAGCATGTGTAGGGGCCAAATTTATTGTGGGGAGATTTAATTGGGTGGCTCACCGTAATATTGGGGTTCAGAAAATAATGAGAGACCTCTAGGTCCAAAGTTTCCTCCCTTCCAAACTGCCTTTAGTTATTTCTCCCAGGCTAATAAGAAAGGAGATTAACAACTTCTTTTCCACAAACAAACCAGGTTTTATTAATGGGAATGAAATTTACAACAAAGGTGAAATTAATAAAGCCAGGGACAAGGGAATAGGGAAAGAGAAAAACAGATAAGCTCCCTGGCTCTAGCAAAGACTGACTCAAAACCCAAACTTGCTTCCAGCTCAGCTAACTCGAAGAGCTGGCCTTGGCCTCACTTCCACAAATTCACCACCTGGGATCCATACTTTTTCAATGAGAGTCATCAGTGCAATTCCTCTCCAGTGCACTCTCAAAGCTCACCAAAAGGAAAGAGGGCTTCTCAGAGCCAGCGTTCTCCTTTCTACTTTCTCTCTCCCTCCCCCAAAGGGGAGGTCCTTCAAGCTAGTTGGCTGAGAGTGGTTCCTTGCTGATGTCAGTAGTACAGGAAAATGTCACTCAGGGCCGTCCAGGTGTGGCTACAATCTAATCATCCCCAAGTAGGTACTTAGTCAGTTTCTCAGTCTCACCCAATTCAAACAATACTAAATATTCAATCATGGTGCAGTTTAAAATGGGCCAGCTTTTCTCTGACCAGCAAGATAAACACTAAGGCTTTCAGAGGCTTTTAAGAGCAAGGGAGATTGCCTAAGGGAAGCAGTGGGGGAGGATTAAAGAGACCCACCAGGTTAGTTGGGTGGTGGCCAGATAAGGGGCAGGGTCTGGATACTTTTACTTCTTTAGCTGTTTAACTGCTGGATTTCCACTAATCTTTATTATAGCATTGTTGATGATCAAATTAAACAGTGAGAGTTCTTCAAAATGTAACTCATAGAGAACAAATTTAAACTTGATACATACAGCATATAATATCCCCCGCTTTGGAGGACACTTATACCCATACGCAATACAGAGTTGAGACATTTATGATATCAATAACACTTTTTAACCACCATATGTCTGGATTAAGGCCAAATTTAGTAATGTGTCTGTGATGATACCTGAAAATGTTATGGAAAGGTTACCATACCACATCTCTTGTTTCTATAGACATCCAGTAATTGTGCTAGGCCCCAGGTGGATGGATTCTGACCATGCCACCAGACTGAGTGGAAAAAAAGAAAAGTTAAATTAAACTAGGTGTATGTGTTAGGCCATTTTTGGAGGGAGAGAGGAAGAAACTGGACTATGACCAGCAAATGTGCTCTACATAGCTGTTATCATAGGCAAACTATGGACTTCCCGAATGTATTTGGCTGTTCTCTCAGCCACATCAGAGCATCTTACGTGTACCTGTCTCTCCTCCTGTTGTACATGTATTCTCTCCAGGGCCTGCATCGTGGAGTTGAACCATCTCTGTCAAGCTCAGTGTAAGAGCAATTAGTCTCTGAAATGGTAAGTTTCCATAATTCATAAATCTCATATTAATTTCACTAAAGACAATATGATGGTAAAAAATGCATGTCATGCTGCATAACTCAGGATATACTTGTACTATATGCAATAATCCCAAACCATTATTTTATCACACATGGCAGAGATTGTGTTGGCCTGCATTGGTAAAAGGAATTTCTTCACCTGGGAGTTCTCTGTACCAATGAAATCAGAGGTCCAGTCTCTATCCCTTCTCACATACCATCACCATGCATCTGTTGTTCCCCAGGTTATTCCTTCAAGTCCACACACAGTGATGACTTGGTCAATGCAAGAAAGTTAACATTCATTGATTGCACATTCTATAGACTCTAGTTGATGTCACAAACTCACAGCTGCCCTTTCATATGTGAATAACCTGCTTATTTGGATACAGGTTTTTTTGGACTTTGGACACAGTGAATAAAGGATAGGGGCATCTTCCTCAATATTAGCTTCCCTGGATGTTAATGCACACTCAACTCCTAAGTTGGCTAGTACTCCTGTCTCTGGCAGTGGGTATCCAGTTTCTTATCAAAACACATCGGCCAATTATGGTATCTATTATATATATATATATATATATAATGGAATATTATTGCACCATAAGAAATTATAAAATGCACAGTTTCAGAGCAACTTGAGAAGACTGATTCAGAGTGAAGTGAGCAAAACCAAGAGAATGATTTATGCAGTAACATCAATATTATAAAGAAGAGGAGAAAAACAGTTTTGGAAAGAACTTACAGATCACCTCCAGAGAAAGAAAAAAAGGCGGGGGGGGGGGGGGGACAGGAACCAAGGCTGCAAACTCCAAGACACATAGTGGTTAAATTTAGCAATTCAATTCAGAAACAAGTTCTGCAAGCCATCAAGAGAAAGACCTTCAAATACATAGGAAAAGGCATTCAAATAACCCAAAACTATTCTGCCCCCACTAGAAAGAGGAGGGAATGAAATAATGTATTTGAAAGAGCTACTGTGACTTATCCTGAAAATCTTAGCTTACCCATACAGGACAAAAGATAGATGTTCAAGAATTGTTTCAAAGAATTTGAAACATTTTAAGAAACAGAATGGAAGAGATCATTTTCCTCTTGAACACCCCAAACAACAAAAATGCAGGAGTGAATAAATGCAGCAGGCAAGGATATGTGATGTTTAAAATCTAAATTGTGGTCGCCTTAAATTAGAAGCTTTAGCGCCAGTCTTTGGGCAGTAAATATTTATTAAAGCATACCAGGTATTCACGTGGAGTTCAGAAAGTTCAGAAAAGGTGTATCTAGCCTAGAGTTCCAGCCTGGTCAGGTTCTTCCTCAAGTCCTCTGCCATGAGCCTGCTTCAATCATGAACTCTCTAGCAAACTGATCATGGAAGCTTTTTATAGGTCTGGAACAGAGGAGGTCCTTACACACTGCTTCAAGCTGATTGGTTGGCATCTTCCAAATCCATTGGTTCACTGGATTAAGGGCTAGCAAAGTGTGATAACAATCTAGTTAACCTGAAGTAGGCTAATCAGCAGCCAATCACTCTCACTTGATTCAATCAGTTTAGATTAATTTCCAGGTGGGCCTTTGAGTATCTGCTAAATCCCATTATTTTATCACAGATAGCAACAGCAACAGTGACAATAGAGACTAGTACTAAATGTGCACAAGGGGACAGGGATGAAGGCTGAGGTAATCTGGTAAAGGTAATAGTGAAGAGTATCACAAGTGAAATTCAGGGGCAGCTAGGTGGCACAGTGGATAAAGCACCGGCCCTGGATTCAGGAGGACCTGAGTTCAAATCTGGCCTCAGACACTTGACACTTACCAGCTGTGTGACCCTGGGTAAGTCACTTAACCTTCATTGCCCCATGCACACACAAAAAAAAACCCAAGACAAGTGAAATTTAATAAAAGGATGAACTGAGGCAATTTATGCAAGAGATCACTTATTTTTTTTATACTTTTTTTTTTAGTGAGGCAATTGGGGTTAAGTGACTTGCCCAGGGTCACACAGCTAGTAAGTGTTAAGTGTCTGAGGCTGGATTTGAACTCAGGTACTCCTGACTCCAGGGCCAGTGCTCTATCCATGGCACCACCTAGCTCCCTCAAGATATCACTTATTAACAGGGGCATGCAACCTGATAAAGAATGAGTGTCTAGAGCACCAGCCCTGGAGTCAGGAGTACCTGAGTTCAAATCCAGCCTCAGACACTTAACACTTACTAGCTGTGTGACCCTGGGCAAGTCACTTAACCCCAATTGCCTCACTTAAAAAAAAAAAAAGAATGAGTGTCATGGTAGCACTTTGGGGGGGGGGGCAATGGGGGTTAAGTGATTTGCCCAGGGTCACACAGCTAGTAAGTGTCAAGTGTCTGAGGCTGGATTTGAACTCAGGTCCTCCTGACTCCAGGACCAGTGCTTTATCCACTGTGCCACCTAGCTGCCCCCAGGGTAGCACTTCTGAGAGACAAAAAGATTGAAAGTACAATCTATTAGTTAGGCTAGCTATAACCAATAGGTGGGTCATTGGCCTTTCTCAATGACCAAAGGCTTGGAATGAAGGCCAACACGGCCTTTTAAACCTACGTGTGTCTTCCTTTTGATTAACCTGACAGTACATCGTTTGGACCTTTTCTGGCAAAGGCATGGAAAACCCAATTGGTAGCTATTTTAATGAGGAGGTAGGTTAAAAGTTCTCAGCTCCTTCCTATTACTTCATTGTTGGGGAGCTTGGTCAGACATTGAAAACACCAAGGTCGTTCACTGCAACCCAGGCCATCACTGATTATTTTGACTTTTGTCTTGCCACTGGACTTCAATGACTGGAAGAAAGAGTGAACCCGCTGACTATGCAGTTGTGCCTCACTTAAATCCAGTTCACCCCATGACGGATATTGGTCCTCTTCAAAAATGAAGGACAAAGAACAAGATCATGGGACCCCACCCCTGAAAGGGGGACAGGGGTGGTGGTGCTGGGAAGTTCTAGGATTAGTCTGCAGTTGGGGAAAATGGGCTGGCCTTCAGATGGAGCTGATTATGCCCTCCCTGGCACTTAAGGACTTGTCCCTTGGGGAAGGCCTAGCCCAAGCTGGTTCTCTGTGCTTATGGGATAAACAAAAGTGGGGGAGGTGTTCCACTTGGCAGGGGCCTGGCCCAAGCTAGTTACCAGACAGAAGCCTTGAGGGCTGAGATTGATCACATTGCTCTTTTATACCCTTCAGAAGCTGCCTGCCCTTGAAAGGTGGGGGTCTGAGGACAAAAAAAAAAAAAGATTAGGAAACAAGAACGAACATAATATTGTGTCTACAGCAGAGAGAGAGCTTCAAACTGAAAATTTTCAGCCCAAAGAATATTAAATGCACCTAGGATAAGAAGATAAGTGGTGAAATGGAAAAAAAAATTTGTATTAAATTTCTGATGAGGACTTGGCATCTAAAACATAAATTATATATATATATATGTATATATTTTTTGTACAAGAATATACATATCTATAAATATGAATAATAGCCATTCCCCAATGTATATATGGTCAAAGGATATGAACAAATAGTTCTCAAAAGACTTCAAAGTATTATTGTATGTTATTGTAAAGTATTATTGTTATATTACAGTCACATAAAAAATGCTTCAAATCCTTAATAAGAGAAATGCAAATCAAAATAACTCGGAGGCTTCACCTCACATACTGCAATTGGAAAAGATGACAAAAGATGGAAACAGTCAACATTGAAGGGGTTGTGAAAGTCTAGGCACATGACTACTAGAGCTGTAAAATGACACAACCATTTTGTAAAGCAATTTAGAATTATGGAAATAAAGTGACTAAAACATCCATACTCTTAAGCAGAGTCCATTACTGAAGTTATACCTCAAGGAAGCTACTGATTAGGAAAAAAATCCAGCAGCACATTTCTCTGATACCACACCCTCTTTCTAAGTAAAATTCTTCTAGTTGCCCTAATACCGATAAAATTCATAGGAGTACCATTTTCTCATATAGAAATATAAATAGTTTATCCTTACTGAATCCCTTATCATTTCTTTTTCATGTTTACCTCAAATGTGAGTCTCATATTTGAAAGTCAGATTTTCCATTCAACTCTGGTCTATTCATCAGGAAGCAATACTTGAAAGTCCTCTATTTCATTAAATATCCATTTTTTCCTTAAAGAAGGAGCTGATGCGAAGTGAAATGTACTGTATATAAAAATAATAGCAATATTGTAAGATGATCTGCTGTGAATGACTTAGTTATTTTCAGCAATACAATGACCCACAACAACTCTGAAAGACTTATGAAAAATGCTATCCATATTCAGAGAAAGAACTGATGGCGTCTGAATACAGATTGAAGCATAATTTTATTTAGTTCGTTTTTCTAAAGTGTTTTTTTTTTGTCGATTTCCTTTCATAACCTTACTAATGTGGAAATGTTTTGCATGACTACGCACATATAACTTATATTGAATTACTAGAGTTCTTAAGGGGGAGTGGGGAGGGAGGGAGAAAGAGAATTTGGAACACAAAGTTTTAAAACTTGATGTTAAAATTTCTTTTTACATGTAATTTGGGAAAATAAAATTAAAAGTTTTTAAATCAGCTTATGCATATAATTATTTTTAACTTGTTTTTGTTTAATGAACAAAAATCTGTTTTCTCTTTCTCCCATCTCTCTTGCCCTCCATAAAAATAAAAGTAAGAGCTTTGTAACACACAAATGCAGAAAATTATTAATAATAAAATTTTAAGAGAGGCATTGCCATACAGTGGAAAGTGGTTTGAATTCAGGTGGTCCCAAGTATGAACACTGCCTGTGATACTTTCTAGCAGAGACCATGGAACATGTCATGTGACTCATGAGCCTCAGTTTTTTCATCTGCAAATTTGGTACAAATGCCATTTATACTACAACTGCACAGAGTTTAGGCTAATTTGGATTTGGTTTTGTTGGAGGGGGAAGGGGTTGGTTGTGTTTTGGTGCTGGTCAAAGTACAGTGTTCTCCAAGTATGACTTGTTTTTTATTATCCTAGCATCATGGATTATGAGCTGAACCATCTTAAAGATTATACAGTTGAAGCATAGAATGGTTATAAATGGTTCAAGGTCACAAAGCTAGTAAATAGCAGAGATGCTTACATTCTTTGACTCCAGTTTCACGGACCCTTTTACCTCATCCCAGTAACTAGAACTTTTTAAACTGCTCAGTGGTATCAAAGAGTTGTTTCATTCTAGACTCAGGAAAGTTTTCTCTTGTAACAATTGACAGAAGGTTCAGATTTAGTCAAATACAATTGCTTAGCCCATTCACAGGGCAGTTTGTGTTAAGGCTACTGATTAATTCTCCTTTAATAAAGAGTAGAGGATCTAGTCTCATGCACAGAGAATTATTACAATTTTAGGTGAGTCCTCTTAATGACTAGAAAGTGAACTCTTTTCCAAGGACAAACATATTAAATAATATTACAGTCAGTGATATTTTTACTCAGAGGTCGAACTCTAAACTGGTGGGAAGATCACCCGAACTGTTCATTTATTTCCTGCCTGTCAGAATTGTCAACTGAATAGTGTGACCTCGGACACATTGTACAGAAATGCCTGGCAGCCCTTGTGTATATATCCATTAAATCCAGAGGGAGGCATGTGTTGAAACATAGCAAGGGAAATTGATGGTAGGGAGGCAAAATGCTATCGTTTTCACATTATTTATTGCATTCAGTGTTTTTTTTTTAAAATCCTATGAATTCTACACATGAAGAAGCTGTGGCTTCATAAGCATGAGTAACTCCAGGTGACTCCAGGTGTGAGAACTCCTTCCCGCAACCTAGGTGGACAACCCAACTACATAATTTAGTAGATAAATCCTAGTGAGTTGCTTGAACCACAAAGAAGTTAAACAACTTATTCAGGGTCACATAGCTAATAAATTATGGACATGTGAAACTCCAGGGCTTTTTGACGACAAATACAACACCCTTGGGGAAGACAGCTAAATGGCACAGTGCATAGAGCACCTGCCCTGGAGTCAAGAAGACTCCTCTTCCTGAGTTCAAATTCTGCCTCAGATTGTTACTAGCCATATGACCCTGGATAAATTACTTAACCTTGTTTGTCTCAGTTTCCTCATCTGTAAAATGAGCTAGTGAAGGAAATGGCAAACCACTCCAGTATCTTTGCCAAGAAAACCCCTTATGGAGTCTCCAAGTGGCAGACATGATTAAAATGACGAATTCTTATCTGATATGCTATACTGCCTCTATGACAGTATCCACATTGGGAAAGATTTAAGAATCAATTTCTTCTGCTGAACAGAACAGCAATATTTTTATTGGGTCAACCTAAGGAAATATAATATTCAATGCTATCTTTTCTATAATAGTATTGAGAATCATGGGGCAGCTGGGTGGCACAATGGAGAGTTCCAGGCCTGAAGTCAGGAAGATTCATCTTTCTAAGTTCAAATCTGGCCTCAGACACTTAATAGTTCTGTGACCCTAGGTAAGTCATTTAACCCTTTTGCCTCAGTTTCCTCATCTGTAAAATGAGCTGGTGAAGGAAATGGCAAACCACTCCAATATCTTTGGCAAGAAAACCCTAAATGCGGGGCAGCTGGGTAGCACAGTGGATAGAGTACCGGCCCTGGAGTCAGGAGGACCTGAGTTCAAATCCAGCCTCAGACACTTGGCATTTACTAGCTGTGTGACCCTTGGCAAGTCACTTAACCCCAATTGCCTCTCCAAAAAAAAAAAAAGAAAGAAAGAAAACCCTAAATGAGGTCACAAAGAGTTGGGCATGATTGAACAACAACAAAATTGAGAATTATGAATGAAATTATAATCATTGCCCAGAACTGAAGCTTAAATGGGCTCAAATTAAATCTGAAGAGATTTTCAATAATTTAATAATAATTTTTTGGCTTATGCCCCCTACTTCAGAGAGTGTCTTCTCTAGATACATTAGAATCTAGCTCATCTAAATTCTTCCTTAGAGGTATTCAGCTGTATTCTTTGCAACAACAAGCTAACAATGCACATTTAAGTATAAAATATTCAGGACAGAAATTGATGGAGAAGCAACTAGTATGTCAATCCTTTTAACAAAAGGATAGTTACAGGGGCAGCTAGGTGGCGCAGTGGATAAAGCA
This sequence comes from Dromiciops gliroides, assembly GCF_019393635.1. Classification (NCBI taxonomy): domain Eukaryota; kingdom Metazoa; phylum Chordata; class Mammalia; order Microbiotheria; family Microbiotheriidae; genus Dromiciops; species Dromiciops gliroides. Next base: position 145,405,895 of record NC_057865.1, read on the forward strand.
CTGGCCCTGGATTCAGGAGGTCCTGAGTTCAAATCCGACCCCCAGACACTTGACTCTTACTAGCTGTGTGACCCTGAGCAAATCACTTAACCCTCATTGTCTCCCCACACACACAAATATATATATATATGAATGAATAGATAGATAAATAGATAAATGAATGAACAAATGAATTAATAAATAATAGATAATAAATGAATATATAGACAGATAGACAAATAAATGAATGCATGAATAAATGAATGAATGAATGAATAAATAAACAAAAGGATAGTTCCCTGTATCCCATCTCCAAGTGAATGCGATTTGTTAACCTGCTTAATAAATACCTGTTGATCAATTATCATGATATAAAATATTTCTATTAGCAACTGGTAAATTTCAGTAGTTAAAAAACAAAACCTGTATATTCTATTGCAATCATGCTTTTCAGCATTTCAATTCAACTCTTTTCAGGGACTATATTTTGTAGCACTGTGGATATGGATATTTACTGAAAAGTGTCTTGTATCAAAACAATAAAAATTTAAACCAAAGAAAACTCATGAAACCAATAAAATCCCAAGAGCTTTAGTGTCCTGGATGGATGGGCCCTGTGGCAAGGAGCGGTTCTCCAGTCCTGATTACCACTCAGTTCCTTCTCCCTGGAGTCAGACATTGTTCTTCTGGTTTACAACAGTCTACATCTTTCTCCAGTCCTACATCTCTGCCCAACCATCCCTAGAACCCATTAATCTCTATGGTTAACCAGGTCCAATAGCTAAAAAATCATCTCTGAGAAACTTTTTTCTTCCTGGTTTTTCTTCCCAGGAATCCCTACTATCCAAAACCTCTTGCTCCTCTTCTTTGCACCCATACCTCTGCCTAAGATATGATGATAAAGCAAGTCCCTTTCCTATCAGCATATAAGGCATCTTGCTGACTTCCCCTATCGATCCATCGCATGGGAAAAAAAGAAGTGAAAAAGAGAAATGGCTCAGCTGACTACTGCTCACTTTTACATATACTTGCTAAAGAATTTGCAGATTATGCTGGTATCTAGGTCCCCCGGTTTCTTTTGTCTCATGTGGTTTTCATTTGTGATTTTCTGAAATAAAGCTCTGGTAAACCAGGCTTTGATAAAGCCCATTGGGATACAAATGGAGCTATTAGACGATGCCTTTAAACCCAAATCACTCTGGCTCTCACTGATTGGCCCACAATAGGTCCCAGCCCAAGCCTCACTTGCTCATTGTTTGGGTTTTGATGGCTCAGAGTGAGTGTAAATTACAACTGTTTCTGTTGTGACCAAAAACTCCGAGGGTCTTCCCCTCCCACACTGATTCTTTTAGGAAGTCAAACTAGGCCATCTTTTGTCTCAATTCTAACCTAGCTTTTAATCATTGAATGGATGTTGACTCAGACAAACTGAGCCCCGTGAAAGACCTTAGCTTAAAAAGGCCAAGATCTTCCACTGCATCTGGGGTCATCTCCAGTCATCCTGATTTATATCTAGAACAGACTGAGGATGCTTTTCCTGTGGAAAAGAAAACCACTTGATAAGAGGGCACACATATCAATACTACTAGGGAGGGGCAGCTAGATGGTGAGGTGGATAGAGCACCCGCCCTGGAGTCAGGAAGTCCTGAGTTCAAATCCGACCTCAGACACTTAACACTTACTAGCTGTGTGACCCTAGGCAAGTCACTTAACCCCAATTGCCTCACAAAAAGAAAATACTACCAGGGAAACAGGGGCCATTAAAGTTAATAGCAGGAAGCCAAATGATAATAAGTGTACTTACTATGTGACTAGGGCCAGGAATATGACTTCAACTGTTTCAAGTATCCCCCAGCCCCCTCCCAAACTATAACCTTCCTGTTTCAAGTTTCCCAAAATCCCCCTATAAAAGCATTGTCTTTCCTCTGGCTAATGGAGGGAAATCTCTTAAACCTTTTCCTCCCTGAGAGGCTATGTCTTAGACTTTCCTCCCAGCCACATTCCCTTGTGCCAAATAAAACTTTACTATTATCTCTAATTGGAATGTGTGCGAGTATAATTCTTATTGAGGAATATTCAAGAACCAAATCACCCATGACATTGTTACTGGACCCAGAGATCTCTGGAGAAGAGAATGAGATTGGTGACCTTGCACAGCCCTCCCTCACTTAAATCCAATTCACTTGCAAGTCAAGACATCACCACAATGTCATGGTCCTCTTTCAGAATGAAGGACAAACAACAATACCTCTGATGGTACTGCAATATCCCATTGTAGAATTTCACACAGTGCACCAGACATAAATCATATGTAAGTACACATATTATAATATCACACTTTATACTTGCATTCAGTCAACAATTTGTTATCTGAGATGGAATATGGTTCAGTGGAGAGAGTACTGATCTCAGAGTCATAGAATGTGGGTTCTAATCATGACTCTAACTTTTCTAATCAGATGTAGTATGGTTTAATGGGTAGAGTGCTGGCCTTGGAGTCACAAATATCTAGTACATATGCCTCTGCCTCTGATACTTATTAGCTGTATGATCATTGACAAGTTACTTAATCTCTCTTAGCCTCTGTTTCTTCATCTATAAAATGAGAGGGTTAAACTTGATGACCTCTAAGTTCCTGTCTGTTTTTTTTTTAGTCTTTTTTAAAATTTTATTTTATTTTCAGTTCTAAATTTTCTTCCTCCTTCTACTCCCTCCCCCACCCATTGGGAAGGCAAGATATATAATAAATATCTACCTGGTTTCCTATTTTCTTTCCCTTGTTGACTGAATTGATTTTGCTTTTGCAAAAACCTTTAATGAAATCAAAATTATCCATTTTACCTCCCATGATCCTCTCTGTCTCTTGTTTGGTCGTGAACTCTTCCCTTATCCATAGATCTGACAGGTAATTTTTTTCATGCTCCCCTCATATGTTTATGATAGTCCTCTTTATGTCTAAATCAGGTATATGGTGTGAGTTAGTTTATACCTAGTTTCTGCCAGATTGCTTTCCAGTTTTTGTCAAATGGTGAGTTTTGTCCCAGTATCTTGGATCTTTGAGATTATCAAACATGAGATTACTGTGGCCATTTACTTCTCTATATTGTGTGCCTAATCGATTCCATTGATCAACCACTCTATTGTCCAGTACGAAGTTGTTTTGGTGATTGTAGCTTTGTGATACAGTTTGAGATCAGGTACCGTTAAGCTCCCTTCCTTTACGTTTTGTTTTTTTTTTAATTAAGTCCCTTAATATTCTTGACCTCTTGTTTCTCCAGATTAATTTTTTTTCTAGCATTAGGAAATAGTTCATTGGTAGGTTGATCGGTACAGCACTAAGTAAATTAGGCAGTATCGTCCTTTTTATTATATTGCTTCAACCTTCCCATGAGCTATTAATATTCCTTCACTTATTCAGATTTGTCTTTATTTGCAAGAAAAGTGTTTCGTAGCTGTGTTCACATAGCTGCGTGTGCTTCTAAAGTCTCTTCTTCTTTTTTTAAAATGTCATTTATTTCATTCTGAACTTAAAAAATAAAACGAGCATTTCCATAACAAAGTAGAATAGAAAAAGAAAAAAAAAGAGGATTACACATGAAACTACAAATCTATTATGTGCATCTTGCTATTCCTTTTAAATATATGATAATTAAGTTATCGTGTAATTTTCTTTTTTTTTTCTTCCCTCCCTCCCCCTGGCCTAGAGATGGCTGCCATTAGACTGGCGCACATGCATACATGCATGTATGCATGTATGCGTGTGTGTGTGTGTGTGTGTGTGTGTGTGTGTGTGTGTGTGTGTGTGTGTAAAATCCTTCTATACAGAATCTATTTATCAGTTCTTTCTCTGGATGCAAATAGTATCTTCCTTCATAGGTCCTTCACTATATACAACATTCTTTTAGTTCTGCTCCTTTTGTTCTTCATTATTTCATGCAAGTATATCCATGTTTTTCTAAGATCACTAAGCTCATCCTTTCTTACAGCACAATAGCATTCCATTGAGGGAATATCCATCAATTGGGGAATGGCTGAACAAGTTGTGGTATGTGAATGTAATGGAATTCTACTGCGCTGTAAGAAACGATGAGCAGGAGGAGTTCAGAGAAACCTGAAAGGGCTTGCATGAACTGATGATGAGTGAGAAGAGCAGAACCAGAAGAAGATTATACACAGTATCATCAACTGTGTATAAATGTGTATATAAATGTGTTGATCAACTGTGATGGACTAGATTCTTCTCACCAATCCAATGGTACAAGAAAGTTCCAAAGGACTCATGATAGAAAAGGCTCTCCAAATCCAGAAAAAAAAAAAAAGGGATCTGTGGAATATGGATGCTGATTGGACCAAACTATCTCTTTTGTTTTTAGTGCTGTTGGTTTTCTGTTTTGAGGTTTTTCCTTTTTGCTCTGATTCTTCTCTTATAACATGACTAATGAATAAATATGTTTAATGTTATTATGTATATATAACCTATATCAGATTACCTGCTGTCTAGGGGGATGGGGGAGGGAGAAAAATTTGAAATTGGAAATCTTATATAAACAAATGTTGAAAACTATTTCTACATGTAACTGGAAAATAATAAAATACTTTTTTAAAATAGTATTCCATCATAATTATATACAACTTGTTCATCCATTTCCCAATTGACATGCATCCCCATAATTTCCAGTTCTTTGCCACCACAAACAGAGCTGCTATAAATATTTTAGAACATGTTGGGTTTTTTTCCTTTATCCCTAATCATCTTGGGAAATAGACCTACTAATGGCATTCCTGGGTCAAAGGGTATAGGCCTTTCAATAACTCTCTGGGCAAATCCCAGATTGCTCTCAAAAATGGTTAGATCAGTTCACGGTTCCACCAACAATGAATTAATGTCCCAATTTTTCCACATCTCTACCACCATTTGTTGCTTTCCCTTCAATCATTTTAGTCAGTCTGATAAGTGCAAAAATGATATCTCAAGGTTGTTTTAATTTTCATTTCCCTAATCAATAATGATTTAGAGTATTTTTTTCCTATGACTAAGGTCTCATATAATGCTATGTCTGTGACCCATGATTTATGGGTCATCCTTATCCAGAGGCAGAAGCAATCCCTGCTAGATGACATGAATGGCATCCTTGCCCATCATTCCCTGCCATTGGCCAGACCAATTGAGGCCAGTTCCCTGTTAGCTTAAGTTAATTGTTGGGATGAAATGAGACACCAGGAAATCGTTCACCAATTCATCAAAGGAAGTTTACTCATTCACAACATAAAAAGAATATTCAATAAGGATACTACAGCACTCATCACGGATAGACACAGCCACCCTCACATGTGTATAGAATTGGATCTGGTAAGCAGGGCAGGGATGTCTATGGTATGGTATTTCTGTGGTCTAGGGGCATCTGCCAAGTGTGAAAGGCTTTGATTCCAGATGAATGGGCTTGCCAGTTCAATATGCTAACACTTTGTTGGTAGTCAGAGGCTGATAAGAAATTCCTGGTAAGGAATCTTGTCAAGGAAAGAACAGCTTTAGCCTTAGCCCCTTGGGTCAATTAAGTGCTGGGGACAGCTTTTCAGGGAAAAATAAGCCTAAGCCATGTGGCAGGGAGAAGGGGGAATACTGGTCCTATGAATCCTGGGGTACATCCAAAAACAGATAGTAATATCATTTTCACTGATAAAATCCTATCTGTTTCTCATGTTTGTGCAAAATCTTTTCAACTTACTATAGTCAAATAGTTTACATTAAACCATGTCTTTGGTGACAAAAACCTTTTTTGGGGGGGGTCTTTAAAAGTAAATGTTTAATAAATGTTTTTTGACTGGGCTGGAAGCATTGCTATTCCAAAGGCTCTTGGGTTCTAGTAAATGCTTAATAAATGCTTTTTAACTGACCATTCCATAATATGCTTCTTTATTATTCATCTTTCCTCTGTGTACTATTATTATATATGTATAAATTCTGATTATTATTTGTGACCTATGTATGCAACCAAAACATTAAGCTACGTGTTATTTTACATGAAATCCATGCATGGGATTTACAGTGTGCAACTTTGCTATAGATTATATTTTATATTATTCTGTGGGCAGCTAAGTGGTACAGGGATAGAGTGCCAGGACTGAAGTTAGGAAGACCTTGGTTCAAATCTAGGTTCAAAACGGAAGCGAATTGCAGAGTGGATTAAAAACCAGAACCCTACAATATGCTGTTTACAAGTAACACATTTGAAGCAGAGAGATACACACAGAGTAAAGGTAAAAGGCTGGAGCAGAATATATTATGCCTCAGCTAAAGTAAAAAAGGCAGGGTAGCAATCCTTATCTCAGACAAAGTGCAGGCAAAAATAGATCTCATTAAAAGAGATAAGGAAGGAAATTACATCTTACTTAAAGGTACTATAGATAATGAAGTTATATCAATATTAAATATGTATGCGCCAAGTGGTATAGCATCCAAGTTCTTAGAGGAGAAGTTAAATGAGTTACAAGAGGTATTAGATAGTAATACTATACTAGTGGGGGAATCTGAATCTCCCCTTCTCAGAATTAGATAAATCTAGCCAAAAAATAAATAAGAAAGAAGTGAAAGAGGTGAATAGATTACTAGAAAAGTTAGACATGATAGATGTCTGGAGAAAATTGAATGGGGATAGAAAGGAATATACCTTTTTCTCAGCAGTACATGGCACATTTTCAAAAATTGACCATGTATTAGGGCACAAAAACATCATAATCAAATGTAGAAAGGCAAAAATAGTAAATGCATCCTTCTCAGATCATGATGCAATAAAAATTACATGTAAGAAAGAGCCAGGGAAAAGTAGAATGAAAATCAATTGGAAACTAAATAATTTCATTCTAAAGAATGAATGGGCCAAACAAGAAATCATAGAAACAATCAATAACTTTATCCAAGAGAATGACAATAATGAGACAACATACCAAAATCTATGGGATGCAGCCAAAGCAGTGCTTAGGGGAAAATTTATAGCTCTAAATGCTTACATGAATAAAAAAGAGAAAGGAGATTAATGAATTGGGCATGCAACTTAAAAAGCTAGAAAAAGAACAAATTAGAAATCCCCAATTAGACACTAAATTAGAGATCCTGAAAATTAAAGGAGAAATTAATAAGATTGAAAGCAAAAAAACTATAGAATTAATCAATAAAACTAAGAGCTGGTTTTATGAAAAAACCAATAAAATAGATAAAATATTGGTTAATTTGATTTAAAAAAAGAAAGAAGAAAACCAAATTACCAGTATCAAAAATGAAAAGGGTGATGTTACCACCAATGAAGTGGAAATTAAATCAATAATTAAGAATTATTTTGCCCAACTGTATGCCAATAAATTTGAAAATCTAAATGAAATGGATGAATATTTACAAAAATACAAACTGCCCAGGTTAACTGAAGAGGAAATAAAATCCTTAAATAAACCCATATTAGAAAAAGAAATTGAACAAGCTATTAATGAACTCCCTAAGAAAAAATCCCCAGGGCCAGATGGGTTTACAGGTGAATTTTACCAAACATTTAAAGAACAATTAATTCCAATATTATACAAATTATTTGGAAAAATAGGTGAAGAAGGAGTTCTACCAAATTCATTTTATGACACAAATATGGTGGTGATACCAAAACCAGGCAAAGCAAAAACAGAGAAAGAAAATTATAGACCAATTTCCCTAATGAATATTGATGCTAAAATCTTAAATAAGATATTAGCAAGGAGATTACAGCAAGTGATCACCAGGATAATACACTATGACCAGGTGGGATTTATACCAGGAATGCAGGGCTGGTTCAACATTAGGAAAACTATTAACATAATCAACCACATCAATAAGAAAACCAACCAAAATCATATGATTATCTCAATAGATGCAGAGAAAGCTTTTGACAAAATACAGCACCCATTCCTAATAAAAACACTAGAGAGTTTAGGAATAGGGGGAGTTTTCCTGAGAATAATAAACAGTATCTACCTAAAGCCATCAGCAAGTATTATATGCAATGGAGACAAATTAGAGGCCTTCCCAATAAGATCAAGGGTGAAACAGGGATGTCCATTATCACCCCTATTATTTAATATTGTTCTAGAAATGTTAGCTTTAGCAATCAGAGAAGAGAAAGGAATTAAAGGAATTAGAATAGGCAAGGAGGAAACAAAACTATCACTCTTTGCAGATGATATGATGGTATACTTAAGGAATCCTCGAGAATCAAGTCAAAAATTACTTGAAACAATGAACAACTTTAGCAAAGTAGCAGGATATAAAATAAATCCACATAAATCATCAGCATTTCTATACATGACCAACAAAGTCCAGCAGCAAGAGATAGAAAGAGAAATTCCATTTAAAGTAACGGTAGATAATATAAAATACTTGGGAGTCTACTTGCCAAGACAAACCCAGGAACTCTATGAACACAACTACCAGACATTCTTCACACAAATCAAATCAGATCTAAATAATTGGAAAGATATCAATTGCTCATGGATAGGCAGAGCTAATATAGTAAAAATGACAATACTGCCTAAATTAATTTACTTATTCAGTGCCATACCAATCAGACTACCTAAAAATTATTTTATACAGCTAGAAAAAATAATAACAAATCTAGGTTCAGATGACTCTGGGCAGGTCACCTAACCTGTTTGCTTCAGTTTCCTCATCTGAAAAATGAGAATGATAATAGCTTCTACCTCCCAGGATTGTTGTAAGGATCAAATGAGATAATAATTATAAAGTGCTTAGCATAGCCAGTCAGTCAATAAGCACTATATTAATGTTAGCTGGAGCAAATAGGTGGCACAGTGGATAGAGCACATGTCAGAGTCAGGAAGACCTGAGGTCAAATATGACCTCAGACTCTTACTATCTGTGTGACTCTGGGAAAGTCACTTAACCCTGTTTGCCTCACTTTCCTCATCTCTAAAATGAGCAATGGCAAACCACTCTTTGACCAATTTTGAGCCATATTTTGGTAAAGTAATAATAGCTCTAGCAATTGTAATTTTTTTCTCTCCATTACTAACATTATAGCATGGTATTGTAACGATTGGAATAACGCCACCTGCTGGATACTTACTGTAGAAGAGTTCTGCCCATGAAGGGAAGGTCTTTGAGGGCAAGACCAGGAGTCTTTTCTTCAGGAGTCAGGAAGTGACGCGGACTAGTGGGAGGAGGAAGGAAGAGACTGGCGCTGACTCTGGGGCTCTTTCCTGAGGACGCTGGCAGAGAAGGGAGCTAGAAATGTGCTCTCCCTTTAATAGATAGGAATCTAGGCCTTTCTCTCTCTTTACCAAATTCTTATTCTCCTTAATAAATGCTTAAAAGTCTAACTCTTGCTAAAGCTTATAATTTATTGGCGACCACTCATTAGATATTTTAGACAGACTAGCAAGAATTTTAGCCCTTAACAGATGGCTGACCACGAAGAGGAAAGCTAACCCTCAGTCTTCTTCTGATCTTCTGGTTGGGTAAGAAATTTCCCCTCCCTCTCCCTTTAACTGCTAAGTACTGGTGCACTGGCTGTGTTTTCCTTCAAATTTTTTCGAATGGACCTTTTAGACTCCCTAATTATCCTATTTTTGATTTTAGTCTGTTTAACCAGACAAATGGGAGATAAGATCATGTTAATGCTTTGTTTTTGTGGATTTTCTATTTTTCTTTTTATTTTTGTTAGAAGAGCCAGCAACTTACTCACACAAGGAAATATCTCCCCCTCTCCCAACCATGCTTTTTCAGAGAAACCTGAAGAGATTCCTACAGTTTTTCCCAGTTCTAACACTAATTGTTGCTCTAATTTTGCATGCCTGGAGGCAATGACCCACCCTCTAGAAGCTTTTAATCCCCTAGCACCTGGAGGCAAAGTGGGGGAAGAGGAATCCAGGCCTGAGTTCAAAATCAAGTCTGATTCAAATTGCTCTGGTCCCTCCCCTCCTCTCCAGACCCCACCCTCTACTCCTCCTATGGCCAAGCCCATAGCTTCCCCTGCCTGGGAAGTCCAGAGATCTGATGCGCATGCTCAACTTTCTGTAACTACATTTGTAGCTTCAGGCTCAGCCCTTTCCCAGCCTGGCTGTGCTTCTGAGACAACCTTAGAAAACCCTTTAAATTCCAGATATGCTCGTTTTGTTCATAATTTTGCTAACCTGCTTTTGTCTTTAATTAGTAATCTTATAAAGCATTTGTATGGTGAAAAGACTGACAGACAATATAGAGGGGTTAAAGAAGAAAAACTTAAGCTGAATGAGAATGACAATCATCACCATAGTTCAAGACTCTGCTTCTTTTGCCATGGAAGTATATATATTTTACAGAAATGTAGAAGTAAACAGCAAGGTATTGATATGAGTATTGGGGATTTTAGATATCGGAATCAAAAGTGTTCTGAATTCACTCAGAGTAATAGTATCAGTTCAGAGGTTACATAGGATTTCTGTTCTATTATATATACATTTTGAAATTAATGGTATGGGTTTATTTTCATAGAGATTTTCATGCTTTTGAGATTGTGTCTTATACTTAGTTTCTAAAACAAGGAGAATATTTGTAAAAGCTTTTTATAGTCATGTGATCAAGTTTATATTTTATAATACTCTTATTGATATTAAGTTCATATTCATTTAGATTTCCTTAGTTTGAATTTCACTGTATTTTATTGTTCCATGTGTATTTTCTTCTATTCATTTGTCTATCTAATTTTGAAACATTGCAAGATGGTTTTGATTTTATTATACAATGTTAATTCTAGGAGTATTGTGCTCCCATATTCTGAGTTGTTTGTTTTTGTTATTTTTTCTCAACTGATTATTTGATCAAACTCTTTAAAGCATTTCCCTGGCAAATTGTTTGCCATGGCAAGTGTAAATTGATTCTAGAAGTATTATTTTTGATAAGCATATTCCAAAAAAAAAACAAAAGAGGGGAACATTTGTAAAAGTTTTCTTTGAGATTGTGTTGTGCTTTAACTTGTATTTAAATATGTTCAGATTTTTCAAAAAAGTAATTGTATACTAAGTTAAAAAAAAGGGGTATTATTTGAAATTGTTGCATAATTATATATTGTGTTCTGAGTCAAGATGTATTCACATTTTTTGCAATCATTTATTATCCTCAATTTTTAAATCCATATGAGACTTGGATTATGGGAACTTATCATTTAAGACACTAATTACCTTTATTCTGAGTTATCAGATGCCAGTTGGCCAAGGTGCCATCCAATCACAAGAGGAATACATGCAAGAGCAGACACTGAACTGTCACATGAGGGGAGACATGCATGAAGTCAAGGTATGGCCGAGAGAACGGCTTTTGACAAATGTTGAGGTTGGATTCTCTTGGTTTAATATTTTATTTTATTTTTCCCCACAATATTGTACAGATGGCTGGAAGTATTGATCCCACCCATCTCACTTCTATACCTGGCTTCTATGCTCCCTCCTATATGCCTGATGCCATGGACCATCTCAATCCCATGCATCTGATTAAGTCTGACTCAGTTTCTTCCAATATGTTCGGTGGCATGGACATATATTCCATCCACCTATTTTAAGCCTGGCATACTGTATGGGCAGTACATATTGCTCAAGTGTGGGAATGCTCATATCCCATCATTTCTCTGTTCTTTTATGGTAACCCCCATAATTATCTCAGGTGTCATGATAAATAACAGTGTTGAATTTGGCCTTGACACCTGTTACCAATTATATTAGATTTTCTAATTTCTCATAATGGCATGAGGATAATTAGGCAGATGATGCAAAAAGTGATGAAACAAAGATAAAAATTATTTTTAAAAATTAATATCGCAGCAATTGTCTTCTCAAATACCCTCCATAAGGGGGGACTATAGTAATATTATAATTTTAAAGAATGGTTCAATTTTTGTTTTATTATATGTTTCATGTGTAACAACTAAGATTCTGAATTCCCTTAGACATGTTTTTGAGAACTTTCATTGTTTGATTTGATTATTGACAAAGCTATTTTAAAGTTGTGTTAAGCTCAATTTTGTAGGAAATTTTCCTGGCTGATTTACCAGCATCCACACATCAACCCCTGAAAAGACTTCCATTCCACGACTACACCTAGAGGACATCTGAGAAAAGACTTTCAGAGACTTTAAATGAACAGTTTTGATTTGTTGTTTTTGTTGTTTTTTTTCTCTTTCTGTTATAATATACACCATCTGTAACATGTATTCTCTGCAGAGGCCCTCCCTTTGCAAGACTAATGTCAAAGCGTCGGTTCATGAGGACAAAAAAAAAAAAAATCGCCCCTCTGAACAAAACTTTCCTCTCTTCCTTTTCTATATTGTTGTTCACATATTATTAGTTAGAAATAGTTATTATATTCTTTTTACTGTTCCGTCAAGGAAACATTTTGTTTCTTGAGGAACAACAGGGGGGACTGTAACGATTGGAATAACGCCACCTGCTGGATACTTACTGTAGAAGAGTTCTGCCCATGAAGGGAAGGTCTTTGAGGGCAAGACCAGGAGTCTTTTCTTCAGGAGTCAGGAAGTGACGCGGACTAGTGGGAGGAGGAAGGAAGAGACTGGCGCTGACTCTGGGGCTCTTTCCTGAGGACGCTGGCGGAGAAGGGAGCTAGAAATGTGCTCTCCCTTTAATAGATAGGAATCTAGGCCTTTCTCTCTCTTTACCAAATTCTTATTCTCCTTAATAAATGCTTAAAAGTCTAACTCTTGCTAAAGCTTATAATTTATTGGCGACCACTCATTAGATATTTTAGACAGACTAGCAAGAATTTTAGCCCTTAACAGTATTTTATTATAGAACTCTGGAGAGAGAGAAAGAATTGTACCCATAGTGAGCCATGTATTAAGAGGGATGCCAGAGCTAACTCTACTAAAAATGACCTGAAGTTAGAAAAAGATGTTGACCAGTCTTTAAAATCAGGTCAGCAGAAGCCTCTTATGCAGGATGCTGCAAAGCCTAAAAGCAGAAACATCCTAGCACCTGCACTTTCAGGTCAAACATTTAAAAATCAGTATAAGACCCCTAAAGTGTGTCAATATTGTGAGAAGCAAGGACACTTGTTAAGAGAGTGTAGAACCAGAAGGTATGAATTGAGACAGGTAATGACAGAAAGCCTTAAAGGCTTTTTTAGGGGAAATAGAAATAATCAAAGAAACTTTTACCGGAGAGGGGAACAACCAAGGCAATTACAGGTCTTATTATCAACAAAATCAGAATAACTTTAGAAGGCCCTATCAGTAAGGTACAGAAGGACAGAATCAGGGCAATTATAGGCCTTATTATAAACAAAATCAAAATAAATATAGTTCATATCAGGGAGATACAGACAAGCAGAGTCAAAACAGGTATAGGCCTTTTCAAAGAGTTATAAAGGAGCAAAATGAGAATAGTCACAGACCCTCTCAAAAGGGTAAAAATCAGGGAAATACAGATAAATGACAGTGTACAGGGGAGGAATGGACAACAGTAAATACTGAAAATTTTATTTTTCTAGACTTTAAATACATTAATCCTCTTATTCCATTCCATTCTCCTCCCCAGAATAACAAACCTCATGTGATCCTTAAAGTTGGGGACACATATTATTATTGCTTATTAGAAGCCCAAAGAGTGGCAAAATTAACTAAGAAGCAGCTAAGGGTCATTCTAGGAGCAGCTGGGTATTGCAGGTAATGGATACCCTGTTTTGGTAAAATTGCTAAGCCACTTGTGGCTCTAACAAAAAATTCTTTCCAAGTGTCTTTACAGCTGGATTCCCAGCATCTTTCAGCTGTGGCAGAATTGAAGCAGGCACCTTGGCTTGCTGGTGTTGCTGTTACTGTTCCTGCTTGGACCCAGTTCGGTCCTCATCATCTCATTCCACCTGCAGCATTTGTAGGAGAAGGATGTCTTCACAAAGAGCATATGGCTCTAACTTCTAAAAAGGGTTATTGAACCCTATTATTTGGTTCATAAGACAATTAATGGACATTGAGTCTCGCTGATATTTCAGTTCTTTTGATAAATTACTTATCACTTCACTGTTTAAGTTTTTTTTTGATAAATTGTTTATCAATTTAAGCATCTATTGTTGTCATTGTACTAGATAGAGAATTCATGAACAAGATGATGTGGTTTATTTGCTTAATGAAGATTTTGTAATAATGTTTAATATTAGCCATTTATAGTCATTTATCATTAATATGTCATTGTGACTATGTATATAGCTTTTATTATCCTTAGTGAAAGAGTAGTAATTTTGTTGTATTGGTCATTATACCACTTTCCCAAATGACTCTGAGTATGGTTTGGAATTATTGTATATATCGCAAGTGTGTATTTAGTTATACAGTATAACACATATTTTTACCATCATATTTTCTTTGGTGAAATTAATATGAGATTTATGAATTATGGAAACTTACCATTTCAGAGACTAATTACTCTTACACTGGACTTGATGGAGATGACTCCACTCCACGATGCAGGCCTTGGAGAAAATATATGTACAACAGGAGGAGAGACAGGTACACATAAGATGCCCTGAGGAGGCTGAGGGAACAGTTATTCAGCGAAACCTGGAGGCAGGATTCCCTTAGTCCAAATACATGCAGTAAATTCATAGTTTGCTGTTAATAGCAGCCATATAGGGCACATCTCTCACTCTAAAAATAGTCTGGTGTCATAGAAGCACCAGCCCATGAACCTGGTTTAACTTAATTTTTTTTTCATTCAGTCTAGTGGCATGGTTAGAATCCATCTACCTGAGGCCTAGCACAATTATTGGATGTCTATGCACCACATGATGTGGTGTGGTAACCTTTCCATAACATTTTCAAGTGTCATCACAGACACATTACTAAATTTGGCCTTGATCCAGACATATAATGGTAAAAAGTGTTATTGATGTATTGTCTCAATTTTCTATTGCTTATGGATATAAGCATCCTCCAAAAGGGGGGACTCCAATGTGTTGTATATGTATAAAGTTCAGATTTGTTTTGTACATTTTGAAGAACTTTCACTGTTTTTTTAAGAACTTTCATTATTTAAATTGAACAATTTTGGATAATGCTATACTAAAGACTAGTGAAAGCTCAGCCAGTATCCAGAGACAGCCAGCAGCATCCAGAGACAACCAGCAGTAACCAGAGACAGCCAGAATCCAGACCAGAGTCCAGTTCCCCTGATGACATCCCAACACCTCTTTTGAAGACAAGATTTTAAAAGACTTTAAATAGACACTTTTGTTTCTTCCCACATACACCATCTATAATGTGTATTTTCTGCAGAGGCCTTCCCTTTGTGGACATTGTCAAAGTGCAAGTCCATGAGGGATCGCCCCTCTGGACAATTTTCTTTTCCTGTGTTGTTATTGATATTGTGTCCTAGCATAGGTTATGGTATTTTGTTTTGCTGCTTCATCAAGGAAACACTACATGTTTCTTGTCAAAGCAAAGGGGGGACTGTGGAAATTTTATTTTTTATTTTGATTTGGGGACCCTACCTTTAGGCTGAGATTAGAAAGCCTTAGACACTCAGGGTCTCTTCTATGTAGGAGGTGCTGGTTCCCCTCCCCCTCTGCTTCAGCTGAGCCAAAAAGCCCCATGGCTTTTGTACAGCATGGGCTGTACAAGACGCCAGGTCAGACAGCTGGGTGGAAAAAGCCCCCAGCTCCCTCCGACCTGAGCGGAGGTATCCGAGAGATCCTGGGCTTGTCCAGGCTGGGCTCTGGTATAGCACGTGAGGCTCGAGCGCACCCCCCACCACCAGCCACAGCCCTGGCTGGAGGATTAGCTTGGTCTGTGGGGGCGCAGGAAGCCCCGAGATTTGAGTGAAGAGAAGGTGTATATATAGACCTGGGAGTTAGACTCAGGGGGGTGGCTGACGAGATTAGAATGGTTGGAGTGCGGCAGACTAGAGACAGGGCTAAAAGGATGCAGGAGAAGGCTAAAGGACTAGGAGCAGAGAAAAGAGAGGCCGAAGGGCAGACTGACGGAGCAGAGAGACAGAAGGTCAGTGAGAAAGAAACACAGGGGTTCAGTGGTGGCAGTAAGGAGAGGAAAGTTAGAAGCAGGGGGATTTACAAAGTGCAAGGGGCTCGGAGTTAGAATAAAGGATCTGAGTGCCCTAAGACAAGAGGCGGCTAAAGCCCTTATTGTATTAAAGAAGGTCCAGGTGCAGCAGGTGGGAAAGAGACACAGTGGAAAGAGACGTACCACAATGCAGTCAGATTGTACGTTTTATTTCCCTGTATTCTTAATTTTAAATAGTATCTCATAAATAAACTCTACTTTGATTATTTAGTTAAGAGGCTTCTTAATCTTTAGCTTATCAATTTGGGAGCAGTGTGGTGCAACTTTATAAATGGCCTACATTAAATTAATAGCAGTCAGATAGCCAGTTAGTCAACAGTCCCCAGATTAGTCACCCCAGTCAGCTTTAGCCCCCAAATTAGGCCAATCAGTCAAAATATTTTTACATTTGAAGGACGACCACGAAGGGACTTATGGCCCAATTGTAATTTTTCTAAACCTATATTTTTTCATATAGTTATAATTTTTCATAAATCCAATTATATGCAATTTTCCAGGTTAGATTAGTTAGCTAATAATTAATTTTTTGTACAGTATTTAACTGCAAGTAATGACCAATGTATATAAAAAAAATATGTTTGAGGTGAGGGGAAGGGGGAAATAAACATTTATATAGTACCTACCGTGTTCCAGTTACTGTGCTAAATGCTCTACAAAAGAGGTGCTGTTGTTATCCATGTTTTACAGCTGAGAAAACTGAGGCAAAGGTTAAATGACTTGCCTAAGGTCACAAAGGATCTAAAACCAGAATTTAAATCATGTCTTCCTGACTCCAGGGTCAGTGTTCTATCCAGGTATCCAGTGTGCCCAGATTACCTAAAATGGGACCTCCTTCTGGGAGAAGCCATCCTATGGATGGGAGTAGACTCCTTCAGCTGGGTCACCATGAACTGATCCAGTGAGGAATTTCCTTCCCTTTTTCTTCCTTTTATCTCATGGCTCCAAGAAATAGGCCTGTGGTTGTTTCTATCCTGTTTCATTTGTCCTTTTCTGTTTCTAGGTGCAGGTGGTAACCCCCACCCTACCCCAACACTAGACCTGGGAATTGGAGCTATGACAACCTTGGAGCCAGGATTCCAAGTGGCAAGTTGCAACTAGCCAGTCCAGCAGAAAAGTCCTGAGAAGCCAGGGTACTGTGAGAAACAAATTGTGAGAAACCCCATTTAAAAATTTCTGGGAGTATCAAAGCCCTTTATTTATACATTCACAAGCGAATGGGCCAACTCCCTAATGGAAATGGCAGCTATCATGGGACCCAGGACCCTTTTATCTCTTAACAGGCTGGCTCCACCCTTCTTCCTCAGTTACAATCTTCACACCAAGACACTGGCACCAAATGCTAGCCAATCAGAATACAATATGGCCAAAGGAGCAGCCCTCTAAACTCCTCCCCCTCGTGACCAGCCCTGGGTCTCTCTCATCATGTGATCCTAATTGCTGGGAAGGGGGAGGAAAGGAGCCATTAGTAAGCACCCTTCTCCCAGCTGAAATTCACCTCCCAGACATTCCCCAGACAACTTCAATCAGCTTTTGAGGGGGGGCGCATATTTTTTTCACAGTACCTGTGGCTCAAGTTCATGGGGGGTTTTGGATTTGGAACCGGGACTCTGTTCTGTGGGAACTAAGATAAGATAAGATACTCTCTCCATCTCCAGAAACTAAGATGGTGTTGTCAATCTGAAATTCTAATGAAAACAATCAATATAAGTGTGAGGTCTTCAATAGGGGCAGAGCAGTTGCAGTCCATAGTACTGGAGGGGGGGGGGGGGCGGTGAGAAGTTAAGTATCTCATAGTTTCACCAGATAAGTTCTTTTGCATAACAAACTAAAGTCCTTGAAGAAAACTGGGGAATCTCTAGAGCAGAGAGTTTGAGGGTTTTTACAAAATAATCAGAAACCAGAATGATAATGTCTGTTCTGCCCCAGGCAATTCATCAGCCTGGGAACCAAAACCAGGTGTGGATTAGTCAATTCTCAGTCAATTGTGTTTGTCAGTGGGAGGAAGTAGGAGGAAGAGAATTATGCCTCTCAGGAGTTGTGGAATGAATTTCCCCCAGAAGAATAGAAACTCCTTGAGGGAAAACACTGCTTAATTTGTGTTTTGGGGGAGGAGGTGGCAGCTGGTGGCACAGTGGATAAAGCACTGGCCCTGGATTCAGGAGGACCTGAGTTCAAATCTGGCCTCAGACGCTTGACACTTACTAGCTGTGTGACCCTGGGCAAGTCACTTAATCCTTATTGCCCTGCAAAAAAAAAATTTGAGAGGTATATCAGTGGATAAGATACACAAGATACAGAAACAAACAATAGCATATAGTCTTTGATAAACCCAAGATCCCAGCTACTGGGGTAAGGAATCTGTCTATACCAAAAAAAAAAAAAAAACCTGCTGGGAAAACTGGAAAGCTATATGGCAAAAATTAGGTCTAGACCAACCTATCACATAGTTTACCAAGATAAATTCCAAATAACTTAAACCTAAAAAGTAACATTATAAGTATATTAAAGAAACATGGAAGAAACTACCTTTCAGATCTAGGGATAGGAAAAGAGCTCATGATCAAATAAGTAATAGAGAGAATCACCAAAAATGAAATGGAAAATTTTGACTGTAAAATTTTTAAATTCTTGCACAAGCAAAACCAAATGCAGGAGTAGCTAGGTGGCACAGTGGATGGAGAACTGGCCCTGGAATCAGGAGGACCTGAGTTCAAATCGGGCCTCAGACACTTGACACTAGCTGTGTGACCCTTGGCAAGTCACTTAACCCCAACTGCCTCACCAAAAAAAAAAAAAAAACCCACAACCAAATGCAGTTAAAATTAGAAGAGAAACTGATAAGCAAGGGGAAAAAATCTTTGGAGCAAGTGTCTATGGACTCCTATCTAATATATATAAAAAACTAATTCAAATTTATAAGACTAGAGTCATTCTCCAATAGATAAATGATCAAATGACATTAACAGGCACTTTTAATTAATTAATTTTTTTTTTTAGTGAGGCAGTTGGGGTTAAGTGACTTGCCCAGGGTCACACAGCTAGTGTCTGAGGCCAGATTTGAACTCAGGTACTCCTGATTCCAGGGCTGGTGCTCTATCCACTGCGCCACCTAGCTGCCCCGACAGGCACTTTTAAAAGGAAGAAATCCATGCTATTAACAACAATATTTTTTAATGCTCCGTCATTAATAGAAAAATGTAAATTGAAGAAATTCTCAGATTCTACTTCATACCCATCAGATTGGTAAATAAGACAAAACAGGAAGATGATAAATGTTGGAGAAGCTTCAGAAAAACAGAAATGCTGGTGCAGTTAGGGGGGCTGTGAATTAGTCCAGCCATTCCAAAAAGCAATTTGGTACTGTACCCCAGAAACTACTATACTGTGTATACCTTTTGACCCAGCAATACTACCACTAGGCCTATACCCAAACAAATCAAAGGATGAGGGGGAAAGAGTAGGATGTACAAAGATATTTATAACTCTGCTCATAGTAACTGTATGGGATGAGTGGATTTGAGTCAGTTTAGATTCTGAGGATGGGGTCTGGAAAGTACCCAGCCCCCAGTCTCTGTTATAGTCAGTTCCTTCCGTCTCTGCCTAAGTTTTGTTGCTCATGAGTTCCATTTGCCTCTGTTTAGTCTTATCGCTTGTCAGCTCCATTTTTGTTATACCGCTTGTAATAAAAATTGTGTCTTTGGCCTTGCCTGGTACCCCCTCTCCCCTCCCTTGCATACGTGCCAAAACCCCAGTCCTTGTCATGGATTAATTATGACCAGACAGGTTTCCTGCCTCTCCCTTTTACATTCCTAATCCTGATATCAGCTCCTGGTACTCATTACTCCCATCTTTCCCCTTCCCTTGGTTTGACCTTGTTCCCCCTCCCCTTTTCCCCCTTGTTCCTAGAACATGTATACATGTCTCTATACCTTGATCATGAGCTAAGCACACACCCTGAGTGAGACAGGATTGGATGTTAGATTGTGAGCTCACCCAGTACACGAGAGGACCTTCCCCCCTTTCAAAATTCCTATAAAAATCCAAAGCATGAGCCCCTTGTTGCAGTCCTCATTTCCTGGTTTTGAGATCACCCGTTCTTGTGAGAATGTAATAAATCTGTCTGTGCTTGACTTGGTCTACTCAAGTTATTTGGGTAAACTAAGGCAGTTTGTCCCAAACAGTAACCAAAAAAACCTAAAACTAATTAGAGAATGAATATTCCAATGAGGGGCTAAACCTATTCAAATGAACTTTGATTATGCCATTTACTTCTAAATTACCCCCAACCTTAGGTGATCTAGTCAAAGAATGTATCCCCACCGAAATCTGAGTAGAACACACTGGCTTCTCCACTTGGTGTGGTCTGAACAAGAAAGTTAGTCTAATCTCATTATCAGTATTGTTCTCTAGAGACTGAACTTTTAAAATCAGGACTTTAGAAAAAGAGAGCAATTCCGGATTTCCCCAAATCATTAGTTATTAGTAATCATTTCTCTCACAGATTTTAGTATAGTTTGAGATCTGGTGCTCCTAGATCCCCTTCCTTCTATTTTTTATATTGATTCCCTTGATATTATTGACCTTTTGGTGCTCCAGATGGGTTTTTTTGTTTGTTTGTTTTTTAGCTCTATAAAGTAATTCTTTGGTAGTTCAGTTGGTATGGCACTGACTAAATCAATTTAGGTAATATCATCATTTTTACTATGTTGACTCTGCCTGCCCATGAGAAATTAATATTTCTCTTAATCTGTCTTTATTTGTGTGGAATGTTTTGCAGTTGTGTTTAGTTCCTGTGTATGTCTTGGAAGGTGGATTTTCAAGTATTTTATACTATCTATAGTTATTTTATTATTTTTTTAAAGTGAGGCAATTGGGGTTAAGTGACTTGCCCAGGGTCATGCAGCTAGTAAGTGTCAAGTGTCTGAGGCCAGATTTGAACTCAGGTCCTCCTGAATCCAGGACTGGTGCTCTATCCACTGTGCCACTTAGCTGCCCCTATCTGTAGTTATTCTAAATGGAATTTCTGTTTCTATTTCTTGCTGCTGGGTTTTGTTGGTAATCCACAGAAATGCTGACATGGACTTCTTGTCAGCAGTGGCTCTCCTCTGAATGCTTTTGAACAGGCCTATGAAAAGATGAAAAGCTGTGCTTTAACAAAATTAGTCTCGTAGAAGTGTGCAGATTGGCTTAGACAAGAGAGATGGCAGGCAGGGGGACCATTTAGAAAGCTACCAGTAATCTAGACGTTGTAAGGTCTAAAATTCTAGCTGTGATGTCTAAAATCTAATGAGTGGTCACCTTAAATTAGAAGCTTTAGTAAGAGTTTAGCCTTTTAAGTATTTATTAAAGTGTATTAGAAGTTAGTGAAAAGAGAGTGAGATATAAAACAGCCTTCATCTAGCTATCTCTGAGCCAGCGTCTGTCCTCCTGCTAAGCCCCAAGTCCAGAACCGAAAGACCCTCACTTCCCCCTAGTTTCTCCCAGAAGCCTCCTGTGAAACAGGAAACAGGGCCGTCAACACACACACACACACACACAGCTCCAAGCTAATTGGCTGGTAGCTCTGATTGACATGACCCACAGGAGGCCGACATCACTTCCTGACGCCAATCTGACCTTTGAAACCTCCAGAGGTCACCCCACGCTTTTTCCTCATGGCAGAGCTTCCCTGCAATATCTTTCTCAGCAGGTTGGTAGCATTCTGATTCTCACAACATGAAATAATGAAGGCTCAGTTTTTCAGTGCTAGCAGTGATAATGGAAAATAAGGGAGAAGTGTGTGGGAGAGAATTCCAAGTTGGATCCAATAGAACGCAATCACTAAAGACACATAGGAGATAAAGTTTAATTTACATTTATGACTGAAGTTGGGTTGTAGTGTCACCCTGCGTTCTGGGGTTTCCCACTGGGATAGCATCACTATGAAAATGGGAGATGCTATCTCAGATTTCAGAAATTTGGTAATATCCCTGTTACCTTGTAGGCTTCTAAAGAGATGGAAACTAAAAGATAAGAGTTTAGTCGTACATTCTTTACCATGTCAGCGGAAGTACCACTGGGCAGGGTCAAGCCACACTGCTCTGGATTCCCAGTTGCTTTCCTCTGGGCTTCTGCAAGATGTGCAACAGATGTGTAGCACTCATTAATGATGAGATGCTTGCTACCACCCCACCACCATCCCCTGCTCATTTTGAGGAGGAAGACAGGAGAGCCTAAGGGCTGACTTACCCCACCACAACGACCTGGCTAAAACCATACTTCCTTTATGCTATTTCCCTTCTGATCAGATTCTCTAAACGCACCAAGAATTGGACTATATGTCCTATGTCTACTTATGAACAAAAGAAAATCCAGCGACTGTCAAATCTTTGTCTGGTATGATTACTGCTAGGGAAATCTGAGAAAAGGTTTCTATCCATTTAGAAAGACGAGAGACACATATTTGCTTCAGCGTGGGCTGAGATGTAGGAGGGATGGAACAGCCACTGATTCCATTTAGAAATTCTATATTGAAGAGAGATGCATTAATATAATTTCCTAGGCATGAGCAAACTTCCATCAATAGGAGAGCCTATAAGCAGAGAGTTTTAATTTTATATACATACCTCTAGACCTGAGATAAACCCTTGTAAAAACAAGCCAACCCTAGGCATGACTAGACAGATAGGTTGTATATAATCTATGGATTGGGAACTGCCCCTAATACCTCTTATGGGTGAGGAATTTGTGCTTTGTTACACATGGTCAATGATACATATAGGACTCCCCTTAATCCCTTCACTACCTTATAGTAGTTAACATAGAGTTAATTCAGGGTTGTGCCAGAGCCTGTTCACACCAACTCTCAAGAGTCCATTGTAAAATTTTCAGTATGAGCATTTACACCTTAGAAATTGGCAAACACTATAAATGAGAACTTGATTTGTCATGTTGATTATCTAGACTCAAGTGATGGAAAAAATGGTAATACTGTAGATTAAATTTACAAGTTCATTATGAATACATTTCTCCCTAGAGAGTCAGTTGTTAAACATTTACTAACATACCCCTGGTTTTATTCTATATTGACAGGGGTCATAATGTTAATGTAAGGTTTTCAAAATGTTTCAAAACTCTGGTAAACCCAAGTTAGTTATCTTCACTCCTCTCTAACCCAGAGGTTGTCAAAATTTGGCTCATTTGGCCCACTGCTTCTTTTTGTATGCACCCATCCAAGAATGTTTTTATATCTTCAAATTCAATTAAACTTTATTTTAAAATGTAAAAACAATTCTTAACTCATTGATACGAAAACAAGCAGAAGACAGGATATGGCCCTCAGGCCCTAGTTTGCCCAGCCCTACCCTTATTCCAAGATTCTGACACTTGAGTATTCAATAGCATCCAAGGATCACAAATTTTGAATTGAAGGAAATATTAGAAATCATCAAATCTAACACCACAACCCCCTTTTTACAGATAAGAAAACTAAGTGGCAGAGAAAAAGAAAAAGGTATCATAAACACACATAGTCCAGTAAAAGAAATTCCCACAAGGCGTATGCCCAAAATATGTATGTCTCATTCTACAGTCTAAGTCCATCACCCCTCTGGCAGAGGGCGAGTGGCCTGTTTTATGTTTTGTATTCTGGATTCATGATTTATTTTTATGCTGATCAAAATCCTAAATTCTTTCAAAATTATTCTTTTCCGTAAAGTTATTATCATTGTGTATAGATGATTGTTTTCTGCCTATGTTTAGGTACTTGGTAACTGGTCTCCATTTTGTATTGTTACATATATTCTCCTCCACTTTGCTATTTTTCTGCAAACCATCCATGGGAAACTAAATAGTATAAACCATCTTTTGTTTCATATATGAAAATGGATGTAATGAATCAGCATCTATTAATTCTTGGAAAAGAAATGCCCTGAAACCTACTCATCCCATATCCCAACTCAACCAAAACTTATTCTTCCTCCCCCTCCCAACTTGGAAAGCCTTTCCTCCAATTAAAAATCAGATTACTTAATTTTGTATCCTTGTTAACTGTTTTCTTAGAATTAATTGGGGTTTTTTTAATTGTTTTTAATACATAAAAATCTCACTCTGTATTCAGTGTCTTTGAACTGACTGGGGAGTCCATTAACCTGTTTAGGATGCCTGTTTAGCTGATAAATTGTACAACTCAGATTGTTTCCTCAGTTATTATTAATTAACCTTCACAATCTGGAGAACCTGGATTCATCATGTCTGTGACACATACTAGTTGTGTGACTATGAGTAAGTCACTTAATAACTCAGGGCTCCAGGCAGTTAACTAAGATACAGAGATCTCATTTAATGTAGCAAGCATTTAGTAAGCACCTGCTGTGTACCAGGTACTATTTGATCCTGGGGTTACAAAGATAAAAATGAAAACAGTGCCTGCCTACAAGGAGCTTACATTAAAAACAGTGGGGTAATTGGGGAACCTGTGACCTATTGAATCAGATCAATATATTTGACGAAATTGCATGTTAGAAGGGGCAGGTAGGCACCTTGTTAAAAGGTCGGGAAATATAGCTGACAATTTGTAAAGACAATGGGCCCCCTCATAAGGGCAAATTGAAAGAATAAATATTTTAAAATCAGAGAAACCAATCCTATGAGTTTTGAGACCAGTCGAGAGGAGAGCCTGCTACGGAGGAAGAACTCAGGTGTTGATAGTTAACTCTTCACCTTTTCTCTTGTGCCTCTTGAAGAGTTCAGCAAGGGAGAAGATTTCCCACCTGGCTCATCAGCGTTGGTATGCTGAAACGTAGTAAGCTCATGAGAGGGCCCAGCTTTAGAGTCCAAATGAGTAAAAAGCAGTCAAGGATTGGAGAGTCTGGCATCCCAACCTGGCATTCCATTTCGGAGATGGCAGACACCAAAGCTGAGACTCTTGCTGGTTCTAGAGAGTGGGTTCTGGTTTTTTCATTAGGTACATAGCCAGGATTTCAACTGAGCCCAAAATTGTAGTGAATAGAGACCAGAGTTATTCTTCAGAGCCACATGCTTTGCCCAGGAGCAAACCAAAGGGGGCACAGCAAAATGATGTGTCCAGAAGAGATACTGCACCCCACAAAGAATACCATGAAAACAGTAGAAGACATTAGGGGGCCCAGAGGCAACTAAAAGGGTTAAGTTGCCTTAGCCCCATTTGTTCTCTACCGACTTGCCTTTCAACTTGTGAATTTTTTTTGTCCATTCTTCTCATTGACACTTTGTGTATTTGTGCAGGAAAGTATTCCCTGGGTTTATGGGAGAGGCTTTTGGTTGCTATTCTTTTTAATGAGTTATTCTAGTGAATGCTTTTACTTTGAGCTAATTGAGTCCTTTGGTTAACTCGAGATAAGAAATACCGGTGCAAGCTCACAAACTACAGTTTTAAGAGTGCTGATATAATACCCACAGAGTACCTTAAACTGGAGGTAGTCATCTCCCAGAAGACCCACCCAACCTGTGAACCCACATTAGGGAGGATAAAAGGAGTGTATCTCATAGGGAGTAGTACACACTCTTTTCAAGGGAAACAACACGTATAAAGATAGATTCAAAATATATGCAAAGTAATTTTTCCGGGCAGGGCAAGGGGGGTTAAGTGACTTGCCTGGGGTCACACAGCTAGTAAGTGTCAAGTGTTTGAGGTTGGATTTGAGCTCAGGTCCTCCTGCGTCACCTAGCTGCCCCCAAAAGTAAATTTTTTTTAACTTTCTGGTGCAGTGGGATTCAGTACTCACAACTGGAGGAATCAGGGAAGTAGGTGTGCAGAAGATGGCACTTGTGCAGACTTAAAGAAAGCTCGGGATTCCAAGAAAAAGGTAAGTAGGGAGAACATTCCAGACATGGAGGGGCAGCCTGAGCAAAGACTTAGACTCAGGAGATGAATTTCAAATCTACATCAGTGGAGGGTGTTTTCACACCAGTGGAGGGTGTTTTCATACCACAGAGTTCTCTACACATAAGAAATTAGATCCAGTCAAACAAAATAAAACAAATTTCACCCAGCACTTTCTCCTTTCTCTCTTGACTATGAGATTGAAATTTGGGGTTGTTTGTTGTTGTGGTTTTTTTAAAAAATAGCTATTCTTTACAGGAAACATCTTGCTTTTGAGTACATCTATCTCTTACTAAGAGAGAGGAAAACCTATACTTTGACCAAATGAAGACAGTCTGTTAAGATTATTCAAAATCATTAGCACTATTATCTCTGACTTGGAGTACAAGGAATAAATACCACACCCCACAGCTTCACAGACATTTGAGTAAATTTCTCAAAACAAGAATGTCTCATAGATATAATCAAAGAGTTCTTTGTTTGCTTTTTTTCCAACTTATCACAATGCAGAAGTAACTGACATCGCCAGTGATGATAATAGGTCTCTTTCAAAGCATGTTGTTGCTTGTCTCTCTGCAAATTGGTTTCTACATATTGGGCAGCAACATCCAAGAGTTCATTTATTCTGAACCAATTCCTTTGTCATCAGTATTATGAAAAAATTGTTTCATTTGATAAAATGAGAAGACAGGTGGTTTATTTTTATTCCAGTCTAAGTTGGTAACTGTGGAGAAAGACAAATTTTATTCAATACACTTTAATGTGTTCAAATGGCAAGGTCTTCTTGAGGTGTTTAAAAATGAAAATGAAACTAGTATATGGGATTTTTAAAGAATTCTATGATTAGGATCTGAGATCATTCTGGGAATCGTGAGCATTCTGTGTAAGGCAAGGAGTGAAGTGGAGGACTGACAAGCACTGTGAAATAAATGGTAGTTTTTCTAAAGGGAGAAAATATGCCTATATATGTACACATATATGCGTATACATACACACATGTGTGTATACAGATACATATCGTGCTACTTGACTTGAGTGTAAGAGAGAAATTTATGCTCAAATTCATAGTGATTTTGCATGAAGGGTAGTCATGAAATAACTTGTGCTTATGCCTCCAGTTAAAGAGCAAACTCTAACAAAGGGCTGGAAGTGGAACTCTAGCTCAGTATTAAGAAAATCCCTCCTCTCCTTCCTGGTTCCCACTGTGCCCACATTCTGCAAAAAAAAAAGGGATAGCCTGCAACATTAGGACAGGGTGAAACACAAGTGCTCAGCGTATTCTTTAACAGAATAAACTTAAGAAAAAACATGGGTAAAAAATGAGGCTAGGGCAAGGTAGGACAAGCCCATTGTTGCTCTCTCAGCTGGCTAATTGCTCTCCCATAGCAGTTTTGCTACTAAAAGCCCACCTTCCTGCTTGTCCATTCACATGGACATCCTCACGGTCTTTCATAAGGGAGATGTAGATGTGGCCAGCACCAGCTGCTGCCTCTAAGTACTCATGAGGCTGGAAAATCTCTAACCTACCCTCCCCTTTCTTCCTTTTCACTTAGTTACCCCTTCTCTTCCTCATACTGGGAAAAACTACAAATCCTGGAGGGGCTCTTCTTGCCAGCATCTCTACAAGAGGTGGTGTGTGTGTGTGTGTGTGTGTGTGTGTGTGTGTGTGTGTGTGTGTGTGTGTGTGTGTGTGTGTGTGTGTGTGTGTCCTCCACCAAAAAGAAGATTCCCATACCAATGGATTATGGCAAAGGGATTACATTTCTCCTCTGAGTTTGATATTCTTTGCAGTCCCAAGGCAAAGATCAGCTGGGGTAGATCCAAAACCTGGAAATATACAATGCAAACACAAGCACTTTAAAATAAGAAGGATGATTTTCCTAGTGTCTTAGGCAACCAACCTCTGGCGCTGTTGAAACTGAAAAAACAAATGCATATTGACAATACATGCAGTAGACGCGCCACTATACAGAGTATCATCCCCAAGGATAGTACAGTGACAACATGACTACATACAGGATATATTACACATGCATATTTTGGAA
This sequence comes from Dromiciops gliroides, assembly GCF_019393635.1. Classification (NCBI taxonomy): domain Eukaryota; kingdom Metazoa; phylum Chordata; class Mammalia; order Microbiotheria; family Microbiotheriidae; genus Dromiciops; species Dromiciops gliroides. Next base: position 145,433,851 of record NC_057865.1, read on the forward strand.
GTGCGTGCAAATCCATTGTACACAGGAATCATCAAAAGCAATCAGCTTGGCTGACTAACAAAGGAAATCTAGCTAGCTGCAACAATAACACTAGAAATAAGCCTATATTAAAAAAAAAACAAGAATAAAGCAGTAGCATATATGCAAAACAATTAACAAAAGGGCATTGTTATAACATGAACATAGTCCCAAAAAGTAACACTAAAATAATAAATAAGCATACTCAAACTTGCAGTAATTTACATGTATAGTAGTAAACATATGTAATTACATGCAAGGCAATTTTTCACATGAGCTGTTTCTAGCTTTATTGCCTAGTTGTTCAGTCATGCCTGACTCTTCATGACCCCATTTAGGGTTTTCTTGGCAAAGATTTTGGAGTAGTTTGTCATTTCCTTCTCCAGCTCATTTTACAGATGAGGAAACTGAGGCAAACAGGAATAAGTGACTTGCCCAGGGTCAAACAGCTAGTAATTGTCTGAGGCCAAATTTGAACTCAGATCCTCCTGACTCTGCCTCTCACACTATCCACTGCACCACCTACCTGTCCCAGAGAAACAGATAACTATATCTTCAGGTTTGCCTATAACATCATAACTTAGCTAATGACTGGTCTAATAGACCTAGTTCTCCAGGCACTGACTTTCCTCTCAGCTCCTATACCAGAGGTAGTAGCTGATATGGGCTAATCATCAGGATCATTGTAGACTTGTATGTCTACACCTGGGCTGGCAGCTATGTCAGGTTCACTTTCAGTATGTTCAAGCTTTGTTGGTTGAATTTGTGCCCTAGGAGTTCCAGTAGGGTCCCCTCTCTTTTGTAAAAAGGCAAGTTGCCAAGTCTCTCAATTATTTTGTATGGGTTAGCTTTCCATCAGTCAGCTAACTTGTGAGTTCCTGAATGTCATTTTCTCAATAGAATTCTATCTCCTTGTTGAAGGTACTGTACTCAGGCATCATAAGGATTGTTTGTTTCTGCAACAAATCTTCTGTCCTTTCTTGACCCATATGTCCAAAGTCATCATACAAGGCATTCCTGGCTCCTCAGCAGTAAGCTTTGGGTAGCACCAGCTGCCTCCTGATTCCCTGTGTGCAATCAGTCCTAGTCTGATACAGCATTCCACTGTACGGCTCCAATTTCTGCCATTGCCTCAAAAGTAAGGTGCCTTCTGCTGTCTGGAACTTCAGACAAGTGGGATCATTACCCTGCTTTTTGGCTTCATCTCTTCTCTTAGTCCTTCATCTGCCATCTGTTCTCACCTCCAGTCATTCGCAGACAACTGCGGCAAGGAAGATTGATTCCGTGTCAGAGGATTTACATATACACTTGGCATGCTGTCTGGTAGAAGTCCCAAGTTCTCAACTGTACATTCACCCAGTTGTAGTACAGTAGCTGGAGAATCCCAGATTGCTCTCACACCTTCTTCTGCTACCCATCTCTCTGGAGGGCAGAGTGGTGGCCTCCAACCCCAGCCTCCTGCTTTCCCTCCTGGCAGAGATGAAAGTATCTCTTGGAGAAGAATTAAGGGGAGAGGAGAGATGGCTTCTACTTCCCTTTGAGCCACACAACAAACTTTGCCACATGTGGGTCTCTCTACACATGTGGAACTGTCTTTCTTTCTTTCTTTCTTTCTTTCTTTCTTTCTTTCTTTCTTTCTTTCTTTCTTTCTTTTTCTTTCTTTCTGTCTTTCTGTCTTTCTTTCTGTCTTTCTTTCTGTCTTTGTCTTTCTTTCTTTCTGTCTTTCTTTCTGTCTTTCCTTCTTCCTGTCTTTCTTTCTTCCTGTCTTTCTATCATGTCTCTATCTAGCTATCTCTAGCTATCTTTCTATCTACACAATGTGTGTGTGTATAATACACACACACACACATATATATATACATATATATATATATATATATATACATATACATATACGCTCACAACTTCATTACTTTAAGTAATCTATGACCCCAATAATATAGGTATACCTTCTGATGAGGATCCATGCAGTTTGTAACCCATCCATGCCTTCTCATCCTGTGACCCTCTTGTCTATGTTTTCACACATATGTCCCTCCCACTTGTTGAGATCTTTCCTTTCACTTTCTTTACAAGGGTGCCGATGTAGGCTGTCTATTTCTTTTCCCTGAACTGACACATGGCAGGCCCACCTTCATTCTTCAGTCAAGGAGTAAAGGAATTGACACCCAGTTTTCTCACCAAAGCTCTAACTTCCTGGAGTAATGGTAGGTGAAATGTTAGGAGGTGATGAGAAGCTGGTCACGAAGAAGCATCTCCTTTTTAAAATTTTAGAGCCCGAACTGACCTTAGCAAGCTGGCAAAGTGACTGATCCAAAGGGAATATGCTGGAGTCAGGTCAAAGGGGCTCTTGAGCAGCTGTAAAATTTTTATGATGAACATTTACACCTCAGCAATAGCCAATTGTTCCAAATTATGCTCAGTTTATTGCTTTGTTGATTGTCTAGACTTAAGAAAATGTCAAAAATGCAAATTAAATTGAAAAGCGGGCCCACCATTCATTGTTTTGGAAAGTATGTTGTTAAACATTTACCCTGGATTCACCAGTATCATTTTAAAGATGAAGAAACTAAGGCCCAGGAAGCTTGAGAGACTTGCTGAAACAGCAGAGCCAAACCTCCTGACTCCTAGTCCAATGCTTTTTCAACCATATCATGGTTTGTTTGATTCTAACTCCCACTTAAAAAAAATAAAGATAAAATAATTTTCTTTGTTCGAGTCTCTGGCATAAGAAAGGAGCCAGTTCTTGATTTTAATCTATTTTAGGGTTGCAGCTTTCTCTGTACTGACTACCAGCTTACTTGCAATGGAGAAGGAACTCTGGGAAGGGGAAGGAAAGACATTATCCTTGGGGGAAACACCTGCTTGGTGGATTAAAAGGACCAAGTGTTTGTTTTCCTTGTTCATTTTTCAACTAAGAAACACAAAAGTCACCTCTCCCTAAGGTGATCTTCTGAGAATTTGTCTAGGTCATCTCCCAGGCAGCTTTGAGAATTGGCCTGAGGTCAGAATTCAATATACAACTTGAAAAAAAAAATAATGTTTTAAATGTTTCCTCTCCATCTCCCCCACCCAACACACAAACACACACCTTCCTGGAAGCCTGATGTGACATTCCAATGAAAGCTGGCAGGTTTGTATTCACTTTCTATCTCAAGCACTCAGCCTGGAGGGAGAAAGGTCTGCCAACCTCCTTTGCCATGGCTACCCAATGAAGTAATGGATTTTGACAGCAGAGAGCTGAAAACAGCCAGTGAGTGGGAGCCACATGTGATGATTTCAGGTCATTCAAACCTGCAGCATAGCAGAGAGATTGTCATATGAGTTAACTTGGGAACAACTTCCAAAGTCTAGGATTAAAAGCTTGGGAGTTAAACCCTCACTGTCTTTTTTAGCTATAGTTGTTTCTGGGATTTTGTACAAAAAGACTTCCTGTGCTGGTGAATTCAAAGGCCTCACTTGCCCTCTTACCTCATACCAAAGCAGAAATGGAAAATGGATCAACCCTACATCAGCTACCTGGATCAGGGAGTGGAATTAAGTTTCAGGAACATTGTAAAATAATTTTGTTAAATATAAATTTAAAATATTAATAATAAATAATTTAAACAAATTAATAATAATTAATATTTTTTTAAAACAATATACTGTCATCACTCCCAACAGCTCTTCTCCCCATACCTCCCTCTTGACAAATATTGACATTACATCTGTTATCTTGGGAAAGTCACTTAACATCCTTGGACCTCAGTTTCCTCATCTGTAAAATGAAAGTGTTAAATGGCCTCTCAGGTCCCATCCAGTTCTATATGAATGAGCCTAGAAGAACAGGTCTGTTTGGGGTTTTTTTTGTTTTTGTTTTTGTTTTTAGTGAGGCAATTGGGGTTAAGTGACTTGCCCAGGGTCACACAGCTAGTGTCAAATGTCTGAGGCTGGATTTGAACTTAGGTCCTCCTGAATCCAGGGCCGGTGCTCTATCCACTGCGCCACCTAAATGGCCCTTGTTTGTTTTTTAATGGTCCCTGTGACTCCATTGGCTGCCTCTACTAATGCTGACCTGAACCTGCTCTGCAGCATATAATATTAGAGAGTTTCCTGGGACATAAAGAAGTTAAATTGTTGTTTGTCCTTCATTCTCAAAGAGGACCAAGACATCAGGGTAATGTCATGACTTGCAGTGAATTGGATTTCAAGGGAGGGCTATGCAAGGTCACCAATCTCACTCTCTCCTCTAGAGCCATGTGGATCCAGTGGCGATAGATAGATAGATAGATAGATAGATAGATAGATAGATAGATAGATAGATAGATAGATAGATAGATAGATAGATAGATAGATCAGGATGACTGGAGATGGCCCTGGATGTTTAAGGCAATCAAGGTTAAGAAGTGACTTGCCCAGGGTCACATAACTAGTAAATACCTGAGGTAAGATTTGAACTCAGGTCCTCCCAACTTCAGGGTCAGTGCTTTATCCACTGTGCCACCTAGCTGCCCAAGAAGTAAAAAGACTTGCCTGGGGTCATACAGCTAGTAAAGGTCTGTCTCAGAATTTGAACCCAGGTCTTCCTCACTCCAACTGCCATACTCTGTCTCCTATACTGTGTCTCCTCCCTTTGGAATGGAGGCCTTTTGAGAGCAGGGACATTCACTTTTCTATTTCTATCCCTTGTGTTTAGTCCACTGCTCAGGCCATAATAAAAACTCAATAATTCATTTCACTTCTTTTTCCTTCTTGGGATTCATTGCCTATGAAAAATAAACCAGAAGTGACTATTGTAGTCAGTGCACAAGTTCCAATCACGGTACACTCAGATTTTGAAGATAAAGTCAAAGACATCATTGAAATTGAAATTAGGAAGGCTTACCAAGGATGGATTGGGATAGACTAGATGCAGAAATCTCCAAACTTCATTCAGGATCCTAACCCAGTGATGAGTAGCAGGCAGAAGAGTCAATAAAGTGCTGGCTTGGAGACTGGAAGTCCTGTCTATGACATGTATTAGCTATATGTTCATGAGCTAATAATTACCTGTGCCCCAGACAACTCTAAGACAATGAGTTTGGATTAGTTGCTATGCATGGGGAAAGGAACTGCCATGCTGGGAGGCTTCCTTAAGTCAAAGATAATGTTCCCCCCCTCTTTTTTTTTTTTTTGTTGTTGTTGTTGTTGTTTTTTTTTTGGTGAGGCAGTTGGGGTTAAGTGACTTGCCCAGGGTCACACAGCTAATAAGTGTTAAGTGTCTGAGGCCGGATTTTGAACTTGGGTCCTCCTGACTCCAGGGCCAGTGCTCTATCCACTGCGCCAACTAGCTGCCCCCCCCCTCTTTTAATCTTCCCTCTCCTCCCCCCTCAGAGATGGCTATCATTCGACACAAATAAGTATATATGTGTAAAATTATTCTATACATACTTCTACATATCAATTCTTTCTCTGAATGCAGATAGCATCTTTCTTCATATGTTCTTTATAGTTAATTTGGGTATTTATAATAGTCAAAATGACTTATTTACTGAAAGTCATTCCTTGGTTTTGTTTTTTTTGGTTTTCGGCAAGGCAATTGGGCTTAAGTGACTTGCCTAGGGTCACATAGCTAGTAAGTGTCAAGTGTCTGAGACCGGATTTGAACTCAGGTGCTCCTGACTCCAGGGCCGGTGCTCTATCCACTGCACCACCTAGCTGCCCCCTCTCAAAGTCATTCTTAAAACAATATGGCTGTTACTGCATGCAACATTCTCTTGGTTCTGCTCATTTTGCTCTTCATTATTTCATGCAGGTCTTTCCTTGATTTTCCAAGATCATTGAGCTCATCATTTCTTATAGCACAATAGTATTTCATCACAATCATATGCCACAGTTTCTTCAGCCATTCCCCAATGGATGAAAAAAATAACAGGGTGGGGAGGGAGGGTGCTCGGGAAATTTAGAAGATAACTTTGTTGTGTATTTAAAAGAAATAGCAAGTTGTACATAGTAAGTTTGTGGTTTCATGTGCAATCATCTTTTTTATTATACTATGTTATAGAAATGCTTGTTTGATTTCATAAATCAAATAAATAAATAAATTTAAATTTAAAGAGAGAGAAGAAGGAAGGAAGGAAGGAAGAGAAAGAAAAGAAAGAAAGAGAGAGAGAGAGAGAGAGAGAAAGAGAAAGAAAGAAAAAAGAAAGAAAGAAGAAGGCTAAGGTCCCAACTGCAACAAAACAAAATGGAAATGACATGTTAAATTTCCATTGATTTCTGAATCTTAGCAAGGGGCTTAACATACTTCCATAAAGCAGCTAGGCAGTGCAGGGCATGATGCACAGGCTGAGAGTCAGGAAGATCTGAGTTCAGATCTGACCTTGGAGACATACTCGCTTGACCTCCTAAGTCACTTAACCTCTGTCTGCCTCAGTTTCCTCCACTATAAAATATATGATAATAGCATTTCCCTCCCCTCCCAAGGTTGTTGTGAAGATCAAATGAGATAATATTGTTAAAACACTTAACACAGCACCTTGGCATAGAGGAAGTGTTTAATAAATGCTTATTTCTGTCCATAAAAAAGTCATCAAGGTTGTTGGGTTTTTTTTTCCCCAAAGTCCTTTCAGCTTTGACATTCAGTGTTCCTAGCCAGCCTAGCTAAAGCAGCAAGTCACTTTGAAGGAGAGACAGGAGGCAGAAGATGCCCAAAGGGAGTCAAACCGCTGCTCCCGCCTTGACTATCTGTCACCTCTCCTCAAGCCCTGATGGAAAGATCCCTGAACCCAAGAGCCCTGGGAAAAGCAATGCTCCCAGCCATCCCTATTTCCAGCTCAGTCCTCAAAGCCATTAGCCAGGGAAGGGCACGTTACCCTAGAAGGGAAAGTTTTCATTTCCAAAGTCATCATGAAATGGTTCAACATCAGAAATGGATATGGTTCTATCAGTGAAATGACATTTAAAAAGAGGCATTGCCACATGCTTTTAGGGAAATACCATCAGTCCTTTCTGTCTGACTTGCAGCAGAAACCTCTTAAATGTGTTTTCTCCTGTAAACACCTTGAAAGCAGGAGCTGTCTTAATTTGAATAACCAGCACTTGAGCAACTAGGTGCAGTGGATAGAGCACCTGACCTGGAGTCAAGAAGACCTGAATTCAAATCCTGCCTCAGACACTTCCTACTTGTATGACCCTGGGGAGTCACTTTCCCTATTCGCCTCAGTTTCCTCATCTATAAGATGAGATGGAGAAGGAAATGGCAAACCATTCCAGTATCTTTGCCAAGAAAACCGGGTGTGGAAAAAAAAAGTTTTCATAACTGTCTCCTATGGAAAACAAAGAAATTCACAGAACAGATCAAAGAGCAGTTAAGAAAACACAGCCCCAGTTTATCATCCCAAGAGCAAGCAGGCATGTACATGCAAAGACTCCTTCCAAAGAAGAAGCTCAAAACTCCTTTGTTAGTGAAAGTATTTAAACAGACCTTAATCATCCAAGTTTTAGGTCTCTATTGGTAAATCAATCAGATCCAGATTGATTAACTTTCAGTTTTCCTGGCTCAGGATGCTATCAGTTCCATTAACATGATACAAATCAGTTTGTGAGTTCAGTTTAAAAGCAAACAATATGACAAGAGTATGTGAAGTACAAAATAGTTTGATAGTTCAAAACTGAAAACAAACAATACAACAAGAGTATATGATTCAAAAGGGGTTGTCAAAGATAAGGATACCCATCATCAACATTGTGTGTTGATCAACTGTGATAGACTAGATTCTTCTCACCAATCCAATGGTACAAGAAAGTTCCAAAGGACTCATGATGAAAAAGGCTCTCCAAATCCAGAAAAAAAAAAAAAAAGAAAAGAAACTGTGGAATATGGATGCTGATTGGACCATACTATCTCTTTTGGTTTTGGTGCTGTTGTTTTTCTTTTTTGAGGTTTTTCCTTCTTTCTCTGATTCTTCTTGTATAACATGACTAATGCAGAAATATGTTTAATGTTATATATCAGACTACCTGCTGTCTAGTGGAGGGGGGCAGGGAGGGGAGGGAGGGAGAAAAAATTTGAAATTGGAAATCTTATCTAAACAAAGGTTGAAAACTTAAATAAATAATTTTTTTAAAAGATAAGGATACCCAGATGTTTTTACACGTATTGGAGAGGAAAAAAGAATGGTTCCAGCAGACAAAGATGTTGATTAGAGAGTCATAAAATCTGGGATCACAGTAGTTGAGATCCTGGGATCACAGTAGTTGAGAGCTTATCTGCTAGTTATAAACTCCCAGCATTTGGAGAGGCAAATGGTATGCAACACCCCAAATAACTCTGGAGTTTGCTTGATACTCACTTGTACATCGTCTTGGTTCAGTTGTTCAGTTGGAGGGCATTTTGATCTCATTAATCCAAGGTTTCATAAAATTCTTTTGGATAATTAGGCAGTTCCATCAAATCCAGATGGGGTGTGTGTGTGTGTGTGTGTGTGTGTGTGTGTGTGTGTGTGTGTGTGTACTCATATACATACACATACAGATTGTAGGGGCTAAATTGTAATTGGGGAGTGTTAATTAGGCAGCTCACCACAACATTAGGGCAAGGAAGGAGATTAATAGCCTCTTTCAAAAACAGAACAGGGTTTATTAACAAGAACGAACTTAAAACACAAATAAGATTAGTAGAATTATGGACAAGGGAAAAAAGGGATAGGGAAAAGAAAATTATACTACCTGCTATCACACCACCACCTGGGGCTCAGCAAAATACAAAGGTGAGTCCCATCTTTATCCAGCTCATTCACCAGAATGGCAAATCTCCTCCCTTCTCCTTCCCAGCAAACCCTGGGTTGTCCACACACAGTCCCAAGCTAATTGGCTGGCAGCCCTGATTGACAGTCACATGACAACCCTCACTGGGCTTCCAGTCATTATAATTTTGCCAGGTCTATGTAGGCGTTGGTGCAGTGGTGAGGATGTAAGCTGCTAGTGCCATGGAGACGGCTACAGCCAGTGGGTGGAGCACCATGCTGGTACGGAGGCACAGCACCTGAGCCCCAGCCAGTGCACATGCCAGGGTTTTTTTTAATTCTAGCCAAAATATGGGGTCATAAAAACCTCAAATCACAATTAATTCTTTACAAGACACACACACACACACACACACACATATATTAATTAACCATCTCATTTGTATCTAGATTATTAAATTTTGCATATCAGGTTCACAGAGTCAAATACAACTGAACAACAACATAACCAGCACTCAGCTCAGTTCTTTACATATAGTAAATTCTTAATAAATTCTTTTGCATTCATTCATTCCTATGATCTATAGCTATATCATATCTAAAGTCTCTACCAGTTATAGAATAACAATAATGTGAAGACAATGAACTCTAATAAGTGCAATGACCAAAACTGATTATAGAAGGAGGATAAACTATGCTAACAATCTCCTGAATCCAGGTGATGGATGTTTTTGCATGTGGATAATGTGGGAAATCATTTTGCCTAGCTTTACATATTTGTCATAGAGTTTTGATTTTTCTTGAGGAGTTTTAAGTTGAAGAGTGTAGTAGAAGGGAGAGAAAATAAATGCTTGTTAACTGGAGAAAAGAAAAAAGAAGAGAAAGGATCTAAGATAATAGGAAATTTAATGATATTGTAGGGATTCTAGAAGGAAGGGAGGTTGGAGATGGGAAAGAACCAAGGATGGATGGATGAGCCAGATGGGGAAGAGATCATGGGAAGGAGCAGCAGGGAAAGGGTGTTTCTGCCTTGGGAGACAAGGATTTTGTATTACAAGCAGTAGGAGAACTAAAATTCAAATTGTCTAGCTTTAGATCTGGGAAAATACTGGCTGATTGTGGACTCCACATCCTGGGGTTCTCTCATGATGGAGGGTACCAGTGGTGTGGATTCTTCCTTTCAAAACACATTGGAGCTAGAGGTAGTGGAAAGTTTGGACTTGGGACCTGATTTCATAAATATCTGGAGGTCAGGTTCCTAGGGACCAGACTGACCTCCAACAAGAATAAACAAATGAAAAAGCATGTTATATGTTTACTATGTGCCAGTTACTGTGCTGAGTTCTGGGAATAGAAATTCAAAAATAAGATGGTCTCTTTCCTCAAGGAATTTACATTATAATTGGAGGAGACAACATATATAGAGGATTGGCCAAGGAAAAAACTGCCTAGAGAATCATAGGGATGATGAGTCATTATGTAGAGCTGCCAAATGACATACACTTTGCAAGAAAAGTGGTAATATTGATCTGATTCCCATGGTCAGAGCAAGGGGTAAAAAGATAGCACCAACTCTGTTTTCATCCCAAGATGGCAGGGTATAAATCAGTCTAAATTCTTTGTTGTTGTTCTTTGTCCTTCCTTCTCAAAGAAGACCATGACATCAGGATGATGTAATGACTTGCAGTGAACTGGATTGAAGTGAGGGAGGGCTGTGCGCAAGGTCACCAGCCTTACTCTCTCCTCCAGAACCATATGGGTCCAGTGGCAAAATATACATCAGAATGACTGAAGATGGCCCTGGACTTTTGAGGAAATCAGGATTAAGTGACTTGCCCAGGGTCACCCAGCTAGTAAGTGTCTGGGGTGAGATTTGAACTCAGATCCTCTCAACTTCAGGGCCACTGTTCTATCCACTGTGCCACTTAGCTGCCCCTATATCAATCGAAACAGGAAAAGAAAGGCTTGCATAAGAAACTAGAAACTTCTGTTACATGCAACCTGTTTTTTAAGAAGTATACATAAATGGAATACTATTGTGCTGTAAAAAAATGATAAGCAGATGGATTTCAGAAAAACTTGGAAAGATTTTAATGAATTAATGCTGAATGAAATGAGCAGAACCAAGAGAACGTTGTACACAGTATCAACAACATTTTGTGATGATCAACTGTGATAGACTTAACTCTTCTCAGCAATGCAATGATCTAAGACAATGCCAAAAGACTTATAGTAGAAAATGCTCTCCACATTCAGAAAAAGAACTATGGAGTCTGAATGCAGACCAAAGCATACTATTTTCACTTTTGTTGCTGCTTTTTTGTTATTGTCCTTGTTTACTCTTTCTTGCGTTTTTTCTTTCCTTTTGTTCTGATTAATGTGGAAATATGTTTAACATGATTGTGATGTATAACCTGTATCAAATTGCTTGCTGGCCTCAGGAGGGGGGAGGGAAGGGAGGGTAGGAGAAAAAATTGGAACTCAAAAAATATCTTTACATGTAGTTGAGAAAAATAAAAATAAATAAATATAACTTTAAAAAAAAAAGTATACATATATAGCATCCCCTCGGAGCTAATTCCTCAAATCAGTGCTCACAGACTTTCAGATTGGATCCTCAGGGAATGACTACTCCCATGAGGCCTAGAGATATTGTGTAGGCCCATGCTTTTAACTCTTTAACTTAGAAGTCCCCACTGAAAAGCTCACCTTTAATAGTCACTTCTATTCCACTGCTCTCCAGACTTTTCTACTTCCTCACCAACATCCTAGAGAAAAACCTCAACTCTGAGGCCTGTTCACCTGATGGGTGACCCCCTAGCCCATGGCTTCATTTCATGAGGGGCCCTCATCCTTCTGTCCTTCATTCTGAACTTCACCTTCTCACAAGTCACTTTGTCCCAATGTGGGTATCATTTCTCCCATCCCAGCACCCTTTCTTCCAGCTCCCCTTTATATACTGTCTTCTGCCATTAAAATGTCAGCTCTCTGAGGGTAGAAACTCTTGGTTTTTTCACTTGTGTCTGTGTCCGCAGAACTTAGCACAGTGTCTATTATATTGTAACTGTGGAACAAATGCTTTATCTGTCTAATTTATCATCTATCTCTCAAATCTGTCATTCAGTAGGAACAAGGCATTTACTAAGATGGCATAGTTAGAACGGTGTCTACAAAACATCCTCCCCCTATATATCTAGGGGTCATTCTCCTACAAATACACATAGCATACATGAGAAGAACAGGCACAACTGGTACGCTAGGACTTAAGCACACACGGGGAAAACATGTGGTCAAGGTGACTCGGTTCTCCAGAACCCCAGTGCCCTTTCTCTTCTCCTAGTATCTTAAGGCTGCTCCTCCCTTGGAGCTACATGTCTGCTAGAAAGGTCACCCAGCTGCTCTTTCTGGCTCTGCTCCTCACCAGAGCTCAGCTCTCCATTATCAGGATTAGTTTTGTCTTATATCTTATATCATCTCTGCTTCTAAATATCATGCTTTTTTTTTTTTAAGTGAGGTAATTGGGGTTAAGAGACTTGCCCAGGGTCACACAGCCAGTAAGTGTTAAGTGTCTGAGGCTGGACCTGAACTCAGGTCCTCCTGACTCCAAGGCCGGTGCTCCATCCACTGCGCCACCTAGCTGTCCAGGATTTTTTTTGGGGGGGGGGGGAGCAGTTGTGGGGCAATGAGGGTTAAGTGACTTGCCCAGGGTCACACAGCTAGTAAGTGTCAAGTGTCTGAGTCTGGATTTAAACTTGGGTCCTCCTGAATCCAAGGCTGGTGCTTTATTCACTGTGCCATCTAGCTGCCCCCAGATATCATACTTATTGAAGCTACTTCCTGCCGGGAATGTTCTTGATATTGGTGTCTCCATAGAGAGCATGGGTGTCTTTGCTCCCTGCTGAATATGTCTTAACTGAACCTTGATTCTCTCAAATTGTTCAAATCTCTGAACTAATAGTTTGCTGGATATGATGTCTCCTACCCACAAGAAGGCATGGCCAATAGAGGGAAGAGAAGAAAATCTCCCCCTCCCCCCCCATAGAAGTTCAGGGATCATCTCCACAAAGCAACTCCCTCTCTCAAACAGTTGGATTATCTTCAGGGCTTAGCAGACTTAAAGACCTCCAAGACTGTGAACGTTCTTTTCCCAGGCAAAAGCTGCCCTTCCAATTCAATCAGACAATACTTACACGCTTCATATAGGGTAATAAGGTAGAGATAGATGGATAGATAGCATATTTATTAAGCACTTATGTACCAGGGACTACGCTAAACTAAGTCTTAGATGTGTGTTTACAAATAGGCAGCTAAGCAGTACAGCATTCGACCTGAAGTCCTCAGGAAGGCACTTATCAGCTATGTGACCCTGGAGTCACTTACCCTCTGCCTCAGTTTCAGTCAAAGGCGGATAATGCTGTTTTCTCTCACAACCTAGATAATGTAGAATTGTCTTCCGTGACTACTCATGTATAATTTATGTTGAATTGTTTGAGTTCTTGGTGTAGGGATGGGAGGGGAGGGAGGAAGAGAAGTTGGAACACAAAGTTTTTTTTAAAAATTGATGTCAAAATTTGCTTTTACATGTAATTTGGAAAATAAAAGTCTAAAAAAAAAGTGTGGGGGGGATAATAATGGCACCTACTTCCCTGGGTTGGTATGAGGATAAAATGAGATAATATTATAAAACATTTTGCAAACCTTAGAAAGAGTGATAGAAATGCTAGTTATTATTATTATTCCTTTGTTAGCATATCAACATCTGGCTACCTCTGCTATCTCCACCCTTCTGTAATTATATTGGCTACAGTGTAGGGAGAGATAGAGAACCAAATACCCACCCTCTACACACACACACACACACACACACACACACACACACACACACACACACGTAATTTAACAGGGTAGTAATGAAATTGTTCAATCTGATGTGTCCCCTTCTATAACTCATTTGTTTTCTTCTGTACATTTTTAAAAATATTTTTATTTTATTATCTTTTAACCATATCTATCACTAATCCACTAACCCCTAGTATCACCACAAAGAGAGCCAGAGAAAACACAAATTAAACATAAGTGAAGACTCTTCTAAAATTTTTCTAGGACTCCAAGTTAAACTTGCTACTCCATAGATTATAAGTGCTATTCTTTCCCCTTAAAAAAAAATAAGTAAGTTAAGGAAATGAATAAAATTCTGGAAAAGTTAGCTATGATAGATCTCTGTAGAAAATTGAATGGGAATAGAAAGGAATATACCTTCTTCTCAGCAGTCCATGGTACCTACACAAAAATTGACCATGTATTAGGACATAAAAACCTTACAACCAAATGCAGAAAAGCAGAAATACATCCTTTTCAGATCACAATGCAATAAAAATGTCATTCAATAATGGACAATTGAAAGAGAGACTAGAAAATCAATTGGAAATTAAGTAGTTTTATCTTAAAAAATAAATGGGTCAAAGAACAAATCATTGACACAGTTGATAATTTCATTAAATAAAATGTCAACAATTAGACAACATATCAAAATTTATGGGATGCAGCCAAAGTGGTACTTAGGGGAAAATTTATATCCCTAACTGCTTACATCAATAAAATAGGGGGGAAAAAGCAGATCAATAAATTGTGCATGCAACTAAAAAAACTAGAAAATGAACAAATTTAAAGTTCCTAATTAAACACCAAATTGGAAATCCTGAAAATCAAAAGAGAGATGAATAAAACTGAAAGCAAGAAAACCATTGAACCAATAAATAAAACTAGAAGCTGGTTTTATGGAAAAACCAATAAAATAAACCATTGATTAATTTGATCAAAAAAAGGAAAGAAAATCAAATTACTAGTATCAAAAATGAAAGGGGTGGGGGCAGCTAGGTGTCGCAGTAGATAGAGCACCGGCCCTGGAGTCAGGAGTACCTGAGTTCAAATCCGGCCTTAGACACTTGACACTTACTAGCTGTGTGACCCTGGGCAAGTCACTTAACCCCAATTGCCTCACTTAAAAAAAAAAATGAAAGGGGTGAACAAATGAAGAGGAAATTAAGACAATTGTTAGGAACTATTTTGTCCAGTTATATGCCTATAAATTTAACAATCTAAATTAAATAGATGAATAGCTACAAAAACATAAATTGCCCAGGTTAACAGAAGAAGAAATAAAATACTTAACCCAATTTTAGAAAAAGAAATTGAACAAGCCATCAATGAACTTCCTCAGAAAAAAATCTCCAGGACCAGATGGATTCACAAGTGAATTCTATCAAACATTTAAAGAACAATTCATTTCAATACTATATAAAGTATTTGGGAAAATAGGTGAAGAAAGAGTCCTACCAAATTCCTTTTATGAGACAAATATGGTGCTGATACCTAAAGTAGGAAGAGCCAAAACAGAGAAAGATAATTGTAGACCAATTTCCTGAATGAATATTGAGGCAAATATTTAAAATAAAATGCTAGCAAAGAGATTACACCAAGGTGGGATTTATGCCCAGGAATGCAGGGCTGGTACAATATTATAAAAACTATCAGTATAATTGACCATATCAATAACAAAACCAACAGAAATCATATGATTACATCAATAGATGAAGAAAAAGCTTTGGACAAAATATAGCACCCATTCCTATTAAAAACACTAGAGGGCAGCTAGGTGGCGCAGTGGATAAAGCACTGGCCTTGGATTCAGGAAGACCTGAGTTTAAATCCAGCCTCAGACACTTGACACTTAACTAGCTGTGTGACCCTGGGCAAGTCACTTAACCCTCATTGCCCTGCAAAAAAAACCAAAAACACTAGAGAGCATAGGAATAAATGGAGCTTACCTTAAAATAATAAGTAATGTTTATTTAAAACCATCAGCAGGCATTATCTGTAATTAGGATAAGCTAGAAGCCTTCCCAATACAATCAGAGGTGAAAGAAGGATGCCCCTTATCATATCTATTATTTAATATTGTACTAGAAATGTTAGTTATAACAATAAGAGAAGAAAAAAGTTAAAGGAATTAGAACAGGCAATGAGGAAACAAAACTATCACCCTTTGCAGATGATATGATGTTATACTTAGAAAATCCTAGAGAATCAACTCAAAAACTACTTAAAATTATTAACAACTTTAGCAAAGTTGTAGGATACAAAATAAACCCATATAAATCATAAGAATTTCTATATATTACCAACAAAGTCCAGCAGCAACAGATAGAAAGAGAAATCTCATCTAAAATAACTGTAGACAATATAAAATACTTGGGAGTCTACCTGCCAATGGGGCAGCTAGGTGGTGCAGTGGATAAAGCACCAGCCCTGGATTCAGAAGGACCTGAGTTCAAATCCAGCCTCAGACACTTGACACTTACTAGCTGTGTGACCCTGGGCAAGTCACTTAACCCCCATTGCCCCAAAAAGAAAAAAAAGAAAGAAAAAGGGATTCTACCTGACAAGACAAACCCAGGAACTATATGAACAGAACTATAAAACACTTTTCACAGAAATAAAGTCAGATCTAAATAACTGGAAAAACATTAATTGCTCATGGGTAGGCCGAGCCAATATAATAAAAATGACAATCCTCCCTAAATTAATCTATTTATTCAATGCCATACTAACAAAACTATCAAAAATATTTTATAGAACTAGAAAAAATAATAACAATATTCATCTGGAAGAATAAAAGCTCAAGGATATCAAGGGAATCAATGAAGAAATGTGAAAGAAGGTGGTCTAGCAATACTAGATCTCAAACTGAATTACACTATAGTAAATGACTATAATAATCTAATATATGATAAACCCAAAGATCCAAGTTTTTGGAACAAAAACTTATTATTTGACAAAACTCCTGAGAAAACTGGAAAATATTATGGCAAAAGCTAAGTATAGACCAACACCTTACACTGTATACTAAAATAAGGTCAAAATGGGTACATGATTTACACATACCATAAGCAAATTAAGAGAGCATGGAATCGTTTATCTGTCAGGTTTATGGACAGGGGAAAAATTTAGGATCAAAGAAGATATCAAGAGCATTACAAATGTGAAATAGATAACTTTGATTATATAAAATTTAAAAGCTTTTGTACAAATAAAACCAATGTAACCAACATTATAAGGAAAGCAGAAAACTAGGAAAGAATTTTCATGATGAGTATCATTGATAAAGGCCTCATTTCCCAAATATACAGAGAACTGAATGCAATTTATAAAAATACAAGTCATTTCCCAATTGATAAACAGTCAAAGGATTTAAACAGGCAGTTTTCAGACAAAAAAATCAAAACTATCTATAGTTATATGAAAAAATGCTCTAAAGTACTACTGATCAGAGAAAATCAAATTAAAACAACTCTGAGCTACCACCTCACAACTCTCAGAGTGGCAAATATAGGAAAAAAGGAAAATATTGGATGTTGGAGGGGCTATGGGAAAACTGGGAAACTAATTCACTACAGGTGGAATTGTGAATAGATCTAACCAGGGTTCATGGAGGAAATAGGAAAGCCCCAAGAATCAGGAGAGAAGTAAGCATGGATAGCCTGGGTACTTCATAATGTGGTGATTAAAAGGGTTCGAGAGACATAATTTCTGGATAATTTTGTTCTGTTTTGTTTTGGTTTTTTAGTGAGGCAGTTGGGGTTAAGTGACTTGCCCAGGGTCACACAGCTAGTAAGTGTTAAGTGTCTGAGGCCGGATTTGAACTCAGGTACTCCTGACTCCAGGGCTGGTGCTCTATCCACTGCGCCACCTAGCTGCCCCATTTCTGGATAATTTAATCATTTTATCAAGAGTGCCAGCATTATAATAAAAGGATGGTCACTTGGCATTCTCTCTTAGACCAAAAGTAATCATGGCTTAGGCATACATTTTATATACCCTTTGAACAATAGGTGTTTCCCAAGGTGGGAATCAACCCTGATTGGTTAACAATTAATGAGAGAATGAATATTACAAAGAGGGGCTGGACCTGAACTTTTATTAAGTCATTTATTTCTTAAATTAACTGCAGCTTTGGGCAATCTACCCAAAGAATTTATGCTCCACCTAAGCCAGAGCAGAACAGAATAGCTACCCTACCGGGGTAGAGTCTGAACAAGAAAGTTAGTGCATTCTTGTTATCAGCAATGTTCTTCAAGAGACTGTAAAATCAGGACTTTAGAAAAAGGGGGGATCTCTAGATCTCCCCAAATCATTAGTTATTCACAATTCTTTCTCTCAACAAAATGGTGATTTCTTTTACATGTTTCTCATTCTGATTTGTAGTGCCTCTAGGCTCTGCCCTCTCCTATCCTTCCTTCAAATTAACCTTCCTAGGGGCAGCTAAGTGGTGCAGTGTATAAAGCACCAGCCCTGGATTCAGGAGGACCTGAGTTCAAATCTGGCCTCAGACACTTGACACTTACTAGTTGTGTGACCCTAGGCAAGTCACTTAACACCTCATTGCCCCACAGGAAAAAAAAAAGAAAGAAAGAAAGAATTTAAAAACAAAAAATTAATCTTCCTAATTTACAAGTGGGGATAGCTAGGTGATGTGGTAGACAGAGGGCCAGGCGTAGAATTAGGAAGACATCTTCCTGAGTTCAAATCTGGCCTCAGACACTTATTAGCAGTGTGACCCTACACAAGTCACCTAACCCTGTTTGCCTCAGTTTCTTTATTCATAAAAAATGATCCAGAAAAGGAAATGGCAAACCAATCCAGTATCTTTGTCAAGGAAACTCCAAATAGGATCAAGAAGAGTTGGCCAGGACTGAAAATGACTGAGCAACATTTTACAAGTGCAATCACGTCACTCCCCTCTTTAAAAAACAAATAAAACTTCAGTGGCTTCTCAATACAAAACACTGACTCTTCCCTCAAAGTCTACCATACTTTGAATCCAGATTTACTTTACATTACTCCATGCATTCTTTCTGCCATACCAGACAATTGGCCATTCCCCCATCTTTTATGCTCTTTCCAACGTCCTTTTTTCCCATCTATAGACTGCACTTCTATCTCTTCATCTGTGGAAATCCCTCCCTTCCTTCAAGGTCCCATTCAAGTACTTCTCCCTCCATATGACATTCCATGATCCCCTCCAGTTGAATGAGATCCTTCTTTCCCCAATTACTCAGGATTCCATTTGGCCTCTGATACATTGACCATAGCTGACAGATAGATAGATAGATAGACAGACAGACAGACAGACAGACAGACAGCACATTTAATACAAGCAAACAAAACAGTCTTTGCCCTCAAGGTGCTTACATTCTAATGGAGAACCCCTTAAAAGAGAGATGAAAATGTAGAAGGTTTAGTTGGGAAGGAGATAGAAAAGTCCAGAGAGTTAAGAGAGAAGTGGGCATGGAGGGCTATCATGAAATGGTGGTTTCTTGTGCATGCTTCTCATTCTGATTTGTAATATGTCTTTATGTAAATATTTTATCCCCTCACTACTCCAATTCCATCTCTGCCATGTACTGCCTGTATGATGTTGTGCAGGTAGTTTAATTTCTCTGGGTCTCAGTCTCCTCATCTTTAAAATAAGAGAATTGACCTAGATGACCACCAAGTTCTCCTCAAGCTCAGAATCAATGGTGCTATGACTTATTTTTTTTTCATCTTTCCTGTATGCTGCCTTCTACATAGCAAGCACTTCATGGATTTTTTGGATAAATGGATGAAATAATACCTTTTCTATTTTTTCTGTGACTTTTCAGTGAATCCTCTCCCCCAATCTCTGTCACTACCAATAACTGACACTTATTTACATGTTTATCTATTATAGTCCAACTTTTGTGTGTATTTTTTTTTGGTGGGGTAATGAGGGTTAAGTGACTTGCCCAGGGTTACACAGTTGGTAAATGTCAAGTGTCTGATTCTGGATTTGAACTCAGGTCCTCCTAAATCCAGGGCCGGTGCATTATCTGTGCCACCTAGCTGCCCCCGTATGTATTTTTTTGTTTTTTAAAGACAGTTTGGAACTGGATTGTGTTTTGATTTTCAGATTTATTTTCATTAATTTCATAATGTGGTTTGACTTCCTGGTTGGCTGCACCTTAGCCCCTTCTATTCTAATACAAGTGATTCATGATTCTTGTTGAACACATATTCTTTTCTATTACATACATTGCTTTTCTTCCCTTTCTTCTCTTTTGTTGTAATAGCTGAATCACTGTGTGTGTTAACCACAATTCAATAATAAAACAGAGTGTGTGAGACTCATGTAATGATTCTTTGACTCTCCCTGATAATGGACAAGAAGAGCTGGAGAAATAAAGTCCAAAGGTAATTTAAAATCTTCTTATCACTTACAACCATTATTAGTTAATCAGTAAAACTTCCTGTAAGAGATATTGATATCACATCATTGCCATCACCTGGCTGCTCTATCCTGAACCTATTTAAAAGTCTATTCCTTTCCTGGAAACCTTCCATTCTCTCTGGAGTGAAGAGTTTGGAGGCAAATCCTAAAGAATGCTGAAGAGAAATGAAAGAAATTGAAACTCATTCTTTCTTCTTCTTCCTATCCTTAACTACCACTTCAGTGGGTTTCTACTCCCATATGTCTCCTCTGGAGCACAGAGGTCTTCCTTCTCTTCCTCATTCACTCTCTCTATCTCACTTTCTTTCTTTCCTTCTATATTCCCAAAGGCTTTCCTTTTTATTTTTATTTTTTGGTTAGAGTGAGAGAAAAATAACAAAATAAATTATTAGTCAAATACACTCATAATATTAAATGAAATAATGAGTGTAAAACCTTAAGTCACCATGGAGATGTAAATTACTATTATTATTTAAAGGTATATTTCACAATACTATCAGCATTTGGGAGCTATCCTAAATTGTCCATCTCTTCAAATTCCCTGAAATCAATGTCCAGAATTCTGTGAGAAATGATTATTCATAACCAATATCTTGGGGGAGATTCAGAGCCTTGCTCCTTCTAAATTACTTCTTTTTTTAAAATTCCTTTTTTTTCTGGAGGATATTGCTGAATGAGATTGCATTAACTCTCCTCATCTTGGTCAGACCACACCCAACCTTGCAAGGAATTTAATCTAGGGTGGGGAAGTTCATTGTATTTGTGTTTTTAAAAATCGATGCAGGTAGGTGGCACAGTGGATAGAGCACTGGCCCTGGATTCAGGAGGACCTGAGTTCAAATCCAGCCTCAGACACTTGACACTTACTAGCTGTGTGACCCTGGGCAAGTCACTTAACCCCAATTGCCTCACAAAAAAAAAAAATCAATTGCTATAGGGGGCAGCTAGGTGGTGCAATGGATAGAGCACCGGCCCTGGATTCAGGAGGACCTGAGTTCAAATCCAGCCTCAGACACTTGACACTTACTAGCAAGTCACTTAACCCTCGTTGCCCTGCAAAAAAAGTATCAATTGCTATAGATACCAGTTTTGATATGCATATTATTAATTTATCAATATTATACCAGTAAAGGATTGGCCCCATGTCTCCCCAACTTCTCATGGTAGAGAAAGCAAGGAGAGAGCTTTAGCATACCTGAGCAGGAGAAAAGCCCCAAAAGACCCTAGAAAGACAGCAAGAGAGACAGAGACCATGTAGTCTCTGAGAGCCTAGAGAGAAGCCCAAAAGATGCCCCAAAAGTCCTCATATGACATTTTCCAAGGGTTTTTATCCTCTTTTGGTAGGGGCAGGTCACTATATATTGATCAAAGCTAATTTGATGGTTATACATCAAACAAATCTAATTGGTTAGCATCATTAAATTCCATTGGTTGACATGACTTGAAGGTGGTCTACATTAAAATGAACTCTAGAAATATGCAGAAGACCCTCACGCAAGGTGTGGTTTAATCCCATCAGTCCTTCACCTCCACCTAGACAAAACGCTCTATCTCCATTCTTTTTGTTCCTTTAGGTTTGTCCCAGATGGGTTTTTATGAAGTTTCTCAATGAGAACTGGACTTTCTGGACTAGGGCAGGCAGGAGAAAGAGAAATGACTGATCTCTGAGTCCTGCAAGAAATTGATTATTAATAATCATTTCTCACATATTCTACTCAAGCTTGGGTGGAGACAGATCCTTTTGTCTAGCTAGTTATTCCATAGGAGGGGGGGGGTCATTGAAGAGGGGATACATTCTTTGAATTGATAGCCCAAGGCTCATGGTAGTCTGAGTTGAGATAATCTCTATGTTCAGGGGTCAATTCTCAGCCCCACTGACTACCTACTGTTTTAAGGGTATATAAGCTATGAGCCACACAACTATGATTGTCTTTGGTCTGAGAGAGATGTCCAAATGACCATCCTTTTACTAATAACCTGCTGGACTTATTAATAAAATGATTCAATTACCCAGAAACTATTTCTCAACTTTTTAATCATCACAATACTCTATAAATGAATCATCTTGTCCTCTAAACCAAAGCATTCTGTCCCCAAAGACTTCACATAAATTAACTCTAAATATAATTTTTCCAGACTAGCTTAAGTAAATAAACATGTTGACCCTTAATTTGCAATTTATATAATTTCAAATGCCTCCACCAAGTGATCTGTGACAAAGAGGAAATTTAAATTTTACACAGCAGGGATTGGAATCCTTGCTTCTTCAGAAATAGCTGTCTCTTTCTTCTCCTTTTCTAGGGGTTTTAAGAAGCAGCCCCAAAGTAATTTGCATGACCTAGCCCAAATATCCCAGAGGAAGACATCAGTGAAATGGAAGATCAATGGAAGAGGGGTACCCTTCTGAACTCCCCCAGATCCAGTGAGAGATGCCAAGATGTGAGCAATGAAGAAATGCCCAGGTGCTGTGGGAGGAAGGAGATAAATAGGATTGATTCATTCTAACTCTGCTAGGAATGAGGGAAATAGAACAATAGCAATAGAAGCAGTTAAGCTGGATGAGTAAAGGGGGATTCTCACCACAACAGAAAAGTCCCTTTGTTTGTAGAATGCAACTATGGGACCAGGTGGGAAAGAACAGAAGGAGTAAATAGCCTGGAGTTATTCTGGCCCTGGGGATGAAGTCTGTAAAAGGCATGTAACATTATAGACTGAGATTCTAGCTAAGTCCTTCATGGTTCATCTGTCTGAGATTTGGCACCAGTTCCTAAGAAGAAGAAGCAATAATTACCAGTGAGCATCTGTAGAAAGAGAGCCAAACAGCGGGGTACTGAGGTGGGGAGGAACCAGCAGAGGAGAGCACCAAGCCAAGAGGTAGGGCCAGAAAGAAGGAAGGTCTGGGCACAACCCTTTCTGGCCTCAGGTGCAAGTCCTTTCAGTGTCCTTAACTACTTAAATAAAATCTGTTTTACCTTTGGTGCCTTCTGAACTTCAGTAAGTAAGAAAGCTGGTGCTACTACAGGGGAATAAAGAAGTCAAAGAAGCTAAGAGGTACACCAAGGTAGGTACCCATGCTTGTTGGGTCAGGAGGAAGTCTTTGACACAATGATTATACCAAAAATGTATGCTATGAAAGTGGTTGTTGTCAACCTCTATGCTATCCATAAGGCGGTGTTTTGGTGTCCTGAATGAATCACCTTCTCCTTCTCTCTTAAGTATGCATGAGAGTGAATATGAACATGTGAGAAGTTGAGATGGGGGGGCAGGGTGTAGAAAATACATGCTTTTGTTACCTTCCCACCCAAGTCACTGCAATCCTTCCAGGATTCCCTTGATGTTAGGTTATCATAGGATTTAGGGCTAGAGGGGACCCCAGAGATCCTTTAGTCTAATTCTTTCATGAAACTGGTAAGTAATTGAATTTATTATCTGTCTTGCCCAAAGTCACATAGTACCCAATTAAGGTAGGATTCCAACCCATTTGTCCTCACCCATAGCCCACTTTTATATAGCTCTTAGACTGGCCACTTCTCCCAAGTGCCTCTCGTGTGCACAGCACTGGGGAAAGGAGGGTAATGGAGTGGGAATTAGAATTCTAGGATAGGAGTTTGTCAGGCCCCTTCTTGGTCATTTAATCCACCCCCTACTGAGGCAAGAATCCTCTCTATGACATACCTATCTACACGTGGTCATTCAGGCTTTTCAAGAACAAAGCTTCTTAAACTGTGGATCACAACCCATATGGGGTCATGTAACTGAATATGGAGGGGGGGTCGCAAAAAATTTGGGAATAGTAAAAGTTTATGTATACTTATTTTACATGTCTATATACCCAGAGTCAAGTAAAAATTTCTTGGGTGAAAAGAGGTCGTGAGTGGGAAAAGTTTAAGAAGCCCTGTGCTAGAAGACCTACAGTGAGGGAAAATCTACATTATCTTCTGAGACAGACCATTCCATTTTGGGGGGGTTTTCCAATAAATTTTCAACTCTGCAATTGACACCCACTGCTGCTAGTTCTATCTTCTGAAGCCAAGCAGAACAATTCCAATCCTTTTTCTCTGGTGCAGCCCTTCAAATACTTAAATACAACTGTCCCCTTCTCTTTTCTAGGCTAAACACTATTAGTTCCTTCAACTAATTTTCGCATGGTATGAGCTCAAGGCCCTTTCCTATCTTGGTTGGCATCCTCTGGACAAGCTAGCTATTCCTAAAATGTGGTGCCCAGAATAATACCAGTTAACATTTAAATAATACTTTAAGGTCTGTAAAATGCTTTATAAATATTATCTTATATCAATCCTCATAACAGCCTTCTGAAGTAAATGTTTTTGTTATCCCCGTCTTACAGATGAGGAAACTGGGTCTGAGAGAAGTGAACTGAAAAGAATATGATACTCTAAATGTGGTGGGACCAGGGCAAATTATAGTGGGGCTATCTCATCCCTTGTCCTGACCCTCTGAATGCAGTTTTAACTTCCTTAGTTTTCTAGACTGCCATATCATACTATTTACTATTATTAAGCTTTCAGCCCATCAACTCCTCCCCAGGCCTTTTTCCTCTTAAAAGATATTTTATTGATATATTTTGGTTTTGATATGATTTATTTTTACTTTTATATCACATACATTTCTCCTGTATATTTCTTCTTCCCCCTCCCAGAGATCTATACCTTAATTTTTTTTTTTTTAAGTGAGGCAATTGGGGTTAAGTCACTTGCCCAGGTTCATACAGCTAGTAAGTGTCAAGTGTCTGAGGCCGGATTTGAACTCAGGTCCTCCTGAATCCAGGGCTGGTGCTCTATCCACTGCGTCACCTAGCTACCCCTTATACCTTAATTTTTTTTAAAAATTAAAGAAGAAAAAAAATTCAATACCAACCAACACATTATAAAGTTCTGGTGCTAAATGTCATGTTCTATATCTATGTCTCCCCACTCCTTCAAATGGGAATAGGATATATGTTCTCATACCTGGTCTTTTAATCCAAGCTTGATGTTTGTAATTTTGCAATACTTGGTTTCAGTTCACTTGGTGTTTGTTTTCTTTCCCTTTACATTGTGGTAATCATCGTACATATTTTTTCCTGACTCTGTTTATATCACTTTGGGTCAGTTCATATTTCTTTTCGTGTTTCCCTGTATTCAACATGTTCATCATTTCTTACAACACAATAATGGTTCATTACATATCACAAGTTGTTGCATATGGAGCCTCTTTGTCAAGAAGCAACTTGGTCAAAATGCTGGACAAATTTATTAGAATTCCCTTATTTTCCAGAGAAACTATATGAAAGCCTGGCCTAACACATCAAAGGTCCTTTGTTGCGACAGTTATCCATCTAGTAGGATATACAAATAATTAGACATTCCTGAGGACAATAAAAGCACAAATCAAGCAGCCTTCTCCTGAGACATTTGGGAATTTATGGTCCTTCCAGAGACATCATTATCATCTGCTTGACACTTTCTGTCTCACCTCCTCAACATTCCTGAGTTATTTGGGGTTTATCTGTAAAGACCTTCCCCCTTTCTCCCTATCATATTTTTTGCTTTCCAGGCTTAAACGGTCAGGCTGATTTGCATTGTGCAAATGGAATTAAGAGCATCCAATTGCAAACCAAGAAGTAGGGAGTTAATCAAGCCAGACCTAACTGACATATTAATAAATCTTAACTATCCAGGGACTGTGCAACCCCACCGCCTTCAACGGTTTAAATAGCTGCCTTCCCCAAGTCGGAGTAGGCTATTCTTTCCCTGAGAATAGTTCACACACACACACACACACACATATATATATATATTCAGGTTTTGCCAAGAAGAATTAATAATAAAATGGGTGCTTGCATTACTGAGCTGCCCTTCACTCTTTCATAGGACTCTGTCTACTTTGTTGTGTGTGTGTGTGTGTGTTTTAACATTCCTCACCTCACTCTGGTTCATGAAGAACATAGTTTTTTAACTTCTCCTCACTCTGGTTTTTGGCAAAATTGGGGGTCCTTCACTCTGGTTCATAAGCCAAAGTGGATACTTCACAATTTAACAAATTGTACCTCCTTCTGGGTTACTGTGGGGACAGTTCTCTGTTTAACAATGACTAATAGTGGAATCTCTAGGTTAAAGGGTATGGACATTTCAACTATTTTATTTGCATAATACTAAATTTCTGCATTTTATCACAATGAAATTTGACCCAGTGTTCTCACTTGTAAAGATCTTTTTTCATCCAGTATGTTAGTTAACCCTCCCTGTTATATCATTTGCATAATTGCTATGCATGCTTTCAATGCAAATTTTATTATCCAAATTTCCAATTATTTAAATCCCCCAGTGATTTTTATCCAAATGATTGATAAAAATGTTCAGTAGCATAGGATCAATCACAGACCTCCAGCAATCTACTGGATATTTCTTTCTAGGTTGTCAGTACATTATTAATGATTACTTCTTAGGTCAATCTGACTACTTGAATTACCTCCTCTTCCACATCTCTCCATATAGTCCCCAAAGTATTTAATTAAAAATACTTTCCTAAAACTTAGGTAAACTATAATTATATATTCCTATCATTTACTACTTTAGTGACCCTGTCAAAAAAAAGAAGGAAGGAAGTTAATCTGATATGACCTGTACTTGAGGCAGTTTACTGGCTCTTTGTGAATTTTTTTCCCTTTATTAATATATTTCTGCCAGAAATTTGTCAAACTCACTGGCCAATAGTATGTGACAATTAAATATATGAGACATCGTATCTGGGTAATTTAGCCATTTCATTAATATGGCTGGCAGGTTATTAGTAAAATGAGGTCTATGGCTGTCTTTCTCAGACCAAAGACCCCTTCCTCATGGTTAGGTCTTGGTTCCAGCTCTAGGAGGTGCATCACATAGCAATCAAATCTAATTGGTTAGGATCATTCAAATCTAATTGGCTGACATGATTGGAGATGGGTTATATTAAAATGAAGTCTAGGGATGACATCAGAGAAAGGAATGTAAGACCCCCAACTCAAGCTGATCAGGGCAAAATAATTTCATCTAAGGGGGTTTAATCTCATCAGTAGTCCTTGGGCTATCTAGACAAAAGGATCTGTCTCCACCAAAGTCTCTTTTGTTAGGTTGGGTCTTGTTTGACCTGCCTAAAGACATTATGAAATCTCTCAAGGAGACCTTACCTTTGAGTGGAGGGAAGAGAGGGCTAAGAAAGAAGGGGAGTTCTCTGGGTCCCCCAAGATAGTGATTATTTTTTTCTGTTTAGAATTTTACTTTCCAAATTATGTATAAACAAATTTTGACATCAATTTTTTAAAACTTTGTGTTCCAACTTCTCTTCCTCCCTCCCTTCCTACCCCTCACCCCCAAGAACTCAAGCAATTCAATATGTTATACATGAGTAGCATGAAAAACGTCTCCACATTAGCCAGGTTGTGAAAGAAAACAGATAAAAACAAAACTTCAGATTAAGGAACTATCAAAAAATATGCTTCAATCTATTTTCAGATACCATCAGTTCTTTCTCTGTAGGTAGATTGCAATTTTCATATGTCTTTCAGAGTTATACTGGTTCATTGCATTGCTGAAAATAACCACATCCTTCACAGCAGACACTCATAAGCCCTGACTGCCCCCCCTAAAAAAAAGAGAAACACAAAAAATAAATACTTTACAGACATCATTCCTTCATAATCAATTTTCACCTGTGCCTTCTGTTTAAATTTATTCCTATCATCTGCCCTAATACTCAGAAGGCTCTTATGATTTAGACATATGATCTTCCTATGTAGGAATGTAAACAGTTTAACCTTTTAACATCTCTCATGATTTCTTTTCCCTGTTTATCTTTTTATGCTTCTCTAGGGTCTTGCATTTCAAAGTCAAATTTTCTATTTTGTTCAGATCTTTTCATCATGAATACCTGAAAGCCCTCTTTTTCATTGAAGTCCCATTTTTTCCCCTGAAAGATTATACTCAGTTTTTCTGGATATGCGATTCTTGGTTGTATTCCCAATTCCTTTGCCCTCTGGAATATCATATTCCATGCCCTCCGATCCTTTGATGTAGAAACTGCTAGTTCCTGTGCTATCCTTACCTTGGCTCCACAGTATTTGAATTGCTTCTTTCTGGCTGCTTGAAATATTTTCTCCTTGATCTGGGAGCTCTGAAATTTGGCTGTATTATTCCTGGGAGTTTTCCTTTTGGGATCTCTTTCAAGAGGTGATCGGTGAATTCTTTCAATTTCTATTTTACCTTCTGCTTCTAGAATATCAGGGCAATTTTCCCTGACAATTTCTTGGAAGATGATGTCTAAGCTCTTTCCTTGATCATGGTTTTCAGGTAGTCCAATAATTTTCAGATTATCTCTCCTGGATCTATTTTCCAGGTCTGCAATTTTTCCAAGAAGATATTTCACATTGCCCTCTATTTTTTTATTCATTTGGATTTGCTTTATTGTGTCTTTGTTTCTCATAAAGTCACTAGCTTCCATTTGTTCAATCCTAATTTTTAGGCAATTATTTTTGTCAAAGAGCTTTTCCATTTGGCTTTTCAAGCTGTTGACTTTTTTCTCATGTCTTACCATATCACCCTCATTTCTCTTTCCATTTTTTCCTCTACCTCTCAAAGTAATCTTCAAAGTCCTTTTTGAGTACCTCTATCACCTTTCTTATTTTGTATTAAGTTGGCCTGGTAGAATGGATAGGGTACTGGACTTGGAATAAAAAAGACCTGGTGTCAAATGCTATCTTAGACACTTTACCTATGTGACCACAGACAAGTCAGGTAAGCTCTTTGTATCTCAGTTTCTTCATCTGTAAAATGAGGTACTTGGACTTGATAGTTTCTAATATCCTTCTTAGCTCTAAATTTATGATCCTATATACTCCCTACTAGCCATTTCTGTTCAGACCCTTCCAGTCCAAAGATCATTCTCTTTGGCAGAGAAAGAAGAGATCAGTATCTTTATTATCAATTACCATTGTCCCATCTACCCCAAGCCATGATCTCACACCTATTTTACTCATCCTGCTTTGTTACTCCTGAAACTATTTTTATAAGTCTGGGCTGTACCTTTGTATTCATTCTCAGTTAGTTTTACCTTGCTTCCATATTTTAAAAAAATTTTTTTGTCTATGTTATTCTTAATTTGTGGAATAAAGCAAGCATTTCCTTAACATAGTATAATAAAAAAAGGTGGTTGCACATGAAACGTCAAATCTATTATTTACAACTTGCTATTCCTTTTATTTTTTTAATAATAAATATTTTTTATTTAAAGTTTTGAGTTTCAAGTTTTATCCCTCCCCTCACCGCTCCCTGAGGTGACAAGCAATCAGGTGTAGGTTATACATGTGCAATTATGTAAAACATTACCATATTTTGCTATTCCTTTTAAATATATAACAAATTTTTTATGTATCTTTTTTTTTTGCCCCTTTTTCTCCCCTCTCCCCACTTCAACCTAGAGATGGATACCATTAGACACAAATATGTGTATATGTAAAATCATTTTGTACATACTTCCATTTACCAATTATTTCCCTGAATGCAGATAGTGCCTTCCTTCAAAGGTCCTTTTTAATTAATTTGGGTATTTATAATAGTCAAAATTACTTAATCATTCAAAGTTGTTCTTAAAACACTATTGTTACTGTATACAATATTCTTTGATTCTGCTCATTTAGCTCTTCATTATTTCATGCAAGTCTATCCATGTTTTTCTAAGATCATCATATACAACCACAAAGATAGCTGCTATAAATATTTTAGAACATTTAAGTTCTTTTCCTTTTCCCCTATTCATTCTTTTTTTTTTTTTTGGCTGGGTCAAAGAGTATGCATAGGCAGTTTTATAACTCTTTGGGCATAATTTCAGATTGCTCTCCAAAATGGTTGGATCTTTTTTACATGTTTGTTTTTTAAACATAAGTTGGTAACTATTGGATGAGGAATGGCTAAATAAACTGTAGTATGTGGATGTTATGAAATACTATGCTATAAGAAATGACAAATATGAGGAATTAAGAGAAAAGTGGAAAGACAAATGAACTGAAACAAGAGGAAGCAAAAGCAGAGAACAACATAAATAATGACAACAGTTAACATAAATGAAAAGAACACCACAATGAAGCCAAATGCTGAGTTAGTATAATGACAAATCTTGACCCCAAAGAAGAAATGAAGAAGTAGCACCTCCTTTTCTGTAGAAAGGTGGAGACTGGGTTCAGAATGCAGCATGCACTCCCAGACTATCATTTTATCAATTAGTTTTGCTTAATTATTTTTCTTTGTTATAAGGAAGTGCTTACTTGGTGATGGAGGTAGGTGAGGAAGATGGTAGCACATATCATAAATGACTGTGATGTAAAACAAAAGGCATGCAGAAAACTTTTAAAAATTAAATTAACTTTATCATGGACAGCTAGGTGTTTTGAAGCACAGTGGATAGAGCACTAGGCTTGGAAATAGGCTCATCTTTATGAGTTCAAATCTGGTTTTAGGCTCTTACTAGCTGTGCAATCCTAGGCAAGTCACTTAACCCTGTTTGCTTCAGTCTCAATTTTTGCCAAGAAAACTCCAACTAGGATCATGAAGAGTTGGACACAACTGAACCACCACAACAAACTTTATAAAATACATGTTGGTTGATGAAATTCTTGTTCATCCACAATTCCCTTTTTAAAATTACTCTTTTTCTGACACATTATAATTATTTCTCTTTTTTGCCTTCAGAATATCTTTCTTTTTTTTTTTTTTTAGTGAGGCAACTGGGGTTAAGTGACTTGCCCAGGGTCACACAGCTAATTAAGTATTAAGTGTCTGAGGCCGGATTTGAACTCAGGTACTCCTGACTCCAGGGCCAGTGCTCTATCCACTGTGCCATCTAGCTGCCCCCAGAATATCTTTCTTGAGATCTTCACACCACACTAGGACTTACTTCCCCTGTGGAATTTTTGATTCATGAATCCTACCTTTTATGAATCCCTTAAAACTGACTTTCCCATTGTAGTGAGGAAGGGAGTTGGTTTATCCCCAAGTCTACTTCATAATTTTAAAAAGTATGGGGACATGGTGTTAATGTGTTAAAAACAAAATGCAAATAGTAGTCTATGACCTATTATTCCCTTATGAAGAGAGGAAGAGTTCTCCTGCTTTCTATTAACTGACTTAAAAATAGCCATACCCCTGATGGCTTTTAAAAACTAAACTTGGAAGTCCTGAGACATTCAAGGTAAGGAGCAATTCTGTGGAGTGTGACCCCTGACCCTTACACCTCTACCAGAAGGTACCTTGCCTATTGGCCATGGCAGCTTGCAGCAGAATTACTCATATAGTAGGAGACATTCTATGTATAAAGGAACAGAAAGACACACATAGACACACATAATTGGGAACAGGAAGCCTCATCAAGTATCATAACCTCTGGCAACAGAGAAGAGAGCCTGCTGGGAAAACCGAACTGTAGAGAGGAGGTGACCCAGGGAACAAAACTGAATGACCCACCCAGCAGAGACAATGTGCCCAGAGAAGGAAGCAGCATTAGTATAACATGAGAAGAGAAAGGATAGTAGGTATCTGCAGTAGCAGAGGCATGAATTATCTGGGTTGCATTGTATGCTTTACTACCAGTGTACTAAAAGCTTGTGTCCACTCTTCTACTGATGCTATATTTTGTGGGAGGATGAGCCTCAGATTTATGGGAGATAATGTTTTGAAGCTACTATTCTTACTATACAACTTAGTAAATGTCTTTGTTTTGAGATATTTGAATCTAATGACTACTAAAGGTAACCTCATCTGTGGACCTCATGAGCTATATTTGTAGGATTGTGACCCCCAAGGACCTTTGAGCCTGAGAGAGTAGTGTCTGTCTGTCTCTCTCTCTTTCTCTGTCTCACACACACACACACACACACACACACACACACACACACACGGAACCAAATTGAAAACCTCTACATGCCAAACTGGAAAGCTAGCCAAGAAGGGGTGCTATGCCACATCTTAGATTTTCCCCAACTTTCCTCTCCCTTATCACAAATTCAAAATTGAGTAGACAATTCTTCCAAAACTTCCAATCTTTTCCACCCTGGTAGCCATTTCCTCCTTGGAATCAGATCAAGAACAGAAGTTCCCATAATAACTTTCCCAACCTTTGAAGGATAAAATTATATTTAAGACAAGTTCAAAAAACATGAGCTGCTTTACTTTTTGCAGAGAGCACATTCGATTGGGAGGCAATGTAATACAATGCAAAGGATGCTGAGAGCTTGTAGGGCCCAAATTTAATATATAGAGAGTTAATTGGGTGACTCGCCAAAATATTGGGGTCCCAGAAATAATGAGGGACCTCTAGGTTCAAAGTTCCCTCCCCTCCAAATTGCCCTTTTAGATATTTCTCCCAGGCCAATAAGAAAGGAGCCTTACAGCTTCTTTTCCACAAAAGGATCAGATTTTATTACTTCAGAATTAATTAAACAACAAAGGTGAAATTAATAAAAAATCAAAGATAAAGAAATACAGATAAATTCTCCTACTCTAACCTAAGTCTATACAATCCCCAGATCATTTCCAATTAAGCTAATTCAAAGGAATGCAGAGTTTTTGTGTTCACTGGGATATCTGCTTGTTTTTCACATTACTGGGAAAACCGAAGAGAGAGAGAGCGCGGGTGAGTGCAAGAATTCTGGAAGCGACTCCCGCCTCCCCTTAGCGATCATTCAATCTCAGGGAGGTCCTTCAAAAAGTTGCCTATGGAGAGGTTTCTCCTTCTGACCTCAGTAGCATATGTAACTTCAGGGTGGGCCAGGTATAGCCCCTCCCAAATGAGTCAGCTAAAACTCAAATAATTTTTACCACAAGCTAGAGTCAGCGGGTCTGGGTTTGAATCTTGTCTTGGATATTTATTATGATGGATGGCCTTTGGCAAATCATTTAATCTTTCTAGACCTCAATTTCCTCAACTGTAAAATAAGGGAGCTGGATTGAATGGCCTCCAAGGGTCCCTTCCAGTTCATGATATATGACCTTATGTCTATATGAAGCATATGATCTCTTTTTCCAAACTGCTCAGCTACTACATCTGTCTGGGCAGGTGGTCCATAGTATATATTCTGGGGATTTTGCTGCTGTTGTTGTTGTTGTTTTTGGTGGGGCAATTGGAGTTAAGTGACTTGCCCAGGGTCACACAGCTAGTAAGTGTCAAGTGTCTGAGGCTGGATTTGAACTCAGGTACTCCTGAATCTAGGGCCGGTGCTCTATCCACTGCGCCACCTAGCTGCCCCTCAAAGTATATATTCTGATAGCAACATAATTTCTTTTTCTGCTTCTTTTGATCCTCACCCAAAAGTCCTCCACCATGCTTCTCCTGATCTGCTTCCTGGATTTCATCACATGAATAGATAGATGTGTAGATATAGATATCTATTCGTACATACATATTTAATGTACAGTGCTCATTGCCATTCCAGCTCCCATTTACCTATCCTGTTTCTTCTGATTATGTTATACCCTTCCAGGTCTATATTCTTCTAGTCAAAGACCTATCAGCCCCCCTCCCTCCAATCCTAACAATGGGTCCCTCCCCATTTTTTCCAGTTTTTTCCTGGTTTGAAGCATGTTTCTGGTCAGCATCTATTCAAAACCATAGCAACTGAGCCCTACGTGTGTGTGTGTGTCTGTATCTGTGTATCTGTGGGGGGGGGGGGGTTGGTTTTTTTACCAGTCACATTACTTCAAAGCAAAATGTATTTAACTAAGCATAAAGATACAAAATAATTAGTCAGCAAGCATTGATTGAATGCCTCTTATATGCCAGCCACCCATATATGCAGGGGTAAACTTTCTCCCAGATTACAATATAATCAGGGAGAAGAGGTGTCACTTGCAGAGAATATGTATAGCCAGGGAACATGCATGTAGGAGTCACATGAATACCTGTAGGAAATACATGCATATGGAACATGTATGGCTGGAGAAAACAAATAGTAAAGGCACCTCATTCTCCAAAAGAGGCATCCCCCCTTTTTTATTAATCTGCTTCTAATACTACTGCATCCTCTCCAGCAAACTCACTGATTTTTTTCATTTAATTGTGGTCCCCCATTCTCTCTTCTATACTGTGTTCTATGCTGGATCTACTCACTGAAATCCTATATGCACTGCTACTCTATTACAATTATGTGCTTATTTTCTTTCAGTTGCTGTGTAGCCTCTTCCCTTGAAGGAGATGGGATTGTTTTAGTTCTCTGTTCACTGGTTATTTAGTTCCTTTGTGACTTCAGACCTGAGCCAGCTATTCCCAGTCAGCTAAGTAGGGAAGCCTTTAGACATTTTTCCATTCTGGAGCCCCCTTGTTTCTTATTCAGGCTGCCACTCTATGAGTTAAATAAGCTTTTTTCTTTAGAGTGAGAAAATTCCTTTCAACTCCTTTCTAAAGATGCAATCTGGACCCAGGAAAAATATTGGAAAGGACAAGGTGTAGATAATAACCTTTTTCCAACTTCATCCCAATAGATAAATCACTATATTCTCTTCACTATATTTAAAGTTATGGTCACAAATTGCCTTTTCAAACTCCACTGTTTTAACTTCCTGTATCTGTCTTTCTCTTTCAAATCACTTGTCTTTACTAGGCAGCACCTGTACTACTCAAATCTTCCATTTCTTATCCAAAACTTCCAAAGGACACACGGTGAAAAATGCTGTCCACCTCCAGAGAAAGAACTGAGGAACTCTGAGTGCAAATTAAAGTATCATTTTCTTGTTTTCTTGTTTTTCTTGAGTTTTTTTTGTTTATTTGTGATATGGTTAATGTTTTGCATGATTCCACAAGTATAATTGATATTATATTGCTTGCTTTCTCAAGATGCGGAGAAAATTTGGAAGTCAAAAATGTTTTAAGAACGTTAAAAATAAATTTTTGTATATACACACACAAAAATACATTTCAGAGGTATTGAAAGTGTCCTTGGGGGCAGCTAGGTGGCACAGTGGATGAAGCACGGCCCTGGATTCAGGAGGACCCAAGTTCAAATCTGGCCTCAGACCCTTGATACTTATTAGCTGTGTGACCCTGGGCAAGTCACTTAACCCCAATTGCATCACAAAAAAAAAATGAAAGAAAGAAAGTGTCCTCATTATTTAATTGGCTCAAGGGACAAGAGCTATTCAGCCATCTATACAGAAAGTAATATGAACTATCCTGGGAAGCTGTGCTCTGCTGAATCAATGCTATATCCTGACTGACCTTCCTTTGCTTGCTCTGAATGTCATTCCCCTGTCACTCCTGATGCTATTGCTAAGTAAACCCATTTTTGTTAATGTGGTAAAAAGTTTTTTAATAATCGGTTAGTGAATATGGAAAGACGCCAGTTTTTAAAGGACCACCCTTTCGGGGAGGAGATCGACGGTGGCCGTGCATGGGCTACGCACACCAGCCCAGCTGCTAAGCACTCCACTTCCGGGGTGTGAGCTTAAAAGGCAAGGAGAGAACAGAAGTGGGCTCTCTTGCCTGCTCTCCTGGTCCGATGACTGGCGCGACACACAGACGCTGACTGGAGTTGGATGTGGCCCGACTCACCGTTAGCAGCACATGCTTGACTAGGCTCTCTCTCTCCCCCCAAAGGTGGCCTTGGGCTTTTGGTGAGTTTTATACGGAATATAGACTAAGCTTAGACTTAAGACTATTTGGATTGTATTTCTACTTTCCTATCCCTTTAATCAACATCACCTGGTAACTACCACACAATAAAAGCTCTAACTATAGACCAGGGGTTTCTTCCATTTACTAGTCTGGGAGATAAATTAAGGGAAAGGTTAAAGAGGGGAGATTTATGATCTAATATCCAATTTTAAATCTCACATTAACTAGTAGACAGACTGCTGGTATCTCATTTTGTTCTAATTTTGGACTTAAATTGCAAAGGGGCTTGCCTGAGTCATGTATAGTATATACTATAGTATACCCCCCCACCAAAAAAAAGAAAAAAAAACCACACAGCTTTGCAAACCTTAAGGCGCTAAACACCAGCAATTATTATTTTGACTGAAGCACTTATTTAGAAAATATAACTTTATTAACATTTTTTGTTCAGTCATTTTAATCATCTGACTCTTCTTGATCCCACTTGGTTTTTTGGTTTGTTTTTTTGGTTTGGTTTGGTTTGGTTTGTTTTAACAAAGATACTAGAGTGCTTTTTCATTTCCTTCTCCAATTCATTTTATAGATGAGAAAACTGAGGCAAACAGGATTAAGTGACTTCCCCTAGAGTCACACAGCTAGTAAGTGTCTGAGACCAGATTTGAACTCAGGAATGTGAGTCTTCCTGACTCCAGGCCTGGCACATTATTCACTATACCATTTAACTACCACATAACTAAAAAATTCGTCAACTATATGCAAACTTGATGAACTTCAAAATATAAGAAAAGCAAGACTATAAATAAGCCTTTCAGTATAATTTTTTTTTTTTTGGTGGGGCAATGAGGGTTAAGTGACTTGCCCAGGGTCACACAGCTAGTAAGTGTCAAGTGTCTGAGGCCAGATTTGAACTAAGGTCTTCCTCAATCCAGGGCCAGTATTTTATCCACTGTGCCACCTAGCTGCCCCTAATGTTTTCTTTTCTTTTCTTTTTTTTTTTTTTAGGGCAATGGGGGTTAAGTGACTTGCCCAGAGTCACACAGCTAGTAAGTGTCAAGTGTCTGAGGCCGGATTTGAACTCAGGTACTCCTGAATCCAGAGCCGGTGCTTTATCCACTGCACCACCTAGCTGCCCCTGATGTTTTGTTAAACATAATGTGATGTGTAAATGTGATTTGTTATAACTAAATGTAAACTGTTACTTGTTTTTCTCATGTTAATTTTCTGTCAACTAAGGCTTATCTTGCCCAGGCTTATACAATAACCCAAGCCACAGAATCTTGACAAATTCATGCTAATCTTCAAAGTTTTGGGTGCCTTGACAATAGAAAACCAGGGTACTCTGGACTCTTGGGTTCATGAAAGCTGCTGTTCACTTACTACTGAGCCATTTTCTTTTAATAAACTTGCATATCTTATCCCAAAAGGGAGTCAGTCTTCAAGTGTCTCCCTAGTAACTTGAAATGGTGACACTCCCAGTATTTCAGCCAATTTTCCTTAGGAAGGAATAGAAACCTAGGCTATTGGTCCCCTGCAGTGGCCTAGCCAAGGCAGGGTAGAAGCTACTTCCTAGAAGGAAAAGGGAGCCTTTTGTGCTGCCCCCTACGGTCAAGAAAAACGAGAGGTCAAACTAAGTTGGTTTTGTACTTGACACATGTTGTATCTCTGGCAAGTCTGTTTGCTGATTAACACTTCAAAGAATCTGCAGTTGCATCAGTGGAGGTATTTCTCCCATTGTGTTCTATTCCTGTGGAACACACACCTGATGTATGTTCTCCCACAAACCTTTCTTGATAGCGGAACCACACTGTACACCAAAGACCATCCTTTAGGATATAGATTCTTAACCATTTTATATGTGTTCTGAATCCCTTTGTCTACTGAAGTCTGTGGACTCCTCAATCTAATATTTTTAAATGTGTAAAATAAAATGCATGGGATTACAAAGGAAACCAATTATACTGAAATGCAGTTATCAAAAACAATTTAGGGGCAGCTAGGTGGCTCAGTGGATAGAGTACCGGCCCTGGAGTCAGGAGTACCTGAGTTCAAATTTGGCCTCAGACACTTAACACTTACTAGCTGTGTGACCCTGGGCAAGTCACTTAACCCCAATTGCCTCACAAAAAAAAAAAAAGATTAAAAAAAACAATTTAATAGAAAAAAATTCATAGGCCACAGGTTAAAAGCCACTGCTCTAGGCTTTTGTGATTCCATGGGTACCAGCACAGCACTGGTGATGGCCTATCTCTTATCCCACATTCTTGCTAATTACACATTTTCTTTCTTTTTTTTTTTTTTGTATTTGTACCTTCATCACTCAGTATAATTTTTTTACCATATAAATATTTTATTTTATTATTTTCCAGTTACATTTAGAGATAGTTTTCAATGTTTGTTTTGTTTTGTTTCGTTTGGGGGTAATGAGGGTTAAATGATTTGCCCAGGGTCACACAGCTAGTAAGTGTCAAGTGTCTGAGGCTGGATTGAACTCAGGTCCTCCTGAATCCAGGGCCATGCTTTATCCACTGCACCACCTAGCTGCCCCTCAATATTTGTTTTTATAAGATTTCTAGTTTCAAATTTTTCTCCCTCCCACCTCCCCAAGACAGCAAGTAATCTGATATAGGTTATATATATACAATCACATTAATATATTTCTGCATTAGTCATGTTATGAGAGAAGAATCAGAACAAAAAAGGGAAAACCTCAAAAAAGAAAAACAACAACAACAAAAACAACAGAAATAGTATAGTTCGATCTGCATCCAGATTCAACAATTCTTTTTTTTTTTTCTGGATTTGGAGAGCATTTTCCATCATGAGTCCTTTGGAACTATCTTGGACCATTGTAATTACACATTTTCTAAATTATACTCCTTGTGTCATTTCTTGCCCATAAATCATTATGGGAAATATACTACGGCTTCCTTGCACCAATCATTCACTTTTCTATTGTCCTCTGGATCAGTCACAATTTCAATTCTTTTAAGACTGTGATGTTCCATAACCCATAACTGTTTAGCATAATTGCTAGTGTAATATAATTTAGTATAATATAGAATTTTTACTTTCACACTTGCTTCGAGAGGTAATCTGGAGGTCCTCAGGTAGAAAATGATGGTCACTCCTTGGGAATGAAATAGGGAAAATTCCTCTTCAGGTAAGATTCAAATTAAGTGACTTCTGAGGTCCCTTACTACTCTGAGATTCTTTGAAGATATATTAAAACAGAAAATCAGAATAAGGTGGGACAAAATCAGAATGTTTGTAACTTAAAAGTTTTACTAGCTCTTTCCCCTATAAAAAGTATGTTGAGGGGGCAGCTAGGTGGCGCAGTAGATAAAGCACTGGCTCTGGATTCAGGAGTACCTGAGTTCAAATCTGGCCTCAGACACTTGACACTTACTAGCTGTGTGACCCTGGGCAAGTCACTTAACCCCCATTTCCCCCAAAACAAATCAAAACCCAAAAAAGTATGCTG
Organism: Dromiciops gliroides; assembly: GCF_019393635.1. Classification (NCBI taxonomy): domain Eukaryota; kingdom Metazoa; phylum Chordata; class Mammalia; order Microbiotheria; family Microbiotheriidae; genus Dromiciops; species Dromiciops gliroides. Next base: position 145,472,999 of record NC_057865.1, read on the forward strand.
AAGGGAAAATCTAGCTTTTATGCAATGTCACAGTTAATATTAAGTAAGACAAAAACATTGTTTAAATATCCTTGCCCTGAGGTTGAAGGATGATAGTTTTGAAAGAGGTTAAGGGAAAGTTACCAATTGATCTGATGAGTTTATGGCAGGGTAAATCTTTGTCCCTGGTTTTTGAAATCCCCTTATCAAAAGATATGGATATGCCCGTTAAGAGGCACATCATTAAGAAAACAACAACAACAAATAACTCCTGATGAAATCTCAGTGATCATAGCTACCCAGAGATGAATTGGTTCATTTGCAGCTGCCCCTTGGTACCTCCTAGGAGATAGGTCTTAGTGACTGGGGCTACCTCCAAGATAAATTGATTGTCTGAAACTCATAAGAAGATGGATTTTTGGGGAAGGAGCCATCCTTTTATACCAGCCTATAAAAGTGAGCCAACAGAATGCTTCGCCCCTTTGTGATTCCTTTTCTCCTTGGATTTAAGCTCCTGAAAGAGCAACAAAACTAAGGATGGACCTAGGCTCTGGTTGGGACGGAAGAGAGCTATGCTTGCTCATGGTTTTTCCCCAGAACCTATTAGTGACTACTTTGGGGCAGGAGTACATGGGCATTGCATGTATTTGCCCACAGTTTTCTAAGCCAGATTCAGAGACCTGAGAGCTGACTTCTCCTGCCCAAGAGGGCCCATGTAGCCACAGAGTTTAGAGATGATATTCTTAGACCCCAGCCTCCAGTGTGTAGAAGACGGGGTGCTGATTTCCTAGGCATTGCCATCCCAGAATCTAGCCCTCTAGCCAGAAAGAGTAGATTTGTTCATCACTGCTGATCATCAAGGTTGACTCAAATAACCCCAAATTCCAGAGAAAAATGGAGTGCCTGAGCATCTTGCCTTTTGAGAGAATTTCCCACATCCGGACCCTCCCGCACAGAATAAGTAAAGGACTAAAGTTACTAAGATCTGTACTTTGCTCCCTGCTATTACTATGAGATATCTAAATAGGACAGGTCTGGTGAGAAGGGAAAGGCTACCTGTCGGACAACTCCCAGGAGCGTTTAATTTCCAGAGTCCAGACTTCAGGGTTGGCGCTACAAATCTGGGAGGGACAATGTAGAACCCTATTGGAGAGCTAGGGATCCACCAGAATGTCAGAATGTTTCCCCATCAGCAACTCCTAAGTTCCATTCCCTTCCCACCTAAACAATGGTGTCGCATTGAATTAATCCTCGTGAGGCAAAGTGACACAGTATAAAGAACTTTGTTCCTGGCATCAGAAGACCTGGGTTCAAATCTTTCCTACCTGTTTGAATTTATACAAATAATTTAGGCCCTACTACCCATCTCCTTGGGTTTTTTCCTTTCATTTCTAAGGTGAGAGGATAGAATTAGAAGTTCTCAATCAACAAACTATAGGTAAGATACCAAGCTAGACTCTGAAGATATAAATAAAAAGAATAAAGGAACATCTACCTAAAAGCACCATACATTCTAGTTGTCTAGTGGAAAAGTAAAACCACCAGACACAGGAGAGTATATTGATTATGTTATGTGACTATTTTATGTGGGTTAGGTTTGGGGCAGGGGGAAAGAGTCGATATCTGTTTATGTATTCCTCTAAGTCCTTTGTGATTTCTGCATTTCCTATAAGGATGAAATAAAGGTTATCCTATACCTGATATGTATTTGTCACCTTGAGTGCTTACATGCAACCTGGTGACCCAATTGTCCGCTTTGTGGAGATCTATATGTGACCTATATTTGTATGTTTGCCCAGAGTAAATTGTGAGTGGGACTAGAATGAACTAAGGAAGGTTCTTAAATTCAAAACCAACCTGTGTCATTCCAGAGCTTTGGGTGCCCTAGCTTACCATTGTCTATCTGGTAAATTGGAAGCACAAATTAAGCTTCTGGCCCAAGTAAAATTACTCTTTTGTTCCCCCACTCACTCAATCTGGAGCCTACCACTAGCTCCCATTGGGCCTAGTAAGTGCAGTAGTAATTTTGAGAAGGGAAAAATCATTATAGGCTTGCACAATAAAAGTAGGCTTCAGTGGAAGATGTAGGATTTATTTAGCCTGGAAGGCTGAATTGGACTTGGGCAGCTGGAGATTGCAAAGGAGGTCCAGAAAGGAGAAAAACAGTGTGAGTAAAGGCAGAGGGACAAATTGAACATAGCATTAATACATTAGTCAAAGGAAACAAAGCCCCAAGAAGAGGCACTCCTTGACAGAATTCTCTTGGCTTGATTTTATGTTTACAATGACCATGGCCAGAATACACATGTGCTACCTATCCCTGCTTTGCTGTCAACTTTAAAATAAATTTTGCTCATTGGAGGGTAGTGAGTACAAATTCATGGTTTCCAGGGAAATTAGAGGTGGAGAGTTAACCATGAAACCTTAAACCTATGTCAACCATAAAGTGCTATATAAATGTGAATTATTATTTGTGGGGAGAAAGAGGCAAGTGCAAAAATCCTCCAAATAAAGAGCTTTCGCTAAAATAAGTAAATAAATGCATGAGAGTTCCAAGAGTCCGTAACCCCAGTGAGTCACCATAGGAATATGAAAATGATCTATAATTGTTCCAGGAAGAAAGCTTCAAATTTTCCAAGGTTTACTAGCCAAAAAAAATTCCTTTGGCCATCTCTGCAACTGGTCTTCCCCAAAAGCGACAAAGAGTTAAGACTATGTACGAGTAGATGTTTTTAACTGGCAGAATAGTGATGATTTTCAGTTCAAGGGGACTGGAAACATTGCCTAACTTTTCCTGGAAAAAAAATTATTGCTTGTTTGTTATTTCTCTAGAGTTCAGAAAGTATGACATGAATAGATGTTCTTTCCCCAAGTGATGCAGCATGGACCAAGCCCATACATCCCTCTTCATAGCATTAACTCCTCCTAGAAAAAGCACAAGCTTCTTTGCAGTTACAGGTTTAAGTTAACAGGATTAAAAGTACAAAGATTGTTTATTTTCCCTTAGACACAGTGCTTTTATTTGAATAAACCATCACCACATTAAGAGTAAGGGATAATCTATTGGCGTCAAGGTCCCAACAAGTATCCTTCCCATAAATATGATTAATTGAGAACATAGATTGGCATGTCTTATTTTCATTCTCTTTGATTTTGTAACCATTGACCTAGCAACCTTAACCTTTTGGCGTTTGTAGGCTGGTTCCAATCTAAGAGAGTTACTGCCGATATTCTCAGCCACAGTTTATGTTAGGAAATCTGAGACTTGAGTCTAGCCAGAGTCTGGGTTTCTACTGATTTGAAGAGTCTCCCAGATCCTGTACAAATAATGCAAATGTTATGTATAGGCCAACCTTTATTTCACACACAGTAAATGAAGGAAGAATATAGGATTCACAGGAACCTGTAAAAAAAAAATGCAGAAAACACATCATCAACTCACAATTTCCTATAAACAGTCCTTACTATTTTTTTCCCTCTTTGGTGAGTCCTACAATCCATAAGAATCTACTAAATCCTACAAACTCACCACTACCCTGTAGTTTAGACTCTCAGAAGGAAAAGGCATTTGGGGTTAACAGTGGGGCAGACTGCCTACATTTCATTTAAGTTCCACTTTCCACAGGGACGCATGCAGTGAATCCCTGCCTCCCTGTCAGATTCACAGTACCATTCTGTGGTTTGGACTCCCTGGAGAAAAGAAGCACTCCTGGGGCTACTAGACAGGAAATATTCCAATGTTTTATTGAGTCACTCTTTCATTCTCCACAGACTCATCTAGACACTCAGCCTTAGAGTACCACTCCGAAGGCTTGGATTCCCTCAGAAGTGAAACATGTTGAGGTTCTTTTAAAAAGTAATCCCTGGGGCAGCTAGGTGGCACAGTGGATAAAGCACCTGCCCTGGATTCAGGAGTACCCGGGGTTCAAATCCGGCCTCAGACACTTGACACTTACTAGCTGTGTGACCCTGGGCAAGTCACTTAACCCCCATTGCCCTGCAAAAAAAAAAGTAATCCCTCCCCCCATCAGATCTGCATCATCCAAATAACTCACTTTAATTGCTGAATGTGAATTCCAAGTCTTTTGAACCTCCATATCATAGATTTTATACCTATGTCATATGTAATTCTCCTCTCTTGGCAAGAGTTACACTGGTCAATATTTGCTGTTATTTAGTTGTCTTTCAGTTGTGTATAACTCTCTGTGACCCCATGTTAAGTTTTTCTTGGCAAAGATACTAGAGTGAGTGGTCAACCATTTCCTTCTCCAGCTCATTTTGCAGATTAGGAAACTAAAGCAAACAGGGTTAAGTGACCTGCCCAAGGTCACACATTTAGTAAGTGTCTGAGGCCAGATGTGAACTCAAGAAGAGGGGTTTTTCTGACTCCAGGGCTGGCTAGCTGTCCCATTGGTCAATATATTCCCCTTCTATTCATCAAAAGCTGGAAATACAAATTCTCAAACTTGAGGTTATCCACAAGGTAACTTCTGCATTTGGAGATGCTACCAGAGATGTTACATGGGGGAAGGTGATGATGACATGGAATGAGAGTGCCTTGAAGAGACTAGGGACCATTCCTGGACATTCTATAACCGCTTCTGGTCAGTTAACCATGTGTTGAGGAAGAGGCTGCTTAGCTGGCTGCAGAGGCATTGAAACAGGCCTATTGGGGCAGCTAGGTGGTGTAGTGGATAAAGCACCAGCCCTGGATTCAGGAGGACCTGAGTTCAAATCCGGCCTCAGACACTTGACACTTACTAGCTGTGTGACCCTGGGCAAATCACTTAACCCTCATTGCCCTACCCCACCCCCCAAAATAAACAGGCCTATTCAAAGGTTTTTTAAATAGCATTTTATTTTTTTCCCAATAGTCTATTAGTTTTAACTATTTTCTCTTTTCCTAATTTGGTGACTCCTTTGTTGATGGTGTTCAATGAGAGATGATCCTGAAGAGAGAATTTGTAGGACTTTCCTCTGAGACCATGTGATCCTGTGAAAGGGCCCTTTTAGTCCTTGGCCCCTTCTTTTGTTCTTTTCAATTCTAGGTAAAGGGAGAAGAACAGAGCTAGTGGGGACTTGAGATAATGCCAGTAGACACAAGACACCGTACCAACTCCTCAGGGTACCAAGGAACCCTTTGGTCCAGATGTTGCTATCCTAGTTTGTGAGTCAGAGAATACTCAATACATGTGAAGCATAGTCTGGGATAAACTTGGAGCTTTGTATTTTGTGTGGACACCTGGAGAAATTCTCTACCTGGGACTTTAATTCTTTCTTAGAATAAAAAGTCCTTTTAGTATTAAATTGCTTTAGCTTTTTAAGACTTCAGGACAGTTTGGTACTTAGAGAGCCCTTGTAGGACACTTTTTCTTTTTTTATCTTTAGATGCAGCTAACTACCTGTTTATAACTTATCATAGAGGAGTTAGCAGAGTGTACCAATTTGATCTAAATTTGAGACCACAGTATCTCTACTACTACCATCTCAACACTAAACCTGACCTCTACCCCTTCTTGAGTTTCCAGGATCCCCGAACATCCGTTCTTCTCTGGGGTTCAGAAGTGTTATTATCTAGGAAGTTCCCTCTCTCATCACATAGACATCACATCTAATTCTGGGCAGTTAGGTCGCACAGTGAATAGAGCACTGGCCCTTCAGTCAGGAGGACCTAAGTTCAAATCTCACCTCAGATACTTACTAGGTGTGTGACCCTGGGCAAGTCACTTCTTAACCCCAATTGCCTTAAAAAAAATCCAGGGCCATCTCCAGTTGTCCCATTATATATCTTGCTACTGGAACCAGATGGCTCTGGAGGAGAAAATGAGATTGCACAGCCCTCCCCTCACTTGAATCCAATTCAGAGCAAGTTATGACATCACCCCAATGTCATGGTCTTCTTCAGGAATGAAGGACAAACAAGAACAACATCCAGTTCTGCTGTATGCTAAACTCTCAATATTCAACCACTGCCCTGAGTTACCATTACTATTTTTTTTTGGGGGCAGGGCAATAAGGGTTAAGTGACTTGCCCAGGGTCACACAGTTAGTAAGTGTCAAGTGTCTGAGGTCGGATTTGAACTCAGGTCCTCCTGAATCCAGGGCCAGTGCTTTATCCACTGCTCCACCTAGCTGCCCCATTACCATTACTATTTGAGGGGATCTCATACTTGTATGCTCTTGGGGTCAGTCCAGTAGAAAAGTGGAAGCAAAAAGGACTGATCAGTTCTACTGGTTTCCTTACACAGACCAGCACAAAAGAAGGGCTCTTCTTGTAAAGGGTCCATCCTCCCAACAATCTGAGTCAAATAATTAATCTTTGGAGCAATCCTAAACAAAAGTTCACCATCCTGGAATCTTATTAAGTTCATCAGGAAACTCCCTTGATCCACTCCCTACCCTTAAAAAATGAAATTTTCATCAAAACAAACGATAACAAACAATTAGCTAATATTTGTATTATAATTAAAAGGATGATAAGGGCATCATAATGAAAACCTATATAAAATTAGGCATCTTTTTCCTTAATTTCAATTATTATCAATCACCACATAATCTAACCCTAGTTCTCCTCATAAACTTTTTTTTTTTTTTGCCAGGTAGTAATAGTTAAATGACTTGCCCAGGGTCACAAAGCTAGTAAGTGTCTGAGGCCAAATTTGAACTCGGGTCCTCCTGAATCCAGAGCTGGTGCTTTATCCACAGTGCCACCTAGCTGCCCCCTCTCCTCACAGACTTAATTGGAAACAGTCTCCTAACATACCTGGAACTTTTTCTTATATAATTGCTCTAGTGTTTTAAGGCTTGAAAAAAGCTTGGCACTTCGAGACCTTGAAGGAAGCTTCTATTTAGTCTTTTCTTTTTCTATCTTTAGAGGTTTTTAACCGCATGCTTGTAATTTATCAGAGAGGAGGCATTCTGGGTTGGTGGACAGTACCAACTTGCTCTGAGTTTGAGACCATAGATCTGTACTACTCCAATCTTTAAGTTAACTCAACTTGGAAGAGTTGGGGCATTTGAAGTCTCTAGATAAGGGAAATTCTTTATATCTCTTCTTCCCAACTGAATACTAACCTGACCTCCATTGCTTCTCATTAATTCCTAACTTGCTATCCAAGCACTTCCTATGATGCTTTGGTATCTTCTCCATCTTGTTGCAAAAAGCATTGGTCTATACAAAAAGCCCATGGAGGTTATTTTCCAATCAGTGGTTTCCTTGGGAACTTGTTTCTAAATTATTCCAATTTCTGCTCCCATTAGGTAGTTAAATTTTTTTTTGAGGTAGCTAAAATTTAACATAGAATTGATGTCTTTGTTAACCTCCAGAAACTTAGAAAATAATTAAATAGAACATAACACAGATTTTAAAAAGAAAAAAAAGATTTTTCCATAATGACCAAAATGGATTTTTAAACCTGAGTGGAAATGTCCATCAAAGAGAATGCATCACAGTATTGTCATGGAAAGAGCAACAGACGATGAATCAAGACTCTTCAAATCACTGAATACACAACCTTGGGCAAGTCCTTTGACCTCTCTGGGCCTTAATCCCTTCATTTGTAAAACTAAGGGGTTGAGTTCAAAGCTCTCTGAGATCCATTTCAGTTCTTATTAATCTATGAATCTATTGATATATATCTTAGGGTGAGGTTGACTAGAGCAGAACTTCACCAGAGGGAGCTTAGTGTATTAGCACATGCCTTGGAGAAATGCCCAGGTAGTTGAGAAACTAACTGGGCTTTAGTGTATGAAGAAATGTGTTTTCCTTTAACTCTGAAATGCCAGATAATGAGTCTTGGCTCAAAAATTTCCACATTGGCATTTAGGGGATAAATTTGCTTCTTGAAAGATTTATTTTTCAATTTTTCTTCTCTTTTCATTCCTCAATTTTCCATCAAGTTGCAAGCCTGGAAGTCTTATTGTTTTAATAAAAATGCCCCCCCAAATATCAATATATTGTAAGAGGCAAAAATTCTTTGGCAAATTTGCATTCATTTATAATTAAATTAATCAAATAATTCACATCGTTTTCTAGTCCCAAACATGACTTTCATTTTTCTAAGGAGACTACAACTTGTTAAGCCAAAAATCATCATTTCTCATGCCTGAGAAAATAAAATTTTAATCAAGGTTTAAGGAAATTAACAACTTTCTTTTCCCCCTACTTCTTACTTATAGAGATGACAGTAGCATTAGTAAGAAGATGCCTAAAAATTGTTACCATGTGTATTGAGTAGATGAAATTTGTTAGAAACACCCATTGCAGAATATTGTGCATCCCAAAAGTTTTCAACTTGGAAAGGTTAAAGCTTTAAAAGTGGAGATTTTTGGAACACCCTGTACTTTCTGCTGTTATTGCCCACTAGTAGCATTCAAATATTCAGTATAGATGACAAGGGAATCCCACTTATTTTCCCTTTTGATGGCCAGGGTCTAGCACTAGGAGTTCACTAAACTGATTTGACCAGGCTTATCCTAAAAAAACATCCTCCCCAAGGCTAGAGTGAACTGTGTCAACACATGAGCAAAATGCAATATTAGAAAGACCAAACAAGTGTTAACATTGCCTATAAGAACTTAGCTCTACATTGGCTCAGCTAAGAGGCCCATCCAAGGCCTGGCCTATGTGAAGCCTGCCCTTGAGACTTGACTAGTCCAAAATTATTGACCACAGGGACAGACCAACTGGAGTCTCAATGAGGCTACACAGGAATTCCACAAGAAAACTTATGGTCCCAAAGTTCGTAAGCTTATACACAGGATAGTGTCCACTTTACAAAGCCACAAATGTTTAGAGACTATAGTGCTGTGGTCGTTCCTTTAGAAACTGGAGCCATTGCTCCTTAGAGACCAGAGTGGAATGATTGCTATGGTCTCAAACTCAGAGCAAGTTGGTAGCATTGGCCAACCAACCCTACCTGGAATGCCTTCTCTCTGATGAAAAGCTAAGCTTTTCAATGCTTTATGAGAGGTCCATGCCTCTTAAACAATGGGACATCGTCCTTGTTACATTGATCTAGCATTTCGAGCAAAAAATGCTTCTGGGATTCACATCTCAATTTCTATATCAGAACGAACCAAAATAAGAGTTAATAAACAGAGACATTATCTATTGTCAAAGAAATTTCATGTGCCTTGGCCACTTCAATTGCTGTGTTAAATCACAGTCACCCAGCCTACGAAAAAAAAATTTTAACTTCATATTTGTTTTGCTATTTTTTTCAAAGAATTTTGAGTAGTGATTAGCAACTCTCATTGATTATCAAAGCATTCCAGTAAAGTAGGTTAAAGAGGAGAGGAAATATACCCACTACAAATGAGGAAACCCAGATAAAGAGACACTTTAGTGTTGTTGTTGTTGTTGTTTTGATTCAGTTGTGTCCAACTTTTTGTGACCCCATTTTGGGTTGTTTTTGGTTTTGGTTTGGTTTTGGTTTTTTTGAAAAGATACTATAATGATTTGCCATTTCCTTAAATTTATAATACAGTTGGGAATCTCAGTATGTGGACTTTTCCCAGTAAAGCAGTAGCACAAGTTACTTGTCATAGGTGATATAAGTAGGCACAAGGTAATGATGCTTCCAAAGCCATACTATTTCACACCCTAACTCATTCTCCTATTTTCTGTAGTCTACAAGAGCCCTGGGCTGTCATGTGATTAATTAATTACCCAGGTAGGAGGGGTATGGTATATATTTTGGCCACCAGGTCATTGCTACTCTGGCGCCAGCCCAATGCTTATATCAGAAGGTGATTGGTGGCTCTACCTAAGATTTACCAAAGCCTACAATATATCATTCACTGATCATTGGTTTGTGCTCTGACTACATCCAATTAACTTAACCCCCATTCTTATACTTTAGATTCTATGCTGTATATTCAAAATTACTTTTTTATTTTAATTAGGAGAATCTCTCATCTCAGTTCTTGAAGCCTTGTATTTTGGGATGTCCCTTTCTCATTTACAACTGACTTCATTCATAGAATCAAGGTACTTGTGACTTACTAACACATCAGAAGGAAATTATAATGGTCAGCAAGTTAACAAGCCTTTATCTCAATGCTTATAGTACATTAATGCTTATTGACTGATTAGCAAGTACCTACTCTGTGCCAGGCACTGTGCTAAGCACTAAACAGTATGGAAACAAAACAAAACAAAATCATAGAGTGTTGATATAACAAACTGCCATGAAACTGGTGCACTGTATCAAACTCCCCTTCCTCCCACAGTTGCTTCCAGCAAATAGATGGGGAAAGGAGAAAGGGATGGGATTTCAGGGTTGGGAACTCACCAATTGCTTTGCAACTGTACTACCCAGTGTCCCACTAAGGCTTGTTCAGATCCCCTCCAGTCCTGATCCCACTCCATCTTTTCTTGTCTGCTCTAAGGCAAAGACCCCTAAATTCCTTCTTCCCCTATCCTGAGGGGGCGGGGAAGGAAAGAAAGGCTATAAATTCACATGTTCATTCCAAAAATCTCACCCTACCATATAGAAGTCACACCTGTGGGGAGTTAAGTAGACCCTACTACAGACTAATTGGCTCATGGACAAGGACATGGACATGATATTGACGGACATCAGCAACACCCAGGACATGAAACAACTGAAAAATCATGGATTATTCATACTGGATTGGATCTTAGAAGTCAACCAACCTCACATTTCCACCATATATAAGAATCCCTTCTATAACTTTGACCTTTGCTGAACATGGAATCCACAGTCTCCCTCATCACAGCCCATTCTATGGCTCTGATTGCCAGAACTTTCTTCCACTGAACCAAAATATCATTCCTAGTCACTTCCACCCATTGGTCCTAGTTGTGTCCCTTGAAGCCACATAAAATATCTTGTTCCTCTTCTAAATGATAGCCCTTGAAATACTAGAAGACATTCTAGTAGTCTTCAGTAATCTGTGTTATGGTCCATCATCCCACACCACCATTGAATTAACTGATTTCTTTGCTGATCTATGGAGTTGGCTCCATCATTCATCTCGCCTCTTGTTCTTCTTAGCTAGGTCTTGGATCACATATGTTTAGTATGGGCAGAGTCCTCAAGTCCAACTCATTCTTTGTACAGATGAGAACACTAAGGCCTAAAGAGGTCAAGTGACTTGCCTAGGGTCACAAAGATAAGTGGCATTTGTGCCCAGGTCCTGTGACTCCAAATCCAGAATTCTTTCCCCCAACCTCCTAGACTGTAAGTTTCTGGATGACTAGAACCATGTTTGATGACTCTTTTTGCGCAAGTACCTTGTAAAGCACCAGTCAAAGAAAGTTTCTTTTTTTGTTGTTTTTTGTTTTTGTTTTTGTTTTTAGTGAGGCAATTGGGGTTTACTGACTTGTCCAAGGTCACACAGCTAGTGTCAAGTACCTGAGGCTGGATTTGAACTCAGGTCCTCCTGAATGCAGGGCCAGTGCTTTATCCACTGCGCCACCTAGCTGCCCCTCAAAGAAAGTTTCTTAACAAATATTGATTTTGTATACCCATAGGCTCTTCTAGAGAATGCTCTCCCCCCATGACCTTCACCTCTTAGAACTCTGAGCTCCCTTCAAGCCTCAGCACACATGCCTCCTTCTTCAAGAGGCATTTTGTGGTTCTTCCAGTTATTAATGCCCCATCTCCATCACTGTATATTTGTTGTGTGCATGTCCTGTATTTAACTAGCTGTGGAAATAGTTTCTCTCTACAGCAGAATTTAAATTTCTTGAGGGCAGAGATTCCCTTCGATTTTTGTTTTTATGTGTCCAGTGCCTAATAGTCACTTAATGAATACTTGTTGGTTGCTTTTCTTTGTTTTTATTTTGTTAGTGTTTCAGACATAGCTTCTCCCACTGGCTGATCCTTCTAGACTTTTACAAATAATTCCTTTTTTTGGTAATTAACTTAAAAATCATCAAACCTATCTGGACATTTCATTAACAATCATAACTAACTTTTTTTAGTACTTACTATGTGTCAGGCACTGTGCTAAGTGCTTTACAATTATTTCATTATGAGTATCTAATTTTATGTTTATTGATTTAGAGGATAGAAAGTATTAAGGAGGAATTAAATGGCTTTGTTTTTCTTTTTATCCCCAGTGGAAGGAGAAGGAGGGAGAGTGAGAGGGACAGAGGAATAGATTTTTGTTAACTGGGGGAAAAAAATTAAAAGAAAAAAAGACTGATGGCTTCTGAAGCCCCTTTCAATTCTGAGGGTCTAGGGAAGACAAGAAAGATATAGCAACCCAGGCAAAGTAGCCTCAGATTCCCTCATGCTATATTATGACTGTGGTAAGGGTCAGTGCTAAATGATTTGCCTCCATGGGCAAACACTGCCCATATCATACCATTTTCTGTTGACAATCAGGTTGGCAACCAGAGGAGGTGGGGTGGGGGCAAAGGCCTCCCTTCTATTGCCAAATACACTCACAAGTTCTTCTTTCTAACCTTCACTAGTGGGGGTAGTCCAGAGTTAGAGGGCAGCACACACTGTGGTTATGATAGGACAGTAACAAGGATAATAGAAGGTGCAGAAACAGTTGGTTTAAAGAAGAATCAAAATTCATTTTTCTTTTTCTTTTTTTTTTTCCAGGGCAATGAGAGTTAAGTGACTTGCCCAGGGTCACACAGCTAGTAACTGTCAAGTGTCTGAGGCCAGATTTGAACTCAGGTCCTTCTGAATCCAGACCTGGTACTTTATCCACTGCGCCACCTAGCTGCCTCAAAATTCATTTTTCTAATGGCCATTCCTTGATTGATTTTCTGCTGCCCAAGTCTCAACTGCTCTTCTAGGCAGCCATAGAAATGTCCCTGAATGAAAGGAAGAGGGAAGTTAGGACTTGGAGGTCCTGGAATCAACCCAGAAGTCTAGGCCCATTGCAAGTAATGTCTGATTTGTTGAAACAGGACGGACGGGTGAGAGATTTGAAGATAAAGGAGACAAGAAGGGGTTTTCTCAGTGAATCTACCAGATCCTTAGGGTTTCTAGTATATCTGCATTGCTAAGGTGGACCTAGAGCTAATATAATCTCTCAGTAATGGTTCCGGTCATACAGGATCTCCTAGGGCCAGTCAATTAACATCAACTAACAAACACAGCAGCCAGGCATCAATAAACACTATAGGCAGTTTCCCAGACACTAACTACATCCCAGGCTCAGGAAGGGCCTTAGGACTTGGGACAAAAACTGATATTCTATAATTCAATTCAATTACAGTAGTACCTCTAAATGAAAGGAATTCTGTGCTAGGTACTGGAGATATAAATGTAATCTTTTCAGGAGACATTTGAGATGGAGCCTACATAGTCCATGCAAGACTCAACACCAGAGTGTAAGCCCATTGGTTATATCCTAGAGATGCTTTTAGTAGGACTGGATTTTTTTTTTCTTTAACCTTTTGGGAAAGTCCAATACAATTTGGAAGCCAATTATGTTTTCTTGATTCTTTTCGGACGTATATTATTTGCCATACCATGTGATGAATTAGGATGGCTAGTCCAGGATAATTTAACTTTACCAGTGTAGCAAGTAAAAAATAATTCCGAGAGACAGTTTTGGGGTAAATTATAATCAAGTTTTTCAACCACAGCTAACAAGTGGTTAACAAAAAGGGCTCATTGTCCTCTTAGAGTTCAAAGAGCAATCAAGGCCACTTCTTAGACCTTATATATGCCTTTGGACTAGTAGGTGTTCCAGCAAAGGACAATCAACTGTAACTGGTTAACAATTAATGAAAGGTATACTTTACAAAGAGAAGCGGGCTCACTCCAATGAGCCGCTGGGAGAGTGAAGTCACCTCACTGGGAAAAAGAGACAATCTCTACAACTCAGACCACCCCCAACCTTGGTTGAGTTGAATACAATGGACAAGAATTCACCTTACAAGGAATAGATTCCTTGTAAGGTTGGGTGGGGTCTGACCACTATTGAGGAAAAAGTTAGTTCAACCTTCAGAGACTAAGACTTTGAAATGAGGACTTTAGAAAAAGGGGAAATTCTGTATCTCCCCAAATCATTAGTTGGTTGGGTTTTTTTGTTGTTGTTGGGGCAGTGAGGGTTAAGTGACTTGCCCAGGGTCACACAGCTAGTAAGTGTCAAGTGTCTGAGGTTATATTTTAACTCAGGTCCTCTCGAATTCAAGGCCAGTGCTTTATCCTCTACGCCACCTAGCTGCCCCCTCATTAGTTATTAATAATCATTTTTCTCACCTGTGTATGAGGGCTTGGGTTGACTCCCACCAACCCTGAGTGCCATATTCCTTTTGAGAGAGCCAACAAATCTTTAAGGCTCATCTGGGACAGTGGAGGGGTTTGTTTCTAAAACCCTAGGATAGGATGAGTCACAACAGCTTGTCTAGGATTGTTTGTTTTTGTTTTGTTTTGTTTTGTTTTTAACAGATCTGGATATTCTTCCCTGGGCCTGAGCCTAAGCCAAGAAAATTTAGGAGAAACCCCTAAGAGGACATTCACACACAAGTACAGCATGGGGGCTCACTCACAGAAGGCTTTGACTACTGTAGAGGAAGTTTGGTTCCATTGAAAGAATTAGGGGTGTTTCTATTTGGGTAGATTGGAGGGCGAAAATGTCTTCAAATATTTCATTTAGACCTGGAAAGGAACTTTGAGGCTACCTAAAACAACCCCTTCATTTTTATTTCTTCTACTAAACTCCGGGGGATATGGGGGGAAGAACTAGGATAGATGGGCAGAGGTTTTAGGTTGGCAGATTTCTACTGAGTATTAAAGAAGAATTTCCTAATAATTAGTGCAATGCAAAAAAATGAAATGGGTTCTCAAGGTCTTGAGTTCTTATTCACTGAAGGTGTTCAAGCTGAGACTGTATGTCCATTTTTTGGTAGGGAGTTGGTAAGTGACCACTAAAGAAAGCCCCTTTCATCTCTAAAATTTCATGATTTATGAAAAAAATTGTGGCAGCAGCACTAACTAGGAAAGAAGAAAAAAGGAAGAACTTGGCTTTTCTTTTGACTATCTGAGTCCCTTCTTCCCAGCTCTCTTTCCACACTCCCAGCTCTCTCTTCTCACCCACCTTAAGAGTGGGGGCGGGGGGGGGGGGGGGGGGGGGGGGGCGGAGAGGAAGGCCTAGACAACAAAACATTATAATGACAACAGCAAAACTTTGGCTGTATCTTCCAGCTTCTTAAGACTCATTGCATCTGTGGCTGCTATTTTGCTTGGTTAATTATAGTTGATTTGTTCTGGAGTAATGCATCTGCCTTATCATGTAAATTCCACGAAGGTAGGGAGCTAGCATTGCCTTTGAAAATCCCTACCCAAAGCCCAACTAGTTTCAAATACATCATTCCCTTCCATTCCATTCAATACACCTTTATTTAATACCTGTCCATAAGGCCTAAAAGCAGGAGGGAACATTTTGGTTTGTGGTAGAGGAGGCCAAAGAACTATAAGGAATTGTAAAAACCAAAGGACAGGGGGGCAGCTAGATGGCGCAGGGGGGCAGCTAGATGGCGCAGTGGATAGAGCACCAGCCCTGGAGTCAGGAGTACCTGAGTTCAAATCTGGCCTCAGACACTTAACACTTACTAGCTGTGTGACCTTGGGCAAGTCACTTAACCCCAATTGCCTCACTAAAAAAAAAAAAAAACAAAGGACAACTTGAAGGGAAAGAAAAAGGAAGGAAAAAGAGATGAGATTTTCATGCTTCAAGTTAAGTACCTGTTGATTTCATTGCTGTGGATACATCTAACAGTAAATATGGCAAGTCTTCTGTGACAAAGTAGGTCTAAATTAGTTGTCAGAGCTGAAAAATCATTACCTGGTTGCCAACTTTCTGGTGATGAACTCCTTTAAACTAAGAGATTGGTCCTCAGAAAATAATTATCTATTGGCTTCTATAACTTTACAGGTGAAAGGGACCTTAGAGATGATTTAGTGTAACTCATTTTACCGATAAGTAAACAAAGTCTCCAAAATATTAAGTGACTTGTTCCCTGAACCAAAATTTGAACGATCCTCTGCTTCTAAATTTGTGGCTTTCCCATCTGTGTCACACTTGTTTTTCAATGTCATAAGCTTCAATAACCCAAGGTTACCTCCACTGCACTATCATGAGGCATCTGAGTAGGAGAAGGGAGAAGTAGATGAGGAAAAAAAAAACAAAACAAAGAAAGATCAAACAGCGAAGTGGCCAATGAGAAACAGGAAAACAGGGGTCAAATCCTGAGAAAAGCTAGAGATGGGATGACTTCAGAGAAAAGGGAACTGAATGTGAATTTTTAAACAGAAAAATTAGAAATGAAACAAACAGGCTGTTTCTGGCACATGCGTGTGTATATTAGGGAAGGAGTTTATATGGGGCTCTTGTTTTTTGTGGTAATAAATATATACATATGTGCATGCATGAGTTGAAACTGGCCTCTGGAAAAGCCATCTGTCTGGGAGCTGGGAGCCCAGAGTTTTCGACCCAACTCAGCAATTAACTAGTCCTGTGACCTTAAGACAATCATGGACAAAGTCACCCTTTCTTGGTCCTTAAAAGGAGAGATTGTATGAGA
This sequence comes from Dromiciops gliroides, assembly GCF_019393635.1. Classification (NCBI taxonomy): domain Eukaryota; kingdom Metazoa; phylum Chordata; class Mammalia; order Microbiotheria; family Microbiotheriidae; genus Dromiciops; species Dromiciops gliroides. The sequence continues at coordinate 145,489,503 of NC_057865.1, forward strand.
TGAATTCTAAGATCTTTATCCCCTTCTGTGATTTCTGACCTATGGTATTTTTTTTTTTTGGCTTCAGACATTAATGATTTAAGTAGGTCAGTCAGGAATTGGGGGATGGGAGGAGAGAGGCTCCTGTTCATGCTTCATTTGGGTTCACATAAAATTCAGCATCTGGTCTCCATCTACTGCTTGAGGCCTGTTAATATTAAATGGATTTCCCTGTACCCACAGATAGCTCTTCTCATTCTGTACCAGAGAAGAAAGGTTTCAGAACTTCATCTGAACATCTCCTGCTCATCTTTCTTCTTCCTCCCCCCACCCCCACCCATATTCACCTTTTTGAGGCTTTTTCTCTCATGTTAGGATCATTGCTTTAGAGTTGGAAGGGCTATTGTACCATCTGGTACAATACCTCCATTTTACTGAGGAAACTGACAACCATAGGGATTAAGTGACTTAACCAAAGTCAAAAAGCTAATAAGAGACAGAGCCAGCAGCAAATATAGCAGCTAGGTGGCACAGTGGATAGAGTGCTGGGCCTGGATTCAGGAAACCATAAATTCAAATCCAGCCTCAGACATTTCCTAGCTGTGACCCTGGGCAAGTCACTTAACCCTGTTTGCCTCAGTTTCCTCATCTGTAAAATGAGCTGGGGAAGAAAATGGCAAACCACTGCAGTATCTCTGCCAAGAAAAGCCCAAATGAGGTCACAAAGAGTCTGACATGACTGAACAACAGCACCAACAGTTGTTTGCTCACCTGCTGGCTGCTGCAGCTACAACTAAAACCAAGAATTTTCACGAATTAATTTTTCTCCCTCCCTTTGGTCAAAGCAAACACCTACCAATGGCATAGGGGGGCCTTTGTGAAAGCCTTCAGAGGGTTGTGAGCCAAGAGAATAAAGTCTTTTCAGCTCAGACCTTGGGTCCTCCGGACAGAAAAGGACACTCAGGATTGACACAATGATTGTAGTGACTCAGGAAAGCATCCTGAGAGAGTAAGGCAGCAACCCTTCTGGGTTAAAAGTGACCCCAGGCGGGGCAGCTAGATGGCACAGTGGATAAAGCACTGGCCTTGGATTCAGGAGGACCTGAGTTCAAATCCAGCCTCAGACACTTGACACTAGCTATGTGACCCTGGGCAAGTCACTTAACCCTCATTGTCCCACACACACAAAAAGTGACCCCGGGCTCTTTTCAAGACCCCAACAAACTCCTTCCCCCAAACTTTACCCATTTCCCCTGAATCACCAAGACAAAAGCCCTACCCATTTTCCCATGGCTAAACATGACACTTCCCTCCTACCAGGTTGCCATTTATGTTCTCACTTTAACCTGATTTCGCCTTTTTTGTTATTGTTGTTCAGTCATATCAGACTCTCTGTGACCCTATTTGAGTCAAAGATACCAGAGGGGTTTGCCATTTCTGCCTCCAGTTCATTTTACAGGGGAGGAAACTGAGGCAAACACAGTTAAGTGACTTGCCCAGGGTCACACAGCTAGTAAGTGTATGCTGCCAGATTTTAACTCATGAATATGACTCTTTCTAATTCTAAACACAGTACTTTATCCACTGCACCACCTACCTGCCTCAATTTCACCTTTAAGGTGTAAGTAAGAAAACCAATAAGGCAGAAAGAGTGTTGTTCTTCCAACAAGAAACCCTGAAGGAAGAGCTTGTGCTGCTTTGTGGCTTAAATTGGTAAATGGCTGTAAATGATCCCAGTGCACACTGTGAAGACTCTGACCTACACACAAAGGTTCTAAAATGCAAAGGAATAAAGGGTTGCAGGAGGAGAGAGAAGGAAAGACTCCCTTGTGTAATAATTCATGGAAGTGAGGGCAGAGAGGGAGGACTGGAATTTCATGGGTAATTGGGAACGCCCTGAAAGGAGCTCCTTTTATCAGCAGAGACCAGCAGGAGGACCCTGAAATTTAGCGCCTTAGAGCAAGGGTTCTTATCTTGGGGTCCATAGACCCCTAAGGAATCCCTGGATGGGAAAAATTAAGTCTTAATTCAATATAATTCATTTCCTTTGTAATCCTATGCTTTTTATTTTAGACATTTAGAAACATTAGCAGTGGAGAGAGAGCACAGGCCCTGGAAGTCAGGAGGCCCTGAGTGAAAATCTGGCCTCAGACATTTAACACTTATTAGCTGTGTGACCCTGAGCAAGTCACTTAACCCCTATTGCCTTTTAAAAAAAAATCTGAGAAAGGGGCCATTGGCTTCACCAAACTGCCAGAGAACTCTGTGACACATGAAAATATTAAGAACCCCTTTTAGGGAGATCTCCCACTCTATATCCTATGCTAAATGCCTCTGGCTGGCAGAAATAGCGATTAAAGGTTTTCAAAGCACTTTACACTAAGCACCTAGATGTCATAGCGACTAGAGTCATGACTTCAAATCCTGCATCAGACCACCATTAGCTATTTGATTGTGGGCAAGTCACTTAAACCTTTGTTAGGTTCAATATCCTCTTCTTTAAAATGGGGATAATAATACCTTTAGTTCTGGGGTCTGTAAACTTAAATATATACATGTATGTATGTATATGTGTGTTTGTATATGTATATGCACACACATGTATGTGTATATAGACCTACATATATGTATGTGTGTATATATACACACATATATATAACTGAACTTCAAAATGATTTATTCCCTTTGTTTTGTTTTGTTTTGTTTTTGCGGGGCAATGGGGGTTAAGTGACTTGCCCAGGGTCACACAGCTAGTAAGTATCAAGTGTCTGAGGCCGGATTTGAACTCAGGTATTCCTGAATCCAGGGCCGGTGCTTTATCCACTGCGCCACCTAGCTGCCCCCGATTTATTCCCTTTGTAAGCCTATGTATTTTATTTTTATTTCATTCTTTTAAAGATATTATTCTGAGAATGAGTTTGTAGGCTCCATTCAATCACCAAAAAGGGCCTGTGACACACAAAAAAGGGTTAAGATCCTCTCCTCTAGCCTCTACCTCCCAAAGTTGTAAGAATCAAATGAGATTCCAAACCAATTTTTTTTGGGGGGGGGGGGGCAGGACAATGAGGGTTAAGTGACTTGCCCAGGTTCACACATCTAGTGTCAAGTGCCTGAGGCCAGATTTGAGCTCAGGTCCTCCTGAATCCAAGGCCAGTGCTTTATCCACCAACCCAACTTTTAATTATCATTATTGTTGAATATAAGCTTTACAATAATCCTGTGAGTTAGAGACAGTAAGTGTTATGAGATGAGAAATCTGACATATGGAAGTTTAAGTGACTTTGTTCATGGCTAGTTAACATCAGAGATAGGATTTAAGTCCAGGTCTCTCATAACATTGGTCCTGCTCTACTGCCTTGGGGATAAGGTCATTTAACCTGAGTCAGCTCCATTTCAGCTCCTGCCCCATAATCAGTAATGTAGAAATAATGCGGATGGTCCATTTGTAAATTCCCCGAAGGAAAGCACTGAGTTTCACTCATCTTGTTATCTAGCCCTTCTTCCCAGCCACAATGGCATAAAATATGGATCTCAAAAATGTTTGAATTAGATTGAGTTACAAGAGGCCTATCTCTCACAAGCCTTGCTCTGTGTGTGATAACAGGGAGAGGCAGGATAAAGTCTGGGGACTAAGGTTTGAATTCTTGCTGCAACTGTGACCACAAGTAGCAAGCATGGAGAGGGTTCAGTATTCAAAGTTAGAGGATCTGAGTTTGAATCCTGGCCATGTGCCCTTAGCTAAATCTGAGCCTCAGTTTACATATCTGTCAAATTGGGGGGGCAGTGACTATATGACCCATAAAATTCTTTTCAACTCTACGTCTATATTGTTATGAACCAAAGTCACAAGTTGAACATAAGATCTAGAGCTGAAAAGGACCTTAGAAATCATCTCAGTCAATCTTATCTTACAAACAGGAAACTGAGGCCCACAGAATTTTGGTGGAACTTTTTCCCAAAGCTACCCAGGTGTTTTGGTTTTGGTTTTTTGTTATTGCTGCTGCTGTTGTTGTTGTTGTTATTATCTATTAGTCATGTCCAACACTTCCTGATCCCATTTGGTGCCTTTTGGCAAAGACACTGGAGTGATTTGCCATTTCCTTCTCCAGCTCATTTTATAGATGAGGAAACTGAGGCAAACAACTCAGGGTCATGCAGCTAGTAAGTGCCTGAGGCTGGATATGGTCCTCCTGATTCTAGGGTCAGAACATTATCCATGGCACCAGCTAGCTGCCTAGGTAGTGAACAGTAAAACTATCTCTAACTCCAAGTCCAGTGCTCTTTTTCCTACACCATACTGACACTCACTTAAAACTCTTTGAGGGGCAGCTAGGTGGTGCAGTGGATAAAGCACCGGCCCTGGATTCAGGAGTTCCTGAGTTCAAATCCGGCCTCAGACACTTGACACTTACTAGCTGTGTGACCCTGGGCAAGTCACTTAACCCCATTGCCCCGTTTAAAAAAAAACAAACTCTTTGAGCCTCAATTTTTCATCTGCAAATTGGGAATAATAATACTTGCACTACCTACTTTATAGGTATGTTGTAAGAAAGGTATTTTGTAAGCCTTAATACTTATACACCCTGATGGATCATGTATGCTTACACCCATTGACACCTTATCTTCCTACGTGACTTTTGACTATCTCCAGGATGGTATCTAGAGATGCTCTGTAGTTCCTATAAATCTTTACAACCCATAAAAGCCTTAAAGCACTATGTAAAAATGAATTATCATGACTATTATACTTACATAGGGCAGCCAGGTGGCATAACAGATAAAGTGCTGGACCTGGAGTCAGGAAGGCCCATCTTCCTAAGTTCAAATTTGGTCTCAGACACTTATTAGCTGTGTGACCCTGGGTAAGTCACTTAACCCTGTCTGCTTCAGTTTCCTCATCTGTAAAATGAGCTGGAGAAGGAAATGGTAAACCACTGCAATACCTTTACCAAGAAAGCCCCAAATAAAATCATGAAAAGTATGACACAACTGGAAAAAATGACTGACTGAACCATGTTTATGGCTCAGAAAGAGAAGTTGTCACTTCCCCATTGCAGGGATTCCAGAGAATCATGGTATTAAAGATAGAAGTTCATCTAATTCAACTTTAGTGAAGGGGAAATACTTAGCAGAAACACAGAAACTTGAATTGTAATGTTCAAATCAAATCGAACTGTGGAAGTCAGAAATTTCTCCAACCATGTTCAAGTAATACCTTTGAGGCTTGAAAAGCATTCTCTCATTTCAACCTCACCTTGGGATATCTATTATCATTTTTATTTTATAGATGTATTACCTGAGTCTCAGAGAGGTGAACAGATTTTCTGGTGGTCCCATAACAAATAGGATTCAAACCTGGAACCCAGCACTCTACCCACTACACAGCATTGCCCCTCAAAGCATGTACCTCTGCAGGTACAGGTACTGACTCTTGCCTGTCCACATTAGCACACACTTTCCCCCACCCCCATTTTCTTCTTTCCCTCTTCCAACACCCCAACTATACAAAATGACATTAGGATCTAGGAATGGTACCAACAGTCCCAGTACCTTCCCCCTCCCTATCACATACACTACCACCATAAATGAGTAAAAAACAAAACAAAAACAAACCCCAGTCATGTTGCAAAGCAGCTCTACTATGCTTTAAATTTAGTCCAGGAAAGCTTAGTGATGAGATGAAAATGGTGGAACTGACCCAAGAGGTGATCTTTTCCTCAGCCAGTTAGCCCAGAACAGAGTCAAGAGAAGGCAAGGACACACAGGGAAGGGAGAAAGGCCCATGAAAATTTTCAATTTATACATGATATTATCATGGTTCTAGTGCTTTGGGTACAACACGGACTTCATCATATGGGAGAGTATAACCAATATCTATAAGGGGTAAGAAGGTACATGTGGTTTGCAATCTGAACCCACAGAGGGAATGCCCACATATTGCAAATGGAATCACAGATTCATTGAAACATTAGCTCTAAGAGTTCTAGGGCTCTAGGAGAATACATGAGCTCTAGGAGAAAATCTCCCCAAAAATGTCCCTCATTCTACCATGAGAAACTCATTTTTCTAGCTCTTCAAGAGTCCTCTATCTTTTATCAAGACTTCTGTGAGGTGTTCTAGGTTAAGAACTATTGTCAAAATTATAGGTAATACCTTAATTAATAGTAAACTCAGACTAAGATTGAAAAAACAGATTAAGTGATTAAAGAAAGGAACCCCGAGGAGGGAGGAGCCATAGATTGTGGAAATGGGAGAGTCCTTCACCTTTAATATACAATTTTGCCCACCCAGAATGAGTAATAAATGTCTATTCTTACTCAAATATACATTTATAATGAAAGAAAAAAAACTTTACAATGAAGGCAAACACAGCTCCATACTGCCCTCCAGTGGTGTTCACTCTTTAAAAAAAATTAACAAAAACCCCTTTTATTTCAATTAATAAGCATTTATTTTCTCTCCCCCCAGCCCCAATTTTAAAAAGAAAAGAAAAACCAAAAACTGATAATAATTTTACAATTTTGTAGTAAGCAAAACAAATTTCCCTACTGTAGATGTCTCATTCTGCATCTTAAATCTATTATATCTCTTATCAGAAGCTGGGTAGTATAACTTATCATAGGGCCCTTGGAATCATGACTAGCTATTGAATTGATCAAAATTCTTAAGCTTTTCAAAAATTGCTTGTTTTTATAATGTTACTTTTGTAGAAATTGTTCTCCTGATTTTGCTCACTTCTCTTATCATCAATTCATACACATCTTCCCAAATTTGTCTGAAACAATATCTTTCATCATTTCTTATGATACAATAGTAGGGTATTGTACATAATATAAGCCATAATTTGTTCGGCCACTCTCCAATCGACAAGCATCCTGTTTGTTTCCATGAGTACTGTTCTTTCTACTACTAACCAATTGTACCGACCCTCACTTCCAACTGCCCTTGTAGGACAATCTCGGTCATGGATGGATTTCCGGTCTTTCTTCTCTGTGATTCGGGTCCCTTGCTGTTCTTTCTCTCTCGTAATTTTCATCCACATTTTGCTATTTAGTAGCTCCTCTGCCACAAGGCAGGCAGAAGAAAGGGAAGACAATTAAAAACAATGCTCTTAACAGTAAGTATAGCTCCCAGCATAGAGTAAGCATTTAATAAATGATTATTAAATGACTGACTGGCAAGTTTTGCTTAAGATCAGAGGATGTTAGAAGTGGAAGAGACCTTAGAGATCATCTAATCAAACCTCATCATTTTACAGTTGAAGTAGCTGAGGACCAGAGAATTGAAGTAATTTACCCGAGATAATGGCAGAGAGGAGATTCGAATTTGACTCCTTTCCCACCAAATGTCACTTTTACAAAGTTCACATGTAGTAAATAGAAAGTACTCCATTTATATGAGCTGATAGCAAACAGAAAAAAGAGAAGTTACACAGGGAAAGATTTTAAGATGTTTAAACAAGATCTGAATCAAAGAAGTATAGTGTTGTACAGTAGATAGCATGCTGGATGTGGGGCAAGGAAGACCGGTTCAAATCCAACTCTTGACACATCCTAAATCATGTCATCATGGCCAAGTCCCTTAATTTTCTAGAGCCTAAGAACTCTCTAAAACTATAAATTATAGATATAGTCACTTGCATTTGTGTCACTGGAGGGAGTCCCCACGTGGAAAAAAATAGATTTGGGGTATATTGATATATGATTTTGAGAATGGTATCAAACAGACAAATTGGATATTTATTATTCTCTCATTAGTCAAGAAAAGTAACCAATAAGTAATTCTGAGGCTACTCAACCTGGTCATTCAACCGTGTAACAAAAACAGAACCATCATGGTGTTGAGGAAACTGGATCTGAAGTTAGAAGACCTAGATTTGAATCTCCTCTCTGCCATTATCAGTTATCTTGGATAAATCACTTCAAATTCTAGTCCTGTCTGTCTCATCAAATGTTGGAACATTGTCCTTTGCAATATTTATTCCTAGATGCAGGAACTTGTTCACTTGCTCTGAAGGCCACATTTCCTTCTTTTGTTACTGTTATTCCTGTTGATTTATCTCTTTGTTCGAAGTCCTTGAGATTTCTTCTTCCTGAAAGCTTTAGAACTTTGTCTTTTTTCCCCTCTTATTTTCCTTATCTTTCACTTCCTAACTCCCTCTCTTCTAATAATGGTTTCCTTAGGAGCTATATCTCAAAATGTCTCAGCCTCCTCCCACACTGAACAATTCACAAGCCTAGGTCTCTGTCCCAAATGACTTTTGGGTGGTCAGAACTGGCCCCAGCTGGATGCTGTGCTCCTTTCTTCAGCCTTGGTGAAAAGCTGCATGCCCTCTCCCCTACACGCAGTATTCTCTCCTAGTGACTTGTTCCACTCCCTCTGTTCCTCAGTTCTTTGTTCTCGGATGAATTCCCTGTAGCACCACCAATTCAGCACTATGTAGGGCTGGTGCTTCTGGGTTTCAGCCCCTTTGAAGTTGCTTTGTCTTTGGTACATAATTTCTATTTTGGAGAGGTTTCAGAGGTCATGGGGATTGAGGGGAAAATGTCTAGTCTGCCATCTTGTTATTCATGTGATCCCAAGACAAACAACTTTGAAGAACTTAAGAATTCTGATCAATGCAATGACCAACCATGATTCCATATATATCCACCTTCTGCCATAGAGGTGATGGATCTCAGATACAGAATTAGACCTGCAATTTTGGGGTATGGCCAATGCGGGGATTTGTTTTGCTTTACTATGTATATTTGTTATAATAGCTTTGTTTTTCTTTTTCTTTTTTCTAGTGGGGAAAAATGGAAGGGAGAAAAAAAATGATGGTTAATTTAAAAAAATAAAAAATAAAATAAAGAATAAATGGTTGATAGAGTCTGGCTTTAATGAGAAAGAGAATGGGTGGATAGTTGGGAGAAAGACAAAAGTGATTTTCCCAAAGTGCAGTTCTGACCAAATCACTCCCCTACTCCATAATGATGTTGTTGATGATAATGACAATAGCTAACATTTGTAGAGTGCTTTAAGGTTTGCAAAGCATTTTACATATATTATCTCATTTGCTCCTCATAACAACCCTGTGAAGAAGGTACAATTATTATCTTCATTTTATAGATGAGGAAACTGAAGCTGAGAGAGGTTCAGTAACTTGCTCAGAGTCACACAGCTATTTAAGTGTCTGACATATTAAACTCAAGTCTTTCCAGTTCAGCAATATATCCGCCATGCCACCTACATCCTTACCTCTAGGATTAAACACTCCTTTGTTAGGCATTCTAAAATCTTCACAACCCAATCTCACCTTACCTTTCCTTATTACACATTACTCCCCTTCTCACACTCTACCAGTCAAAACTGGCCATCTTAATGTCCCTCATAAACAATACTCCATCTGTCTCCATTCCTCTGCACTGGTCATCACCCACACCTAGGAATATGCCTCATTCTTGCCTTTACCACTGTGATGAGTAAAATCTAATCTAATGTGTGTGTCTTTACCTGCCCCCCAGTGTGTGGGGGGAAACTAGCTAGGATTTACTTATAAATTCAGCAACAGCTTAGGTTTTAAGCATTTATTAAAGTATATTAGAAGTTAGTAAAGAGAAAGAGAGCACATGTCTCTGAAAGAATGGAAAAAACCTAGCTCAGATCTATGTATGTGAGAGAGAGAGAGAGAGAGAGAGAGAGAGAGAGAAAGTCCCCTTTACCTAGCCCAACATGCTATCCAAGAGAAAGAGTCCCAGTCCATTTGACCAGGATCTCTCTGTGGAACCAGAAGCAGGGCGGTCCCCACACACAGCTCCAAGCTAATTGGCTGGTAGTATTCAAATCCATTGATTGACATGACTTAAAGGCAGTCCATGAATTCTTAGGCAACTTCTGAGATGCCAATTCGATCTTATTCTTTCTGGGCAGGGGGTGGGGTCCCTAGTTCTCACACCTCTCAGAATCTTTAGTTGCCTTCAAGACTCAGCTCACATTTGGACATGAAAATTAAATTAAATTTAAAAAATAATCAGTCATAGTGCTACATTCCATTTGCAAGTGTTCTTTGGGCAGCTAGGTGGCACAGTGGATAAAGCACTGACCCTGGATTCAGGAGAACCTGAGTTCAAATCTGGCCTCAGACACTTGATACTTACAAGCTGTGTGACCCTGGGCAAGTCACTTAACCCCAATTACCTCACTAAAAAAAAATTAGATATCTCCAAAAAAAATAGATATCTCCTTGTTTTACATAATCTACAAGCCCTCCCATATCACTTCTCCTAACTCCATGTAACAAATAATAAAAAAAGAAGAAAAATTCAAAACCAATCAACTCATCACAGGAATCTGAACATTATATGCAATGTTCTGTACCTGTAGCCCCCCACATTTGCAAAGGAGCCAAAGAAGGTGTTTCCTTGTATTTCTTCTTTGGGCCCTGGCTTAATCATAATTTTACAACATTCAGTTTCAATTGTTTTGCTATTGTCATTCCATTTATATTGTTGTAGTCATTGTGCATATTGTTTTCCTAGTTCTGCTTGCTTCACTTTGCATTAGTTCATATAATTCATATAATTAGTTCATATAATGTCTTTCCACATTTCTCTGAATTTATCATTTCTTATAGCATAGTAATATTCCATTACATTTGTGTATCACAAATTTTTGCTTAGTCATATACCCCAATAAATGAGTACCTATTGTTTCTAGTTCTTTGCTCCCCACAACTACTACAATAAATACTTGGCTCATTTTGTCATTCCTAGCAGTAATATCTTTGGGTCAAAGACTATGGGCATTTTAGTCCATTCATTTACATAATTTCTTTCCAAAATAGTTATACCAATTCAGAACTCCACTAACAATGCATTAGCTTAATAGCTAATGGTCTTCCCTTGAGATGCCTGTCTATACACACACACACACTTAGATATCCCATATGGAGAAACACATCTTTTATGAACATACACACACACACACACCTTAAACCTGTCTTTCCACAACCTTTCCAGTCCTGACTATTCCCACCTTTTGTCATCTTTGCCAGTTTGCTGATTGTGAAATCTTTTAATTTGTTTTTCTATTATTATTAGTGATTTGGAGAAATCTTTCATATGATTATTAATAGTTTGCAATTCTTCTTTTAAGAACTGGTATTCATATCCTTTGACCATTTATATGTTGAAGAACCTTGTATCTACTTTGTATATACCTAAATTTGTACCTATTTGTCTCCCTAATAGAACGTAACCTCTTGAATACTGGAGGTATTTTACTTTTGGTCTTTGTGTCACCAGCACCAGAACGATTCAAAGCATCCTCACTAAAAATTCTTTAAAAGAAACTTAAGTAATAAATAATTATAGAATATCATAAGTAGTATAATTAAATTTTATACTTTATAATTAAAAGTGCTAACCGTAAATTAAATTACCCTAAAGGTTCTGAGAGAAGTTATTTTCTGTTATATTAATAACTATTATTAATTAAGATCCAGGTTATTTATTTTTTCATTCAAAGACCAGCCAGTCAGCCAGTCTCTGAAGAGCATGGCTGATAGATGAGATTGCCGAAATCCTCTGAGAACACGCTTGAGCAGGACCCACCCAACTAGGAGACCCTACTTCTGTTTAGAGTATAAACAGAATCTAATTTAGGTGAATTCTAGCCCCAAAGGATGAAGCCCATGTCCTTGTACCACTCCTTTGGAGTTTAGGGTAAGCCAGCTCATGACGGAGAAAACCAAGCAGAGTATCTGGGTAGAAATGGATTTCTTTGTCCAGATTGCTGGAGGCAGCTGAGTCTCATGATCAAGCCATGTTCTCAGCAGGAGGAGCTAAAAAGTCTTAGCCCACCTCCTCATTTAAATGTCCACCAATCAGGGATGATTTCTCGTGTGTGTGTGTGTGTGTGTGTGTGTATGTGTGTGTGTGTGTGTGTGTGTGTGTGTGTGTGTGTGTGTGTGTGTGTGTAGCATTCAGTATCTCCACTGGTTACCAAGAGAAACCACTGACCATCAATTTATTCATTATTAGCTAACCTAATTAATAAATTAATTCTTAATTACCTAGAAACTCTGTTCATCTCAGTTCACAACATATTATTTTTCATCAAAAGGGGTTTGGAAAACAAAGAACATTTGCGAACCACTGCTTTAAAACAACACTAGTACATACACCTGGTGGTTAATAAATGCTTTTTAGTTGATTGACTATTTAAAATAAATGGGTTTTACAAAATAGATTAAGCTCTGATTGTAAAAATTTGCCCAGCCACTATTCTATTTGAATAGTGGAGAAGTAGATATAATATTTACTTTACATCTAACTTGGGGATAGGAAATAGACCTGTGATTTCACTGGAATAAGGAATTCCTAGATAAGTAAACTCTACCAATACAGAATAGACAGTGTGTTAAAATCCTAGAAAGTTGCCTAGAGCAAGGATTCTTAATCTATGGGTCACAACCCCATATGGTGTCACAATGTGGGGTCACAAAAAATGTGGGGTGGCAAAAAATTGGCAATAGTAAAATGTTACATATTGTAACGATTGGAATAACGCCACCTGCTGGATACTAACTGTAGAAGAGTTCTGCCCATGAAGCGAAGGTCTTTGAGGGCAAGACCAGGAGTCTTGTCTTTGGTATCAGGAAGTGACGCGGACTAGTGGGAGGAGGAAGGAAGAGACTGGCGCGGAGTCTCGGGACTCTCTTTCCTGAGGACGCTGGCGGAGAAGGGAGCTAGAAATGTGCTCTCCCTTTAATAGATAGGAATCTAGGCCTTTCTCTCTCTCTTTACCAAACTCTTATTCTCCTTAATAAATGCTTAAAAGTCTAACTCTTGCTAAAGCTTATAATTTATTGGCGACCACTCATAGATATTTTAGACAGACTAGCTAGAATTTTAGCCCTTAACAGATGGCTGACCACGAAGAGGAAAGCTAAACCTGTCTTCTGATCTTCTGGTTGGGTAAGAAATTTCCCCTCCCTCTCCCTTTAACTGCTAAGTACTGGCGTACTGGCTGTGTTTTCCCTTTAAATTTTTTCGAATGGACCTTTTAAACTCCCTAATTAGCCTATTTTTGATTTTAGTCTGTTTAACCAGACAAATGGGAGATAAGATCATGTTAATGCTTTGTTTTTGTGGATTTTCTATTTTTCTTTTTATTTTTGTTAAAAGAGCCAGCAACTTACTCACACAAGGAAATATCTCTCCCTCTCCCAACCATGCTTTTTCAGAGAAACCTGAAGAGATTCCCGCAGCTTTTCCCAGTTCTAACACTAATTGTTGCTCTAATTTTGCATGCCTGGAGGCAATGACCCACCCTCTAGAAGCTTTTAATCCCCTAGCACCTGGAGGCAAAGTGGGGGAAGAGGAATCCAGGCCTGAGTTCAAAATCAAGTCTGATTCAAATTGCTCTGGTCCCTCCCCTCCTCTCCAGACCCCACCCTCTACTCCTCCTATGGCCAAGCCCATTGCTTCCCCTGCCTGGGAAGTCCAGAGATCTGATGCGCATGCTCAACTTTTTCTACCTGCATTTGCAGCTTCAGGCTCAGCCCTTCCCCGGCCTGGCTGTGCTTTTGAGACAATCTTAGAAAACTCTTTAAATTCCAGATATGCTCGTTTTGTTCATAATTTTGCTAACCTGCTTTTGTCTTTAATTAGTAATCTTATAAAGCATTTGTATGGTGAAAAGACTGACAGACAATATAGAGGGGTTAAAGAAGAAAAACTTAAGCTGAATAAGAATGACAATCAACATAGTTCAAGACTCTGCCTCTTTTGCCATGGAAGGGTATATATTTTACAGAAATGTAGAAGTAAGCAGCAAGGTATTGATATGAGTATTGGGGATTTTAGATATCGGAATCAAAGGTGTTCTGAATTCACTCAGAGTATTAATATCAGTTCAGAGGTTACATAGGATTTCTATGCTATTACATATACATTTTGAAATTAATGGTATGGGTTTATTTTCATAGAGATTTTCATGCTTTTGAGATTGTGTTTTATATTTAGTTTTTAAAACAAGGAGAATATTTGTAAAAGCTTTTTATAGTCATGTGATCAAGTTTATATTTTATAATACTCTTATTAATATTAAGTTCACATTCATTTAGACTTCCTTAGTTTGAATTTCATTGTCTTTTATTGTTCCATGTGTATTTTCTTCTATTCATTTGTCTATCTAATTTTGAAACATTGCAAGATGGTTTTGATTTTATTATACAATGTTAATTCTAGGAGTATTGTGCTCCCATATTCTGAGTTGTTTGTTTTTGTTATTTTTTCTCAACTGATTATTTGATCAAACTCTTTAAAGCATTTCCCTGGCAAATTGGTTGCCATGGCAAGTGTAAATTGATTCTAGAAGTATTATTTTTGATAAGCATATTCCAAAAAAAAAAAAAAAAAAAGAGGGGAACATTTGTAAAAGTTGTCTTTGAGATTGTGTTGTGCTTTAACTTGTATTTAAATATGTTCAGATTTTTCACAAAAGTAATTGTATACTAAGTAAAAAAAAAGATATTATTTGAAATTGTTGCATAACTATATATTGTGTTCTGAGTCAAGATGTATTCACATTTTTTGCAATCATTTATTATCCTCAATTTTTAAATCCATATGAGACTTGGATTATGGGAACTTATCATTTAAGACACTAATTACCTTTATTCTGAGTTATCAGATGCCAGTTGGCCAAGATGCCATCCAATCACAAGAGGAATACATGCAAGAGCAGACACTGAACTGTCACATGAGGGGAGACATGCATGAAGTCAAGGTATGGCCGAGGGAACGGCTTTTGACAAATGTTGAGGTTGGATTCTCTTGGTTTAATATTTTATTTTATTTTTCCCCACAATATTGTACAGATGGCTGGAAGTATTGATCCCACCCATCTCACTTCTACACCTGGCTTCTATGCTCCCTCCTATATGCCTGATGCCATGGACATCTCAATCCCATGCATCTGATTAAGTCTGACTCAGTTTCCTCTAATATGTTCGGTGGCATGGACATATATTCCATCCACCTATTTTAAGCCTGGCATACTGCATGGGCAGTACATATTGCTCAAATGTGGGAATGCTCATATCCCATCATTTCTCTGTTCTTTTTTGGTAACCCCCATAATTATCTCAGGTGTCATGATAAATAACAGTGTTGAATTTGGCCTTGACATCTGTTACTAATTATATTAGATTTTAAAATTTCTCATAATGGCATGAGGATAATTAGGCAGATGATGCAAAAAGTGATGAAACAAAGATAAAAATTATTTTTAATAATTAATATCGCAGCAATTGTCTTCTCAATTACCCTCCATAAGGGGGGACTATAGTAAGATTATAATTTTAAAGAATGTTTCAATTTTTGTTTTATTATATGTTTCATGTGTAACAACTAAGATTCTGTATTCCCTTAGACATGTTTTTGAGAACTTTCATTGTTTGATTTGATTATTGACAAAGCTGTTTTAAAGTTGTGTTAAGCTCAATTTTGTAGGAAATTTTCCTGGCTGATTACCAGCATCCACACATCAACCCCTGAAAAGACTTCCATTCCACGACTACACCTAGAGGACATCTGAGAAAAGACTTTCAGAGACTTTAAATGAACAGTTTTGATTTGTTGTTTTTGTTGTTTTTTCTCTTTCTGTTATAATATACACCATCTGTAACATGTATTCTCTGCAGAGGCCCTCCCTTTGCAAGACTAATGTCAAAGCGTCGGTTCATGAGGACAAAAAAAAAATCGCCCCTCTGGACAAAACTTTCCTCTCTTCCTTTTCTATATTGTTGTTCACATATTATTAGTTATCAATAGTTATTATATTCTTTTTACTGTTCCGTCAAGGAAACATTTTGCTTCTTGAGGAACAACAGGGGGGACTGTAACGATTGGAATAACGCCACCTGCTGGATACTAACTGTAGAAGAGTTCTGCCCATGAAGCGAAGGTCTTTGAGGGCAAGACCAGGAGTCTTGTCTTTGGTATCAGGAAGTGACGCGGACTAGTGGGAGGAGGAAGGAAGAGACTGGCGCGGAGTCTCGGGACTCTCTTTCCTGAGGACGCTGGCGGAGAAGGGAGCTAGAAATGTGCTCTCCCTTTAATAGATAGGAATCTAGGCCTTTCTCTCTCTCTTTACCAAACTCTTATTCTCCTTAATAAATGCTTAAAAGTCTAACTCTTGCTAAAGCTTATAATTTATTGGCGACCACTCATAGATATTTTAGACAGACTAGCTAGAATTTTAGCCCTTAACAATATACCTATTTTATATACCTATATACCTGGCATCATGTAAAATTTTATCTGGCAAAAAGGGGTCATGAGTGGAAAAATATTAAGAAGCCCTGGCCTAGAGCAACATTAAGAGCTTAAATTACTTTACCAGGGTCCAAGAGCCAATGCATGTCAGAGGCAGTTCTTGAACCCAGGTCCACGTAGCTCTGAGCCCAGCTTTCTATGAACTACACCAAGTGAGATAAAGACAAGCAGTTCTGATGGTGCAGAGGTTCACCACTGTCCTGCCCTTGAATTTGACCCATTCAAAAATTAGAAAGCTTTATCTTCCAGTGGCATAATAATGTCAGGAACACTTCCTGGCCCTGGAGTCAGGATACATAGTTTTGAAGGTCCAGCTCTGACCTTAGGCAAGTTATCCTTCACTTCTCTGAGTTTCAGTTTCTCCATTTGTAAAGCAAAGGTCATAATACTTGCCTACCTTACAGTATTGATTTGAAGGTCAATGTAAGTTTCTATGAATTATTGCAGTGAGGAAAGTAGAACCAAAAGAAAAGCAAAACCAATGACTCCTATAATTTAAACAAAAATCAGACTTGAAGATCAGAATCCAGATTGAATATAATGACCAACCTGGGTCAAGGAGGAATCATACTTCCCTCCTCAGAGAAGTTAAGAACATTGAACAGCTGGTTCATGAGAGTCGGGAAATAAAGTGATATATAAAACTAATATGGGATTGTAAAAACAAATATTTATTAAATACCTGCTATATACAATACAGTGGTAGGTAATAGGAGCAAGTTACACCAAACTAACCTAATTGTCTTTTCTAATAAATGGAATTCTCAGAATAACATGTTTTATTTTAGCAGGCAATTGACAAAAGTCTTTCATAACATACCTGTAGTAAAGAAGGAGAAATGTGAGCTGAATGATAATATAGCTGGGTGTAATTATAGCTGGTTGAATAACCACAGTCAAAGAATTTTGAATAATGAATCCATATCAATAGAGAGAGTTCTACTCTATTCTTGGTGTATAAAAATGTAGAATAGGGCTATCTATATATGTGGCCATTTATTATTCAACATTTTTATCTGTGACACAAAAAATGGATGTGTATACTCATAGTGAGTTTTCCATGAGCATCTTACCCTAGACATATAGCTTCCAAAACAAACCATGTAATACACAATTTCTCCAACAGGTGGCACTGTACTCAAGCCCCTAGTCCAGGGTGATTGGATTTCGTTTCTTCTAAGGCTAGAAAGACTCCATTTCTTCACGTTTTCTAGTGTACCAGGCCAGCTTTTTTTTTTTTAACCTATTTGTAACAATCCCATGGGTAAAGTGTGTTACAATATCTATCTGGTGCTTTTTTGGGGAACAAACCTAACAACCTCACCCCTCAGTCACCTATTTGATTCATTATCTTATTAATTCTCTCATGGAATTCAAAGGCGATTTCGTTAACATGATCTGAAATTATCTGAGAAATTTAAAAAGTGAAATCTCTCTCATGAGTTAATCAGTTCTGAGTCCCCTTCCTGGTAGAATCAGGGAAACTTTTCCCCTAAATTTTCTCCCCTCTATCAGTCTCAAATCACAAATAAGCTTAGAACAACATCAAGGTGGTAACAAATAAAGAGGTAGACAAATATTTTACAATGTAACAGGTATTAGAAAGGTTGAAGCCAGAGTCATCTCTATGGTTTTCAAAGTGTAAAAAAATTAATTATTAATAACTAACCTGGAAAAATTACAATAACTGTACTTACATGAAAAAGTATGATTATATGAAAAATTATAAGCTTAGAGAAATTATAATTGGGCCATAAATCCCATCTGGGTCACCATTCAAATGTAAAAATCTTTTGACTGATTTGCTTAATTTGGGGGGACTAATCTATGGAGGACTAATCTGGGGACTTTTGACTGACTGGCTATCTGACTGCTATTAATTTAATGTGGGCCATTTATAAAATTCCACCACACTGCTCCACTTCCAAAATTGAGAAGCAAAGGATTAAGAAGCCTCTTAACTAAATAATCAAAGCAGAGTTTATTTATGAGATACAATTTAAAATTATAAATACAGGGAAATAAAATGTACAACCTGACTGCGTTCTGGTGCTTCCTTCCACCTGCTGAGCCTGGAACCTTTTTAATACAATAAGGGCCTTAGCCACCTCTTGCCTCAGGATATGTTCCACTCTGGTCCTTTATTCTAACTCCAAGCCCCTTTCACTTTATAAATCCCCCTGCTTTCCTCTCCTTACTGCCACCGCTGAACCCCTGTGTTTCTCTCTCACCGACTTTCTGTCTGTCTGCTCCATCAGTCTGCCCTTCGGCCTCTCTTTTCTCTGTTCCTGTTCCTTCTCTTAATCTTGTCCACCAGCCTTTCCTCCTTGCTCCTAGTCCTTTAGACTTCTCCTGCATCCTTGTAGTTCCCCCCCCCATTTAGTCTAACCCCCAGGTCTATATATATCTTTCTTATCTCCACTCAAATCTCAGGGCTTTTTGCACCTACACACCAAGCTAATCCGCCAGTCAGGGCTGCGGCTGGGGGGATGCTCCAGCATCCTGTGCCTCAGCACAGGCTAAACCAGAGCCCCAGCCTGGATAAGCCCAGGACCTCTCGGATAGCTCTGCTCAGGGTGGGGGGAGCTAGCACTCCCTCCCCCCAGCTGTCTGACCTGGGGGCTTTTTGGCTCAGCTAAAGCAGAGGGTGAGGCACCAGCACCTCCCACACAGAAGAGACCCTGAGGGCCTAAAGCTTTCTAATCTCAGCCTAAAGGTAAGGTCCCCAAATCAAAATAAAGTCAAGGGGAAATAAGTTGTTGATTAAAATTCAATCAACGGGGCAGCTAAGTGGTGCAGTAGATAGAGCACTGGCCCTGGAGTCAGAAGCACCTGAGTTCAAATCTGACCTCAGACACTTAACACTTACTAGCTGTGTGACCCTAGGCAAGTCACTTAACTCCAATTGCCTCCAAAAAAAAAAAATTCAATGAACAGCTTCAACTTCAGAATCCTCCAAAACACTACATGGATGTATCAATTCAGTTCTCTCAGAATGATAATTAGAATGTTTCCCTCAGGGAAACTTTTTTTATGTAAGGAGTCAGATAGTAAATATCTTAGGCTTTGTGAGCCCACAGGCAAAAAAAGAGAGAGAAAACAGACACTTGACACTTACTAGCTATGTGACCTTGGGCAAGTCACTTAACCGTCATTGCCCCACCAGGGAAAGGAGAGGGAGAGGGAGGGGGAGAGGGGGGGAGAGGGGGGGAGAGGGAGGGAGAGGGAGGGAGAGGGAGGGAGGGAGAGGGAGGGCGGGGGAGCGAGGGCGGGGGAGCGAGGGCGGGGGAGCGAGGGCGGGGGAGCGAGGGCGGGGGAGCGAGGGCGGGGGAGCGAGGGCGGGGGAGCGAGGGCGGGGGAGCGAGGGCGGGGGAGCGAGGGCGGGGGAGCGAGGGCGGGGGAGCGAGGGCGGGGGAGCGAGGGCGGGGGAGCGAGGGAGGGGGAGCGAGGGAGGGGGAGCGAGGGAGGGGGAGCGAGGGAGGGAGAGCGAGGGAGGGAGAGCGAGGGAGGGAGAGCGAGGGAGGGAGAGCGAGGGAGGGAGAGCGAGCGCGCACACGCGCAAAATTCTATAGATTCTTAAGTGATGAAGTTCAAAATATAATAGTTGAATACAATTTTTTGTAATAAAGATCTACCAATGAGAAGAATGGAATCTTTAATGGGGTTAACATTTTGCTTATATGGAACTTAAAGTTAGTGTTCTCCATGATCAAAATTGATTACAAATGTTCTATAATGAGATTTTACATAACTTTTCAAACAGATAATGCCAAATATTGATATCCATCCACAAGCATACGATTTCAACTGAGCTGAAAGTCTAATAGTCAAACAAATTTATTGTCTGTGCATTTATTTCTTCAGCTGATTCAAGCTTTTAAATGACCATTTAGCTATTATGTTGTTTGTTTTTCAGTCATGTCCAACTCTTCACGACCCTATTTGGGGTTTTCTTGGCAAAGATACTGAAGTGGTTTGCCATTTCCTTCTCCGGCTTATTTTATAGATGAGAAAATTGAGGTAAACAGGGTTAAGTGACATGCCCAGGGTCACACAGCTAGTGCCTGAGGCTGGTTTTGAACTCAGGTCTTCTTGACTTCAGGCCAGGCCTTCTATCCACTGAACCACTTAGGGAATTGCTATTATTCTTATACATTTAAACAATAAGTTCCTTATATATCTAGGACAGGAAACTTACCAGAAAAACTTGCTGCAAAGATTTTTCTCCCATTTTCCTCTTTTTCTTCTAAGTTTAATTTCATTGGTTTTATTTATATAAAACCCTTTTAATTTTATGTAATCAAAATAGAAAAAAAAAATTTCTGGTGATTCTATTTCTCTGTCTCTGGTTTAATTATAAACTGCTCCCCCATCCACAAATCTGAAAGGTAAATTCTTCCTCCTCTATTTTGCTTATGATGTCACATCTTAGGTCAAAATGATATATCTGTTTAAATTTTATCTTGGCATAATGGGCAAGATGTTGCTCTGTACCTAATTTCTGCCAAATTGATTTCCAGTTTCCCAGAAGTTTTTGTCAAGTAATAAGTCTTTATGCATATAACTGTCATGACATTGTGTTTGTTCACTTCTGGATATTGTAAACCTCTTCCGTTCCATTGATCAACTTTTCTATTTCTTAAGTCTTGTGAAAATATTTTTTTTAACTAGGGCTAATTTGGGGGGACTAAACTATGGATGACTAAACTGGGGACTTTTGACTATTTGGCTATCTGACTGCATTTAATTTAATGTGGGCCATTTATAAAGTTCCACCACACTGCTTCCAAACTGATAAACTAAAGATTAAGAAGCCTCTTAACTAAATAATCCAAGCAGAGTTTATTTATGAGATACTATTTAAAATTAAGAATACAGGAAAATAAAATGTACAACCTGACTGCTTTCCTGTGGTCTCTTTCCACTGCCTCTTTCCCACCTGCTGCGCTTCAACTTCTTGAATACAATAAGGGTCTTAGCCTCCTCCGGCCTCAGGGCACGTTACACTTTCCCTGGTTTGTAATAAGGCCTGTAACCTTGGCAGCCCTGTCTCTCCTTTTCCAACCTAACTCTCCTGTAGTCAGCTGCTCTCCTCTAGTCAGCCCCACTCCTCTAGTCCCCAGGTCTATATATACCTTTTCTTCTCTCCACTCAAATCTCGGGGCTTCCTTCGCCCCCACAGACCAAGCTAGTCGGCTAGCCAGGGCTGCGGCTGGGGGGAAAGGGTGCGCTCCAAGTTTCACGTGCCTCAGCACAGGCTATCCGGGATCTTTCAGATAGCTCCGCTCAGGTCAGAGGGAGCTGAGGGCTTTTTTCCCCCCAGCTGTCTGACCCGGCTTGTACAGCCCACCGAGCTTTTTCACTCAGCTGAAGCTGAGGAGGAGGGGGAGAGACCCTGAGGGCCTAAGGCTTTCTAATCTCAGCCTAAAGGTAGGGTTCCCAAATCAAAATAAATTTCCAGTCTTATCAAATTGTTCTTATGATAACTGTTTTGAATTTTTTATTTTATTTTTGTGGGGTAATGAGGGTTAAGTGACTTTCCCAGGGTCACACAGCTAGTAAGTGTCAAGTGTCTGAGACCGGATTTGAACTCAGGTCCTCCTGAATCCAGGGCTGGTGTTTAATCCACTGCACCACCTAGCTGCCCCACTGTTTTTGAATTTTAATTTGCTATTTGATACTTTGAGGCCCCATTCCTTCACACTTTTTTCATTGCTCTTATCTAAAATTTTTGGTGATGTCTTTATGCCCCAGTACATAGTCAATTCTTGCACAAGTATCATGCATATAGAAAAAGTATATAAATATTCAACAAGCATCAGAGATGTATCATCTCCAATTTTCCTGAAGTTCTATTCAGGTCATTAAATGCTTTCTGATTTATATTTTGCTTAGATCTGTCTCAGTCTAAAATATCTAACGTTCAGAACTAACAATAACAGAAAGAAAAAAAATGTTTCTGTTTTGAGAATGAAGAATGTTTCCCATCATAGTGGAGCTTAAGCAAATTCTCTGCATAAGCAACCTGTTAGCTGAATATCTTCTGGTATGATTGTGACATGGTTGGCATGGGTAGCACCTAGGTTAGTGTCCTCTAATAGGCCAATCAGATAGGCTTTGCTTGCCTCCTGCTAAACACCAATTGCTGCACTCTGGAAGTGCAGATCTCTTTTGAAGTCCTGAGCAATTTCACGCACCAGACACTGGATGGGAAGTTTATGAATCGGAAGTTCAACGTCTGATTTCAGTCCCTCGTTTATAGTTTTGCTATATTTTCCTCCTTGCAATTCGATAGATGTTTTCTCTCAATCTTTAGACACTCCTCTATTTGGTGCATATATATTAACACATTGATATTGATGTGTTACCTGTAGTGCCTTTAAGCATAGTGCAGTTACCCTGTTTATCTCTTTTATTCAAGTCTATTTGTGTTGTTGCCCTGTCTGAGGTCATGATCACTATCTCTGCTTTTCTGATTCAGTTGAAGCACAGATTTTGCATCAATCTCTCATTTAAATTCTATGTGAATCTTTACATTTCAGGTATGTTTCTTGTAAACAATTTGTTATTGGACTCTGCTTTCTAATTCATTCAGCTATACTCTTTCATTTTATGGATGAATTCATCTCATTCACATTCATAATTATGATTATTAATGATGTCTTTCCTCTATCACATTCTCATATATTTTCCTCTTTGCACCTATTCCCCTAAATTTAAAAAAAATGGGGTAAAAGAGTGAGAGTTTCCCTGACACTTGTGATAAAAAAATGAAACAATCTGTCTCTGCTCTATTGACTCTCTTCCTTTCACCTTGCCTGACCCTAGACCCTAAGTTGTTGTTCTTTCTTCTTTTCCTTTCAAATTTCCTCTTTGGACCCCTCTCCCTTTAAAGCTAAGTTGCACAATCCATTCTCCCTTCTATCAGTCTTTCCTCACCACCACCTTCTCTTATCCCTTTCCCCTTCTACTTCCCTCTATGTTAAGGTTTGGTTTTTTATGCTGTTGTTGTTGTTGTTTTTAAACATGGCCAATGAGGAAACTTGTTTTCTTTTACTATACACACTGGTTTTTCTTTCTTCTTAAATTGGTGAGGGATGGGGGGAGGTAAGAAGGAAAACAGGTAGGACTTTGCTGATTAAAAAAAAAATCATTTTAAAAACTACTGTTGGGGCAGCTAGGTGGCACAGTGGATAGAGCACTGGCCCTGGATTCAGGAGGATCTGAGTTCAAATCTGGCCTCAGACACTTAACACTTACTACCTGTGTGACTCTGGGCAAGTCACTTAACCCCAATTGCCTCAAAAACAAAAAAAGAAAAAAATGAAAAAAAAACTACTGTTCCCCAAACAATCCTGTCTCTATTCCCTCTTACTATCTCCTCCTATAGTTCAATCTCTCTATGTGTATGTGAGATTGTGTTCAACCTTCCTTTGTCCAATTCAGATGAAATTGAGATCTGTGAAATACCTGTTTCCCCCATGCCTTCTTCCATATTTGAATATTCTTCAAATAATCACATCTTACACATTTCTATTATGTGAGACATTATTTACTTCTCTTTCTCCTCTAGTATAGTCCCTCCCATTTCTGTCTTCTCCTAATACCACCAAAACAGAACAAAACCACTTCATAGGCTCTCTGTCTCTATTCTTTCCTTTATGACCCTTGAAGATATTAGAATTCTGAAGAAATGTATGTATCTTATCCCCCTATTATCATATAAACAATTCATTCTGACATAGTTCTTTCTGGCTGAAAACTGTTTTCAAATTATTTGTTTCTCTCAACTTATGAATTTCCATTTCAAAATATTTACTTATTTCTAGGCATCATCAGGAAGGCTTGGAAATCCTCTATTTCATTGTTTCTTTTTTATGTTTTATTTTGGGGGGGGGTTGGATTTTTTTGTGGGACAATGAGGGTTAAGTGACTTGCCCAGGTTCACACAACTAGTAGGTGTCAAGTGTCTGAGGCCAGATTTGAACTCAGGTACTCCTGAATCCAGGGCTGGTATTTTATCCACTGTGCCACCTAGCTGCCCCTATTTCATTGTTTCTTAAACTTTTTTGTGTCATGGTCTGGTGAAATCTGTTTATCCCTTCTCAGAATGTTTTTAAATGCATAAAACAAAATACAGAAGGTTACAAAGAAAACCAATTATATTGAAATACAAATGTAAATTTTTTCCCATTCAAGTTAAAGATTCCCTATTCTATTTAATTAAAGGTCCATTTTCACCCATAGAGTTTTATTAATTTTGGCCTAACAGGCTATTCTTGGTTGTAAGCCATTGTTTTTTGAATTTTGAAATATTACATTTCAAGATCTTTTCTCCTTTACTATGGCAACTTTCAAGTCTTACGTGATGATGACTCTGGATCCTTGGAACTAAAATGCTTTCTTCTTGGCTATTGTAGCATTTAAAACTCTATGTGTGGGCGGTTAGGTGGTGCAATGGATAGAGCACCGGCCCTGGAGTCAGGAGTACCTGAGTTCAAATCCGGCCTCAGACACTTAACACTTACTAGCTGTGTGACCCTGGGCAAGTCAATTAACACTAATTGCATCACTAAAAAAAAAACAAAAACAAAAACAAAAAAACCCTCTATGTGTGGTCTCCTTATTTCTGTCCCAAGTTTGGGGAAAATTAGCTGGGGTTCCTAATATAGTTGTTACTTATAAATCAGAAGCTTTAGCACTAGTTTGGGGGCATTAAGCATTTATTAAAGCATATTAGATATTAGTAAAGAGAGAACACCTGGGTCAGAAAGTTAGCCTAGCGGAGAGAATAGAGTTCAGCCTGGCCTGCTTCTTCCTCCAAGTCACCTGCCACCAAGAGCTCCTGAGAGAGTCTAACTTTGAGTAACTGGGTCCAGAGGAGAGGCGGTCCTTACCCACTGCTTCAAGCTAATTGGCTAGCATCATGCAAATCCATGCAGTAGCACTTGAGGGTGGTCCTGTGTTGAGGTCAGAGTTCATACCCTCTGAGAACACACCCTCTTGGGGGGGGTATCTTTGGGCATTCCCAAAACCCTATTATTTTCTCACACTACTCAAAGTATTTTTCTTTTCTTTTACCAGGAAGCCCTGGATTTTGGCTATGAATTTCCTGAATGTATGCATTTTGGGGTTTATTTTAGGAGGTGACAGGTGGATCATTTTTATTTCTATTTTTTCCTCTGGTTTTCTAAAAGATCAGGGTAGTTTTCATTTATGATATCTTGAAATTCCCAAGAAATATGGTGTCCACATTTTTGGAGGTCCATGATTTTGGGGTCATCTAATGATCCATAGATTCCCTCTTGTTGCCCTGCTTTCCAGGACAGTTGTTTTGTTTTGTATTGCTCATATTTTCTTCTGTTTACATTCATGAATTTTTTATTTTGTTTTAACATTTCTTGTTATCTCATTGAGCCATTGTTTTCTGTTTGACCCATTCTAATTTCCAGGACATTCGGTTCATGAGTACTGGTCTGGAAACATTACAAAGAAGAATTTAAACATTTAGCTTTTTTTTCTACTTAGGGCTCCTGTGCTATCTATCCCCTGATGAGAGTGGGGAATAAGAACAGAAAAAAATTCTGTTGATTGGCATAACTCATAGGTGACTTAGTCAAATTAAAAATGGAAAGGCTTTTTTCGGGGAGCTCGTGCAACTGTGCAAACTTGACTATTGTGCCTGTTTTCTCATTCTCAATTTTACACTCTGATGCTTCCCCTTAGAAGCATTATCATAATTTAGTCAGGCTTGTCATATCTGCCTAGATGGTACTCTGCTTTAACTGAAAATGTTAAGTGTGCTTTTGTGGATCCTTATTTTTTTTACTTAATGCATGGAAGCTTTTTAAGTAGCTATTTTGAAAAAAGGCCAAGGCTTAAAAGACCCACTGGAAAAAGGATCTGAGAACAAAGCAGAGGCACGGAACTCATGTGACACTTTGAATCTGGAAAATTTTGCTTTTCAAATGGCAATCACTCTCTGCATTTTCAGTTTTTAAAGCTAGAGGCTCATAGGAAACCAAATCAAACACACTCCAATGAGTTGTTTTAATAATAATAAATAATTGCAACATTGACATAGCATTTACTATGTGCCAGGAACTGCACTAAGCATTTTACAATTGTTATCTCATTTGATCCTCACAACAACCCTGGGAGGTAGGTGCTATTCTTTTATTTTATTTTAATTTTTTGCGGGACAATGAGGGTTAAAAAGTGACTTCCCCAAGGTCACACAGCTAGTAAAAGGTCAAGTGTCTGAGGCTGGATTTGAACTCAGGTCCTCCTGAATCCAGGGCCAGTGCTTTATCCACTGAGCCACCTAGCTGCCAGGTAGGGGCTATTATTAGCCCCATTTTACAGATGAGGAATTTCGGGCCAACAGAGGTTCAGTGACTTGCCCAGGGTCACACAGCTTGTCAGTATCTGAGGTCAAATTTGAACCCAGGTCTTCCTTTCTCTCAGACCAGCACTGTCACACCTTGCTTAAGGAAAGGCAGAGGCCAAGGCACATTCAGTTCTGAAGGGTGAATTAAAAAAGCATTTTAAAAGAAGCTTCACATGTTTATTCTATATAAGAATTTATTGTTATTCAGTCATTTTTCATTCAGGTGTGACTCTTCATGACCCCATTTGGGGTTTTCTTGGCAAAGATACTGGAGTGGTTTGCCATTTCCTTCTCCAACTCAATTTACTGTTGAAGAAACTGAGGCAAACAGGGTTAAGTGACTAGCCCAGGATCACACAGCTAGTAAGTGTCTGAGGCTGGATTTGAATTCAGATCTTCCCAACTCCAGGCTTAGCTTGCTATCCACTGCACCACCTAGCTGCCACCAGTATGATGCCCCTTACCTCACAGTTTCTTATTCTCTTTCTTCCGTTCTACTAGAGATCTGTGCTAGGAAAAGATTTCTACATCCAGCAAATACAAAGTGATAGATATGCCATCTCTACCAAATGCAACAGCCTTTGTAACAAAGAAAAATAAGCAAAATCAACCAGCACAATGACTACATCTGATGGTACAGGCAACATTTCATGCCTGTGTCTCCCAACTTCTCTACCAAAATCAGGAAGAAATTTCCTTATCTTTTCTCTGGATCCATTTTTTTTTTTAGTGAGGCAATTAGGGTTAAGTGACTTGCCCAGGGTCACACAGCTACTAAGTGTTAAGTGTCTGTGGCTGGATTTGAACTCAGGTACTCCCGACTGCCCCTTGGATCCAATATTAATCATGATAATTATTGTGTTCCATTTCATTTTTGTGTTCTTTTCATTTATATCACCATTGCTTTGGGTCTATTGTTCTCCTTGTTCTTCTTACTACACTCTGCATTAGTTCATACAAGTCTTCCCACGTTTCTTTGAATTCTTCATATTTTCTTATTGTTGCAATAATATTCCATTACCTTCATATGCCACATTTTCTTCAATCATTCCCCAATCGATGGAAACTCATTTTGTTTCCAGTGTTTCCATTCCCCTCAAAAGGTTTCTGTGAAAATTTTGATGTAGATAGGGCCTTTCTTTCTGCCTTTGACTTCTTCATGGTACAGACCTACCTACCTAGAACTTGAAAGAACCTTAGAGATCATCTAAGTCATACACCTCATTTTACAGATGAAGAAATATGCCTTTACACAATCTGTCACTCATGCCAGAAATACATTCCCTCTTCACTTCTAACACCTAGAATTCCTTAATTCTTTCAAGGTTCAGATATAGTCACACACACACACACACCCCCCACCACATACACACACAGAGCCTACTATCCATCTCCCCCTGATTGTTAGTACCCTTTTTCTCACAAAAATTGCTTCCTATGTACTTTGTACTTATTATTTGTATACATAGTATTATTGTCCAATAGGTGATAAGCTCCTTGGAGCCAGGGACAAGATCATTTTCTTTTTGTCTTCTCCAGGGCCTAGGATATTGTCTGGCATGTAGATGGGATTTAATGAATATGTGATGAATGAAATTCAGGATTGGAGAGGCACACTGGCCTTTCCAAGGTTCTGCATTAGGTCAGTGGCTGATCTGGGTGGGACTAGAATTCAGGTCTCCTGCGTCCTGCACAGAATTCCCAACTTAGGGCCTACCTGATCCAGGTCCTCACATTCAGCTTTCTCCAGTAGATTCACTGTTACCTACCTAGAATTCCCTGCATCCCCAGTACACTGGAAAACCATGTAGGAATGCTTACATCACTACAAATGTTTGGTTGGCTATATTCATTATGTGATGCAATTGGCAATTGTTTCCATTTTTTTTTATGATAATTGTCCACTGTACCAATGTTTTGTATTTTTTGAGTTCTTCTGTCTGATTATAAAAGACCTAACATTCTGGGATTCTTCTAAGCTAATTTAACATGCCTCTGTCATTCTGGAGTCATGCAGAACCCATATTATGCTGCCAAAAATAACAAGCAGGTCAGCAGGAGCTTGATTTCACAGAATCACAGAAATTCAGTGGAAGGAAACTCGGAGGCCATGAAGTGCAACTTCTCACTGAAAAAGATGCCCATCTAATGAGCAAAACCAGGAAAAAACACTGTACAAGGTATCAGCCACATTGTGTGATGATCAACTATGAATGACTCAGCTCTTCTCAGCAACACAATGATCCAAGACAAGTACAAAGGATTCACAAAGGAAAATGTTATCCACACGCTGATAAGGAGCTGACGGACTCTGAATGCAAGTCACAGCATACTTTTTTTCATTGACTTTATTCTTTTTGTGTGTTTTTCCCCTTTTACCTGTTTCATCTTTCATAACTATGATTAATATGGAAATATGCTTTACCAAAAAAAAAAAAAGATGCCTTTCTATATATATAACCTGACAACTGCTCACTCAGCCTTTGCTCAAAGATGACAAGTAAGAGGGAGCCCAATGCCTCCCTCCTCAAAGCAGCCCATTTCACATAGGGACAGCTCTAATTGTTAGGAAGTTTTTCCCAACAGCAAGCCTAAATTTGTCATTTCCACCTTTCATTCCTAGTTCTGCCCCCAGGGACAAGTGGTACAAATCTAATCTCTCTTCCATTTGATGACCCTTCAACTACTTGAAGATATCTTTTTTTTTTCTGTTACCATATTAATATGCTAAACCATGGGAGGAAGGGAGAAGGGAAATGGCAAATACGAAAAATACAAATCAAAATGAAATCTCAATTAAATGAGAAAAATGAAGTAAAATGACCACCTGTAATACAAGACTATCTGTAATGCCAAGACAACATCTACACAGTACAAATGAAAAAGGTATTTTGTTATTATCTACTTCATTTGATCATTGGTGACCACAAGGCAGTTTTGGGGAATAGCCTATAATGGGATTTTGCATTGAGATTCAGTATTCTGTCTGGAATTTTCTTTTCTGAACCTGTCCCCACAGTATGTGTTAGCTGTTCAAGTCTTGGACCAAGTGGTGGTACAGGACTTCATAAATCCAGTGGTTCTTAGTAAATATGTATATATTTTCTTCTTCCTTATTCTTTGCTTTCTATCACCATCCCCATTATTTGCCACATCCTATTTTTCTCAGAAATGTAACCATGATTTGTCACCTGTTCTTATAGGTGAGTACAGATAGATACACCACACATACACACACATACGTACGTATTTGTTGTTGTTGAGTCATTTCTGTTATATCCAAGTCTTCATGATCCCATTTGGGGGTTTCTTGGCAAAGGTACAGAGTGATTTCCTTCTCTAGCTCATTTTACAGACAAGGAAACTGAAGCAAACAGGGTTAAGAGATCAGAAGTCCTAAGAAGACAGCAACAGGGTTAGAAGGCAAGGCCCAGGATGTCAGATGACAGTGCTGGGCAGGGAAGCAAGGTTTGCAGGTAAGACAACTGGCAAGGATAGGAAGACCTTAGAGGCAGCAGTAGGACAGGTGGTAAAGACTAGTGGGTCCTCCCTCTCAATAGAAGGAATAGAACTGGCAACTTCCATTTAACAAAGTCATGTTGTTATAAAGGCTTGTCGATGTGAACTGCCGAGCAGCCCAGATGGGTTCTGGATGTCCAGGATGGGAATTGCGGCAATCAGAGTTTAGCTAGACCTAACAGAGAGATACAGATGGATGAGGGGATATCTGCTTTTTTCTGATTATTAGTGAATATGAACAATTCCTATGGTTGTTGATAATCTGCATTCTTATTTTGGGGTATTCTTTTCAAAAGAATTTAAAACATCAACACATAGGAAAACTCAGAAAGTACATGCAGGAAAGGGGAAATCAAAAATGGGTAAAGATAGCCATGGAATATCAATATCTCTATTATTCAATCTGACTGAAGTTATCTCTGTGAATGACAGCCCTGTTTCAGCTCATCTTCCAGCCATTTTCCTTCCAATTTTCAATCCATCCCTTAGAGGACAAGCGGATTCTCCGTATATGTAATCATTTTCTCCATATATGGACCGTTTGCTTGCTCGATCTCTCTGGCAGTTTTTTTCTGATGCTGCTGTTTAGTTTGTTGTCCGGAATGTATCATACCACTGGTGTTTAGAGCATGACCTGGTCCCCAGTAGATACCCATACTTCCTTGTGCCCCGTCTGTTCCTGCAAGAGCCCTTTATATACGCCATGTTAGAGTCCAGTCCTCATTGGTCAGTAATGCTGTGTCTATCTTCCAGTCATCAGAAAAGCTCCCCAAGTCCCACTTACAACCTTCCCAGCTCTCCTCCAGCCTCTCTGCGGGTTTAGTGATTAAGAGCGATTCTGTCAGGGGCAACTAGGTGGCGCAGTGGATAGAGCACCAGCCCTGGAGTCAGAAGTACCTGAGTTCAAATCCAGCCTCAGACACTTGGAGCTTACTAGCTTTGTGACCCTGGGCAAGTCACTTAACCCCAATTGCCTCACTTAAAAAAAAAGAGCGATTCTGTCTTTTGGGGAATATAGCAGCTTACATTCAATGTGATTAATTGTTCCTATGATAGCCACTCTTAAATCCATTGCCTTATTCCTGAACTTATAGGAAATATTTTCTTTGAAACTCATAAGTTCAATTCAAAACACATTTATTAAAGCTTACTGTGTGTCGATTTCAATGGTAGATAGGCACTAGGAATACAAAGATAAAATTCAAAAACATCCTATCTCAGAGAGCTTCTCTCCTCTCTTGCGTGTTCTCATCTAAGGGACCACTATGCCTCTGCCTGAACTTTCTTCTTTTTCTTTCTCTTTCCTAGCTATCCTATCCATAAAGCTTAACATGCTTACAGAAATCACTTGTTTTCCTGATGGATTTCTAATTTCTCTGTCACTGCTAGAAGGATTTCTGGTGTTTTTCTTTCTTCCTTTTTTTTATGAGAGGAGTGGTTATCTCCTTCCTGATTCAAATTTAGCACACTAACAGTTTAGACAGTTTTAGGGCTTAAAATCTAGTAAAAGCACAGATGTTAACTATTTTTCTACACAGCCCAAGCAAATTCTAAGTAACAAACTGATCAAATTATACAAAACTCCCATTTGTGGTGTAAGTTTTTTTGAAAAATCATTCATACTAATTCATCAGTTTCACATAAAGAAAATAATTACCTTCTTACATTAAGCCATTCCCTTTTTAAAACTCTACTGCAGGGGCCAGCTAGGTGGTGCAGTGGATAAAGCACCAGCCCTGGATTCAGGAGGTCCTGAGTTCAAATCTGGCCTCAGACACTTGATACTTACTAGCTATTCGGTCTTGGGCAAGTCACTTAACCCTCATTGCCCCACAAAAACAAAACCAAAAAAAAACCTACTGCAAAAAAAAATTGGTATGACTATTATAAGTGAATTAATGGGGACAAAGGTATTTAAGACTCCACTTGAAATATAACTCATCTGTCCTTTTTATTTCTTCTAATGAGTATTCCAAGGAAAGAAACTAGGATGGTAAAGGGTCATACAATCATGCAACATGAGAACTGGTTGAATAAATTAGGGACATTTGGCCTGGAGAAAAGAATACTGGGAAGGGGGAGGTGCAGATAGCTATCTTCAAGTTATTTGAAGGCTTATCACGTGTAAAAGAAATTAAAGCTGTTGTGCTTGGTCCCAAAGGCTAGAGAAATAGGCAGAACAATGATGTAAAAGAAAACATTACTGAAAATATCAGAATACAGGTCAATACATTGAGCAGTCAACTTCAGAGGTAAAAGATTACTGGTGAGAAATGAGGTATATACTAGCAGACTTGATCAATGTTGTTTGATTTAACTATACTTCTTTACAAGAGAGGTTTCTATTGGCACTGGGAAATAGCAAGAAAAAAAGGAAGGGAGGAAGGGAGGAAGGGAGGGAGGGAGGAAGTGGAAAACTTCATAACAATTAGAGCTATCCAAAAGTGGAATGGGATGTTTTGGAGAGGAGGAGGAGGAGGGTGGTGGTGGTGTTGGTGGTGGTGGTGGTGGTGATGATGACGACGACGACAAGGACAACTAGCATTTATATAACACTCTATATACATATATACATACATGTATATAAAGTCTTATTTGATCTTCACAACAGTTCTGTAAGGTAGGTGCTGTTATTTTTATTATTGTCCCCATTTGTACAGATGAGGGAACTGAGGCAGGCAGAGGTTAAGTGACTTGCCTAGGGTCACACAGCTAGTAAGTATCTGAAGCCAAATGAAGTGAGGTCTTCCTGACTCCAGGTCTGGTACTCCATCCTCCATGGTAGGTTTCCTCTCTGCAGAAGATTTCAAAGTCTAGACAACCATTTCTTGAGTGTGCTTCAGAGGGGATTCTTATACAATTTAGGGTCATACAAGATCAGAAGTGTCAAATTTAGACTTGATGGCACTAGAACCCCAACCAGATTAAAGTATAATTGGGAAATGTTTCTCAAAATAAATGAAAATACAATAGAACATAGGTGATATTAACCTGTGGTTTTCTAAGGCCTGCAGGGATCCTTTTGTATGGTTTAGTGACATTTCTATTTGAGTTTGACACAACTCTATTAGATGATCTTTGAGGTCTATTCCAGCTCTAAGATTCTGAGATTCTGTTTATACTCTAACTTTTAAAAATTTATTTTTTAAAAAGTTGCCTTTTATTTTTATATCACTGTCATCTCTGGATATGCTCCTCCTTCCCACTGATAATTTGTCTAAAGAGACTTGCCTTGTAACAAAGAAAAAAAGTGTTCAAACAAATAGAACACACTCACTGCTACCTGACTAAGTATGCAACATTCTACATCTTTATAGTTCCCCACCTCTACAACTAAGAGTCATAATTAAATAGCATCCAGTTTTGTTTTACTATTTTTGTTTGTACTATTATAATCAATATAGAGATGTGAGTGTAGGTATGTACATATATACATGTGTGTACATATACATATGTGTGTATATCTGTGTATATTTTTTCCTGGTACTTCTAAATTCATTCTGCATCGGTTCAAGAGTCCTAGCTTTGGAGTCAGGAGCTAGGTTCAAATCCTGACACTCATGCTTAGTTCATGTGTAAACACGATCAAATTATAATCTCTTTGGGATAGAGTTTCCTGTTTCGTAGAATGCTCATGATGGACTAGAAGACCCCATTCTAGGCTAAATTTAGGATCCTGTGATTTTCTTATGACACAATAATATTCAGTTGCATTCATGTAAGACAGGCATGGGGTGGTAGATAGAAAGCTTGCCTCAGAACAGAGAAGATCTAGGTTTAAATCATTCCTGTGACACATGCTGGCTGTGTGACACTTTTAGAAGAGTCTTATAATTGGCTTAAAGTCTATATTGCATCATGGAAGATAGAGACTTGGCTTTCCAAGAACTGTTTATGGTTTGAACTTTATTGAGTACGGACAAAAATAGAAGGGAAAAGAGGCCTCCTTTTCTTACATCCTTTGCACAGGAGAAACTACCTACTGAATTTTTTTTTTTTATGAGGCAATTAGGGTTAAGTGACTTGCCCAGGGTCACACAGCTAGTAAGTGTTAAGTGTCTGAGGTTGGATTTGAACTCAGGTACTCCTGACTCCAGGGCCAGTGCTCTATCCACTTCGCCATCTAGCTGCCCCTACCTACTGAATTTTTAACCTTCCCTTTCTTGCTACTTGGGGGCAAGACCTCCCCTCTAGAAACAAGGGATTATAAAGGCAAGTGAAATAAAAGCAACAGTCGAGTACTTTGAAAATGAGGCTCTCCTCCGCAGTACCACGATTTTCCTCTAGATGGCACAGCATCACTTCTCCATGAAGCTGAACCGGCAGGCTCTCTTAATCCCTACTATTGCAGTCGTTTAAGTCAAGGTACTAGATAATGCTCCAAGATCCAAAATAACCCCTCCTCCCATTTGAAATGCTGCTTCTTAAGTAGCTGGAGCTCTCAGAGAAAGGTTACAGTACTTAGAGGGAAAATCAAGAAGGTGGAGCAGGTAAGGGCTGTATTTCATAAACTCAAAGGATCCCGAAAGGTCTTCTGGTTTATTTCATTACCTGACGGCAGGAATGCAACTGAGCCCTATTAGTGATGAGCTGCAGATGATTCTCAAGACAGTTCACTGGACCGGCGGACAGCACATAGTCAAGTTGTCAAGCATTCCCTAAACACTTACTATGGGCCTGCCACTTTGCTCAGTACTAAGGATATAACAAAAAGAAATATATAGCAAATATAGCAAAAAGAAAGATATTCATTGCCCTCCAAAAGTTTATATCATAAGGTGATAGGGGTAGAGGAAGGAACAACACATAAAAGGAAGGGAAGGTACCCATGAAGAGCAGGGAATGTGAAGGATAACTGGTCTAGGACTTTTTTCAAAATGGAGGTTTCAAGAAGAACTCACCCGTGGGAGAAAGGGACTGCACGGAGGTCACAGAAGGCAACTGATACCTGGTGACAAAGTCTCGAAAAAGTTAGGAAGTTTTTAAACTGATATTAATTGTCTCTCTCACTCATTGCTTTTTCTTTTTAATTAATTTTTTTTTTTTTGGTGAGACAATTGGGGTTAAGTGATTTGCCCAGAGTCACACAGCTAGTAAGTGTTAAGTGTCTGAGGTCGGATTTGAACTCGGGTCCTCCTGAACCCAGGACTGGTGTTCTATCCACTGTGCCACCTAGCTGCCCCAACTCATTGCTTCTTGTTCTGTTTTCTGGGGCCAACAAGACTGAGAAAGACTTGAAGAAAGCTATTATGTTCCACCTATCTTCTCTTCTCTAGGTTATATAGCCTCAGTTCCTTCAACTGACTACCTTTGTTGGGTCAAATCCTCTCATAATCTGGGCTCACTCTTCTGCACCTGCTTCAGTTTATCCAACTTCCCAAAATGTGGCTTCCAACACTAGCCACAATATGTCAGATGTACTATAATCAGCCCAGGGTGGGACTGTCTACCACTTTTCTTGCTTTGGATATGATATTTTTGCTATTACAACCTAAGATAATATTAGTAAATTTAACTGTCATGTCAAATTTTCTCAGGTACCCTACGGGTCTTGAGGTTTCTCTCTTCTCTACTACCAAAAGTTCAAGTCCATACCAGCTATTTTATTTTAAATCAGTGGGCCAGTATCCAACATACCACTTTCATTTAACCAATTAACATCAATTAGCTTTTGCAAATGAATATTTACTACAAAAATATAGCAAGAACAAACCTACAAACATTTCTCCCAACACCCTAGGAACATAATCCCCCCTTACTACACTACCTGGGAATGAGGAGTGAATTACTTATAACTTAACTCAGTTCCTATTTAGCATTGTTCCCACCAATTCCATGTCCAGAGGCAGCACAGCTGCCAAAATCTTTCTGCTGATCTGTAGTTGAGAAGTTCCTTCCCAATGATAGAAGATTGTGCCTTTTTTCTTGGAACATCAGTGCTGGGCTGGCCACATCTGGCATGGGTTCCTGATCCATACTAAAGCTTCTATTCCATGAAACCAAGAAAAAAAATAAACAGGAGGGGCAGATAGGTGGCACAGTGGATAGAGCACTGGCCCTGGATTCAGGAGGACCTGAGTTCAAATCCAACCTCAGACACTTGACACTTACTAGCTGTGTGACCCTGGGCAAATCACTTAACCCTCATTACCCCACCCAAAAGATATGAGAGAGAGATAAACAGGAAAAGGAGGCCAAATTTCTTTGGGACTCCTGTGACTTCAGAGGGGAACTTCTTCCCAATAAGGCCTTTTCTCCTAAGGCATAGTCTCTCACCAGACACCCCAAGACACAAATGCAGCAAAGGCAAAAAGGATATAGACAAAGCTAATGGGCCTTTTTTAATGCTTCTGCAGCCGAATCAGAGTCTCTTCTTCATCATGTGGTTAACTGATCAGAACCAATTACAGAAGGCCCACACATGCTTCAGTCTCTCTGAGACATTTTCCCTTATATACACAATCATGATTGTCCCGGAAGCAGCTACCTAGTATCCTTCACATAGAGAGATGCCATTTCAGAGGGTTGAGTGTACTCCCTCCAGACCCCCATTACACACGTTTTCCCATGCCTTTCTCAATTCCTTATATTTGTCATTTCTTAAAGCATGGTAATTCTGTTATGTTCACATTTCACATTCATGTATTACAATTTATTCCACTATTCTTTAATAAATCTACACTCGGGGCAGCTAGGTGGTGCAGTGGATAGAGCACTGGCCCTGGAGTCAGGAGGACCTGAATTCAAATCCAGCCTCAGGCACTTGCCACTTACTAGCTGTGTGACTTTGGGCAAGTCACTTAACCCCAATTGCCTCACAAATAAATAAATAAACAAATAAATAAAATGAAATCTACATTCATTTTGTTTTCAGTTATTATGATTTTACTACCACAAAAAGTGCTGCCACATATAGTTTAGTTCACACAGGCACCTTTTGGTCTTTCACCTCCTTGGGGTGTGTGCCCAGTTGTTCTGGGTCAGGCCTAGCTCAGTCTAGTCTACTAATTCAGGCATAGAATTGGAATGCAATAAAACATTCATGGACCTAAAATAAAATAACAAATAAATTTATTCACAGTAAGATTTTAAAAGGGTATAATTTATTTGAAATGCACCCTACTCTCATCCACTGAATTTGCCAGTATAGCAACACTGAGTCAGAAAGATATCCCACAGGGTAACGAAGATTCCACCAAATTTCAGGAATCTAGCCCCTTTGTTGTCTCAGGTGGCAAGGGAGCGATGCCAATTGTTCAGGCCTAGTCCTCTTAAGCAGCCAAATCCTAAGGATAGCCTGCTTTCCTCTCAAAGGAGAACTACCCCAGTCTACGCAAAACAGATCACTGCATCAAAGAGTTTGATCTGGTTAGAGACTTTCCTGCCTAGGAAATGATCCTCTATTTATATTATTAAGGTGCTCACAAACAATCCCTTTACTAATACATTCCTGAATTTTGCTCACCAGTCTATAGTTTGAAGAGTTTATTCTCTTTTCCTTGCTGGAAATCGGGACATTTGTCTAGTACCTGTTTCCCACAATTTCCCCAAGATCACCAACAAAGATCAGTAATGACATCAACAAGTTTGTTTGCTTTGTTTGGTGGTACTCTGAGATGTAGTCCATCAGGATCTACCGGGAGCCCTGAAGATCTAGTTCCCTGAACCTCAAAGATTGAGAGAGGTCTAGTTCTGGGAGGTGGAAATCAGCACCAAAACCCAGGGCACCCCTGGGGACACCAACCTTGGCTGACCACTCTCCCCAAAAAAGGAGAATCACATCCTCTTCCCTTACCACATGGTCTCTCACTGGACACCCTGAATGAAAGAGTAACCAAGATCCTGCCAAGAACAACTAAGGCAAAAGAAGTAACTGAAGTTGACCAGCCTTTTTTAATGCCTCTGAACCCAATCAGAGAGCCTCCCCTTCACCACATGGTGCACTGACCACAACTAGTTATAGAATATCTATGTAGATGTGCTCTACAATCTCTCCAAGGCATTTCCCTTATACATCATCACAATTCTCCTGGTAGCAAGCTCCCTAGCATATTCCACATGGAGAGAATACATCCACTGAGAAAGCTGATGGGATCTAGAGAGGCAGCAGACTTCTATCACCTAATAAACACACAATTAAAAGAGGAGATAAAACAGTCGTGGGATGAGAGTAAAGAAGGAAAGGTGGATAAACAGTATTGTACTGGTCAAGAGAATTTCTGAACTAAAGGAAGTCCTCTGGAACATTAGCTCATTGTGAATAAAGATTGTTTCATTCCTTGTATTCTTATCCTCAGGGACTGACACATAGTTTAATGTTTAATAAATGCTTGTTGATTGATTAGAGCCTGCATTTATAGGAAGACATCATGAACAAAAATTTCACAAGAGGCTGAGGAAATGAGGCACAAAGAATCAAGGTGAACATAGGAAGATTTGTATGAACTGAAGAAGAGGGAAGTAATTAAAACCAATAAAACACTCAACACAGTGACTATCTCAACAGACACAGAAAGAACAATAAAATGAAATAGATTGTTGTGTAATTATCATGACCAATCTTGGCCCTGGAGAAGAAATGAAGAATAGAGAGGGATATGTATAAAAATGAGTGTGAACCTCAGAAGCATCACAGTGGAGTGGACAAAGATATGACCTAAGAGTCAAGAACCCCTAGGTTCAAGCCCTATCACCCACACTAGCCATCCACCCAACCTTAAGTTGCTTGATTTCTCAGCGCCCAAAGCTACTAAGACTATAACATATAGAAAAGGTGTAGATTTGTTTTGAGAGAGGAAGTTCCTCACTGGGAGGAACTTCACTGAGTAAAGTATAATAAATTTAAAAAACACCAAGGATGCCAATAAAACAAACAAACAAAAAAAAAAAACAGAATTGCAGGGCAGCTAGGTGGTGCAGTGGATAAAGCACAGGCCCTGGATTCAGGAGGACCTGAGTTCAAATCCGACCTTGACACTTGACACTTACTAGATTCACTTAACCTTCATTGCCCCACCAAAAAAAACAAAAACAAACCAAAAAAAAGAGCTGCACAAGATGAGGGAGCATGGACTCACATCAATGATATCATAAATCTATTAATTGTGTGGTGGTATTTCAGTAAGTCCAGTATAGGACTCTATGGTGTGACCATTATTGATTTTCCTCTCTGATTTCTCTGCATTCATTCTACTCTTTCTCTTGTGGGGTCTGGAGCTGGAATTACCTCTGAACAAAAGAGGCTAGGAGATCAACATAAGCCAGTAACCTGCTCTGTGGCACAGACCAACTATTACTCTCTCTGCTTCCTACTGCTTATACATACAATTTGGGTAATAATAGTGACCGACTTCTTAAGTCTCTATAATGAATATCTAATTATTAAGTCATTTCTCACATCTAGAATGCCACCAGAAGTTCTTGTATGTGGGTCTTAGTGCCACTAGAGGGCAGAAATATCCTACCTGAAATAGGAAAAAAAAATGTAAATTTTTTTCAAACAAATCATCAGATAGTTAACACTAATTTTATAGACCCCATTTGCACAAGGGCTTTACCATGCACCACTAATTACATTCACACCCATGCTCTGGGTCATAGATTTCCCCTGAGCATTAGTTTCTCTTTTATGGAGATTACCAGGGGGGTTAGAACTGTGACACTGAGATAAATGAGATCTATCTGTAAGGGCTCCCTCTTCCAAAATATTGAAATTGTTCCATGGGGATCAACAGAAGTCCCTAAGACCATCTAAGCTTTCAGCTAGGTGTGTAGGCAAGGGACACCTATCTTTGCCTGGTTCTAGAACCCACAATGCCTAAGCTTCCAGAACTCAAGAGTACATTAACTATAAGACATCTATAACTTCAAGAGTACTCTGAATTCTGGGGCGGCTAGGTGGAGAAGTAAATAGGACTCTTGGTCTATAGTCAGGAAGAACTGAGTTCAAATAAAGCCTCAGACACTTGCAGTGTGACCACGGGCAAGTCACTTAGCCTCTGTCTGCCTCGCTTTCCTCATCTGTAAAATGGGAGTAATAATAATAGTATCTACCTCCCAGGGTTGTTGTGAAGATCAAATGAGATGATAATTATACAGTGCTTAGCA
The DNA here is from genome assembly GCF_019393635.1 of Dromiciops gliroides. NCBI lineage: Eukaryota > Metazoa > Chordata > Mammalia > Microbiotheria > Microbiotheriidae > Dromiciops > Dromiciops gliroides. The sequence goes on from NC_057865.1 coordinate 145,529,823, forward strand.
CAGAGCCTGGCACATAGTAAGACCTATCTATAGAAACGTTAACTGTTATTATTATCTCCTTTGATCCTTACAATAATCTGAAAGGTAGGTGCTACTATTATCCCCATTTTATAGATAAGGAAACTGAGACTGACAGAGATTAAGTGACTTGCCCAGGGTCACACAGCTAGTAAGTATCTGAGGCCACATTTGAACTCAGGTGGAGTGTGTCTTACCCTGATCCTTGCAAATAAATGGGGTCAACACTGGTCAACAGCATGCCCCCCCCACTATTCCCATGAGTGTCACATGAAGAGATAAGACATTCTCAAATAATTCTCCAGGATTCCTTCATATTAAAACAAAACAAAACCGTACAAAACCAAAGCCTTGCAAACACATATAATAACTATCATAACCAACGGCCACCCTGAGCAGCCTTGGGAAATATATCCAGTATTTGAGAGTGAGGAGAACACTATTGTAGAAGTCAGAGAACATTAGAACTGGGGGGAGATGTTGAGATGATCTAGACCAACACTATTCATTTTATAGATGAAAGTGAAATCTAGATCATGATCTGTGTGGTGGTATTTCAATAAGTCCAGTATAGGACTCTATGGTGTGACCATTATTGATTTTCCTCTCTGATTTCTCTGCTTTCATTCTACTCTTTCTCTTGTGGGGTCTGGAGCTGGAATTACCTTTGAAAAAAAGAGGGTAGGAGATAATGCCAACATAAGCCAGTAACTTGCTCTGTGGCATAGACCCACTATTACTCTCTCTGCTTCCTACTGCTTATACATACAATTTGGGTAATAATAGTGCAGAATCAAGAATAAGAACTCAGACTGTGGAACTCCAAAATCTACGTATTTGCAACTATACTGTGCCACACAAAAGATGCTGGTACCCAGTGGATAGAGACCTGTATCTGGAGTTAGGAAGATCTGAGTTAAAATCCAACCTTGGACACTTACTACTTGTTTGACCCTGGGCAAGTCACTTCACCTCCAGGTTGTCTCAGTTTCCTCAACTGTAAAATGGGGGTAAATAGTAACACCTACCTACCTCCCAGGATTGTTGTAAGGATCAAATGAGATAATTGTAAAAAAAAAAAACCCACAAACACATCAGTACCATATTGGCACATAGTAGGTGCTTATATAATTACCTTTTTTGGATGTTCATTTCTGAGAAGTGATAACTAACCATTTTGTACTATATGATTATAGTGTCTCTCCTCCCTCCTCTCTCTCTCTCATACACACATACCACACACATACATATTCACAAGTCTCCTGCATTTCCACCATTCTCTTGCTGACATCTAACTTACATTAATGCATCACTCTAACCCTTCCCTTCCCTACTTACCCTTCCTTTTCTTCTTCTTGTTTTAGAATAATAATTATTATTAATTACTTCCTCTTCCCTATCCTTCCCCTTAAGTCTTCTTCTCTTTCTCTACCCTATAGAATAGAGAAACTAAATGACCTAGACCCCCACCCTTCTCATTCGTCTCTCCAAACCCTCCTCCTTCTCTCTGTTCTTCTTTTCTCTAACACCCAAAATGTCATCAAGGTAGTAGGTTATGGCCACATTTGAGAAGTGTGGTCAGGACTTGTGGGGGAATAAAAACACACACATTTTCAATTCCCTTTCTACCCAGCCCAAACATTGAATAAAACTAAATGAAAAACCTCAAAATCACAAACCAATAAATGCAGGACCCTTCCCCATAAACACCCTGACCTCTTAGCTCTAACTACCTGGACTATTTGAGCCACCTGGAAAAGAGCAGAACCTTTGGAACTCGTGTAACTCTCAGAAAGTTGCAGGGAATCCAAATCTATGTATGGTTCTTTCCAACGAGGGGCAAGCACAGAGCTATAACTAGGAATGTTGGCACCAAGATCAAGGGGCAGAAAATGTGCCCTCGGTTGTGGGGGAAGGGTTGAAAAGTCAGATGCTCAGAAACACTCTTATAAGATTATGTTATAGAGGACGAGGGAGGCACCTCTGCTGATAATCTGGTAGCTTCCATTTGAATGAATTATTCTTTCTTTTAAAAAACAAAAGAAGGGGCAGCTAGGTGGTGCAGTGGATAGAGCACCGGCCCTGGATTCAAGAGGACCCAAGTTCAAAGCTGGCCTCAGGCACTTAACACTTACTAGCTGTGTGACCCTGGGCAAGTCACTTAACCCCCATTGCCTCTCAAAAAAAAAAGAAAGAAAGAAAGAAAGGAACTATTAATGCCTTTTGTTTCTAAATCAGTCATTTAAATACCTATTTCACCCTTCCCCTCCCCGACTCCCACCCGAGGAACCCTCCTTTGTATCAAAGAAAAGCAGTTAAGCAAAAAGAACAGACATAGTAGCCAAGCTTAATAATGTAAGTAGTATTCTGCTCCTGTAGTCACTCACTTCGCTGCTGGGAGGACAGAGGCATATTTCATTATCTATCCTTCAGGCCCAAGATTGGTTATTACAATTATTCAGTGTTCTTTAGAGTTGTATTACATAGAGAACTGGGGGGCAGGGTGGGGAATAGATAGAGAGGTGGCCAGGCAGAACCGGTTTGGAATCCTGCCTTCTGACATACCCTGGCTGTGTAACCCAAGTCCAACGTCCCTCACCCTCTCAGGGCTCCAAGCTTCTTCCAAGATATGAGTTGCAAAGAAGGTGCCAACCTGCACTTCCCTCTATCAAAGCCATCCCAACATTGACATTATTATAGTTATTCTATACACAGTTATTTTGGTTCTGTTTTTTTTACTCTGTACAATTAAGCAATTATTTCTACCAAAGAGGTGCTAGTTAGGCAACATGTGTCAGGTCCACGGCTTCCCTTCAACTCCCCACCCCACCAAAGGCAGTTGTCAGAAAACAATACTTCAAAAGCCTCTGCTTCCTCTATCTCTTTTAATACTCAGTCACATCCTCGGACTTAAGTCTGGCAGTGGGTGAGAACTGGCCCTTGGTGAGGGCTGGAGGGTGACAGAGGGCTCAAGGTCCTCCTCTGAGATGTGAAGACCTGACCCAACCACACAAGAGAAGATGGTTGTCCATGCTGCCTCATTTTCACCACATGTGGGAAGTGGATGGCAGAAGTCCTCACAACAGGATTAGTCCAGGTGAAAAGGGGGAACATAAACTTCCTCTCACTCTTTAGGGAGGCCCTGCTGGGGTTAAGGGAAATGGATTATGAAAGAGAGAAAGGCTAAAATCTTTTTTTTTTTTTTTAGTGAGGCAATTGGGGTTAAGTGACTTGCCCAGGGTCACACAGCTACTAAGTGTTAAGTGTCTGTGGCTGGATTTGAACTCAGGTACTCCTGACTCCAGGGCTGGTGCTCTATCCACTGCACCAACCTAGCTGCCCCTAAAATCTTAAACAGGTAGAAGAAAGAAGGTGCTTCTATCTACCAAGTAGCAGACCCTGCTGGAGGTGTGGGGGAGAGGAAAGAGACCCAATAACATCATTTTGAGGCTGAGTTATAGCGGTGGTGCCTTTGATAGTCACTGAACACCCCCCAGGCCCTGCACCATGGTAATAACCGCCCCCCAACTACTATGCTTATTCATTTTCTTTGATCCATCCCTTCTCCACCCCCACCTTCACTTCAACTCTGCCACTATCTACTTGAGTGATGTTGGGCAAATCATTTACCCTCTCTGGCTCCCAGCTTCATTATCTTTCAAATGAAGATGTCCTTTATAAACTTCAGAGGCTGAGACCTGCCTAGTGTCTTCTGCTGCCCAGAGGAAGAAGAGGGGAAGCAAGAACAAGTCAGTCAGTCAGTCAATGTGCATTTAATAAGAAGAGCTCGTTATGTGTCTTACACTATGCTGAGGCACTGGGAATACAGTTATCCCTTCCACATCATGGATTACGGCACCTCTGCAATAATCACATAAAAAATTTTGGCCCTCCCTTTGTACCAGAGAAGGAGCTAGAATTTCTTTTCTTTTATAGGATGTTTGTAGCAGCCTATTGTAAAATTGAGGTTAAGTATTTGGTCATAGGCTCTGTGTCATTTGCTGGCCTTCATGTGCTGTCTGTGGCTTCTGCAAAATGCCCCCCAAATTTCCACTTAATTTCGTATGCCAACCAGAGATATATGGAAACCATGATGGAAAAAGTCAAGATGTGGAAGGGATAACTGTACAAAAAAAAGTAAAAAAAGTCAGCCCTTACTTACCCTCAGGAAGCTCCTATTTTAGAGGAAAGCATTGCATAAGAGGAGAGTGAAGAGAGATGGGGAAAGTACATGGGTATGGTTGAGAAAGTGGAGGGTGAAGAAGTGAAACATGGCTGCTTGGGCACCCTTCTTAAATGGTGGGGAGGGGGGAGTTGGGAAGGGGAGCACGGTTCCTGGGGGAGTCAGCCAATCAGAGGAAGAGGCTTGCAGGAGGGGAAGGGTACTTCCAATACGTGCATCCCAGGATGCCCATGCTGTGGCACAGTAGGTGCAGAATGCAGCCTGCATCCACACCAGTAGAGCACAATGACATTAAGCACCCCAAGAAAAGAACTAGAATGCAGTTCTCTCTCCTAATCTAGCCCTGCTCCTTCCCCAAACTAATATCCATGAGGGAGTCACAGATTCTTTTGAAAGGAGAGAGGAAAAGCCCCGACCAATTGATGAGCACATGACAGTCACTTGTCTGTGATTTGCCCAAGAAAATGCTGGGAAAACCAACCGGCAGGAAGTGCTGAACCTTAAAAGAAAGGCTCAGCTGGAACACACGGGCCTGGGAGTTTCTCAGCCAGATGCCCTTGATCCAAAGAACAGTCCTCTTCCCCTGCCTGGCCATGCAAAGAACAAACATTCCCACCGGTCATCTACTGATTTCTCCTCAAGAAGACTTGTTTCAAGTTTTATCTTCCTCTCCCGAGCCCCTCTCAACACCAAAAAGCAAAGGATTTATTCCTGTGATTAAGCAGGAGACAAGATGAGAGACCCCAATCAAAGATGCAAGACAAAGCTGTCTCATCAGGTAGCACAGTACAGTTATTTAACACAGCTGAAACCCTCTCGGATGGTAAGCAAGCATGCTGTTTTGTTAGCCATGGGGTTCTCGTGACTCACAGCTGGGAACTGTCACAGTTTCCTTTAGCATGCTAGCAAACGCTGGAGCCCACACGAGGTAGTGACTGAAGAATGTGACTCCATCTAACGCATCAAGCATGCAGTTTAAAATAGCTAGAACTCTTCCGTGTTGTAATTTCCAGATGCACTGGAGAAGGCAGCCGTGGCTCCTGGGGCTGTTGCTGGGCGTTCCCAGACACCTGCCCCAGTCACTTATGGCTCTCACTCTGTGGGATTTGTCAGAACATGGTAGCCAGCCAGGCCCTGGAAGCAAATGCCTAAATCAACAACCGAGGGTGACCCAGTTAAAATGGGACACAAATAAATTGCACCTTTAAGGGACCCAAATTCAGGTGAAAACATCCTCTGCCATGTGAGTCTCTGGCTTCTACATGGATAGTAAGTGGTTGAAAAATTTTTGAAAAGGCCCAGTAGCGACATGCCATATAGACTCATATGACAAAAGGATATTGATTCAAATGTATTGCCATTGAGTTTGATCAGGATTCATCCCCTTTTAGGATAGGATATACCATCACAGGTGATAACACTGAAAAACTGCAACTTTTGGGCTCAGAGAACTTTCATTCTGAAGGCATGAGGATTTAAAGGTGAACTATCTATATCAAAGGAGGGGGGAGCAGAGGAATTAGAAAAAGAACATTTGGCTTCTATTCCAAAAATAGATTTCTAATCAATACCATCAGACTGTTGGGAAAATCTAGAAAAATGGAGAGCAAACCCTTACCTCTGAGGATATTTAAAACTAGGCTATCAAAATGGGTAACACTATATTGTTCTGTATGGAAAATAAAGTAAAGGCCCAAGAACACGGTAAGTAAATCTTCCTTGAGTATGCATACTATCCTAGCCATGTAATTCCTTTGTTATCCGACCTTGAGCAAGTTGCTTAAATTCTCTGGTCCTCACTTTTTACATCTTTAAAATGGAAATAATAATTCCTGTTACCTCCCAACTTACCACCAGGAGGTAAGGCTTAAATTGGATAATTTGGCTTCCTAAACCAATTTTTTTTCATTTTTGGTTTTGTAGAGCACAACGATGTTTCCTAAAGTTATATATTTGTGTCCCTAAGCCTGGCACATAGTAGGTGCTTAATCAATTCTTGTTGATTAATTGATACAGAAAGACCCAGGGGTTGAGGTGGTTAGAGAGCTGGACCTAGAGTCAGAAAGACCCAAGTTCAAATTCAGCCTCAAACACTTACTAGCAATATGACCCTGGGCAAGTCATTTAACCCGCTTGCCTCAGTTTCCTCAATAGAGATATAATAGCACCCACTTTCCATGATTGTTATAAGGATTAAATGACATAATATTTGTAAAGTACTTAGCACAATACTTGGCATAGTAGGCATTTAATACACGATTGTTTCCTTCCTTGCTTGATGACCAGCACTATTATTGTTCCTATAGATATACTGGTGGAAAGTTAATGAGAAATGGATGCTTCTGTGTCCTATTAAAACTTTAGGGGCAGCTAGGTGGTGCAGAGGATAGAGCATCGGCCCTGGAGTCAGGAGGACTTGAGTTCAAATCCAGCCTCAGACACTTGGAGCTTACTAGCTATGCGACCCTGGGCAAGTCACTTAACCCCAATTGACTCACTTAAAAAAAAAAAAAACTTTAGGGGACTTCCTATGGAGAGCTTAAGGCAAACTACTTGCAAGAAAGTTGAGCTGAGTGCCTGTTTTGGTGAAAAGTCCAAAATATCAAATGTGGTGAGAATTTGCAAAGCATTTCATCTCTGTGGGGGCCTAAAGGGTCCAAAGGGAAAACTGAATCCTCCAAACATTAAAAGCAGAACTGTCTCAGCACTAATAAGGGACAAGAATGAAACTAGGAGAGAGGTCAGGAAATAGAGCAAAATTTAGTAGGCGTTAAAATTTTATTTTGTTCTGGCCCCCCTAGCCACCCCAACCCCTTCTAGTTAGTATAGTAAGTAAAATTATAAGTAGCCTAGCAGTACCAGATCTTAAACTGTATCATAAAGCAGTTATTACCAAAACAATCTGGTATTGGCTAAGAAATAGAGTGGTAGATCAGTGGAATAGAATAAGTATGAATTACACTATAGTAAATGACTCTAGTAATCTAGTATATGATAAATCCAAAGATCCAAGTTTTTGTAACAAAAACTCATTATTTGACAAAATTGCTAGGAAAACTGGAAAACAGCATAGCAGAAAATCAACATAAACCAGGATTTCACACCATATACTAAAATAAGATCCAAATGGCTACATGATGTACACATAAAAGGTGACACCATAAGCAAATTAAGAGAGTGTGGAATAGTTTATCTGTTAGACTTATGGACAGGTGAAGAATTTAGGACCAACGAAGATATAGAGAACATTACAAAATGTAAAATAGATAATTTTGATTGTATAAATTAAAAAGCTTTTGTACAAAAAAAGCCATTGTAACCAAAATTATAAGGAAAGCAAAAAACTGGGAAAGAATTTTTGAAACAAGTATCTCTGATAAAGATCTCATTTCTCAAATATATAGACAACTGAGTTAAATCTATAAAAATACAAGATATTCCCCAATTGATAAATGGTCAGAGGATATGAATAGGCAGTTTTCAGATGAAGAAATAAAAGCTATTCATAATCATTTGAAAAAACTCTCTAAATCACTATTGATCAGAAAAATGCAAATTAAAACAACTCTGAGGTACCACTTCACACCTAGCAGAGTAGCAAATATAACAAAAATAAAGGAAAATGTTGGCTATTGGAAGGGCTGCGGGAAAACTGGGACACTAATTCACTGCTGGTGGAGTTGTGGACCTATCCAACCACTCTGGAGAGCAATTTGGAAGTAGGCCCAAAGGGCTATCAAACTTTGTATAACCTTGGATCCAACAATACCACTGCTAGATTTATACCCCAAAGACATCCCCAAAAAAGAGAAAAAGGCCTAAATGTACAAAAATATTTATAGCAGCTCTTTTTGTAGTAGCTAAAAATTGGAAATCAAAAGAATGCCCATCAATTGGGGAATGGCTAAACAAGCTGTGGTACATCATTGTAATGGAATATTATTGTGCTATAAGAAATGACAAGCAGGATGATTTCAGAAAGGATCTAGAAAGACTTGTATGAACTGATGTTTAGCGAAGTGAGCAGAACCAGGAGAACATTGTGCATAGTAACAGAAATATTGTTTGATGAAGAACTGTGAATGACTTAACTATTCTCAACAATACAATGATCCAAGACAATCCCAAAAGACTTATGATAAGGTATACTATCCACCTCCAAAGAAAAAAACTGATATTGATTGAACAGACTGAAGCATGCTATTTTTTACTTTATTTCTTTCATTTGTTCTTTTATTTGGGCTTTCTTATACAAAAGGACTAATATGGAAATGTTTTACACAATTGCACATGTATAACATATATCTGATTGTTTACCACTTCTGGGAGGGGGGTAAGGAGGGAGGGAGAGAGGAATAGAATAAAAATATGTATTATAAAAATATTATAAGTAGCCAGTTCAAAGTAGTAATAGTAGGAAGTAAGATTGCAAAGGGGAAACCTAGAAGTCCCATACAGACCATCCCAAAGATCAAAGCAAATCATATTAACCAAAAATCACATCCTGAGAACATGTGCTAAATGGGGGGGGGGGGGGCCCGGGAATCAATGGAGGCATTGCTCTCTGGGCCCTTTTGATATGTTAACCTCAGATAAATTCCAGACATCTGTGATAAGACCAGCAAAACACCAAAGGTTACTGATAACTTGAAGACGATGTGCACATGTTAATATTAAAGTTTTACTGAAAACTTTGAGGTGATCTATATATGGTAATGAACTAACCCCAAGGGGGCACAGATAGGAGTTAGTGTGTCCTCTACACACACAAAAAAATGATACTCAAATTCATCCCCCCCCATCCCAGCATTCCTCTATCTCCATGGGGTCCATTGCTTCCAATTCTAATCCATGGTTACACGAATGGTTCTCTGTGTCTCTCCCCATCCCCATCCTCTTCCCCACACTATTGGCCTTTCACCACTACCCTATCCCCTGTCCCCATACCTCCTCCCTTTTGCCACTTGTTTCTGCATTTTCTGTGCCACCATCTGTGCCTTATTACAGTGTGATAGCATCATCACTTCCTGCACCATCATGGTCTTTCCTGGTGAGTATTCAAAGAACTGGGCGTGGCTGCCCTCGTTTCATAATTTCATAAATTAATTAGTGACTCAGTACGTAACTTAGACCTTCCCCCCTTTTCTTTTTTCATGGGGTTTACTCTGGGAAGAAACATCCTTCTATGCATCTGGGAGTAGGGAAGGGAAGGCTGAGGGCTCCAGGTAGTTGGAACAGGCTGCTAGCATTGCTATTAACACTACCCAGGACCAAGGCTGAGACCGAGGCATGGGGTGGCGGGCCAGGCCAATGAGCAGGAGCAGAGACATTGGGACTGGACTTTCAGATGCTCGGCAAACTGCAGCTACCGGTGACAATGGACCAACAGGATTCATCCTCCCAGCTCCCCTGCTCTGTTTTGTCCAGTTCTTTGCAAGGGCTGTCCTGGAGGGTCCCAAATAATTCCTTCCTTTATTCTTTCTCATTGTCTGCTGACTAGAAGATGGTTTAGGGGCAGAAGATTGATCTGCTGCCTGAAAGGAGGATTCTGTGGTAGAAGATTTACATTTCCTTTATTTTGTTTTGTTTTACCTTATTTTAACAAACCATATGGCCACTGAGAAGACAATTTATCTGAGTCTTATGAATGAGATTGGTCAACAGAGAGGAAAATACAACAGACAGGTTGGAATGGAGCTAGAGACATAATAAGAGTTACATCATTTTTAATATAACGCATTATGTTTTGGAACTACTTTCTCGACCTGCCCCCTCCACTTCTCCCACCCCCCTCACACTGGCAGACTGGCATCCCACAGTGCAACTACATCCCCCACTACCACCATTCTCGGTTTTTTGTTTGTTTGTTTGTTTTTTTTGTAGGCAATGGGGGTTAAGTGACTTGCCCAGGGTCATACAGCTATTAAGTGTCAAGTGTCTGAGGCCGGATTTGAACTCAGGTACTTCTGAATTCAGGGCTGGTGCTTTAACCACTGCGCCATCTAGCTGCCCCCAACTACCACCATTCTCAAGGGAGCCCTGAGGGGTTAAGGAGTTGTTTGTCAAGTGGCATGGCCCACCCAATGCCTGAGCTTCCTGCCATGTTTATTAGAAAAAGGTATCTAGGGGCAGCTACATGGCACAGTGGATAGAGCACAGGCCCTGGAGTCAGGAAGACCTGAGTTCAAATGCGGCCTCAGGCACTTAACACTTACTAGCTGTATGACCCTGGGCAAGTCACTTAACCCCAACTGCTTCACAAAAAAAGAAGGAAAAAAAGGGTATTTACTAAAATAGTATACAGAACATCTATCTAAAAGTCTGATATACTTTTCCACAAGTACATGGAATTGGGATACTATTGTGCTGTAAGAAATGAGGGGAAAAACCATTTTAAACAGATGTGGAAAGACTTGCACAAACTGAGAGTGAAGTGGACAAATCAGAACGACTTATACTACAGCATCAATATTATGAAAGCAAACAATTTTGAAAGATTTAAGAACTCCAATCAACTAAATGATTAACCATGACTCTGGAGGACTGATAAAAAGGAAAGCTGCCTACTTCATGGCAGAGAGATGCTGGATTCAAATGCAGAATAAGAAATGCATTATGGGATGCAACCACTGGGAATGTTTTTTGCTTGATTGTTCATATGTGATATAGGGATTGTATATTTCTTTTTCCTTCCTTCCTTCCTTCCTTCCTTCCTTCCTTCCTTCCTTCCTTCCTTCCTTCCTTCCTTCCTTCCTTCCTTCCTTCCTTCCTTCCTTCCTCCCTCCCTCTCTCTCTCAGTCTCTCTGTCTCTGTGTCTCTCTGTCTCTGTCTCTGTCTCTTTCCCCTCCCCCCATCAACTCTCTTCTCTCTCTCCTACTTATTTTTTTCTTCTGTACCTTTAAGATTGAATCAGTCAGGGGCAGCTAGGTGGTGCAGTGGATAAAGCACTGGCCCTGGATTCAGGAGAACCTGAGTTCAAATCCAGCCTCAGACACTTTACACTTACTAGCTGTGTGACCCTGGGCAGGTCACTTAACCCCAATTGCCTCACTAAAAAATAAAAATAAATAAATAAAAAAAAGATTGAATCAGTCAGTGTAGCTACTGCACCACAAGCTATATGAGCTCTTCATGTGGTAAGTGGGAGTCAAGGTAGGGAAAGAGAATAGTTTAAGAATTTGTAGATGAGGACCAGCTATGGGAAACAGCTTTTGTTCATGAATATAGAGCTACCTGATGGTCAAATTATATACCATAACCCCTATTACGTTATTTATTTATTTATTTATTTATTTATTTTTTTTTTTTTGTGAGGCAGTTGGGGTTAAGTGATTTGCCCAGGGTCACACAGCTAGTAAGTGTTAAGTGTCTGAGGCCGGATTTGAACTCAGGTACTCCTGACTCCAGGGCCGGTGCTCTATCTACTGCACCACCTAGCTGCCCCCTATTACTTTATAATTACATTATAATATGATAAATAATTACTTTTTTAAGTGGAATCCTGCTTTCCTGTAGGTTTGCAGAAATAAAGGCATGAGATAGTTGTTCACCCCAAGTGGACAGACAGCTGACACCACTGCCACACAGATATTACAACTGTGGAATTTCCCTTTAAGAATTTGCTCTTGGGGGCAGCTAGGTGGCGCAGTGGATAAAGCACTGGCCCTGGATTCAGGAGGACCCGAGTTCAAATTTGGCCTCAGACACTTGACACTTACTAGCTGTGTGACCCTGGGGAAGTCACTTAACCCTCATTGCCCTGCAAAAAAAAAAAAAAGAATTTGCTCTTTTAAGATTTCCCATAAATGTATTTTTGGCCATTCAGGCTTCCTTAATCTCATCAAGGCCAGACTTAATATAAGGTAGAGAGGATACAAAGCAGCAACTCACATGTTTCAGGGGCCCCAGGAAGGACCTCATGTTGCCAAAGATTTCTGCACTTCTACCTCTGCTTGAATTTTTACTTTTAGGGATTCATGCCATAGTAAGCCTTCCCCTTCTCTTTATGGTCATCTTTTAAAATACAAATAAGACCTAGTGTGGTGACTGCACACCTGTAATGCCTATAGTTAGGGAAGGCTGAGGCTGGTAGATTATTAATTGAGCTTCCATACCAATATGGTAGGGGTGGGGGCAGGGATGTATAAGGAGGGGCTGATCAGCCCAGGTCAGAAACAGAGCAGATCAAAATAACACTGCTGGGTCAGCAGTGGGGTGGGGCTGTGAGTGACTGCTGAACTTTCAGCCTGATTAAGATAGAAAGACCCAGTCTCAAAAACCAAAAATCAGATATAAATAAGTATGTGAAGAGGTGTCTCTTGCCAACCACTAACATCTTAGTGTGAGAGAGTTTCTTTACTAAATCATTTTCCCCTCCTTTATAGGGAGGCCTGGGTGCCTTGATGAACTGGGCACCCATAGGCAGGAACTCTGGAGGATGGGAAATGAATAGAAGGTAGGCAGATGACTGGCGGTTTCCTTGGAAATGATAACAAGAGCCAATATATTCTACGTGTTTAGGAGTAGAAGAGCATGAGCCCAGCAGGGTAATCTCAAATTTAGCAGCTGGTTCAGTAGAATAGTGGCCAAAACAAGTGCAAGCCAGGGAGTGGAGAAGAGTCAACCCCTCTGGGAGTCTGTGGCTATTTGTGTACCTAAGGGATTCCTTCCTTTGTTCTGGTAACTGCCTTCTGTTTACTTATCCTGCTTATGACAGTAAAGGGCCTCAAAACTCGGGAATAGTGCCAACAGTCAGTATTTCTAGAAGGTTCCAAGTCAACAGCAAAAGGGAGGGGAAGGAGAGAAATGGGAAGGACAGCCAGATTACTTTTGTTGCAGTGTCTTCTTTCTTGCTCTCTTCTTCCATTTTCTGTTCATTTCTTTTTTGGAAGATTTCTTAACTGGTTATAAAGAAAGATAGCATCCTGCCTCTAATGGAATCAGGAGACTACGACACAGCTAGGAGCAGTGGGTGGAAGACACAAAGAGGTAAGTTTAAACTTGATAAAAAGGCGGGGAAAATCCTACCAGTGAGAGGAATTTAAGTGGGATGGCCTGCTTTGGGAAGTAGTTTGTTGTTTCTCTAGTGTTGTAGCACAGTGGATAGGGTACTCAAATTGGAGTCTAGAAGATCTGAGTTCAAATCCCTCCTCAAACTCTTAGTAGCTGTATGATCCTGGACAAAACACTTGACCTCAGTTTCCTTTTCTGTAAAGTGGGGATAAAAATAACACCTCCCAGGGTTGTTGTGAGAATCAACTGAGATCATATTTGTTAAAGGGCTTAGCACAGGGCAAAGTACCTGGCACACAGTAGGGCCTTAACTGATTGATTGATTGATTGATTGATTGATTGATTGATTGACAAAAGCTCCCTTCCTTCCTTTCCTTCTCTTTATGTGATATATTGCTAAGAAGATTCTTCTTCAGGTACAGGTGAGACATGATGACCTCTTAGGTCCCTTCCATGGTTGATCCTGTGGTTCTGATTCTGTGACCTAAGTTCATCTCCTAACTATTTTTTTTTGTCTTTTTTTTTTCCAGGGCAATGAGAGTTAAGTGACTTGCCCAAGGTCACACAGCTAGTAAGTGTCAAGTGTCTGAGGCCAGACTTGAACTCAGGTCCTCTTGAATCCAGGGCCAATGCTTTATCCATTGTGCCACCTAGCTGCTCCCCCCATCTCCTAACTATTAATCATGTGAGCAGCCCCTCTCAGCCTCAGTTTCCTCATCTATAATAATATTTGTACTACCTAACTCTCACCGAGCTGCTGGGAGGGAATCATATTATTAAACTATGATTCCTAGAAAGATGAGTTATTAGTATTATTTGCTTTCTTACTGTTCTGGTCATCCATGTTTTCTCCATCCTCTGTTAGGCTCTTTTCCTGTTCCAATCTCCATTGTTACCCTAACTAAACACCCCTATTTCAAAAGGGAGTGGGGAAATCATGTTAGGAAAAGGGCAGCTAGGTGGTGCAGTAGATAGAATGCTGGAGCTGGAGGCAGGAAGAATGAAGTCCAAAACTGGCCTCAGACACTTTGGCAAGTTACTCAACCCTGTTTGCCTCAGTTTCCTCATCTGTAAAGTAATTGGGAGAAGGAAATAGCAAGCCATTCCAGTATCTTTGCAAAAAAAAAAAGAGAGAGAGAGAGAGAGAGAGCCTCAATGGGGTCATGAAGACAAGCGGAAAAAACTGAACAGCAGCTAGTGAAGGAAGGGCCCTGCCCAAAGGGAGGCTCTCTTAACCAAAAAGTGTAAGCAGAACCAACTAAATTCAAAACTGTGATGGACACTTTACTTTCCTTCCCTCTGTCTCTCTTCCCCCACTCAAGGATCCCTTATTTCATCTATCTTAAATGTCCACTATTCTGAGCCTCTTTCCTGCTTCCTTCCTATCAAAATCTGCTCTCCCAGAAAGCAGTTGATAAATGGTTCAACAAAAGGTCAAGAATACCAAGGAAACTAATGAAAAACAATGCACCGGATGGTGGGCTAAGCGTACCAAATTTGAAGCTATACTATAAAGTGGTAGTCATCAAAACTATTTGTTACCAGATAAGAAATAGAGTGAAGGATCAATGGAATAGGCTAGGCACAGGAGACACAGTAGTAAATGACTATAGTAATCTACTGTTTAATAAACCCAAGGACTCCAGCTTCTAGGATAGGAACTCAGTATTTGACAAAAACTGCTGGGAAAACTGGAAGACAGTATGGCAGAAACTAGGCATAGAGCAACATCTTACACCACATACTAAGGTCAAATTGAGTACATGATTTAGACATAAAGGGTGATACCATAGGTAAATTAGGAGAGGAAGGAATAGTTTATCTCTCAGATCTATGGAGAGGAGAACAATTTATGATCAAACAAGAGATAGAGAATATTATGAAATGCAAAATGGATGATTTTGATTACACTAAATTAAAAAGGTTTTGTACAAACAGAAGCAATGCAGCCAAAATTAGAAGGGAGGCAGAAAGCTGGGAAACAATTTTTACAGCCAGTGTTTCTGATAAAGGTCTCATTTCTAAAATACATAGGGAACTAAATCAAATTTATAAGAATGCAAGTCATTTCCCAATTGAGAGATGGTCAAAAGATATGAACAGGCAGTTTTCAGATGAAGAAATCAAAGCTATCTATAATCATATGAAAAAATGCTCTAAATCACTATTGTTAGAGAAACACAAATTAAAACAACTCTGAGGTACCACTTCACACCTATAAGATTGGCTAATATGACAAAAAAGGAAAATAATAAATGTTGGAGAATGTGGAAATTTATTTTGATTTGGGGACCCTACCTTTAGGCTGAGATTAGAAAGCCTTAGGCCCTCAGGGTCTCTTCTGTGTGGGAGGTGCTGGTGCCCCTCCCCCTCTGCTTCAGCTGAGCCCAAAAGCCCCATGGGCTGTACAAGAGGCCAGGTCAGACAGCTAGTGGGGGGAAAGCCCCCAGCTCCCTCCTCCCTGAGCAGAGCTATCCAACAGATCCTGGGTTTGTCCAGGCTGGGCTCTGGCATAGCCTGTGCTGAGGCACATGAGGCTGGAGGGCACCCCACACACACACCAGCCGCAGCCCTGGCTGGCATATTAGCTTGGTCTGTGGAGGTGCAAAAAGCCCTGAGATTTGAGTGGAGATAAGAAAGATATATATAGACCTGGGGGTTAGACAGATAGGGGACTGACTAGGAGCAAGGATGAAAGGCCAGCAGACAAGATTAGAGGGGCGGCAAAAGAGAGGCCGAAGGGCAGACTGACAGAGCAGAGAGACAGAAGGTCGGTGAGAGAGAAACACAGGGGTTCAGCAGTGGCAGTAAGGAGAGGAAAGTTAGAAGCAGGGGGATTTACAAAGTGAAAGGGGCTCAGAGTTAGAATAAAGTACCTGAGTGCCCTAAAGCAGGAGGCGGCTAAGGCCCTGATTGTTTTAAAGAAGGTCCAGGTGCAGCAGGTGGGAAAGAGACGTAGTGGAAAGAGACGCACCCCGATGCAGTCAGGTTGTACATTTTATTTCCCTGTGTTCTTAATTTTAAATAGTATCTCATAAATAAACTCTGCTTTGATTATTTAGTTAAGAGGATTCTTAATATTTTGCTTATCAATTTGGGAGTGGAGCAGTGTGGTGGAAGTTTATAAACGGCCCATGTTAAATTAATAGCAGTCAGATAGCCAAATAGTCAACAGTCCCAGAATTAGTCCTCCAGTCAGATTAGCCCCCCAAATTAGGCTAGTCATCAAAAATATCCTACAAGAAGCTGTGGAAAATTTGAACTATGCCCAAAGGGCTATGGTACTGTGCATACCCTTTGACCCAGTAATACCACTACTAGGTCTGTATCTGAAAGAGATAAAAAAAAAAGGAAAAGGACCCACATGTACAAAAATATTTATAGCAGCTCTCTTTGTGGTGTCAAAGAATTGGAAATTGAGGGATTGTCCATCAATTGGAGAATGGCTGAACAAATGATATATGAATGTAATGGAATATGATTGTGCTATAAGAAATGATGAGCAAACAGATTTCAGAAAACCCTGGAAAGACTTAAGTGGACTGATGCTGAATGAAGTGAGCAGAACCAGGAGAACATTATACACAGTAACAGCAACATTGTGTGATGATCAACTGTGATAGACTTGGCTCTTCTCAGCAGTGCAATGATCCAAGACAGTTCCAAAGAACTCATGATATAAAATGTTCTCCACGTTCAGAAAAAAAAGCTGTGGGTTCTGTATGCAGATTGTACCATACTGTTTCTACTTTTTTGTTGTTTTTTTTTCTTTTTTTAGGTTTTCCCCTTGTGTTCTAATTCCTTTCTCACAACATGACTAATGCAGAAATATATTTTTACAAGGTAAATGGTTCAAGTAAATACAGTTAGGATATGTGAATAGGGAACTCTCTCTCTCAGTGCAGGAATTCTCTTCTCAATCCTCTATCTGTGAGGGTAACCTGTCGATGACCCTGTAAATAAATCTTAGGGGTTGCCTGAGGTCATGGAGCTTATCCAGAGTCACTCACCCACTACCATGCTGGCCTCTTAAACTGTTTGTACTAATAAACAAATAACTGCTAGTATAAAACATTGACTTTCCCAAGGGTATCTGCATGTTGATGAGAACCAAAGTTTTAAAATATTGAGATGCAGGAGAAAACTTGCATGAATTGATGCAAAGTGAAGTGAATAGAACCAGGAAAACAACAAACGCAATGACTACTCAATGTAACTGGAAAAAAACAACAAACTGAAAGTCCTAAGAAATAACAATGTCCAATCTTTACCCCCAAAAAGAGATATGATAAGGCGCCTACTTCTTTGCAAAGGTGAGGACTACGAGTGGAACACTACATATAAATATACATACATATGTACACCTATATATGTATGGATAGATGTGGATATGTATATATAGAGAGAGGAGTGTGAGAGAGAAATGAAGGTGAGGTAAAAACAAAATTTTTTTTAATTAAAAAATCAAAACTTTAAACCAACAGCATAAAGTAGACTTTGAAGCTCTAGCAATTAGGTACTGTCAGGCAGCAAAATTATTTTTAGAGCAGTCAAAAGAAATAATTTTCTAAGGATACTGAGACTGCAAGACTAGCCTAAACTTTTACTTAATAAACTTTAACTTTATTTTTTCATTTTGGACCTAAACACCACCACCCCAAAAAGAAAGCGCATCTCCATAAAGACGGAAGTTACAAATATAATTGAATATGAAACTGTGAATCTCCACTTCTTTTTGTTATTTCCATTTTTAAAGTATACAACAAATTCCATGCTTCAATTTCAAAATTGTACTGCTTATCTATGCATTCTTCTGAATTGCCTTCTGTTCTATTTTTTAAAATAAATCTGTCCCTCAACTAGCCCCATCCCATTAAGCAGATTTTTTAAAAATTGTTCAATACATATCTACATAGTCCAGTTTTTTTTTTAATTCCTGTTATTAATGTCTAAACAATAGCTCTTTCTGTATTTCAAGTTCATTACCACTCTGTCAGGAGAAAAGTGTTGTTTCATCTTCATTCTTTTAGTCTTGTGGTTTACCTTTGGATCGATCAGAGTTCTAAAGTCTTTTTTTTTTTTGTGGGGCAATGAGGGTTAAGTGACTTGCCCAGGGTCACACAGCTAGTACATGTCAAGTGTCTGAGTCCAGATTTGAACTCAGGTCCTCCTGAATCCAGGGCCGGTTCTTTATCTAAATAAAGTCTTTTAAAGTTGTTTTTCTCTATAAAGTTTTGTTGTATAGATTATTCTCCTGGTTCTGCTTTCTTCATTCTACATCAATTCATAAAAGTTTTCCAAATTTTCTCTAAAACTATCCATTTCATAATTTTTCATGCTATGATAATTTATATCATATCATATATCATATCATATCATATTATATTATATGTGGTACATATAAAATGTTTATACCACAATTTGTTCAGCCATTCCCCAATAGGAGAACTCCTAAGTTTCCAATTTTTCGCTGTCACAAAGGGTTCCTATTTCTGTCCATATGCATCATTTTCCTCTTTCTTTTAATTCTTTGGAGTACAGACCCAGAAATGAGTGGTATATAACTGGTATGAACAGAAACTTTCAGGGAATAGTTCTAAATTGTTTTCTGGAATAGCTAGACCTATTCACAGCTCTACCAATAATGTTGTAAAGTACCAGTATTCTCACAGCCCCTCCAACATTTCATTTCCTCTTTTTTCCTCTTTGCCACTCTGATAGCTATGAAGTGGAACTTTAAAATTGCTTTAATTTACATTTCTGTAATTGCCAGCAATTTAGGGCATTTTTTTTCATATGATTGTTGATAGCTTGGATTTCTTCAGGAAATTCGTATGCTTTGACTATTTATTGGGGAGTGACTCTTAGTCCTATAAATTTGAATCGGTTCCTTATATATTTTGGAAATGAGACTTTTATCAAAGAAACATGTTGCAAAAATTTCTTTCCCAAGTTATCTGTTTTTCTTCTGATTTTTACTACATTGTTTTTGTCCACTTGTATTTCAGTCATTTCTGACTCTTCATGAACCCATTTGGGGGCTTTCTTGGCAAAGATACTGGAGAAGTTTGCTATTTTCTTCTCCAGCTCATTTTACAGATAAGGAAACTGAGGTAAATAGGGTTAAGTGACTCACCCAGGGTCACCTAGCTAGCAAGGGTCTGAGACCAGATTTGAACTCAGGAAGATGAGTCTTCTTGACTCCAGGCCAGCACTCTATTGACTGTGCCACCTGGCTGCCATTTACCACATTAGATATATGCAAATTTTTTAATTTTACATAATCCAAATTATCCATTTTATCTTGTGTGAGCCTTTCTGTCACATCGTCATGAACTCTTCCCTTTTTATTTGCTTTATATTTTGGTGGAGTACCTTAGATTATTAATACAAGGATCTGAAAGGTGACTTCCTCTTTGCTGCCACCTTTTTTCAGCCTTTCAAACCAGAAATGGAGGCTCAAGGGGGTTACCTAGACCAGTGGGCTTCAGAGGGTATGTTGTGTGTATGTGGTAGTAGGGTGGGCTGTTAGGGAGGGATGGGGAATGTGTGCCACTGCTCCAGGACTTTCCACACGGTTCTGGAGACTTTAGGTCAGCTAGATGGGAAAGAGTATAAACTAGAGGAACAGAATGCTCATGCTTCCCTAAAATGACACTGGTTCCTAGAATCCAAGGTTCCTGCCTTGATATCAAGAAATGTAGCAACATTAAATATGGAGGTGGCCACATCTGACTACTCTTTGACTACTCCTAGAGTTTGTCCAGGAAGTGAATTGCAAAAACACAAATTAGCAAGAGCAAGTTTATATCCTCAACTGAGGTCAGTGCTTCAAAGAGTCTTCATTTTAATCTTGTGACTACTCTCTTTACTAACATCAAAACCCTTAGCAGACAGTTTCATGAGCTGCTGTGGTCAGCTGTGGTGACTAGGCCTCTGATGATGAGCCCTTCTGAACTCAGCTCACTTGGCCCCCAGGCAGCCTGAAACCTTTCCAGATTGGTAGGACCTTTGAGAACACATTGTCCAATTGGCATAACCCTTGGCTCTGGGTCACTCACCTTCATGTCTCAGAGGAAGCATGCACCGGGGTCACCTTCTTATAGCAAAGGTGGAGCAGTTTAAGAGAGGCACCCTGCCCTAATGGAGAGGTGGCCTAGAGAGATCCAGGAAGGACCAAGTTCAAATCCCCCATATAACCTAGCTTTGTGACCTTGGGCAAGTTTTTTAACCTCTGGGTGTTCCAGGAAATATTCAAACACTGTAAGTCAGATCTGTAAGGGTGAGGGGAATTGACCCTCCACTCCCACCCGACCTCTACCTCACCGTCCTAATGAAACCACAAGTCTATTTTTTATTTTTTTATTTTTAGTGAGGCAATTGGGGTTAAGTGACTTGCCCAGGGTTACACAGCTAGTAAGTGTTAAGTGTCTGAGGCCGGATTTGAACTCAGGTCCTCCTGAATCCAGGGCTGGTGCTCTATCCACTGCACCACCTAGCTGCCCCCAAGTCTATTTTTTTCAAACTAAATTAAAGAGTTTATAAGAAAGCTGCCACATACAACTGGTGATTTAACTTCCAAAATGGTCATTTTGCTTGATTTTGTTCTCTGATAAATAGCCAAATGCAAGATCCTGTGGGGGTGTTGCAAAGGAAGTGGAAAGTTGAGACTATCTGGTAAGTAAATAAGGAAATGGATGGTCAAAATGATAGAGTGGGGGGGAAGGATTCTGGGAGTTAGATGGTCAAAATGAAGTCCAACTAAAACTCAGTCTTCTTCACTGCTTTCTACATCTTCTGCTTGGGTGATACCCTTCCTTATTAAATATCCTGAACCTACAGAGTTTGTTGAAAATAAAAAATATCACTCTACAGCTTGGACAGTGGAGGGAGGAAGCCTGAGTTTGTTCTGTCTCCCTTCTCTTGGCAATTTCCCTCCCTAGCAGTATGGCCTGTCCTCCCAGAGCACTATTCTATACTCCAAAATTATTATTTCTTCCTTTTCACATCTATAATATCAGAGGCAGAATTTGAACTTGGGTCTTAAGTCTAGTATTCAATGCACCTTGTCACCTAGCTGAATAACTATATCTTTTGCATCTTTACATTCCCCTCAGTACCTAGTACTGGACTGTGCAGCAATATTTTAATAGATATTAATCATTTCTCTATATGTCACTATCATAATGCTGACATTAAAATTTCTTTTGATATGTATTCCATTAAAATCCTACTTGGCTGCCTTGTGGTGATGGGGAGGTGATTCTGGGTTCACAAAGGCTATGCCAAGAGAGCACAAGCCTTGGCAGGTTTTGCCAAACTGGAAAGTCTTCACATATGGGCCTGGTTACTAACATTTGTGTACAATGGATGTGAGTCAAAGTCTAATGTGAGAATTTGTGCAGCTGGGGCCCCAGGAAAAACATAAATATAAATTCTGGAAGGAGGAGTCAATGCTACTGTGAGGGAAAAGATTTTCTAGCTGGAGTTTGGGGTCCCCAATGGTCCATTGTGGTTATGTTCTAATATAAGGATAATTCTTATAGTATCTCAGCGCAAATATCAGAGAGAGAGGTAAAATAGAGTCAAAAAACAGAAAAGGAAAAACATAATCAAGCTGCCCAGGTAGAAACTGCCCAGACTTGTCCTGCTCCCAAACCAGTCTTAAAGTTGGTGTGTTATTTGCCAAGCATGGCCAACCCCTGGCAGAACTATGACTGTGACCTCCCTTTTCTTTGCCCCTCTCCCATGTCTTGTAACCCTCGCCCCCTACTACATCCATCAGACACCAGGTGCCCTTATACTGCTCATTGGATGGGCTGCCTCTCCCTAAGGCTGCTCTTTCGTGAGCAGTCTCTCATAATTCTGGCAAACATCAGAACTCCTATTTCCTTAGGGTCAGGATCTCTGCTACCTGCCAGCAGCAAAACAATCTGATTTTTAAAATTCACTCTAATGTTAGAATGACCATGAATGTGGTCATTCTTCTGGGTGGCATTTCCACTTTTTGAAAATTTTGCCCATCAGATCAAAGGAATTATTTTCTAATAGTGGAGACTGGTCGTATGATTTTAGTGGGGAGATATGTCTCTGTAGAGACAAAGAGATTATAACTAGCTGTGTGACCCTGGGCAAGTCACCTAACTCTCATTGCCCTGCAAAAAAAAAAATGTGGCGGCTAGGTGGCACAGTGGATAAAGTACCGGCCCTGGATTCAGGAGTTCCTGAGTTCAAATCCGGCCTCAGACACTTGACACTTACTAGCTGTGTGACCTTGGGCAAGTCACTTAAGCCCCATTGCCCTGCAAAAACAAAACAAAACAAAAAAAGAGATTATAGAGGCAGAAGCAGAGAGAGAGGTCAAGATAGAGATAAGCATAGAGATGATAGAAAAAGGGAGATCTTTCCCACTTCCTCAGTCTATATAGCACCTTGGTGACCTATGGTGTCAAAGTTAGGGGCAGGTCCCCAGGGTCCTGGCTAATCCTTACATTCCAGAATGTCAGCCAAACAATGAAGGGATAATAAGAGTTTTTCTTGGCAACGAGAACTATCAAGAACTACTAAATAGTTTTAGAAATTTAATGCCTATTAATTTCTCAAGTAAATAAGATGTCCCCTGTTTTAAAGAAATTCCCACATAAAATAGGTATGTTAGAGGGTAGCTACATAGAGAGTATTAGCTTTACAAAAGTGTTCCCCGAAGGATGCGGTGAGCTCTTCTGCTAGTTATTAGCTTTGTGATCTTGGGCAAATTAATTGGCATTATTTAACCTCTCTGACTCTCCCTGGCTTACTTCATCTTCAAAAGGGGAGCTGTAAGGCTCCAAATGATCTCTTGAGGTCCTTTCCAGTGATGATTCTGTGAATTAAACACATACATCTATTTACAAAAGTTAATTTTTGTTCTTTTTTTCTTTTTTTTTTTTTGTGGGGCAATGGGGGTTAAGTGACTTGCCTGGGGTCACACAGCCAGTCAAGTGTCTGAGGCTGGATTTGAACTCAGGGCCTCCTGAATACAGGGGCCGGTACTTTATTGGCTGTGCCACCTAGTTGCCCCAGTTAAATTTCATGGGATCATGGATTTAGAGCCGGAAGGGAACTTAGAAGTCATAGAGTGCCAATCTCTTCCTTTTACAGATGAGGAACTGAAGTCCAGAGAGATTATGAGTTGTCCAAGGTCACCTAGCTAATGAGTAGCTGCAGCAGAATTTGAACCAAGGATTTCCTGACCCTAAGTCCAGGGCATTTTTCAAGTATGTTGTCAGGCTGCTATCTAAAGTGAACATGTGTTGTCATATAATTTCTTCCTTGCCTTTCAGAGAAGTTGAGGATAAGGTTCTACTCCAGCTATGGTAATTAAATATGTGTTGCTGCATTTCATTAGCACAAGATAATTGGCCTGATCAAGTTAGAGGCAGGTAGGGTCGTTGTGAGAATCAAGTGAGATAATATCTATTAAAAGTGCTTAGCACAGTAGGTGTTACATAAAACGCTTCTTCCCTCCTCTCCCTCTCACTCAAATTGTTACATTACCTGTATTCTTCCTCCTGAAGTTTCAAGGTTTTGGTTTTTTATATTGGATAAGCTATGTGCTCTCCTACATATGGGGATGTGGCTAAAAGAAAATAGCTAGCTAGCATTTATATAGCCCTTTACAGTTTGCAAAGCACTTTTCAAATATTTCATTTGCGCCTTCGACAATCCTTGGTAAGGAGGTGCTTCCCCATTTTACAGATAAAGAAACTGAAGCAGAGAGTTTATGTGACTTGGCCAGTCAAGCAACTAGTAAGTGTCTGAGGCAGGATTTGAACTCATGTGTTACTGATTGCTGGCCTATTGCTCTTATCTACTGTATCACCTAGCTGCCACAGTGCTGAAAACGATGATGATTAGTGACCTGTTTTCAGTTTATGCTACATTTTCCAAGTCAGGGAACCTAGGTGGTGCAGTGGATAGAGTGCCAGGCCTGGAGTCAGGAAGATTCATCTTGGGGCAGCTAGGTGGCAAAGTGGATAGAGCACCAGCCCTGGATTCAGGAGGACCTGAGTTCAAATCCAGCTTCAGACACTTAACACGTACTAGCTGTGTGACCCTGGGCAAGTCACTTAACCCCAATTGCCTCACCAAAAAAAAAAAAAAAAAAAAGGAAGATTCATTTTCCTGAGTTCAAATATGGCCTCAGATACTTACTAGCTATGTGATCCTGGGCAAGTCACTTAATCCTGTTTGCCTTAGTTCTTCATCTGTAAAATGAAGTGGAAAAGGAGATGACAAACCACTTTGCCAAGAAAACCCCAAAAGGAGACACAAAGAATTGAGCATGACTGAAGCAACTCAACAACTTCCAAGTCACACCTTGGAAATGTACAACTTACTCAGCCATTCTCCACACTAACCTAAACTTAGAATTTCTTTTAATGTCTGATTAGATCTTTAGTCTGAGGAAGTCTTTGAGAGAGATTTCACAAACTAGTTGATTTCTGGATGGGGAAGTAGAAAATGGGAAAACCCCTGGTCCTGATTCAATAATTAATTATTAATACAAGAGAGAAATAATCATTTTTCTCAGAGGATCAAACGAAATAAATGCAACATAAAAAATCATTGTACTCCTTAGAGCACCGTGTAAATATCAGCTATTATTATTATTAAACATGAAATCTATGTACAAATATTTGGACTTTTATCCTTTACTGTGATTTGTTGTTGTTGAGTCACTTCAGTCCTATCTAATTCTTTGTGACCCATTTTGAGGTTTTTTTGGCAAAAATAACCAGAGTGGTTTTCTATTTCCTTTTCCAGTTCGTTTTACAGAAGAAGAAACTGAGGAAACGGGGTTAACTGACTTGCCCAGGGTCCCACAGCTAGGAAATGTCTGAGGCCAGATTTGAACTCAAGAAGATGAATCTTCCCAACTCTGGGCTTGGCACTCTATCCACTGTACCACCTAGCTGCCCTTTACTGGAAGACAGTGGGAGAATTGTGGAAGCTCTTGGAGTAGGGAATTAAAAATATAAATTATATCGCTGAGTCATATATATGATTGTCCCAGTTTCTTCATCTATAAAATGAGATTAACTATATTTATGTTATGTACCTCTGTATACTTTAAAGTTCTATACAGCTATAAGCTATTATTTCTGTTATCTGGCTCAAAGGAAGACAGCCTTGACTTGTCTCCAGAATATTGAACTAGAAGCAAAGGGTAGAAATTGAGCAATTGACAATTTTGGTTCTAGTAAGAAAAAAACTACCTAACAAGCAAGAACTATCCAACAAGGGAATCTATTTCCTTGAGGGGTAGTGGGTCATCCCTAAGCAAAGGTCTTCAGGTGGAGGATGGATGACGTCTTGGGGATGTCATAAAGCCTGCCATTAGATACAGGTTGCAGTAGATGGCCTCTGACATCTCTTTCAGTTCTGAAATCCTGTAGTTCTGTGATTCCCTGAAAGCATCTTCTACAATTAAGGTAGCAAGGGTGCAAATCCCTTGTACATCTCTCTTGAAATGAGCTCTTGAGAATTAATTAGTGTCTGAGAAGTGCTTTGAGATACTCAGAGATGTAAAAAGCCCAGGATCTAATGATATATCTTACATAGCATCATTTACTCATGGCTTTCCAAACACTTGCTAATGCTCATTAACATATGCAATATGCTTACCATGTTATTAACTCCATTTTATAGGGGGAGGGGGGAATGGGCCATTAAATTACTTGACCAAGGAAAATCTTAAGATCACTCACTAGTCAGAACTAATAAGAGTTTTCTTCTCTGGAACGCACACTCTTGTCACAGTGAAGAGTCACTATCCTAGAGAAGTCTGTATCTCTACTTTCCTGCAGTTCCTCCCTTTTGCAATGCTGGTAACTGTGAGGGCCACCCTATTGTTGCTAGGGCCTACCTGACAAAAGGGTCTCCGTGTTTTATCACTGACTGACCAACCCATCTCTGTTCCAGGAAGTTCCAATAACTGGTAGTTAGCTTCATTTAGGTCATTAGTGAAAGGCTCTTCTGTGTATACGGAGTTTGGCAAAGTTCATCCAAACTAGGAATGCAGGGTTAGCAATTAAGGGGCATCGAAGTCTGGGCCACCCACTGATTGACTGCCTGAGGTCCCCTTCCCACATGGTCCCTGTGAATCTGCCCAGCCACAACAATCAGATATGAAGGTGGAGACCCAGAGTTGTGTTCTTTGAGATACGCTATCCCACCTGTGCTTGCCTAGGGGAGCGAAGGGTAATAAACTGCCTGAATTCTGATCCTTGCTACCTGTGTTCCTTCTCAGTACCTCAGTTCAAACTTGGAGATACCACAGCAATGATAATCACATATTCTCCTATATCCCAGATATATAGAACCTGATATAGAATCAACTATAAACATTTATTAAGCACCTACTATGTGCTAGGTACTGTGTGTTAAACACTAGAGATACAAAAAGAGGCAAAAGGGAGTCCTGTCCTCAAGAAGCTTACAATCTAATGTGAAAAGAAATAGACTTTTATTAGCATTATTACGTCTTTGTTTTTTTGCCATGTCATTGGGAATTAATGTTAATTAAGTTGGAATTAATAATAATAATAATACCTTAAATTTCTACAGCACTTTTCCATTTAAGATGTGTTTTCCACAAAAGATCTGGGTTTGAATCATAGCTTTGCCCCCTTCCTACCTGTGTGACCTTGTACAAATTATTTAACCTCTCTGCACTTAACTTTGCTCTTTGAAAAAGTCTGGGAGTTGGATTAGATGATTCTAAATTCTCCTCCATCTCTAAATCTATTGTTATTATTATTCTTCCCATTTTACAGCTAAAAATTGAGAGGCTTAGTAACTTCCTACCATGATACAACTAATAAATTATGGAGCCATAAGTAGAATCTAACTCTTCTACCCAACCCATTATACTTCACATTACACAATACTAAGGCCTTCTACCCCACTAAAGGTATGATATTGGATAATAAGATATACTCAGCTCCATTACCTTTTAAAAAAAAGTTTGTGTGTGTTTTTTTAATCCAACCCTCCTCCAAATTGGTGAGATTTTTTTTCTTTATAAGCCTAAATATAAGAAATGATCATAATGCTAATGTCTACTCTGAGAGGCTATTTCTTGTTTCCCTTCTATACTTTGGAATATCTGTGATGTTGTGGGCAATCCCTCCACTGATACAGATTACAAACACGATATATAGGATAATAAATTTAGAGTTGGAAAGGGCCCTTGGAAGTCATTGAATCCAAAACCTCCATTTTCCTCATAAACTGAGGACCAGAGACTCCAAGTGACTTACCCAGGGTTATATAGCTAATAAGTGTCTGAGGCAGAATGTGAATTCAGTTCTTCCATCTTTCTACTCTGTCGCATGCATGTCCACATTTTCCCACGAAGCCTCTGTAGAGGACCTAATTAAATAAATTAAAGCTAAGCTGAAAATGAATAAATTGAAATTATGACAATAACTTTCCTCTCCTATTACGAAGAATTATACTTTTTCCATATGCCAACATTCCATTCACAGACTTAATTTTCCTCCTCTATGAACTGGTTTTCTTTACACCATTAATTGTTTTGCATTATGGATATAAGTTCAGCAAAACCATATAACTTCCCCATAATAGGGTTGCACTGTTTTCTCCTCTCTCTGTCTGTCTGTCTGTCTCTCTCTATACACACACACACACATGCGTACCCCCCATACACATACACCCCTTCATTTGTGTGTTCTGAACATTTTCTTAAATCACTTTTGATACAGCTCTAAATTTCTACTGCTTACGACCCTATGTGCTTAAAAGAGATGTTGTTCAGTCGTTTCGGTCATGTACAATTCTTCATGATCCCATTTGGAATTTTCTTGGCAAAGATACTGAAGTGGTTTGCCATTTCCTTTTCCAGCTCATTTTATAGATGAGGAAACTGAGGCAAAAGGGGTTAAGTCAAACAGGGTCACAAGGCTAGTGTCTGAGGCTGGATTTGAACTCAGATCTTCCTGAGTCCAGGTTCAGCTCTCTATCACTGTGCCACCTACTTGCTCTTTAAATGGGATAATTGTATTTTATAACCTTTTAAAAATGTAATAAAATTAAATGAGATACTTTTATTTTATTACTTTTTAAAAAAATAAAATATATAATGAATTTAACTTAATCTTGTCCCCAAGACCCAATTTAGCAAATTGATTTAACTAACTAGTCAGTTAAATCAATTGAACTAAAAGACAATTAAAAGAATCCTCTGATAAAGTCAATAAAAAACCTAGTCAATGAATGACAGATAAAATTAGTTTGGGGCAGCTGGGTGGCGTAGTGGATAGAGCACCGGCCTTGGAGTCAGGAGGACCTGAGTTCAAATCCAGCCTCAGACACATAACACTTACTAGCTGTGTGACCCTGGGCAAGTCACTTAACCCCAATTGCCTCACTAAAAACAAAACAAAACAAAATAAAATAAAATTAGTTTTATTAAACTGGTAAGTTCAGTGAAAATAGTAGAACTGGTTTGGTGGAACCCAAAATGGTGGGACACAGAACTGGAACCCAGGTTTTGAGATTATCAGTATTCAAGCATTAACTTTTTCTAGTGTGGGAGGGGTGGTGATGGTAATCCAAAGTCTTCAGGTGACAATGAAGCCAAGTTTTCATGTTCTTGTGCTGCTCCCCCTCCTGGGACCACCACTCAAGGATGCGACCCAGATCCAAGCACCAGCAAAACAACAGAGTCCCACCTCAGCACCAGCAAAGAGACTCCTGTAATCTCTTCAGCTGCTGCCACAGCTGATTCAGAGGCTCCCAAGGCCTGGTTTGCTGGCACGGCCTGTGCTGGGCTGTGCTCCATTCTCACCCTGGTACAACAGACTTTTCCGCCGACCTTCTAAGTTGTCTTTGACTGGAAAATTATTTCACCCCTTCTTTTTGTGGGCTCTGCTTCTCCAGGAAGTGTCTTATGGCATTATTTGAAGGTATTTGGAGGAGTCTTGGGGAGAGCTCAGGCAAGTCAGTGTCTTTCCTCTACCACCTTGGCTCCGCCCCCTTCTTATTGTCTTAATAAAATGACTGGAAAACCTTCTTCCCACTGGGAAAGGTGAACAAACTGAAGCAAACAGCTCAGCACCAGTTTGACTTCCTAATAATTTTCCTTAAGAACTGCTGCACATTCCTAGATCAAAGATATTGTGAGCTGGCAAATGTGAAATAGAAAGGGAAATAATTGCAAACTGGGCACATGACTCAACAAGAACAATACTATCATAGCTCTAAGATATAACAAGATAATTTCACACTATAAACAATAATGTTAGCAACACCCCCAGTGGTGGGGAGTGGGAACATGATGTGCTTCAATCTTTTGGCTCTTTTTCCAAACTGAAAGAAGAAATCAGCGAATAATCAGTATAATGATCTATGTGGCACAAGGATCTGAACATCCTTCAGGTCCTGCTTTCTGGAATATGATGTTACCTGGGAGATATTACTTAGACAATATTGTTAAGTGAGGATAAAACACAATGGTGATGAGATTGGACTAAATCATTTCTAAGGTCCTATGAAGTGCTAAATCCTGAAATCCTGTAACTATCACACCATCTGATCATATTTGATGATTCTGTCTCCATGGCCAGCTCCTTTGAAGGGAACTACAATGCATAATCCTCATCAGATGGCCAAGCAGGAGGAGGCAACAATGGGTTTACACAGAAGGAATTTAGAATTTGTAGAAAGGGAAAGGGAAAAGAAAGGAAGTAAAATACAAGGGAATAGTGAGGAAGAAAGAGTGACTAAAACACTGACAAGAGTGAGGATGGACGAAGGGGGAGACAGAAAAGAATGTTGCAGGGAGTGGTAAATGTAGCCAACAGGTTTGTCATGGGTGCCAATTAGTGGCATCAGTTCCACAGGACGTCTACACCTTGGTATATCATTGCACTTTGACAAACATTATCAAGAGGCTAGTGTAAGATACTTCAAGATAGTGAAGATAGTGAAACAAAAATACAATTGTACTTGCCCTCCCAGAGCAAACTTTCTTTTAGGGACAGGGCAGACACACATATACGAGGTGACTTGGGGGAATCAAATCAGAGTCATAAAACGTTCATGGAAGAAGTGGGTCTTGAGTTGATCCTTGAAGGATGATGAGGATGATAAAATCAGAGATGAGGAAGAAATCCATTTCAGATTTGTGCAAGTGCCCAAGGAGGCGATGGAATGCAGACTTAGGAAACACCTTGAAGTCCAGCTCAGCAAGAACAGAGAGTACAGGAAGGAGAATAATGTTTACACATTAAAGCTATAAAGGTAGAGTTGGAGCTACATCTTCTGTTTAGTAGGCAGAGAATATGGCGTTGGATATTATTAGCTAATATTTGCAGATTCCCTGAGCAGATTTGTATGCAGATGTAATTACTAATTAACCAGACTCTTGCCCCACTTGGGGACTGGGAAAAGGATGGGGTTCTATAGGGTGGGTGGCATAGCAAGAAACTCTAGAAGTTACAGAATTAAAAATATTTTTGTTTGAAGAGATCTCAAAAGTAGCCTACCAGAATGGGAATCTCTGTTGTGGGAATATTGTGACAGAGTTGCCTGCTTGAAAATTTTTGCTTGGGAATCCCAGAATTTGAATTTAAACCACCGCTACTGTTATTTCCAAATCACTAGGTGCAATTACTTTCATTCACATCTTGGCACAATGCACACATTATGATCTCCTGTGCTTGAATGCCTTGTCAGCCAATATTCAATCAACAAACAATTATTAATCTTGCACTTTGTGTCTGACACTATGCTAGGTACAGAGGATATGAGTACAAGAAAATAAACAACCCTTTCTATCAGGGGAAATGACATTAACATATATAAGTATGTAAAAGAAATATAAAATGAATGCAAGGTGGGTAAATATAAGGTGTTGACATCAGTGCCAAAGATTACTGTCTTGTAGAAACTTCTTACTCACTGGTTTTCATTACTATAGATATTAATCCACAGATTTATAGGACATATTCAGCCTCCCTCCTCCCCCCCCCCCCCCCAGCTTCAATCTCAAATCTCCAACTGCCTACTAGACATTTAAGAACTGGGACAGTGGTGGTGCTCTGGCAGTAATAAAGTTAGGAAGAGGGGAGAGCTTGAGGGGTCAGTCAGGGTGGGAAGAAAATGTGTTTAGTTTTTGGACATGCCGACCAGACATCCAGTCAAGATGTCCAATAGGCAGTTGGAAAGGTGAGGCTGGCTGTTAGGAGAGATATTAGGGCTAGATAAGTAGATCTGAAAACCATGAGCATAGAGATGACAATTGAATCCAGAAAAGCTGATAAGATCAAGTATGAAGTATGAAGGAAGAAGAGGATCCAGGACAAAGCCTTGGGGGACACCCATGGTTGGTGGGTGTGACCTGGATGAAGATGCAGCAAAAGAGATTCAGAAAGAGTATTTAGAAAACCTAGAGGGGCAGCTAGGTGGCGCAGTGGATAAAGCACCGGCCCTGGATTCAGGAGTAACTGAATTCAAATCCAGCCTTAGACACTTTACACTTACTAGCTGTGTGACCCTGGGCAAGTCACTTAACCCCCATGGCCCCCCCCCCAAAAAAAAAAGAAAAGAAAAGAAAAGAAAAAGAAGAAAACCTAGAGAGGAGAGCATTAAGAAGCTCTTTTCTCCGCAGTGTTAAAAGCTGCAGAGAGATCAAGAAGGGTGAGGCCATTAGATTTGGCCATTAAGAACTCATTTATAGCTTTGAAGAATGCAGTTTCCATTGATTGATGAGATTAGAAGCTAACACTGCAGACCGAGTTAAGAAGAGAGTGAGAAGAAAGGAAACTGATGTCTCTCCCTTCTCCAATTCATCTTCCATACAGCTGCCAAGGGGATGTTCCCAAAGTATAGGTTTGACCACATCACTCCTGTACTCAATAAACTCCAAAGACTCCCTATTGCCTTTAGGTTCAAGTAGAAAATCCTCTATTTGGCTTTTCAAGCTCTTTACAACCTAGTTTCAAACAAACTTTCTAACTTTATTCTATATTACTTCCCTTTCCATGCTCTTCAGTTCAACCATACTGGCTTCCTTGGTTTTTTTCTCACATACAACACTCCATCATTTTCTTTGTGAGTTTGCACTCACTGGCTACCCCCCACTCCTGGAATTCCCCACCACTGCCTCTTAGAATCCCTGATTTCCTTAAAAAGTCATCTGAAATGCTACCTTCTGCATCAAGCCTTTCCTGATCCCCTCAGCTTCTAATGCCCCTCCAATTTACTTTTTTTTTTTTTTTTTGGCAGGGCAATGAGGGTCAAGTGACTTGCCCAGAGTCATACAGCTAGTGTCAAGTGTCTGAGGTCGGATTTGAACTCAGGTCCTTCTGAATCTAGGGCCGGTGCTTTATCCACTGTGCCACCTTGCTGCCCCTTCCAATTTACCTTTTAATGGTGTTTATATTTCATATACATAGAAATACTTTCCAATGCAATAAAATGTAAATTCCTTGAGGACAGAACTGTTTCATTTTTGTTTGGTTTTTTATCCCCCAAAGCCTAGGACAGTGCTTGGTTTAATAAATAATGAGTGGTTGATTTATAGATAATTGGTATCTTCGTTATCCCGTAATAGATATCTTATAATGTCACATTCTTAATAGTGTGATTTTTGGTGAATTTCATTCCAAAGACACACCCATTGTTCTCATCAAGTCTAATTTGTATCTGTGGCACATTAGGCAATGCTAGGCTTTACAATACCAGATAGATTTAGACTGTGAAGCTCAATAGTCAATAATTCTCTCTCCCCCTCCCACCGGAATATATAAACAACTGAATATATATACGTACAAATATATGTAAAGACATATATACATACATATATATATATATATGTGGTTACATATAAGTATGTATATATACACACATATACAATACATACATATATCTAGCACCTGCTTTGTTCTGGGCATTATGCTAAGTACTAGAGACCTCAAAAGAACGAATGAATCAATTTCTACCATCCCAAATAGAGGAGACAACAAATACATAAGCATTTACACAATATATACAAATAAATGCAAAGTTGTTAACTATAGGGCAGTTTGCAGGGGGAGGGAAGATTTGGAGGAATCTGAACAGCTTCATGTAGAATGTGATGCTTGGGGGCCTCACCTCAAAAGAAGAGAAATTTTCTGAGGAGGAGGTGTGAAGGTAATGTACTGCAGACTTGGGGAAGAGTAAGTGCGAAGGGAGCTCTTGAACTCTTGACACAATTGCTCCAAAAAACATCCAAATAATGCCATAGGACAATGCCTGGAGCAGCAAAACCCACAGAAGAATGTGCTGAAATCATCTTCTAACCAAGAATGGCTTGGAAGGTCACAAGAAGGGAGCTGCTGTGCTGAGACAGGAGTGGAGCCCAACCCCACAGTTACTGTGACACAGATCCAGTCCCAGGAAGGCCTCACCAGAGAAGGAGACCCCCACAGCCTCTGAATCAGCTGAAGCACCAGTATCTTCTGGAACTAAGCTCACAGTCTGGTGAGAGGGCTGAGCCCTGGGCAGGGGGGAGACTATGCTGGTGCTGAGGCAGAACTTGGGTTTGTCACCCCTGCTGGGATCCAGCAGGTAGGCTTGAGTAGCAGTGGCCCAGGTAGGGGAGGGGCACAGGCTCATCAGAGCTGACAACCACAACACACAAAGCTGGTTGATTAGCAAGTTGGTCTGGGGTTATCTATGGACCAGGGAACAGCCCAGGCCAGTGAAGAATCCGATCCTCCTTAAATCATACCACCTGGGACTTCTGAAGCTTGGGATATTGCAGCCTGGAAACAGTACCCCACTTTAAGGAGCTAAAAGCCAAGTAAAAGAAAGGCAAGATGAGCAGACAGAGAAAGGTGAGGACCATAGAAAGTTTCTTTAGTGACAAGGAAGATCGAGGTGCACCCTCAGAGGAAGATGTCAACGTCAGGGCCCCTATATATAAAGCTTCCAAGAAAAATATGAATTGGTCTCAGGCCATAGAGGTGCTTAAAAAGGACTTTGAAGATAAAGTTAGAGAGACAGAGGAAAAAAATGGAAAGAGAAATGAGAAAGATATGA
Source organism: Dromiciops gliroides (assembly GCF_019393635.1). NCBI lineage: Eukaryota > Metazoa > Chordata > Mammalia > Microbiotheria > Microbiotheriidae > Dromiciops > Dromiciops gliroides. Next base: position 145,564,129 of record NC_057865.1, read on the forward strand.
GAAAAAAGTCAACAGCTTGAAAAGCCAAATGGAAAAGCTCTCATGAAAATAATTGCCTAAGAATTAGGATTGAACAAATGGAAGCCAGTGATTTTATGAGAAACCAAGACACAATAAAGCAAATCCAAATGAATAAAAAAATAGAGGGCAATGTGAACTATCTTCTTGGAAAAACTGCTGACCTAGAAAATAAGTCCAAGAGAGATAATTTGAAAATTATTGATCTACCTGAAAACCATGATCAAGGAAAGACCTTAGACATCATCTTCCAAGATATTCTCATGGAAAATTGCCCTGAAATTCTAGAAGCAGAAGCTAAAAGAGAAATTGAAAGGAATATTATAGCCAAATTCCAGAGCTCTCAAGTCAAGGAGAAAATATTGCAAGCTGCCAAAAAGAAAGAATTCAAGTACTGTGGAGCCCCAGTTAGGATAGCACAAGATCTAGCAGCTTCTACATTAAAGGACCAGAGGGCATGAAATATGATATTCCAGAGGGCAAAGGAATTGGGATTACAACCAAGAATCACCTACCCAGCAAAACTGAGCCTAATCTTTCAGAGGAAAAAATGGAAGAAGAGTAAGTGCAAAGACAGAGAGGACAGATCGACTGTCTTATATGAGGAACAGAAAAAAAAAAAGGTCAGTTTTTCTGGCTCACAGAATGCAGGAGGTGGAATGATATATATTGAAGCTGGAAAGGTTGTTTAAGGCCATGCTGTGTAGGGTTTTAAATGCTTAACAAAAGGAACTTCCATTTTATCCTAGAGGCAATGGAGAGTACAGGAAATTTATTGAGTAGGGGAGTGATGTGGTTACTTTGCTTAAGGGGAATCACTTTGGCAGCAGTATAGAGATGGGCTAGAGTTGGGAGAGAGAGACCAATTAAAAGGGGGACTATTCTAAGGTAGCAACTGTGTGAGTTGAGAGAAGGGATGAAATGCAAGAGATGCTGAAAAAGTAGAAATGGCAAGATTTGGCAAGTGACAGGATATATGAAGCAGAGGAGTCAACTTATGTTTTGCCTAGACAAAGAGTCTTGGTTTGAGCTTGGTATAAAGAGATGATGGAGGAACATGATAGCTGTTATGGGCCCAGAGTACCCCAGAAGTTCTCTGGGGGCACATCAAAGAACCTTCTCCTTGAGAAACTAAACCAAAGGACAGACACACCTAAAAGAGATAAGTGGAACCAGATCTGACTGAGCTAGCTCCGGGACCATCACCCTTCATTCCAGTCTCCCTGAACCCTGGGGAGATAAATTTAGGTGTGGCTGCTTCCTTTGTGTCCTTAGGAGATGGCTTGAGATCTACAGCCATCCCCTCACCCAATTCCTCCAGCCACCACCATTGGGGGATGGTCCTCCCTCACTAAAGGAACTTTCCACAGTCAGATGGTCACCCCCATCAGTCCTCTATAAAAGTACCTGCTCGAGGACATTGGTATCTCAGAGCCATGCTCTGTGCCATGCCTTCTCCCCATGAGACGTCCAAGGACTTCTTTCTTGGTTTCCCTTCCCTTCCCTTCCTCAGCCTCGAAATAAACTACTATCTTATTCTAACTGCCTTTTGTGTGCAAGAGGGTGTAATTCTTTAAAGAGGAATTCCTAAGGACCCCTACCCCTACCCCTTACCCTTTCCCCATTTCTCCCCATGACATAGCTGTCATCACATATCTAAAGTGTAGCAGGGGTGATCCCTAGTGCTCTGGCTCCATGGGAGGCCATGCACATCAATCAGTCAATTTGCATTAAGCACCTACTTTGTGACAGGCACAGTGCTTACAGTTGGGGATATAAAAAAAGACAAAAGACAGTCCCTGCCCTCAAGAAGTTTATAATCTAATGGGAAGGAGGGGGTGACAACTTGAAAACACATATATACAAAGTGTCAACCTGAATTTTTTTTGGGGGGGTGAGGCAATTGGGGTTAAGTGACTTGCCCAGGGTCACACAGCTAGTAAGCACCAAGTATCTGATGCCGGATTTGAACTCAGGTGCTCCTGAATCCAGGGCCAGTGCTTTATCCACTGAGACACCTAGCTGCCCCCTATTTAGTTAAGTCATTTTACATAACAAACTGAAGTCCGTAAGAAAGCTTGGGAATCTCTGGAGGTGAGAGTTTGGGAGATCTACAAAATAATCAGAGGCAGGAATTCACAAAGTTTGGTTAGCCCCAAGCAATTCATTGGCCAGGGAATGGAAAACCAGAGCAGCTCCAGTCAGTTCTTAGTTAACTGAGTTTGTCAAAAAGCAAACTACATATTGGATAAATAGGAAATAATTAAAAGAGGGAAGGCATTGGAATTGAGGGGTTGGGGAAGACTTCCTGTAGGATTTTAGTTGAGGCTTAAAGGAAGCTAGAAAGGTCAGCAATTGGATCAGAAGGCCAACCATACATTGGTCTCTTGCTGAGGTACAGACACTTCACTTTGTCATAGAGAGACAACTCCTGATTGCTTTCTGTGTGCTTCCCCTTTGTCCCCTGGCACACAGTAGGTACTTAATAAGTGGACTGATTGATTAGGGGCTGTGTCACTGAGCACCATTTGAGACAGACTGCTATGGAGAAAACTCCCCTCTTCAAGGGCCTTAAGAACTAGAAACGCTCCATCCCTTCTTTTCAGGCTGCCCTTGGGACAGATCCATCCCCAGCATGGCTGTGAACTTCCAGCAAGATAACAGGAATCTCTTTCCCACCACCTTCTCCTCCAGTAGCCATGGCTGCCACGATTGGCTCACAAAGCAGTGGGAACTGAGAACTACAAAATTTACTGAGAACTGATTCCCCACCCAGTCCCCTTTTTCCCCCCAGACAAATGAATTGCCTTGGGCTGACCAGTCTTTGTCATTTCCAGACTCTTAATGGACTTAAGGACCTTCCCCCAAACAATCTCCCCCCCAAAGATTCCCAAGCTTACTTCCTGGACTTTAGGTTATTATGTAAAAAGATTCATTTACATTAAATAGTTTGTCAGTGAGAAACTTACTTTTCCCAAGGGCAGTTTCATAGCTCCCTCTGTTCTGTTACCTCATAAAAACCCTGTCCTTGGTTCCCATCTTTGGGTATTCCTAGCTTCCGAGCTTTCAGATACCACGAGCTACATAGTTGCTCTGTCCCGATTAAAGACCTTATTTCTCCTATATTGATTGCTTCCTTAATTTCCAGGTTAACAGAACGTATGTAGGCCTAGTCGAGCCTGAAACTGGACCCTAAGTCCCTGTATGCCTCTTCTGCTTTGTGTTTCTTTCCCTCTGATCCTGAGACATTTCCAAATTTAGCAAGCAGCCACTTCATTCGTTTGAGAATTCTTGGGTACCTGAGTCAGTGCCCACTGCTCAGTAGTTACACTCCCTGTAACTACAGGTAGAGTAAGACAATAACCACTGATAATCCTGAACTTGAAGGGACCCAGAGTGCCAGTCTGGCCAGAACACTTAGACTACATGAATTGTTCAGATAATATAGATTTCAGGTGAAGGTTAAGTATCTGTTCAGCAGTTCTTACCGAGTCTTTACTTCTCAGCACGGTATAATTGCTGTGAAGGGCTGCTGTCTTAAGTATTTGTTAATATGCATTTATGAGTCTTCTGGGTTTATTTCCCTTATATTGGAGGAGAAAAACTATTATACTCTACATAGTATGTACTTTTTCTTAAAATGACCCAATTGGTCAATTCTTTTGAGCAAGACCCTAGATACAAGTCATACCCTAGACTTTGTGTTAGAGATTTTCTCGAGTTCTACTTTAGGATGAGGGCATTAACCATTGAGAATGAGGAAAAACTTGACTCTCTTCTTTAGGGTCGGCTTGCCTCCCACAATGAATCCAGGCCCCTGGTGAACTCCTAGCTTCCTTTCTGGCTCTCTCTGCATGGGTGACAGAAAGGCTGGCATTTGGAAGAAAGATCAGATTTGTTCTTTTTGTATCCTTACACACGACTAGGAACAATGGATTCAAGTTGTAGGGACACAGGTGCTAGTTCCATAGGAAGAAAACCACTGTTAACGATTTAAAGGAAAGTTAAAAATTTTTACGTGTAATTGAGAAAAATAAAATATGATTCAAAAATGAAATTTAAGACAGATGAACTATCATCACAGTTGGTTAATAAACTACCCATAGAAATGACTGGCAAGTGTTGAATGGAAATTAAAAGATGGTCATTTTAAAAATTGAAACGATTTGCTTTATAGAGTAATGAGAGTTCCTCATTCCTGTAAGACTTCAAGTGGTTATTGGGTCAAATATGAGTCAGGGCAAATGGATGCTAACCTACAATATTAGATAAAGTCCTTGCAGAATTCTGTATCCAAGACATTTATTAAATGGATATCGTCTACAGAACTTGGTGCCAGGCCTTGTGGGGAATTTTTAGGCAGTCCTACACTTATTGTATACTGCCTAAGGATAGCCTACTTTGACCCAGTGAACAATATGTATGTTAATAAGCAGCCATTTATTAATTTCCTATGTGCCACGTACTGTGCTAAGCTCTACAACTGTATTTCTTTTAAAAAAAAATTTTTTTTTTTGGTAACTCGAGCTCTTTATGAACTGAAACGCCCCTCCCACCCCACATGCAGGATTAAGGGCCGAGGTTCTGCACTTACCAAGAAGACCCAAGAGCTCGGGGTTTTGAATCAATCGATCCACAGGCATTTATTAATCACCTACTGTACGCGGGTACTGTACTAGGAGGCAATCTCCATGCCTACGTTAGTACACGCCCTGACACATGATTCTAATCTAAAATGGGAAAATCGGAATCCAAACATATGGTGCGCCAACGCCGCCTGGGTCAGGCGGTCCCCAGCGGAGCCCGGCGTGCCGAGGGGAGGGGCAGACGGATTTAAGACGCGTGTGTCTGTGTGCGTGTACAGTGTAACCCGGGAGGTGCAGGGCGGCGCACAGGAAGCACGTTCGCGCCCACAGTGGCCGGACAACTGGCCGCGAGCCTGTTGCCGAGGAGCAAAAGCGTCTAGAAGTAGCGCACGGAACCCTTACAGACTGGGGAGAACAGGTGCCGCCCCTCCCCCACTCCGATCCCTTCCCTTCACCCCGCCCCCGCGCGCGCCCCTCCTCCCCCCGCCCCCGCGGGCCTTTGTGAGCGGCGCGGGGCCGCGGGAAAGGGAGAGTGCGAGGCGGGCGGCGCGGGAGGCAGAGCCGGGCGCGCGCGGGCACGGGACGGGAGCCCGGTCCCGGCGGCTCGTTTAGGGGGCGGGCTCGGGGAGGGGGAGGGGGGGTTAGCACGCCCAAGATGGCCTCGGATATGAGCTATAGGGTTCGCCAGAGGATCAGCCGGTTCGGCCAGGTGCAGAGCCGGGGAGGAGCCGCTCCTCCCCCCCGTTTCCCTCCTCTCCGCCCTCGCCCCGCCTCCTCTCTGGGTCCAGCCGGGCTTAACCGCCTCCCGAGCCCCTCCTCAGGGCGGCCCCGCCCTGCCCTGCCCCGCCTCCCGGAGCCTCGCTCCGTCCTCCCGACCCCCCCCTTCCTTCCTTCCCTCCGCCGCTGGGCCGACCGGGTCTGGCTCAGTCCCCCGCCGTCCGGCCGCCCTGACTCTCGCCCTCTTTCCCTCCTTCCCTCAGAGGATGTCGGGCCTCCAGATTAACTTCAGCCCACTGAAGGAGCCACTCGGCTTCATCAAGATTCTCCAGTGGGTAAGTGGGGCCCCTGGGCCCAGCTGAGCACCCGCGGTCGTCGTCGGTCCCCCCCACCCCCGGGCGGAGAGGGAGGGAGAGAGGCTGGGGAGGAGGCCCGCCGGTCCGACCCCGCCGCTGAGGAGGCCTCGGGGAGGAGGGCGGGGACGGAGTGGCGAGGCCTCGGCCGCCCGCCTTCGGCCTGGAAGGCCAGGCCGGTGCCCCGCCCCTGAAGCCGAGCAGGGCCGGAGACGGCGGGGCATGGGGGTGGAGGGCAGGAAAAGGCCCCCGGGGGCCCCTGGGACTGGGACGGATGCGGTTGTCAAAGGGGATCACGAGGCGGCGGCGCAGTCCGGCGACGCCCGAGCGCGACCCACCGGCCCTGGGGGGGCAGAGCAGAGCCCCTCCCGAGCCCGAGACCTTCACCCGGGGACCTTGGCCGTGGCCGGGGCGGGCCGGGGGTTTGGAGGGGAAGAGAATGGTTCTGCTCGCGGTCTAACCGAAAGCTGGTCCTCGCACTTCCATTCCCGACCCCCCACCCCCCTCCCCAACTGCCTTGAAATGACGAGCAGGTAGAATGGGTGCTTAAGAAATCTGGCCCCCCCGCTCCAGGAACTTATCCTGTGCCCAAAGTTCAGCTGTCTTGGTTGGGGGGCGGGGGACCCCAAACCACTTAATTTTTGGTGAACTGCTGGAACGTCAAGCCGAACTAGCATTTGATATTAAAAAATGTTTCCTGAAGCAAGCGCGAAAATGAATAAGTCCATTCTCTTTCCACTTGTATGGGAAATCCATTAATTATCGGAGTTGGAGTTGATATCTTAAATACAGAGTTTTAAAAAATCATTGCGGTACGACTTTGGGAAAACATGAGATGAATCTCTAGAAATGAATACACCCCGTATTTAATAAAGCACTTCGTTAAGATGTTTGGAACCTTACAGGGCGCCCCAAAATTCTCAATGACGTTTTAAGGCATTGAAGCGTAAAACTTGGAACAGAAGGCATTTTAAAGTCCTAGTGCAGTTCTGTGCGAAGGGTTCAGCTTGGAATTGCACTAGGACTTCTGGGATACCCGTAAATGCCTTGATGAGCCGATAGATTCGTCGTGGGCGTGAGTGGATATTTACCGAGAGGCAATTCTAAGCCCGTGCTGTGGAAGTCAGCTTTTCTCCCCTCCTGGAACATCTTAGGAAGCAGATTTGACGTTGCAGATTATCCTACATACAGCCAAGTAGGTTGGGAATTTTTCTGGATACCAAAGAATTTTTGTAATATCGTGTGCTTTGGAGGATGATTTTCAAGGCTGTATTTACAGATAGATAGCATCATCTTATACGAAGTAGAATAAGTGTACTGTAGATAACATGTACAATAATAACTTTGTCGGTGTGTTTTTGGTGAAAAGTGATAAGCATTTCCTAGTGCTGCCACCACCATCCCCTAAACGAAACTTTTGAGTGTTTTCGGAACACTGAAATTATGCCAAGAAACACTTAGTTTTGAGTTCATGTTGAACGATTTGCTGTCATTGGGGCTTCTAGAATAACATAGGTAGAATGGTGCTGCTTGGGAAAAGCCATTTGTCTATGAAACCAAATAGGAAAATCGTAGTGTCTTTAATTTAGCTCTTACGACCAAATTACTTTTTTTTTTTTTTCAAAACAAAGACTAGTGAAAACCGCTAGTGAAAGTGAATTTATCAGGAAGTTTGAAAACACAACATATGAGCGTTTGGTAGCTGTTTCTCCTGACACTAGTGAATATGTGTGGTTAGGGCATTGTGTGTTATACTGAGTCCAGCATTTGACACAAAAATGAAAGGGGAAAACCTCACAAATTATTAAATAGGCTTATCTAATGTAAAATAAAAGAACAATACGGTGCTTTTTTTTAAACTGAAAGGTACTTTAGAGATTGTTTTTTCAAACTCCTTCACTTTACAGATAAGGTAGGAAACTGACCTAGAGAAATGAAATGACTTTCCCAAGGCCACATACTTAATCATACTTAATTAGTGATATTAAAAGGAATGCTTTAGACTCACAAGATTGATGTTTTCTTCAGTATAACAGTCTTTTTTGGTTAACTTATTCAGTTAAACATTATATACTAAATAGAATAAATTTGCAGTTAGTGCTTTCTAGATCTTACAGATAGGAAACAGCTGCTTTTATTGTTTTATTTGTACTTAAATTTATTAATAATGTATTTTTAAATCCTGGTTCTTAGATGTTTCAAATGCATTATACCTTCTAAAATGAACAATTTTAGAGTACCAGTAGTAAAGTCATATAAACAACTGGATGTGCCCTGGGGGGGGGTTGTCTTCTGTCCCAACCTCTCCCCTGACACCCCCCCCCCCCATTTTACCCATGAGGAACCTGAGACCCAAAAAGGTTGTGACTTGCTCAAGTCACTCAGGAAGTAAATGGCAGAGCCAGGACTCAAACCTAGGTTTTCTGACTCTAAATCTTGTGCTAATTTCACTTCACCACACAGCATCTTTAAGAGTATGCTTTGGGTGGCTGTGCATTTTCATCGGAAACAATCTTTCTCAAGTTACCTAAGTTGCTGAAATTCTTAGAAGAATTTGATTGCAACTGGTTAAATTTTTATATGAAGACTGCTTTTAGTATTTTTGAAGTATCTTTGAAGGCAAAGACACCAACACATAATGTGTTGATTATTTGCCACTTCCTTTCAGTGCCTGTTGACTTTTGGGGGTGGGGTGATTTAAGTTGTAAAACAGCCTACATGCACTTACACCTTCAAGAGTGTTGAATATCATTGTTAAACTTAATTCTTGGGTAGTATTGCATTTGAACTGTCATACAGCTCCTTCATCCCAAGCATCCTAGGACTTTGTGTCTAAACAACTACAGAATATGTCTCTCTATTTAACCCCATATCCCAGTTGCTTTGTATAACCAAGGATTCAGTTATACTTAAAAGTGAAGTATATCTCTCCCTGGGTTAACAGGTGTGAATGTGTGTGTGTGTGTGTATACACATATATGTACATATATACATATGTCATGGGGCCCAGAGTACTTGCCCCTCTAAATAAACTACCATCTCATTCTAACTGCTTTTGTGTGCAAGAGGGTTTAATTCTTTAAAGAGGAATTCCTAAGAACCCCAACCCCATACCCCATTTTCCAGCATAACACATATATACACATATATGTATATCTACACATATGTAGAACTGTGAAGCTTTGAGGTTTACATAGTACTTTTTAACATAGAATGTCCATGAATTATATATTATAAATATTATTACACTTATTTTTTAAATTAGGAATCTGAAACTTGGAGAGGTGAAGTGAGCTTTTAAAACAAGGTATTCTTCTATCCTCTAACCTTAGCATGTAATTAATGAAGTCCTATTTGTTTTCTCATCTTTTTTTTTAAAGATAAAGCTAAAGTATGTTTAATGTTTTTGTGAGCTGGGTAATAAACTACTTGTGATATTTTATAACTTAGTTTTCCATAAAATATTGGCAGGCTTAAGAGCATTATTTCAATTTGTATAGTATCTTTAAATTTTTTAAGTTTTTAAAAAATAGGATCATTTATATATAAAACTCCCAAACTTGCCTCTTCATATTTGACAGTTCTCTAGCATAGGGTCCACCTTTTGAGCTGGTATATATGAAGGTAGTAAAGAGATTGAAATATCAGTTATCTTTTGTATTTTTAGACAGCTGAGGAAAGAGGAAGGTGCAGGAAGAACTAAAAGAATAGTTTCAGGTGGGAATTAAACCCACACCCCCATACACCAAGCAGTTTGCTTTTATCATTGCAAATCATAATATCTGTCATGGTCCTCTTCCAGAAGGAAGGACAAACAACAGCTTAGAATCAGACCTGTGTAATTGACTGACTTTCGAAGTCTTCCTCCCTCGGAAAGAAAAGTTGAAAGTGTGATTTTAGCATTTCCTTTTGATAATTAACTAGGGACATATAGATTTTCCCATACTATTTAGTGCACAGAATAATTCATTAAACTTTTAAAAATTTAAAGTCAAAGATATAAAGGGTATAAAGCTTTAATAGCTTAAAATTGCACTAAGGCTTTGAGGGCAACCTTGTATTTTATTTGTAATATGTAAAGGACTGGAAATATGTTTATAGTTTATTTTGGGCACCAGAAATTCTAGGTAGTTTTACTTTCTAAATGTGTTCGTGAATTGTTTTTATTAAAAACTAGTAATTAGGGGGCAGCTAGATGCCGCAGTGGATAGAGCACTGGCCCTGGATTCAGGAGTACCTGAGTTCAAATCCGGCCTCAGACACTTAACACTTACTAGCTGTGTGACCCTGGGCAAGTCACTTAACCCCAATTGCCCCTCAAAAAAAACAAAAAAACAAAACAAAAAACTAGTTATTAGATTTCAGAAACATTTCATTCAGCTAAGGTATTTATTTTTTGCCTCAGTATCATCAACCTAGCTACTCCCTCCATATCTTTTTTTTGGGGGGGGGTGAGGCAATTGGGGTTAAGTGACTTGCCCAGGGTCACACAGCTAGTAAGTGTTAAGTGTGTGAGGCCGGATTTGAACTCAGGTACTCCAGACTCCAGGGCCAGTGCTCTATCCACTGCGCCAACTAGCTGCCCCAGCTAAGGTATTTCTTAAACCTTTTTCTTGTTAATTAGGTAATAGGATTGCAGATTTGGAATTGTAAAGATCTTTGGAGGTTCTCTAGTCCAACCCCCTAATTTTACAGTTTGAGTTTTTATCCTTGGTTCTTGAAGAGGATCAATGACATCCTGAGAGTGATGTTGACTTGTGAGTAAATTGGATTTAAGTGAGACAGAGCTGTGCAGAATCTTCAGTGCCTCTCCAGAGTCATGAAAGTCCTAAGTAGCAAGACAAGTTAGAGGGCTACTGGCATTGGCCTCAGGATGTAGTGGATGAGCTTGACCTTTCTAAATTAAGGTCTTTCTCAGGCCTGAGTTCCTGTGAGGCAAATTCTATTCTATGACTTAGGGCGAGGTAAGAGTAGACCATCACAAAAATATCAATCTGGAAGACCCTCAGAAGTTTCTGGCTGGAACTGAAAACAAATGTTGTTTACACTCATTCTTAGCCTTTGAAACCTAAACAATGAGCCTTAGAGGCTTGGGTGGGGGGGCTATTATTGGTCATTCAATCAAAGCCAGAGTGACTTGGGTTTAAAGGCTTAGTCAGGTAACTGCATCTGAAGCACAATGGGCTGGTCTACAGAATCATTGGACTCCGTTGAAACTATTTTTTAAAGCCAACTTTTTTTCATATCAATATTTTCAAGAAATCATGGGCAATGAAGGTTAAGTGACTTGCCCAGGGTCACACAGCTAGTAAGTGTCAAGTGTCTGAGGGCGGATTTGAACTCAGGTTCTCCCCAGGGCTGGTGCTTTATCCACTGTGCCACCTAGCTGCCCCTGTACCTTACTGCTTTGGTAAATATAGTTGAAGGTTTTCATTAAATAGCTTTTATCCATTACTAAATTATTCTAATCAGATTCCACATCACAACAAGAAACCGAATTTAAGAGGGCAAATATTTTAAATTTTCAAGAAATTATTTTTAAATGAATGTGCCCCTCCCATTAATCCCTCTTCACCCCATTTTGAACAAATTTTTTAAAATGAAAAACATTCAATACCTGTCTACATAGTGCAGCAAAACATTTCCATATTACCCATGTGTCCCAAAACATCTCTCTTTAAAGTTCATCACCTCCCTGTCAAGAGGAAAGTGATTTGTTTCATAGTACTTATGGTTTCTCATTATATTGATCAAAGTTGTTTTTCCTCTCTAATGTTATCATATAAATTGTTCACCTAATCCTCCTCACTGAATCAGTTCATAAAGATCTTCACAACTTCCTCTGAAATTGTCCATTTCATCATTTCTTAGGGAACAATAATATTCCTTTTTTTTTTTTTTAAGTGAGGCAATTGGGGTTGAGTGACTTGCCCAGGGTCACACAGCTAATAAGTGTCAAGTGTCTGAGGCTGGATTTGAACTCAGGTACTCCTGACTCCAGGGCTGGTGCTCTATCCACTTCACCACCTAGCTGCCCCTATTCTTTTTTTAAATAAAAGTATTTTATTATTTTCCAGTTACATGTAGAAATAGTTTTCAACATTTGTTTATATAAGATTTCCAATTTCAAATTTTTCTCCCTCCCACCCTCCCCTAGACAGCAGGTAATCTGATATAGGTTATATATACATAATAACATTAAACATATTTCTGCATTAGTCATGTTATAAGAGAAAAATCTGAGCAAAAAGGAAAAACCTTAAAACAGAAAAGCAACAGCACCAAAAACAAAAGAAATGGCACAATAATATTCTATTAGATTCATAGACTGCAATTTGTTTAATCATTCTCCAATAGAACAAGTCTTCCGAGTTTTGAGTATCATTAATTTTCCTAAGAAAATGGTGTATTTATTGTTCGTTAATTTAACCATTTCCCATTTCTGAGCCTCCATAGCTCTTCTTAAAGTCCAAGGTTGGAGTTGACTAAATCACACACCATATTCTTATTCCATGTCTGATTTGATATTGATTTTGTGTGTGTGCTAACAGGCTGTTGGTTGATGTAGGTAGGAATGTTTCTCCTATCAGTAATAAGTTATTTATAGTCCAATTACAGTTATCCCTTCCACATTGAGGGGGTTAGGGGCACTGTGCCCTCAGCCTTCCCTTCGTACCAGAGAAGTCTGAATTTTCTCTTTCTTTTATGGGTTATTTACAGTGCCTTGTAAAATTTGGGTTAAGTATTTGATCATAGGCTTATGTTGTCTTCAGCTTCCACAAAACTGCCTCAAAATTTTCCATTTAATTTCTTATACTGACCTGGGATATAATAAAACCACGATGGGGATCGTCTCCGTGGGGAGGGGATAACTATAGATAGAACATAGTCAATTTAATGTTTGTGATATTGCTTCCATTGCCTTCTGGTTGGGGGTCGGGGTGGGGATTCTATAATGTTCTACAAAAGTAGTGTCAAAGGGGCAGCTTGGTGGCGAAGTGGATAGAGCACCGGCCCTGGAGTCAGGAGTACCTGAGTTCAAATGTGACCTCAGACACTTAACACTTCCTAGCTGTGTGACCCTGGGCAAGTCACTTAACCCCAATTGCTTCACTTTAAAAAAAAAAAAAAGTCGTGTCAAACTAAAATAGAAACAGTCCTATGGGCTCCATATTTGACTTAGAAAACCTGAAATTAACATTATTTATGTTGTACTTATTTTGTTGAATATTTCATTCTCAATTATATTTTAATCTGATTTGGGTAGCACTTGAGTTTTACTGGCCTTGAATTTGACACTTCTGTCTTGTGTCAATCTCAAATAGAAACAGGATTACTCAACCATATGTATTTCCATACAGGTCACATATTGACTTAGAAATTTATTTTGTTAACTATTTCCCAATTACACTGTAATCTGGATCTGGTCATAGCTGGTAATGTCAGCTCCATGCTGTCTGTGGCTGTGTGTTTGATACCTTTGCTCTTCAAGTCAAACCTTTTGGTTTTTTTTCTTATTTTCTAGCATTTTTTTGTTGCCCTACCTGATAATTTTTACCTTTTGCATATAAATCATTGCTTATTAAAGTGTATGTATGCACACACACATATAGATATATTTAATTTGGAGTTCTTCATAAAATTTCTCTGCCTTCTGAACTTCAACAACAGGCTTTGGTGAATAACCATAATCGTCTGTATGCAAATGCATATCTGCAAGGTATGATATGACTAATATAACCTATGAAATTATATTTCTTGTTGCCTTTGGATGTAGAAACCAAATGCTATCTCCTTTAGTTGCCTATCCAAGAAGAATGTATGATCTATCCTTCGATTTTTATATCTATCAACTCTTAATATTCTAAAAACTGCTTCTTAGCACCTTTTGTTCTATATTGTCACTGTAGTAATCAGAAAAAGGTCCTATAGGACCAAAGTATATTTCATATTTTTCTTTGTTTAAATATATTATTTAAATTGCTGTGGGGGCAGCTAGGTGGCACAGTGGATAGAGCACTGGCCCTGGATTCAGGAGGATCTGAGTTCAAATCTGGCCTCAGACACTTAATACTTACTAGCTGTGTGACCCTGGGCAAGTCATTTAACCCCAATTGCCTCACAAAAACAAAAACAAAATATGTTACTGTGGCCAAGAAATTGACCCAGCGATTGGCTAGGCTACTAGTGATAAGTTTCTTTATGAACTAGCTGGGCCCTTTCTCCAAAAGCAGATGGTCTTTGCCAAGATCCTAATGGAATCCTATCTAGTTTGTTACAGCCTTTTACAGCCTGTATACTCCTTTGAAAATCTAGGTTCTAGGGTAAATATCCTGCCAATAAAAAGGGCATCAGAGTACAGCTTTATACCTTTCCAGTAGCTTCAGTTAATCTTACTTGATCTTGTTTTATGTTCTAGTCTGGAGATTTTGGGGGATCCTATTTATAATCCGGTATGTTAGCTATCTCTAGAATTGTCTTCTGCAAATTTGAAGAGTATGATATTTATACCTTCATTTAAGTAATTAATATTGTTAAATATACGAGGCTGGGGGGCAGATAGGTGGTGCACTACAAAAAATTAAAATTAAAAAAAAAATACACGAGGCCAAGGAACTACTATAATAATCTTCTCTTCAAGTTCATATTTATATCCAATATGACAAAAAACACTCTTTCTATAAATAGTTATCTCTTCCACTTTGCAACTTTCCCTATTGTGTTTTTGCTATATCATGGGTGTAGGCATAAGAAATTAAATGAAAAATTTGGGGTTGTAGAACCAGCAGATGACAGAAAATTTTTAGAAACTCAGAAATGCATAAAATACATGTATAGTATACTGTCAACATGTTTTAAAGTTCTGGAGATTATTTTGCAACTTGATGTCTTAATGGCATAGCTGGTAATTGTTATTAGTTTCCTTTTTCTGTAACATTTCCTTGATTTCTTGTCTGGATGATTATAAGTCTCTCCCCTAATCTTCATACATGAAAATATTTCATATGTATATTCCCCAGCTCAAAAATCCTTTAGTATAGTTAAGAGATAGTACCTGTAAAAAATACAGTTTGCTTCACCTGAACCAAGACTTTGGTCTTCCACAGTATACTTTTCCATCCTATTTTACTCTCTTCTTCAGTCACTGTCAAAAACCAAATTGAAATATTAGATGTGTCCTGGTTTCAATTTGATCTCTCCTTGCATTTAGAGTCCATCATGCTTGGAATGTACTTGCTCGGTATTGACACCTGTTGAAATCGTTTTTTCTTCAGTACCCAACTCAGGTGCTACTTCTCCCCTGATCTCTTCTGTTGAAAATCCTGTCCCGTCCGGCCCCCCCCCCCCCCCCCCCCCCCCCCGCCAAAAAAAAAAAAATTCTCCCACCTCAGCTTTCTAGGAGTTACTTAGACATTTCCTTTTCCCTTAAAATGTTCTAATTCATCTCTCTATCAATTTCTGGTTTCATCTCTAATTCCATAGTTTGCCCTATCTATTAGTAAATAATTGCTGATCCTTAGAAGTTGTGATTTTTAAGTATTCAGTCCAATAATGACACACTATAATTCATAGCTACTTCTCCTGTCCTCACGTATTTGTATAAATATATATCTCTTCTGTTTCATTGCAAACTAATGGACCAGAGCTGTATCCTAGTGAGCTTTGTCTAGGGACAATTCAGTTATCTACCTTGCTGGGTTGTGGGGAAAGTGCTTTGTAAAACTTTAAACCCTATGCAAATATAAGCTAACAATAACATCTGTTGCTCATTTGGTGATTTACATGCCATCTTATAAGGGTTATCATATTATTGTGGTGTTTAACTTTGGATGCTTAATTTTCTCAACTAGATCATAACCTTAACAGCCCCAGACCTTGCTTTATGATTTTTTTTGTATCTTGCAAAACCTAACAGTGCATATAATTAAGTATAGGTACCTGATTAATGTTTATTGTTTGAGTATTTATAGCCTTTTCCCCCAGCTGCACATCTTTAAAAGTTATCTGCTGGTATGTATTTGGTTTGAAGAGAATGTGGGGAAGACTGCCAGCACATCGGCTAGATTTCCATAGGGGAATTTGATGTGGTCTCCAGTGGGGATGGGTAGACATGGATGGGGGTACACTCTTCATCATTAGAGGGAGCACTCAGTTTGATGAGATCACAACTCAATTGGAGTATATGTAGCTTAGGAGAATGAATTCTATTAAAATTAGCTTATATTTATTGAATACTATATTCAAGGCATAAAGATGGTGAGGACACTGTTCCTTTGTCAAGTAATTGGGAGGGGGGAGAATGAAGATGAAATAAATTTAATAATAAAATGTAACACAGATTAGAAGGTTAAAGTTCATAAGATGGAAAATTCTGAGTTCAACACTAGAGACTGCAGCCTCTGTCTTTGGGAGGGGAAAGTAATCAGGAAAGATTAGAGGAATCAGAGGAAGAAGTGGCATTTGAGCTCCAGCTAACTGGCCAAAATGGTAAGGGCGAGTACATTCTTAACTCCATACCCTTAAACCATTCTTTATGCCTAGAAAGGTAGGGAGGTGTTTAAGAAACAATAAATAGCCCAGTTTGGCTGCCCCACAAGGTACTTAAAGGGAAGGAGTGTGGGATAAGCCTGGAAAATATAGGTTGGGGCCAGACTCTGGAAGTATTTTGATGTCAAAATAAGGAATTTGGAGTTTATCTGTTAGGCTGTAGGGAGCTGTTGAAAAAAAGGAGAGGCAGTTTGGTGTGAGAGGGTTCCAGCCTGAGTTAAGGAATACTTGGCCTTGAGTCTTACTTCTGATAGATAGTATTTCATTGGATTCAGTCAACTTAATCTTTCAATACTCCCCCAGTACTCTGTTGGCTTGGCATTGGCAGAGAGGAAGTTTCCTCACTGGCTGCTCATATAGAAATGAAATCACAAGTGTCCAGTCAAAAAAAAAAAAGATAATTTATATTGTGTCTAAGATTTATAAAATACTTTTCCCCACAACAATGCTGTGAAATAGGAAATAGAAATATATTCTTGGATTTTAAGTGACTCTTATCCAAGGTCAGAGAGGTAGTAACTGACAGAGAGATAGTATTTGAACAGGCAGCTAGGTAGCACAGTAGATAAAGCACTGGGTTTGGAATAGGGAAGACTTATCTTTATAAATTCAAATCTCATCTCAGACACTTACAAGCTGTTTGACCCTGAGTAAGTCACTTAACCCTGTTTAGCTCAGTTCCTCATCTTTAAAATGAGCTGGAGAAGGAAATGGCAAATCACTCTAGTTTCTGTGGCAAGAAAACCTCCACGATGGGGTCACAGAGTTGGACATGACTGAAACGACTAAATAACAATAAAAGGATTTGAACTTTTATATTCCTGACTCAGAAACTACATCTCTCTCTCTCTCTCTCTCTCTCTCTCTCTCTCTCTCTCTCTCTCTCTCTCTCTCTCTCTCTCTCTTTCTACAGGGCTATGGGGGTTAAGTGACTTGCCCAGGGTCACACAGCTAGTTAATAAGTATCAAGTGTCTGAGGCCAGATTTAAACTCAGGTACTCCTGAATCCAGGGCCGGTGCTTTATCCACTGCGCCACCTAGCTACCCCCTACATCTCTTTTCATTGTTCCAAGCTGTCATCTTCTTACTGTCCCCTTTTTCCTCCAGCACTTAGGTAGTATATCTTTCAGTCAGCATTTTCCACTGAATATTTTGGAAGTTTCAAAAGGCATTTTCACCCTTTTAGTTTGCTTTTCCCACTTTCTGTCTTCCTCTAGGGCATTTGAGCCAGGTTATAGAGTTTGTCATTTTGGGCTACTTTGCTAAGAGAGAAGGTGATTTTTATAGTCTCTGTTACATTTTATCTGGTTAATTTTTCATCCTTTATAAATTATACCAGGTAGTGACATAATTTACATAGGTCACATATAGTCATGTGTAGTAAGTTACATATTTCTGTTATTATTGTGCCCTCTTCGTCTAAATACAGTATACTTCTGAGTCAGTAGACACCTGCAGGCTACTATATGGGTAGCAGAATGATTGTCACAATACATAGGCACTCTCAGAGTCCAAAATCTTTTGAGCATCTGTGTTTGTCTCTGTACACTGTCCCTGTTAATTGGGCAGACCCATAACTGGAAAGTTGCAATATTATAGGTGAGGGGTAATGAAGTCCTGAATTTGGATGGTGGCACAAAAAGGAAAATGAAATAGTATATATAGTATATAATAAAAATAATAGTACATGAGGTAAATTGTTAAAATTTGATTATTATATGTGGCAAGTGAAGGATGGAAAAGAATCAGATGATTGAGATTTTGAGACTGGTTAGCTGAAAGAATAATGTTTAAAAAAAAAAAAAAGAAAAAAGAAAAAAAAGGGGCAGCTAGGTGGCGCAGTAGATAGAGCACCGGCCCTGGAGTCAGGAGTACCTGAGTTCAAATCCGGGCTCAGACACTTAACACTTACTAGCTGTGTGACCTTAACCCCAATTGCCTCACTTAAAAAAAAAAAAAAGAAAGAAAAAAGAATAATGTTATAATGAACACATTCAAGAAGTCGGGAAGAGGAACTTAATTTAGGATCAGCGATATACCATGGGTTTTGGTCATGTTAAATTTGAGGTTTCAGTAGGACATTTGCTTGATCTACAGCCTTCTCACAAAAATTCTGATAGAGAACCATCATCCTCACTTCATCAGTAGTGAGATCAGTAACTGAGGCTATGAGCCATCAAATGACATATCCAAGCTCACATAGCTAGGATCCTAGGATTTATAATAGAAACTTTAAGAGATAATTTACCATATAATTTTACAAAAGGAAACTGAGGTTGAAAGAGTTTAAGTGACATCCCCAAGAACACACCAGTAATAGAATTAGTATGTACTGATGGCAGGTGACCTCTTTTGAATCCTTACTCTAAATACAACATTCTGATCCTTTTTCTCCCCCTGAATTGGGAGGCCTGAAAGAAGAAAAGACCCTCTTTGGAATAGGGAAGAGGTAATGCAAGTGACATTTAGAAAGGCATATGAAATAAATTAGGCAAGGGAAAGAAAAGAGTATGTGAGGAAAGAGCAGCTGGGAGGAGGGTTATTTGTGTCTTAACTAGTAATTGTAAGTAAGTGAATGGAAAATAATAGAAATAGAGGGCTTTGGGGGGAAATGGTTACTGAACATACCATTTTCCATTTCTTTCTTTCTTCTTTTTTTTTTTTTTTTGGTGAGGCAATTGGGGTTAAGTGACTTGCCCAGGGTCACACAGCTAGTAAGTGTGAAGTGTCTGAGGCCGGATTTGAACTCAGGTACTCCTGACTCCAGGGCCGGTGCTCTATCCACTTCGCCACCTAGCTGCCCCTGCCCCTCCATTTCTAATTAGAATACTGGTCTTTGCCTGTGACTCAGGTAATGCTGCTGGTTGATTACAAGTCCTGAAATGTATGGGGAAAAGGGAATGAAAATGGATTCCACAAGTTATTAAAATTGCCATAATTACTACTTTGTTCTATAGTTTAAAAAAACAAAAAGAACTAGACGGAGTTAGACGTTCAACGTCACTGCTCCAGCACATAGTAGCCTTGTGACCATTGGCAAGGCATTTAGCTTCTTTGAGCCTCTGAAAGATGTGTATAATATCATCTGTACTATATATATTACAGGAACATCATGAGGAAAGCGCATATAAATGTAGGAACTAGTATTTATAAATCCTTTGAATAGGAATCTAGAAAACATTAAGATGTGATTTCTAATGGTGACTAGATTCTGGAGTGAAAAAGAAAACAATGCTTAGTATTTCATTATTCATAGTCCTGATAAAAAGTTGACATTTGCATGATATATAGGTTATAATATGTTTTACTAAACTCTTACTTGCTAAGAAAAAATTATAAATTAATTCATTTGCCTTTTGTTGCTTTAGTGAACATTGTTTTGTTGTTTGAGTAGGAGAAGGGGGAAGTTAGGACTGGCTCAAGCTATGAGTAACATTCTTAATCTACTGAAAGATCATATTAGGTATGATTAAGAATCTATTTGAAAAGATAAGATGTTAGCAACCTATCAGTAATGAAACTGGTTATATTTCGATAATCTGTATTACTAAACAGGAGCAATTTGCTATTTACAATTACAGCAAACAGTCATTAAGCGCTTAGAGTGCTAGATACATTCAAAGAGAAAAAACTGGTTCTGCCTGCCCTCAAAGTGCTTATTACTGGAAGGATAAATAGAACAAGGTATGTAAAGTAAAAGATAATTTGAGGAGAAGGGCACACCCCCCCCCCCAAAAAAAAAATTGGAAGTCTTCACAGGGCTCGGATAGATGGCACCTGAGCTCATCCTCAAAGGAAGATAAGGATTCTGAGAATGTAGGTGAGGAAGAAGCTCCTGTCAGATGGAGGGGAGGCTGTATGAAGACATAGAGACGAGAGATGGAAACTTTAGCTGGGGAACAGAGAGTACAGCCACTTTAATTTAAAAGTAAAGTATGTTTGAGAGAGAGTGTCATGTGAAATAAAACTGGAAAGTTATGTTGGAACCAGATCATGGGAATTGTTGAATTTAATCTATCTGAAGCATTTGTATTTTATTGTAGAGATAAATTGGGAACTGAAGTTTTTGAGTAGGGTAGTAATGTAAGCAAGAGCTGTGTGTTGGGAAGATTATTTTAACCAGCTGTGTAGAGGATACCTTGAAGAGGAAATGCATCTGAGAGGATATAAACAGTCTTCAGACATTTATTAAGCACTTAATATATTCTAGGCACTGTTGATAAGCAATAGGAACAGAAAGTGAAGCCAGAACGTGAGTGATGTCCTAAGAGACTACTGAGGGGACACAAGGCCATTTTTTGTTTTCCTTTGCTTTTTGGGTTGCTTTGTTACATACAGTAGCCACCCTCCACTTACTAGCTATTAGTTTGTAGGTAAACTTTACACAGAAGGGGTAGGTTTTCCCTGAGACTATATGCAAAACTTTTTCAGCTTGGTAGTCCTTGCTAGATCTTGTGGGCTGCTGGTATAGTCTGAGAACCTAGGGTCATCTTCTGTGCCATTACGGAGGTATTTAAGCAGGACTTGAGGTTACTATTAAGAACAAGACTTTAGTGGATTGTACTTTTTTAATGTGTGCTAATTTTCTCTTCCCAACAAATTCTAGCTACTTGATCATAGCCCTTTTTCTAAAACCCTGTCATGGTGCCTAGACACATGAGCATTAAATAATCTCTGGTTGAATAAAGGGGAAGAGTGTATGATTGAATTTAAAGTCTTCTGTTGATTATTTCAGGAAAAAAAATGTAGAGAAGAAAAATAGACTTTTTTCTTTTTAAAACAATTTTTATTGTTCTTCTTTCAAAAACACTGCCATATGTCCTAAATATCTCCCTCCCACCCTTTATAACAAAGAGGGGATTTAGTTCAGAACTAACCAATACATCCTTTCAGTTTGACAGTGCAGTATTCACATCCCAGTTCTCCACCTTTGTAATATATTTCTAACAGTGTTATAAATGGACAGTTGCTTAATTTGTAAATGTACAAAAGTTCATTTGAAATAATTTTGGACTTCAAAAAAATTCAAGTTATTTTCAAGGAAATGCCCTTTACAAAGCTAGAAAAATTTAAAAGCATAACAAAAACACAATATGCAAACATAGTGGCATTTCATTCCTTTTAGGAAGGCAAAGATGTTTATTGTTGCCATCAGCCTATATATAAAACCTCTTTCCTCTTCTAATTGTCATAGCATTCCAAATTCAACCCTATTCCTTCAGTCCTTCCTTTGCCCTTCTGTCCTCTGGAACAATCTTTCCTCCCTAATTGTTAACAACCCCCTTTATCTTCCATGTCTAATTAACATACTACCCACCTTAAGGTAATAGAAACCCAAGACACTTCATTTCTTAACCCTTAACTGTTGCTTCTTTCTTTCATGTCTTATTGCTCTTTCCAGACCCTTCCTTTGCATCACCTTGGTTTACAAGCTCCTCCTTTTATCACTATAATTTACCGGCTTTCTTGTCTTTGTTCTTTTTTAAGGAGTTCAGTATCTGACTCAGTTTTTCTTCTCCACTAATCCTTGCCTTGTTTCAGTTTGCTGTCTAGTCAAAGGGCCCTGACCTGTCAGTTTATCAATTTTTCAGCTCTTGTGATTTATCTCTCCGCTCTACCTCTGCTACTCATAAGGGTGCTCATTTTTTAAGACTGTACAATCACATCCAATTTTAAAAGTTTATCTTGTTACTGCTACATTTTGATTTAACACAGCTGGCAAATTTACAAGGCACATTCCTCAAAAACAAGGAAAATAACACTAAAAAGTAACTGTAACATTATTAGGCATCTATTATATTCCAGGCACTAATAGCTCTGGGGAAACAAGTATAAATAAAGAAAGACAGTACTTGCCCTCAAGAAGCTAACAATCCATTGCCGGGAGACAACGCACAAAATTGCCTAAAGGTGTGTGAGGGAACTTGTGGGTTTGAGATGGGGAGAAGGTTTGGCAGGGACCTAGCCTGATGGAGAAATCCAAAAGCAGTGCCACTGCTAGGCAGTGGGAATGGAAACTGATGGTGGGGCATGCGATTGTTATCTTAACAAGGTAGTATCATTGTGTTGACTGTTGTGCTTAACATTGTCTTCCTTTATATATAGTTGTTGTTGTTTAAATTTTTTCAGTCTATATCACTCGATACAAGTTTCACCATATGTCTTAGAATTCTTTATATTCCTTTTTCCTTATGATGTAGTTTTTTGTTGTAAAAACATATTTAAGTCATGTCTGACTCTGTGATCCCTTTGGGGGTTTTCTTGGCAGAGATATTGGAGTGGTTTGCCATTTCCTTCTCTAACACAAAGGGGGTTAAGTGACTTGCACAAGGTTACACAGCTAGTATCTGAGGCCAGATTTGAACCCTGGAAGAGGAGTCTTTCTGACTCTAGGCCTAGCATCACTGTGCTACTTAGCACCTTGACAAAGATAGATTTGGGCCTTTTTTACTTTATTGATA
Source organism: Dromiciops gliroides (assembly GCF_019393635.1). Lineage (NCBI taxonomy): Eukaryota > Metazoa > Chordata > Mammalia > Microbiotheria > Microbiotheriidae > Dromiciops > Dromiciops gliroides. Next base: position 145,586,812 of record NC_057865.1, read on the forward strand.
TCCTCAGCATGTAGCAGAGTGCCTGGCACATAAGTGCTTAATAAATGCTTATGAACTAACAGATCACTTCATATGTCACAAGTTCCTTATCCCCAATTCTTTGACTCATCCCAATTATTTGTTCTTTTACTCTACTCTCTTTTTAGGATTTTTTTCCTCTTTAATAGCATTTAAAATTTTTCCTAATTACGTAAAGATAATTTTCAGCATTCATTTTTATAAGATTTTGAGTTCCAAATTTTTCTCCCTTCCCTCCCCATCTCGAAGCCACCGAGCAATCTAATGTAGGTTATACATTACAATCATGTTAAACACATTTCCACATCAGTCATGTTGTCAGATAAGAATCAGAACAAAAGGGGAAAAAAACACAAGAAAGAAGAAACAACAAAAGTGAAAATAGTATGTTTCAATCTGAATTCAGACTCCCTAGTTCTTTTTCTGTATGTAGAAAAAGCATTTTCCATCATGAACCTTTTGGCATTGTCTTGTATCATTGTATTGCTGAGAAGAGCCTAAGTGTGTCACAGTTGATCATCCCATAATGTTGATACGATGTACAGCATTCTCTTGGTTCTGCTCATTTCACTCAGCGTCAATTTATGTAAGTCTTTGCAGGTTTTTCTGAAATCCACTTGCTTATCATTTGTTACAGCACAATAATATTCCATTACTTGTTTAGCCATTCCCTAATTGATAGGCATCCCCTCAATTTCCAATTCTTTACCACCACAAAAAGAGCTGCTATAAATATTTTTGTATATATGGGTTCTTTTCCCTTTTTTAAGATCTTTTTTGGAATAAAAACCTAATAGTGGTATTGCTGGGTCAAAGGGTATGCACAATTTTATAACTCTTTGGACATAGTTCCAAATTGCTCTCCAGAGTGGTTGGAACAGTTCACAGCTCTACCAACAGTACTTTAGTAGTGTTTAAATTTTTCCACTGCTTCTCCAACATTTATTATTTTCCTTTTTCATCATATTAGACAATCTGATAGTGTGAGGTGTGGTACCTCAGAGTTGTTTTAATTTGGATTTCTCTAATCAGTAGTAATTTAGAGCATTTTGTCATATGCCAATAGATCTGCTCATCATTTCTCATAGCACAATAGTATTCCGTTAAATTCACATACCACAACATGTTTAACCATTCCCCAATTGATGGGTGTCTCCTCAATTTCCAGTTCTTTGTCATCACAAAAAGAGCTGCTATAAATATTTTTGTATATGTGGGTCCTTTTCCCTTCTTTATGATGTCTTTGGGATATAGACCTGATAGTGGTATTGCTGGGTCAAAGGGTATGCATGGTTTTATACCTTTGGGGCATAGTTCCAAATCACTCTCCAGGATGGTTGAATCAGTTCACAACATATTGCACCAACAGTACATTAGTGTTCGTTTTCCCACATCTTCTCCAACATTGATCATTTTCCTTTTTGTCATATTAACCAATTAGATAGGTGTGAGGTGGTACCTCGGAGTGGTTTTAATTTGCATTTCTCTAACCAGTAGTGATTGAGAACATTTTTTCTTATGGCTGTAGGTAATTTTAATGTCGTCATCTGAAAACTTCCTGTTCATATCCTTTGACCATTTTTCAGTTAGGAAATGACTTGTATTCTTGTATTATATGACTTTCAATTGGGGAATGACTTGTATTCTTATATTTGATTCAGTTATTTATATATTTTAGAAATGAGGCCTTTATCAGAAACACTGGCTGTAAAGATTGTTTTTCACTTTTGCTCTACTCTCAAAGGAAACTCAGCTGTGCCTTCTCCTTACCTGTGCCAGCTCCCATCTTTCTTGCCCATTTGATCTCCTCTGAGAGTTTGCCCCTTTGATCATCTCCAGTTTAACATATTTAGTTACCAAAGTTGTCCTGCCTGTCAGTTTATCCAGTCACACAGCCACCACTTCATCCCCTCTCACCTAGACAATTAAGGTAGTCTTCTAATTGGCCTTCCTGCTGAAAATCTTTTCCCCACTCAAACCTTCCTCCACACAGCCACCAACAAATTCCTTGAAGGGCAGATCTGATCATGTCTCTTCCTTTATTCAGCAAACTTCATGGTCTCCCTTTTAACTCTCGGATCACATATATACTTCTCTCCTTTCTGTGTTTTTAAGTCATTTTTCATTCATGTCTGACTCTTTGTGACCCACTTTGGGGTTTTCTTGTCAGGTACTGAAGTGGTTTGCCATTTCCTTCTCCAGCTCATTTTACAGATGAGGAACTGATACAACAGGGTTAAGTGACTTGCCCAGGGTCTGACAGCTAGTAAGTATCTTAGGCCCGATTTGAAATCAGTATGAGTCTTCTTGACTCCAGGCCCAGCACTCTATTGATTTCGCCATCCAGCAGCTTCCCTTGTGCTTTCTACATACTTTACAATCCAGCAACACCTGATTACTGGTTGTCCTCCATCCATGGAATGCTTTCTGTCTCACCATCACTATCTGCCTCTTGGCTTCCTTCAAGTTTGGGCTCATATCCCACTTTTTTGTTAAGAGGCATTTCCTGGTGTACTGCACCCCTTCCCCTACCCTACTGCCTTTCCTTTGATATTTATCTTCCATGTATATAGTAGTTTACATGTTTTTTCAACTGTAGACTGTTTCCCCGATTACTGGGCATGTAACCTTTTTTCCCCTTCAATTAGCATTTATTTTCTTTCCTACCTCCTCTTCCACTGAGAAAAAGGAAAAACAGAACCATTATAACAAACGTACACAGTCGAGCAGAAACAAAAAGTATTCTCAGTCTGCCCCGTGAGTCCATGACCTCTGATGGGAGGTGAGTAGCATTGTTTGATCTAGAGTTCTCTGGAATAGTAGTAGTTGGTCACTGCATTGATAAGAATTCTTAAGTCTTTCAGAGTTGTTTGCCTTTCTTGCTAGGTTTCTCTGAAACCATCCCCTAAACCAATTTCATTGTTTCGCCGTTCTTTCCATTGATGGGCATCCACTTAATTTCCAGGTTTTTGGTACCACGAAAATAGCTGCTATGTATGTATGTGTATAGATGTGTATACACACCTACTACTACATGCATATTACATACCTAGTACATAAGTATCCTTTTTTCTTGTGGTATACACACCTAGCAGTGGTGTGACTGCATCAGGTTTTGTACAGTTGAATGACTTGGGGGCATAGTTCAGAATTGCTTTTCAGAATGTCTTGACCAGGTCACAGTCCACCAGGAATGAGTGCGTTAACATGGATGTCCGCTTTGTTTACGGGTGCGATAATTAAATGTTTGTTCCTTTGGAGGTGTGCGCACAATAGCGATATTATTGGCTCAGAGGATATACACATTTTAGTGACTTTGGTTGTACCAAAAGTGCATTTTAATATACCTCCCCTCTCACATTCTTACCTACAATTGCCATTTTCCTTTTTTCATCATCTTTACCACCCCTCTCAGTATTGATGTATGGCTTAAGAGTTTAGTTTACAATTCTCTTAGTGGTTTGGAGCATACATATATGGCTGTTGGCACCTTAGATTTCTACCTGAGACCTGAACTCCTGTTCCTATCCTTTTACCATTTACCTCTTGGGGAATGAATCTTGATCTTTTGAATTTTAATCAATTCCCTATATATTTTCAGTATGATTTCAGTATTATCAAGAAATTTGCCACAAATCCCCAGGCCCTCTCCATTAACAGTTGTCCTTCTAATTCTAACTAATGCTTTTTTTGGTGTGCAAAAACAAATATGTAAGCCAAATTATCTACTTTGTTAGTTGTGGTCCTTTCTTTCCTTTGGGCAACAACTCTTCTCCTATCCATAGTTATGAAAGTTATCCCTTCTGTTCTTTCTTGATTTGTTTATAAGACTTTATATATGTAGGTTATATATCCATTTTGAGTTTATTGTGGTATGTGTTATGAGAAGTTTATCTAAACCTAATTTCTCCCAGACTATGTTCCAATTTCCCAAATTTGGGTGATGGATTGAGTTTATGCCAGGAAGCTGCTTCTGTTTATATAACCACAGGTTTTGATTGTTTTCATTATTAATGTGGTCCATTTTATATAATTTTCCTGTTATTGAACCAACCCTACCTTGCTATTATAAATCCAACCAGTTGCCCAAAACTGTAACGCTTTCATGAACCTAACCTCTGAAAGTTTCCTTTTTGATCTCATTTCCTTTCATGTCTCCTGACCAGTCTTCTAAATCTTAAAACTTATTTTTGATCCACAACTGTGACTACACCCTGATTCTTCCTTCTTCCATTCCATTGCTCTGGCCTCTTTTTTCCTATAATCTTAGCCCCATAGTTCACCAGTTCAACTATGAACTATCTGCTGGTCAAGGAAGTTCTGTGGTCATGTCAGTGGGTCCATTACAAATTCGTGTTATCTGATTTCAACTAGGCTCTCTGTGCTGCGTGGCATTTTTTTCTTCTTTGATTGTCATGGAATATTTTTGCATCCTGCACCCACTTCTCTTTCACATAAAAACTGCGTATTGAGGGGCAGCTAGATGGCGCAGTGGTTAAAGCACCGGCCCTGGATTCAGGAGTACTTGAGTTCAAATCCGGCCTCAGACACTTGACACTTACTAGCTGTGTGACCCTGGGGAAGTCACAACCCCCATTGCTTGCAATAAAATAAAATAAACTATTTAAAAAAAAAACTGTATTGAACATTTCAGACTGAAAGCCAGAGTCAGTAAACAGAAATGAGGAGAGCATTCCAGGCATGGGGGACATTTACCAAGTGTAGTGAGGTGGAGTATCTCGTTCAAAGAACAATCAGGAAGCTAGTGTCACTGGATTGAATAGTTAGTGTTGGGGAGTAAGGTGTAAGAAGAGTGGAAAAGGTAGGAGAGGCCTAGGTTATAAAGGTCTTTGCTGTCCTTCCAGCTAAGTAGGATCTGCCCAGAGTTTGTGCTTCATTTGCATGTTCTTTACCCATAGTTACCTCCATAATAGAATGAAGCATTCAAGAAGATTTTAAAGGAGACTACTGTTGTAGTATAGCTTTTGGAATCAGTATGGTACAGTGGAGATTGCAATGGATTTGGAGGCAGAGGACCTGAACTTATACCCCTTGTTCTCTTACTTACCATAAGTGACTTTGGACAAGTCACCCTCATTTCTTCTTCCAGCTTTATTTCTGTGATCCTATGCATGTGATTTTTATTGTGTTAATGACGTCACAGTGTTTAGATGAACCACCTTTTCACACATAGCTCAGTGAAAGTATCGCGAAAGATTATGGTATCCGTAATTACTTCAATTTAAAATGTGTCAAAGGTGAAGTGTTTCTCTGCAATATTTTTCACATTTGGGAATTCTTATATGCTATCTAAACTTAAAGTACTCTGTTTCCTTTAGTTTCTCCTTCCCCACCCCAGTATTTGCCTCACCTTTCTTTGCCTGGCTTGAATGAGGCTCCTTGCAATAGTAACAGGCAACATGTTTAACTCTAAAAAGCCATAGCTATTCAACTCCACTACCATTTTTTTGTTTGTTTGTTTGTTTGTTTAATTCTTTTTTTTTTTTTTAGTGAGGCAGTTGGGGTTAAGTGACTTGCCCAGGGTCACACAGCTAGGAAGTGTTAAGTGTCTGAGGCCGGATTTGAACTCAGGTACTCCTGACTCCAGGGCCGGTGCTCTATCCACTGCGCCGCCTAGCTGCCTCCTCTACTACCATATTTTAATAGAAATAATAGCTCAAGTTTCCATATTGCTTAATATTTTACAAACTTTCTTCATGACTATCCAGTAAGATAGGTAAATATACTGTATCCATTTTACATGTGAGGAAACTGAGGTTTAGAAAGGCTAATTGACTTGTTCAGTCATACAACTAGGAAATGACAGAGCCTAATTATACCCAACTCACATCTTTCTGACTGACTTCTATGGTTGATGGAATTCATCATGGTAAACCATAAAGGATGTTATTTATGTATCAGTTATACTCAGTAACAGTGTAGTTTTTTAATCTGTTATTCTAAAACTGTGTTTGATTCTAGTCCAGTATTTAAACTGGACTAGATTTTAAGGCTGTTTAATTAACTCTTTGCTCTCTCAATTTTTATGTAGGTAGCTTCCATTTTTTCTTTTGCTACTTGTGGAGGTTTTAAAGGCAAAACAGGTTTCCTGGTTTCCTGTTCAAGTCACAGTACTAAAAATGAGACAGTTGAAGCTGCCTTTGCCTATCCTTTCAGGTACGTGTTTATCCATTCTCTCTTCTCCCTCCTCAGTTTTTCTTTAATATTTCCCTATCTGTGTGCGTTTTTAATGTTGTCACAATAAGCTTTTCAGTTGTAAATTCACTTCATTTTTGTGTTTACATATGTGTGTTTGTCTGGTACATGGTAGCTGCTTAATAAATGCTTATTAATTACCCTGAGAATCAGAAGTTATACTGTGCCTCATTTTAAGCAAACACAATGAATGAAAATTTTCCAAGAGGATAGATTAGTGAACTGATTATCAGTATGAAATAAACTATATTTCTTTCCTTAGTGTATCTTTAAGAAACAAGATCAGCAAAAAATCAGTTCACACAAATTTAGAAATATAGTTCTATAAAATGAAATCTATATTTTTTTTTCTGTTGGAATAGAATGTTTATATCTCAGACAAAACTTGATATAGACTCATCACTGTCACATAATAATTAAAATTATTGGGGCAGCTAGGTGGCACAGTGAATAGAGCACCAGACCTGAAGTCAGGAGGACCTGAGTTCAAATCTGGCCTCAGACACTTGACACTTACTAGCTGTGTGACCTTGGGCAAGTCATTTAACCCCAATTGCCTCACCAAAAAAAAAAAAAATAATTAAAATTATTGATTTTTTAATTGTCTATCAAATGAAGGCAGTCTGGTGTAGAAAGAATACTAGTCTAGGAACTAGGAGAGCTGAATTTTAGTCCCAGACTTGCCATCTACTATTTTTAGGCAAATTACCCTCTCTGAGCCTCCATTTTCTTCATCCGTAAAATAATTATTGGAGCTGGATTAGGTGATTTCTAAAGTCCTTTCTAACTTTAGCATTCTATGAGCTTGTGATACGAATTTGATAAAACAAATTGATACAGATACCCAGAACAATGTACTTGGCCTGTTACCTAAACATGTCCTGCGTTTTTCTTGTTTTACATCATCCTATTAAAATGCAGTTTCAAATCTCTTTTACTCTTTGATGAACCTAATTACCTTACTTTTTTCTTTCCTCCAGGTTGAATCAGGTTTCATTTAGTACAGCAGTGGACCCTCTGTGTAATGTAACTTGGAGCAAGTATTTTCTTATAGGAGATTTCTCTTCATCTGCCCAGTTCTATGTTACGTTTGCAGTCTTGGTCTTCCTCTACTGCATTGCCGCACTTGTACTTTATATTGGTTATATGAACCTGTATCGGGAGAGTCGAAAAATTCCCTTTATCGTAAGTTATATTCACATTGTTATTTTTTTTTTAGAGAAAGGTAAAGAATTTCTACAGAGTGTGTTTATCTGACTTTAAGATTCTCATATATTGGAATACTTAAGAATCCTATTTTTTTAAATATCATGGGGTATAAGACAAACTGATAAGTAGATTACCTTGAATTTTTCAATATAAAAATTCAGCTAAGTCATCATTGTAGAAGCAAAGATTACTCTAATATTTTGAGCAGCTTTTTGTTCAGTAAATATATATAATTCATCTTCAAAGTAGGGAGAGATTCTAGTTCTTTTGCTTATGTTATTTTAGATCTTTAAACAGGCTATTAAGTAAAAGATAACAATTTAATGCTTTGATTCTGAAGAATTGCTTAAATATCAAGAACCTTAAAACTAAGTAGCCTTCATAGTTCTCTTTTTTACCCTTTTATTTCCCACTTTCTTCTCCCCAAAACAAAATTCTTAATTTAGTTCAAATTACATGTAAGACTTTGACAATCTCTCTTTGAATTCCCTACCTTGAATTCTAACCAGACATTTTTATGATATCTGAGGAAATGTTTCTGAGTTTGTGATGCAACACAAGTATTTGGATTTGACTTATCTTGGCTGCATGACCAAAAATCTAATCCCATAGAGCCAGGAGTAGAGCACACACCTGAGACTGAAAATAGCAAAATCATTGATCTTCATAATTGCAGGCCAAATAGATCTCTACTATATGTAGAATATCTATAGTTTGCCCTTTGTATAATTAGGATTTTTGGTATATCCATAAGACACTGGCATCCAGCTGCATTGGTCTTGGCATGGTATCCTTCATTGCCACTAAAATATCATGGTTCATAGAGGAGGAGACAATCTGCCTGCTGCCACCATGGGGCAGAAAGAGCAACTCCTGCTACAGAGATTAGTTCTTAGATGTCTACCATAGCATAAGCAAAAGCAAGTTAAAAACACCAAAGATGGCAAGAGAAAAAAAGTAGACCCTAGCACAAATAAGGAAAATTTATGAAAGAAATTAAGAATTAAGTTTAGGTTGGATATTAAGAGCTTTTAGCTTAGAACTGTGGGGTTTTAAAATTAATTTTAAACTGTTTTATTAATTGCTATGGCTATTTATCAGTTTTGGCAGTGAGCAGTAATTGATATTATATATAACAGTAAAGAATTGACCACATGTCAGTTAGCAGGAGGAAAAAAGCCCCAGAAGATCCATGCTGTCTCAGAGAGCCAGCACGTGGTCTCAAGGAGGGTTCAGAAGACCTACAAAACCTACACTGTCCTAAGAGGGAGAGCCAAGTGTGAGCTGAGAGAGAGTGAGCTTATGGCCTTTTCCAGTTTTTATCCTTTTTTTTTTTTTTTAGTGAGGCACTTGGGGTTAAGTGACTTGCCCAGGGTCACACAGCTAGTAAGTGTTAAGTGTCTGAGGCTGGATTTGAACTCGGGTACTCCTGAGTCCAGGGCCGGTGCTCTATCCACTGTGCCACCTAGCTTCCCCTATCCTCTTTTGATAGAGGCGGATCATTATACATTGATCAAAGCTAATTGGTTAGCATCATTCAGTTCCATTGGTTGACATAACATGAGGGTCGTCTACATTAAAATGAACTCTACAGACGACATCAAAGAGAAGACCCTCACTCAAGTTGTCTAAGGCAAAGTCCTTCACTGAGATAGACATAAGAATCTATCTCTATTTCTTTTGTTTTCTTGGGTTTGTCCCAAATCAAGGAGAACAGGACTTTCTGAAGTGTGGGGGAGAAAGGTCTGAGGAACTGATCTCTAGGTACGCCCGAGAAATCTATTATTAATCATTATTTTCTCACAGAACTAAAGTGTAATATTTGGCTAAAGAAAAAACAAGGATCAGGGATCTCCCAGAACAACATGACTTTTTTAAAAAAACGAATGCCATAATGCAGTAAATAATAAAAGAAAACTGTATAGAACTTATGAACACATTCAGCAAAGCACATTTAGAGAATCCATAAATTGCCACAAGAAAAAAACAATTCACTGATACAGAATTTTACAAATGACCAGGATAAAGCCTGTCAAGTATCAAGGAGAAATGTGTATAACAGGTTAATTCCATGTTCACAAAAAATGGACTAGCCTATTCTGAAAAGCAAAGGAGGTCAGACTCTGCAAACCAGTGTCATACCCTATAAACCTGAGTCTACTCATCAGTTGGAGTAAATATAAATAATAGGATAAGCTCACAAGAGGAAAGGAAGAAAATGCAATTCTGACAAACTCTCAAATCGGTCTTAGTTTCTAAAAAATATTCGTGCCGAGATTCTGGGAATAGAGAACTTAGTGCCAGCCATGTATTTTGTTTAGGATTCTTAGAGCACGACACCCTCTCAAGTCAATCTGCCCATGCCCTAAAACAAGTAACAATGACATGGAATTTACTAAAAATATTAACAAGTGAACCTTATTAAACTGTAGAATATTAGTAACAAATTTCAGTTTCTCTTCTTTGTAGGCAGATATAACCTCTTAATTTTTACTGAAACTTGGTGACATGAGATTCACATTGTGTTCTTTGGAACCTTGACTTTGAGGCAGAAACACAAATTGAGGCTTGCTATAATCATTAGAATACTATTCAAAAGTGAATAGAGGGGCAGCTAGGTAGCGCAGTGGATAAAGCATTGAACCTGGATTCAGGAGGACCTGAGTTCAGATCCAGCCTCAGACACTTGACACGTACTAGCTGTGTGACCCTGGGCAAGTCACTTAACCCTCATTGACCCCGGAAAAAAACAAACCAAAAAAGTGAATTGACTATTTCTGGAAGTCATGGATTGGCTGCCCCTCGGTGAAGGTCTTAAAACAAAGATATGTTTTGCATGACTTAAGCTCTAGAGCTGGAAAGGAACCTTAGGGGCCAGGTATTATTGTATATAGATTGGACTAACTTAGGGCTGCTTAAAACTTTTTCCACTCACAATCCCTTTTCACCTGAGAAATTTTTACATGACCTCAGGTATTCAGGTATATAAAATAGGTATACATAACCTTTTGCTGTTGCCAAATTTTTCAAGACCTCCACATTGTTACACAGTCCTATATGGGGTCAAAACTCAGAGTTTAAGAAGCTTTGGGCTAAATGTCCTCTGAGGCCCCTTCCACCTCTGACATGCTGTAATATCTCCAGGACTTCTAAATTTATAGAGGGTATTCCAAACACTGCCTTCTTTGAAAGAGAAGTTGGGTGGGGTTGTGGTTTTTGTTTTTTTTGGTTTGTTTTTAAAGAATTAATGGGTATTGATATTGCTGAGACAGCAGTTGGTTAAACAAGTAGTAAAATGTTTTATTTTTATTTTTGCTACATTGGCTAACAAGAGAACAAATGGTAAGTGTGAAATATTTTTGTCCCCTGAATTAGCTTATTTCCTTAGAATCTTTGTAACAGTTCTGTTACTTTATTCAAAGAACTCTAGTTTATAGTTAAAAATAGTCATTGTAATGTCTGTTGGCTTTCTAAGCCTGGTTCATAATTGTTATGACCATCCTATTCATGTTTTATTTCAGTAAAATTTCTTATTTCACTTAGTTTCTTAAGTTAAAATTCTACCATACATTACTAAATTACATATTAAAAATTATACTGAAAACAATTTAAACTTATTGTGAGGAGACTTATGATTAAGGGACTTTCAAAATTCTGCCGTGCCTCAAGGTTATTGATCTATTGATCAGCAAGTATTTGTTAAGTTCCTGCTCTGTGCCGGGCAGTATACACTAGGACCTAAAGGATGCAGGTGCAAAAAAAATAAATAAATAAAACAAATAACTACTCACAAGGAGCTTATGTTTTAATGGGGAAGATTACAAGTACAAATGAAGAAATTTACAGCATAAAATGGAAATGTATAATAAATAGGTATAAAGTGGTTAAATACAAGGAAATTTGAGAGAAGCCCAGCAAGTGGGGGAGTCATGAAAAGATTTATGTAGAAGATTGTGCTTGAGCTGCATCGTAGAGGTAAGGAGGGAATATATTCCAAGCATGCAGGAGGGCCAGTGCAAAGACACTGAATGGTGGGGAAATAAGGAATGTCCTGTGAGGAGCAGAGGAAAAGACCAATTTAGCCAGCTCACAGTGTGTGAAAGGCAAAGTGATGTTCACCAATGCAGGAAAGACTAGGTTCAGAAGATCTTATAAATCTAAACAGAGAAGTACATGTATTGTCCAGGAGGCAATAGGAAGCAATGAAGTTGGTTGAATAAGTCATATAGTCAGGTCTGTGCTTAAGAAGAATTACTTTAGCAGTATGTATGTTGGATTGGAGTAGTAAGAAACTTGAGGCTATTGTTACCTAGGTAAGAGGTAGTGAGGATCTGAACTAAGCTGGTAGTTATGTTAGAGAGAAGTGGTCAGGATGCAAAAAGTGTTGTAAAGGTAGTGAGGGAAAACAATCCTCTTCTCAATAATTCTCAGAAACTCAGCAGCAATGTGACAAAGGCTCTTTTATTTCCTTCTCGAGAGAAGGAGGCACCCTGGTGTGCAGCTAGTGGGTGCAAAGAAAGGGGACTCACAAGCCCTGTTTTAAACCCTAGTCCGTAACGTGAATAGACTTTCCCCCTTTTTTACCATTGGTCCGATTACTCAAGGGTTACAATCTATGAGCAAAAACTAGCTAATTGGAAGGCAGTATTCCCATCCCTAATCAGTTCTTCCTTATATGGGCATAACTCAGGAATGGATCTTATTCTTCCTTATGGACACATTTCAGGAGCAGACTTTATTGAGACCAGGACTCCTTGAACCATGTGATTTTGTTAGCTCGAGGGGGAGGAGGGGGTCTTAGACCTTTGTCCTAAAAACAGATCAGGAAGAGTATGATTGACTGTCATATCCCCATTGAGAGGAGACAACTACCCATTTTCTCACAGGTAGCTAGAACAAATGACAAGATTTAGTTGCTATATAGGATGAGGAACTACTGTAAGGAGTTCAGTATAATGCCATGGTTACAAACTTAGGAGACAGAAAGGTTGGAGATGTCTTCAGCAGCATTAGGGAAGTTTAGAAGAGTGGGAGAACTTGAAGGAAAGAGTTCAGTTTTAGACATACTGAGTTTGAGATGTCTGAGATATTCTAGCTGAAAAGTCCAGTAAGCATTTGGTGATGCAGCAGTGCAATTCAGCAGCGAGACTGAGACTGAATATATACATATGAGTCATCTGCATAGAGGTGTGTTGCCAAGAGAAATTATCCAAGAAGAACAGGACACAACCTAAGGGAATACATACATTTCCAGGGTGTGATGTGATTGATGAGCCAATAAAGGAGATTGAGAGTGCAGGAGGCAAGGGCGGTTGAGTGTTACATGTAGCAGATCATTCTAGAAGAATGAGGACTAGGAAGAGATCATCAGAAATTTTGGAAAAGGAGCTTTGTCTAAGAAGAGAGTTTGATTGTGTGATGATCAAATGTGATAAACTTAGCTCTTCTCAGCAATACAATGGTCTAAAACAATTCTAAGGAACTCATGGTAGAAAATGTTCTTCACATCCAGAAAAAAAAAGAACTGTGGATTCTGAAGGCAGATTGAACCATACCATTTCTACTTTTGGTTTTTGTTTTTCTTATTTGAGGATTTTCCCTTTGTTCAGATTCTTCTTTCACAACATGACTAATGCAGAAATATGTTTAATGTGATTGTACATATATACCCTGTATTGGATTGCTTTCTGTCTTAGGGAGGGAGGGAGGGAGAAAAATTTGGAACTAAAAATCTTACAAAAACAAATGTTGAAAACTATCTTTACATGTAACTGGAAAATAATAAAATACTTTTATTATTTAAATTAAAAAATGCAGAGAAAAAAGAAAAACAAAACCTGGGACAATTAAAAAAAAAGAGTTTATGGGGAAATGGTAAGGCCTAGTAAAATGCTAGTTATTAATGCATATTCTGGTTGATAGGTTGTTGAATGGAAATATAAGAAGTTGTATACCCAGGCTTTCAGAGGGGTAATAGGTGTGGTAAAAGAGTGAAAGTTTTTAACAGTCGGTTAGGATAACTGAAAGACACCAGTTTTTGAAGGACCACCCTTTTGGGGAGGAGACCGTGACAAGTCACCTGTGCGTCTGCTAAGCACTTCACTTCCGGGGTGCGAGCTTAAAGGCAAGGAGAGGACGGAAGTGAGGTCTTTTTTTTCCCCTGCTCTCCTCGCCCGCTGGCTTGCTCTGCACACAGAGACGCTGACTCAGGTTCGACTCGGCCCGGTCCTGCGTAACAGCATGTGCTTGACGTGGTTCTCAACCTCAGACGTGGCCTTGGGTTTTTGGTGAGTTCTATAGGGAATATAGACTAAGCTTAGATCTAAGACTATTTATTTGTATTTCTATTTTCCTATCTCTAATCAACATCACCTTGTTTTGTTGGCTAAGTAATTCCCAAACAATAAAAGCTCTAACTAAAGCTCAGAGGCTTCTTTCACTTATTGGTCTGGGAGATATATAAATAAGGGAAAGGTTAAAAGGGAGTTTAATGCCCTTGTATCCAATTTTAAATCTCACATAGGGTTGATCAGCTCTGTTCTCATGCTGTAGCTTAGACAATTCTTAAGTATATTTGCTTTGGGGGTTCTTAAAAATAATGTTTAATTAGAGTTATCTGAATTATTAAGTATAAAAGTAATTATTTTTCTTTTAGGACTTCCTTATTACTCTCATTGTTACTTTCTTATGGTTGGTGAGCACTTCAGCCTGGGCTAAAGCTCTGACAGACATTAAGATAACCACAGGTGAAAATTTTATTAAAGAAATCACCGCTTGCACAGGGGATGTAAAATGCTACTATGACTCTGTGACCAGTATGGGATCTCTGAATGTATCTGTGGTACGTATGTAGTTTTTCCAGAAATTTTGTTTTGCTGCTTAGAAATGTCTTAATCTGGTAATTAAGGAGAGTAGCAGCTTTTTTAAGTCTTGATATTTAAGACTGTTTACTATTGCCATGTATAACATGACATTTGGGCAATGAAGTAAGATATTTTAGCTTAAATATTTGTATAGTTACTTCCTTTTAAAACTAAACATGCTATTAAAATCTTAAATTAAGATTCTGATTAATTTATAACATGATAATTAAACTGAAATAAGAGTTGTCTTATATATTAATATTGAGGAGGAATAAAATACTTGTTCTGCATTAAAAAAATCAAACTTTTAAAAGATTATTTATTATGAAAATATTTGATACTAAATTACAAAAGATGTTAAGCTATGGAAGGGAATTCAAAGGCCCAGTTGAACCCTTGACTTTAAATATTTTGTCCCAATTTAGTCCAGTTATAAGAGGAACTATAAATAAGGAGCTTTGTAAGAAACATAGTTTGACCACATTGCATTATCCAGAATCAAAACATTGGAAGAGAGTTTGTTTCCACTCATGAAGATAGATTCTTTTCTGTGGCCGAGTTAAATTTCAAACATAAACTTACCATATTTGCATTAACTACTTTGAAATAGAATAGTCAAACTCACTGTTATCCTGATAGCTTTTAAATGGCTCTTCCGAAATTAGCCTTCTCTTTTAAATTAGCCTCAGGCTCCCCAAGCAGAGCAGGCCTCTGAGTCAGGCTAAGCTGCACAGGAAAAATCAGAGATGCTGGGGTTTGCTTTGCCCAGCCCCCAGATTGGCCCAGGCAGCATGTGGTTCACCTGAGAGAGGAAGTTAAAAAAAGAGACTCGGGGGAGTAGGTAGGGGGATGGAGAAAGCGAGAGGGGGGCAGACTGACAGAGCAAGTAGGGAAGATGCAGGGGGATCAACAAAGTGAAGGGGGCTTAGAGTTAGAAGAGAAAAGCGGAGCGGAGCAGTGAAAGCACAGGGGAGATGGAGTGAAAGAGAAAAAGAGTGAAAGTTGGAGAGGACTGGAGGCGAACAGGGCCAAGCAGCATACACTCAGGCAAGAGGCAGCAAGGGTCCTTATTATATTAAAAGCAGGCAGGTCGAATAATTTGCATTATCCAGAATCAAAACATTGGCTTTTTAATCGTTTGCTTATCAATTTGGGTTCAGAACAGTGAGGAGAAGTTTTTTAACTGCCCATACTAAGTTAATAGCAGTCAGATAGCCAGCCAGTCAAAAGCCCCCAGATTAGGCCCCCAGTTAGATTAGAGCCAGTTAGTATAAAATATTTTAACACTTTCTTATTGCTCTGAAGAAGTCTTTGTGGTAGTACAGATTAATTTGGCTCTGACACATTTCTTGGGAAATTCACTTCTCATTAGAATTGGGGAGTGGAGAAGGATTTGAAGATTCCATTCCACATTCCTCCGTGTAACTTTGGATCTTGGAGGGAGATGGGAAAGAAAAAGAGGCAAAATGAAAGGAATAGAAGGAAGAGGCTTTCTAAGACAAGACTCACTTGAAATGAGAGTAAAACGAAATACATGAAAAGACTAGAGCAGGGCTGCTTAAACTTTTTCCATTCACAAACAAACCCTTTGCACCTGAAAATTTTTTATGCAACCCCAGTTATATAGGCATATAAAATAGCTGCGTGTTGCCTTTTACTGTTGCCAGTTTTTTTGTGACCACTACATTCAGCTGTGTGACCCCATATGGGATCATGACCCAGTTTAAGAAGTTTTGCTTTAGAGCACAATTCCTCTTCTCTGAGAACAAAAGAAACACCGCTTCATGCAGGATAGTTAGTTACACCTTTTTAATCGTGTATCTCCTTAAGTCATGCATACACTGTACTTCTGGCATGTACTTTTTTTATTTTTATGGGTTCAGAAATTTTCATTGAGAATTCATTGGTCACATTTCTTTTACTGTGAAACAAGTATACGTTAACTTTCTAGTACTTTAGAATTTCATGGGGAAATAGATGTGTTCCTCTGAATGTCTTGGAATACTAACCTGGATTTTGAGGTGTGGGAGAGATTAAGTCTTTTTTTTTTTCCTCCTATAGATCTTTGGTTTTCTGAACATGATACTTTGGGGAGGAAATGCTTGGTTTGTATATAAGGAAACCAGCTTGCACAGTCAGTCAAATGTTTCTACTCATGGCGCAGGAACAGTTGCACCTCCTACAGGAATGTAATTTCAAGGAGAGAAATCCACTGTGTCAAATAATTATTCTACAACATATTGCCAGCATCTTTAGAGACAATGCAATTTGTTTCTAGTAAGTCATGGCATTTGCAATAAATTGATGGATTAAAAATTCTGCTAGTTTTTACATGAAATATGTGCCTTAGATACAAATTCTGGATGTAAATGTTTCAGTTTGTAGACTCAGATCTAGGGATTTATTATGCGATTGTATGCGTAAAAATGAATGTGCAGTTTCTTCACTAAATTTTTTGCATAGCAAAAGTGTTTACCCTTTAGGCCTTAACACAAATATCTTTATTCAGGAAGGGGCTGTATTATCCTATTTTAAAAAAGAAGAAACTGCACTTGAATGACACACTACTGTAAGTTTGTACAGTTCATATGCCTTAAGACCTGTCTTTGTTTAAAAAAGGCTTATTGCATTATAAATATAGCATAGCAAGAAAAAGCGTTTAGTTCAGAACTTAAATCTAAATGCTGTTCATGTTAAACAAAAATTCCTCAATGCAGATATGGGGCTTTAAAATAAATAACCTTCAATACTTAATAGTTGTACAAAAATTGTTTTGAGGATGGGGATTGGAAATTTCAAGTATGTATAAATGTTCTTTGATACAGTTAATACAGTAATTCTACAATTTGAGGTGTTTACATTATGCTGGTTGGTTTCATAGATTAACTATATTCTAAATATGGTTGACCTAAACACTTTGAAAACGGCAAGAATATTCTTATTAATATTTGTCCTCGTTACTCATGCTACTTGGTTTCAGGGATAATTCTGAAAGTATAGGGAAAAAAATTTAAAAATTTTTTTTAAACCCATTCAGAGGAGAGAAGAGATTAAATTTGTTTTTTTACTTTTGGAATACATTTAAATGTTTAGAGTCAATGAAGTTACTTTTGGAAGCTCAGCACTGATATTATGAAAATAAGAAATGAGATCCAAATTTCATTTTTCTTAATGTTCTCATTCTTACTACATAAATGGATGATTTTTAAAATTATGTATGTGTGGTAAACAAAGGAACACAAGTGAGCTAGCTACATAATGAGTGCCTGTTTCTTTGTACACATCTTGTTGTATTCTGAGTATGTATGCACATGCCATTCACATTATTTACTAATCTTTATAGTTGCATTGTACAGAAATTCAGATTTTTTTCCTTCCAAAAATGATTGTTACTTTGTGAAGCACAACTCTGTTGCCACATTTTTGTTGCCTTTATTCATGACAAGAATTGTCCATGTGAGAAATGTATGTCTTTATGCAGCCAACTTAATAAAAAGATGAAAAATAAGCAAATTGATTTACTGTTCTCTTAGTATATACATATACACATAAAAAGTGGTAAGTTATATTGTTTCTTCAATTAGGTATAAAGGACTCCCTCTAAAAATGGGAACAGATCATTTTCATTAAGTATTTTGGCAGGGAATAGATAAATCAGGATAGAGTTGGTAAATTTTCTTGTACAGTCTAATTCTATCCTCTTCTTTCCCAGTATCATTTTACAGATTCATTTCTGTTTTGTGGGTGATTTTTCCAGATAAAATTAAGGGCATGTAGGAAATTGCCCTACATAAAGGTGTTGGATCTTCAAGGCAGTGTCGTTGGAACACATGCTTGGGTGGGTACTACATGGAATAGCAAAAAAACCCACACCATTGGATTTGGAATGAGGAAAGCCTGGGTTTGAGTATAAATTCAGACATTTATTTACTAGCTTTTAGAGCATTAAAAAGTCACTTCACCCCTCTGAGCCCTCATCCTCTCATCTCCCAAATAGAAATAATACACGAAGCAGCTAGCTCACAGGATTGTTGGATTCAAAAGAAATGATACATGTCAAAAGGTCTTTGTGACCTTTAAGCACCATATAAGCATTGGCTCCAGCTCCTCTTATTACCAAACTAGAAAGATTTCAGGTACGAGTCTGGAAATAGAATGTTACCTGAGTAGGGAAGAAGATCATCACTAGAAGGTTGGTCACAAAGTGATGATAGAATTTTGTTTGGCAAGCGGTGATACAGTCATTCATGTACAGTCTCTTGCACTAATGGCAGGCAGCATTCCAAGAATCAAATTTTAGATAATAGATGAATGAATAGTAGTTTAGCTGTTATATGGGTTTGTTTTTTGGATGGGTGTGAAAAGTACTGTTGGAGATGGGAAATAGTAATACTGACTTTTTACTGTTGATGAAACCAAGACGGAGAGGTGACAGCTAAAAGAATTGTTATAGTTGGTTTCATCATGCACCCAAACAGAATGAACTTTTTTTGGGGGGGTGAGGTAATTGGGGTTAAGTGACTTGACCAGAGTCACACAGCTAGTAAGTGTTAAGTGTCTGAGGCAGGATTTGAACTCAGGTCTTCCTGACTCCAGGGCCGGTGCTTTATCCACTGCACCACCTAGCTGCCCCCAGAATGAACTCTTAAGTCATCTTACATTACTACTCATAATTAGTATAGACAAAAAGTAAAATTTTGGGAAGAATTTAACAAGTCCTTCTAAAGTCAGTCATCATATTTCATGGATATTTGGTGACTTTAATTTGAAGGTAAACACAAAGAATAGCAGCCAAAGGAGCATACATACAGGTCATAACTCAAGGAGAGAACCAGAAGGTGCACTTAATACCAGATATCTCAGAAAAATGAAATAATTGTTTTATCAGCTAGAAAATTACGTAAGTTACTGATTTAAGAGCCGTTTCAGAAATTTCTGTGCAGTCAGACCAATTATTAGAGCAAAAGTCAATCTCAGTACCACTCATATGGTATATGACATCAATCACAAAGCTTCAACCTGACCGATTCAAGTTAGTTGATGCAAATGGAAATGAAGAATTGATAAGATTTTGATTTTTGATATCAACATTTCCTAATCCAACAGTACCCTCCCCCAAGGGTATTTCAAGATAAATGAAAGCTGTGAAAAAATGAAGAAAAATAATGGGCAATGAAATCTGTCAGTCTATGTGTCTGCTTTCTCATCTTTACAAAGTCTTCATGAGAATGGTTTACACACATATCAAGGTTATCAGTAAAAAATGTGTAAGAAGATACCAGGCATTTCCAAATGATTTTCTACAGCAGACTAGAACTTCAGTTACAGTTGAGTAAAAGTTATAGAGAATAAAAGATTCTGCTACTTACATTATTTGTCAGATTTTAAAAAAAAATTTATTTGGAAGAGCAAAACAACCCTAGCATCTCCAGCTAGATAGTTGTTTTCATATATGTTAAGATCATAAAAAGTTAGGTGCAGTTAGTGATAACTTGGGTTATCAGTTTCAAGCATGGCTTGAGATAGAAATACAGATGAATATCAAGAACATTTACCATTTTTGTTGAATGTATTGCAGAGACCAAAGGAGAGAGGTTCCCTAAAGGTAGTGAAGTCCTCCAGATGTTCTTGTTTGTAAATAATACTATATTGATTGCATCGAGCCCTAGAATACTACAGCTCCTCAGTGAGATCCACAGTAACAAAAGAAAACTGCCAATGGAGTAGACTATTCAGACATGTAGCTAACTAGTTTATCAGTACCTGTACTTTAAACAGTCACTGACTGGTGAAATTGACTTGGCCCAGAATTGAATGGAGGAGGAAGACTTGGTTACATTTGAAAATTGAACACTTAGTGATGCTATTTTGCTCAAGTTAGGTTATCATCATTGTTGGTGATATGGGTGTAAATCGTGAGACATCATAACATCGGACAATTTCAAGTGACCCAAAGGCAATGAAATGATACATGGTGAGCATAAATTAGCTACATCTTATTACTTATGCAAAGAAAAGTGATGTGGAAAATAATTCTTTAAAGAAAAAAATTTTTCAAGGAATACTTGACATACAGTCTCTTCATCTTAGCTCCTGCCTTTCTACTTGGAGAATTAAGTATTCCTATTCAAATATCCCTGAGCTTATAATTGGTCAGCCTCAGCTCTCATAAGCCTACAGTTCTTAAGCCTCAACTACCCACAGTGATCTTACTATTAGGTCTCACTATCACTGTGCCAAACCCATGATTTATAACATATTCCCTTTCCAGTTACAATTTTTTGTCCTTCCAGGGGTCTCTGCCTCACTCCTGAAATTGTTAGCTGTTACCATAGTCACTTCTCTCTCCATCCCTTTTCTTCCAGTCATTGTACCTATCTGACCTTGTTTTCACCTCTACGTGGATAACCCTGTATCTACCATTTCAGTTATATATCGCCCTCTTTCCTTATGTCCTGTCACTATTTATAGCCTTGCTGCCTTTTATTCTTATACTACTGAAATCCATTAATGGCACCTTTATTCTTCTTTGATTGACTTCAAACTACATTCCACCCCACCTTTAGGAGCTTTAAATCTCTTATCTTCCCTGTCCAGCAAATAAAATAGAGGCCAGGTCACTGACTTTGTTCAAAAACCTTTGCTGCCTTCCTACTTCTTAAAAGATAAAATAGAAATTCCTTAGCTTGGTTTTCAAGCTAAGTCTGGTTCTTACCTATCTTTACAGCCTTATTACTATCACACTTATGATGTGACCAAACTGGATCATTAGCTATCATACTTCATTTCCTAACTCTTGTTTATTTTGCACGTCATCAAGGTCCACCTCCAGATCTAAGTAAGATACCTATGCTGAGCTTGTAGTCTGTCCTCATTCTGCTTCTCAGGATCTTTGACTTAACAGGTCACCTCAGGTGCCATATTATAATAGTTTGTAGTTGAGTGCAAAAGACTTTAGGGATTATAATTTCTACTTTACAGATGAAGGAACTGAGGCTCAGAGAGGTTGGGACTTTCCCAAAGTCACACGGATAAGTGGCAGAGCAGGTCCCTTTAACTTTAAATGTAGTGCTTTTTCAGAAAGCTAGAAATTGATATTTTTTAGTGTTTTATTGAGGCTCTTTTTAAATATTGTCATTTCCCAATGATTCCACCTAATCCTCTGTCCTTTGTAACAAAGAAGTGCAGTCAAGAACAACAAATAAATGTGTTGACCATGGCTGGAAATGTATGCTGCTTTCTTTCCTTACTTAAGAGTACATCGCGGGGGCAGCTAGGTGGCTTGGTGGATAAAGCACCAGCCCTGAATTCATGAGGACCTGAGTTCAAATCCGACCTCAGACACTTGACACTTACTAGCTGTGTGACCCTGGGCAAGTCACTTAACCCCAATTGCCCTGCAAAATAAATAAAATAAAATAGAGTACATCGCCTTTCTGCTGAGAGGTTTATTTACTGCCAGCTCTTTAAAGTCACGATTGGACTTTTAGTAATCTTCCCCAGTAGCTAGCTAGGCTTCCTCCACGAAGATTTCCTTCCCATCTTCACTTGTTAGTGCTCCCTCCTCTATTTTCCTTATTCTTCACTTAATTGTGTACCTTTTGAATTCCCAGCACCTAACACTGCCTCATACCCAGCCTTCTATATATAATAAGTGCTTAGTAAATTTAACATTATTGAAAACAAGAGGTAGCCGAAGTGTTGGACTGAAAAATAGACCAAGAGGAAGGCTTCCAATCCATTAGGTGTATGAGCAAACTGATAAAAATAACATGGGACAAAAAGGCATGGATTTGTTGAAATCTGCACCATTTGGGGCAGCTAGGTGGCACAGTGAATAAAGCACCAGCTCTGGATTCAGGAGGACCCGAGTTCAAATCCATCTGGCCTCAGATACTTGACACTTACTAGCTGTGTGACCCTGGGCAAGTCACTTAACCTTCATTGCCCCCCCCAAAAAAACCAACAAAAGAAATCAGTGTCTTCTCCATGCCACAATGAGGCATCAAAATAGAGAGGGACATTAGATTTAGTGGAGAAAGGCTTGTTAGACCTTGTTCTGCTAAACCCTTGGGTCAGAATTAGAAGTTAGAAGTAACAGACATATCTGGGTTTGAACTTCCTAACCATGAGAGCTATAAGATTTTTAGAAGAGGCTGCCTTAGGAGGTACATAGTGAGTTTCCTAACACCAGAAATATTCAAGCAGGAGTTAAATATCCACTTGTTAAGAGGTTGAAAAAGGAATCAAGCATTTGTTATTAAGCTCCTACTATATAGTACAAACTGCTAGGGATACAAGTACAAAGAATGAAATCAATCCCCACTTGAAAGGAGTTTTAAGTCCTAATGGGGTGATAAGTACATCTAGATAGTACAGATATATTGAAAGTAGTTAAGGGGGTCAGCTAGGTGGTGCAATGGATAAAGGCATTGGCCCTGGATTCAGGAGGACCTTGAGTTCAAATCCAGCCTCAGACACTTGACACTTACTAGCTGTGGGACCCTGGGCAAGTCACTTAACCCTCATTGCCTGGCCAAAAAAACCCAAAAACTATTCAATGGGACTCTTGGGCAGCTAGGTGGCGCAGTGGATAGAGCACTGGCCTCAGACACTTTTACACACTAGCTGTGTGACCCTGGGCAAGTCACTTAACCCCAATTACCTCACTAAAAAAAAAAAAGAAAAAGAAAAAGTAGTTAAATAAAATAAATGCAGATATAGTCAAAGGAGTTAAATACAAAGTAGTCTGGGAGAGAGGGCACTAACAGTTGAATCATGAAAGGTTCCAAGTAAAAGTTAGTGCCTGAGCTGCATCTGGAAGGAAGAGGGAGTCTAAGGTGGAGGGAGTGTATTCTAGGTATCTGATAGGGTCAGCACAAAGGTGTTGAACTGAGGGGAGAAGAGTGTTTTATTCCAGAAGCAAAGGACAGGGTCTCACAGAGTATTGACAATGATCTCAACATCCACCGGTTGCTGAAAATATGGGTTGAGGCCACGATGTGTAGAGCTTCTAGACCTAAACAAAGGAGTTTACATTTTATCCTCGGGACAACAGGAAGCTACTGGAGATGATTGAGTAGGAAAGTCACATGGTCAGATCTGGGCTGAAGGAACATTTCTTTGGCAGAAGTACATAGGAAAGACTGAAATGATGAGGCACGAGGCAGGGACACCCATTAGGAAGCTGTTGCAGTAATCTAGGCAATGTGAATAGAGAGATAGGATGCCATGGGAGAGATGTGAATGTCAAAATCAGATCATATTGATATCTATACATCATATATTTATTGATATATAATTCATTGATTATATAATATAAAATGGAGTTTAAATGAGGTAATATTTCTAACAGCAGTGCCTGGCTCACAGTAGGTACTATTAATAAAAGCTTTTTCCCTTCCTTGTCCATCCCTCAGAAACGGCAAGATTGACATCTAATTAGCCATGTGGGGTAAGGAGAAAGAAAATAATACAGAGACTTCAAACCTGGTGCTTTTGACAGAAGTAGGGAAATGTAAAAGAAGAGAGAGGGTTGGAAGGAAAAGTTGAGTTTGGTTTTAGACGTGTTAGATCTGAAGATCCCTCCAAGACTTCCAGTTTTAAACATCCACTATGCAGTTGGTAATGTGGGACTATAGCTCAGGAGACAGTGCAGGTGGGGAAGAGATCAACAAGGAATAGCAGATGAACAACCTCACAGGTACCTCGCAAACAGGAAAAGACTTAGAGGAATCTCTCTGGCCCATGGGCCGATCCTTGAGGATTCAGGAGTTCCTAGGTAAGAATTGCATAGGATGAGAATAGAAATAAGATCAGAGATGCACTAAATAGTTCTGTGCAATTAGGTAGTACACCTTCAACGCTCGGAGAAGAAAACAATATAAAGGATTTGGGAACTGAAAAATTCTTTGGAAATGCAATCAACATATTGATAAATTCAGAGGTTGTTTTTTGTTGTTGTTTTTTTTTTAATTCAGTGATAGGTTGAGTTTACTAAAAGTTAGCCAAGCAGTGGCAGTTACTTATACTACTATGTGTGTGTGTGTGCGTGCGTGCGTGCGTGCATGCACATATGTTTAGTCTCTTTCTGGGAGGATCATAGAAGTGCCCAGTGCTCTGCTCCCTTATTTTTCATTTGTTTCTGTTTTTTTGTTTGTTATTTTGGTGAGGCAATTGGGGTTAAGTGACTTGCCCAGGGTCACACAGCTAGTAAGCCTTATTTTTCAAAGTGGCTCATAATGAAGGTTTAAAACACTTAGATCGGGGCAGCTAGGTGGCTTGGTGGATAAAGCACCGGCCCTGGATTCAGGAGGACCCGAGTTCTAATCCAGCCTCAGACACTTGACACTTACTAGCTGTGTGACCCTGGGAAAGTCACTTAACCCCAATTGCTTCACCAAAAATAAAATATAAATAAAACACTTAGATCTGGCAGCTTCATCTTGGTCAGTTGCTTTTTCCAGCAATCTGAAAAATTTGTTTTCCAAGGATAAGAACTATGGACTTATTGCCCTAGCCCTTACCCATCCTCAGGGGATAAAGGATACCCCTTTAATCCCTTAGTATGACTGGCTTACTTGTCAACTTGAACCCAAAGGACAATTTCTCATCTTCATCTGAAATATTTGACCTTTCTTCCCATGGCTCCCTCCAAGTTCATCAGTTCCAATGTTAAGCAATAGCATTCATTACACAAGTTTACCTGTTAGGTGATAACAGAAAAACGGTCATTGTCTTATTGTCTTGTCTTATCCAACAAGAGGCTGAAGGTGGGAGCTTGAAGTGACTTTTGGTGTTTCCAAATGTCATTCCCTTAAAACGTCAGTCCCTCTGGGCAGCTAGGTGGCGCAGTGGATAGAGCGCTGGCTCTGGAGTCAGGAGGATCTGAGTCCAAATCCAGCCTCAGACACTTAACACTTACTAGCTGTGTTACCCTGGGCAAGTCACTTAACCCCAATTGCCTCACTAAAAAAAAAAGTCAGTCCCTCTAAAAAAGGACAAAAGAGATGATGTCAGAGAATCCTGCATAGTATGAATTAACAATGAGTAATGAGCACAACTAGGAGAATGATGTATATAAAAACAACTCTATAAAAACACCTCAAAGACTTAGAGGTTGAAGTACATATGGCCTCTACCTCTTGATAGAGGGGTTGTGGACAAAAGGTTCCAAAGGAGACAACGTTTAGCCTGTCAAGGTTCTATGGATTTATTTTGATTGGCTATGCTTCCCCGTTAGAAGTTTTTGTTTCCTTAATGGGGTGGGAAGGGGAGTAGCAACAGTTATACCAAAAAGAAAGTGGGGAAAGGCTGAAATATTTTTTTAAATGCATGGTTGAGAACTGAAGGAAGCATATATATTTAAAAGCAATCAGAGATGGAGTTCATGATTTTATTTATAATCTTTTTGTGCTAAAACACCAGAACGTAAAATAAACTTCCTTTTGCTCTAGAATACTTACTAGAAACCTCTTTTTTTTTAAATACTAAAACATTTTTACTTAAAGTTGAGTTCCAAATTTTATCCCCTCACTGAAGCAATAAGCAATCAGATCTAAGTTATACATATACAATTATGTAAGACATTACAATATTAGTTATTTTGTATAAGAAAACTTGAATAAAAAATTGAAAGTGAAAAATAGCATGTTTCAGTCTGTGTTCAATATCAGTTCTTTCTCTGGAGGTGGGTAGTATGCTTCATCATTAGTCCTTTGGGATTGTCTTGGATCACTGTATTGCTGAGAATAGTTAAGTCATTCACAGGTCTTCATTGAACAATATTGCTCTCTCTGTGCACAATGTTCTCTTGGTTCTGCTCACTTCACTATATATCAGTTCATACAAGTCTTTCCAGGCTTTCTGAAATCATCCTGCTTGTCATTTCTTATAGCACAATAGTATTCCATTACAATGATGTACCACAGCTTGTTTAGCCATTCCCCAATTGATGGGCATTTTTTGATTTTCAATTTTTAGCTACCACAAAAAGAGTTGCTGTAAATATTTTTGTACATATAGGCCTTTTTCTCTTTTTGGGGGATGTCTTTGGGATATAAACCTAGCAGTGGTATTACTGGATCAAAGGGTATGCACAGTTCTATAGCCCTTTGGGCATAATTCCAAATTACTCTCCAAAATGGTTGGATTTTTTTTCACAACTCCGCCAACAGTGGATTAGTACCCCAGTTTTCCCATATCTCCTCCAAAATCTAATATTTTCCATTTTTGTTAAATTTGCCACTCTGATAGCTGTGAGGTAATACCTCAGTGTTTTAATTTGCATTTATCTGATCATTAGTGATCTAGAGCATTTTTTAATATTATAGATAGCTTTGATTTCTTTGTCTGAAAACTGCCTGTTCATATCCTTTGACCATTTATTTATCAATTGGGGAATGACTTGTATTTTTATAAATTTGACTCAGTTCTCCATATATTTGAGAAATGAGACCTTTATCAGAGATATTTGTTTCAAAATTTCTTTCCCAGTTTTTTGCTCATTAGGAAATCTTTGGCTCCCATTGAATCAGTTACTCATTCATAATTCATAAAGTTTATTTCATTATGTCTCCACTGAATCAAGGCAAGTGTACTCTGTGAAAGTGAAGTTTGTTAAACCAAGGTTCCTTTAGATCTAGCAGAAGCTATTTAAGAGTTTAGGGTGGGGGCAGCTGGGTGGCGCAGTGGATAAAGCACCTGCCCTGGAGTCAGGAGGACCTGAGTTCAAATTCGGCCTCAGACATTTGACACTAGCTGTGTGATTCTGGGCAACTCACTTAACCCCAATTGCCTCACCAAAAAACAAACAAAAAAAACAACTGGCCATGGCAATGAAATTATAAATAGGAAGATAGGTCAAGATAGGCAAAAAAAAAAAAAAGTTTAGGGTGGGGATAGAAGGAAAAAAATAAGCTTGACAACAAGTATTAAAGCTGGCCCGTCCCTTCCCTACCCAGTAAAACTTTTCTGGTGGCAGATTCTGTCATGGATTAAGGAGTCAGTAAAAAGTTCCAGACCTTCCAGTTCATTCTCCATTGGCAAATGCTTCGAAGGAGACTGAAATAATAAGCATTTGAGGGGGAAGCTAGGTGGCAGAGTGGATAAAGCATTGGCCCTGGATTCGGGAGGACCTGAGTTCAAATCCGACCTCAGACACTTGACCCTTACTGGCTGTGTGACCCTGGGCAAGTCACTTAACCTTCATTGCCCTGCCCCAAAAAACAAAAAAACAAAAAAAAAAAAACCCCATTTGACTGCCATTCCCCTTCCCAGGCTTGAAGTTCCTATTTCTTATATACTTGGACCTCTACCATCTCCCCCTTTTCCTTTCCTTCTACTTGCCAATCCTCCAAATACAACATGCCTGAGTAGGACCGTTGAAAAACAGCGCTACTACCCGAGGCACCGTCCCCTGCCCTGCACAAGTATACTGCTGCCTCTCTAGGGCCTGCCTTTGGTCCTCTAGTGTAATATAGCAAGGCAGTGTTTTCTGCACTCAGGCAGTTCATGACTATTTTGAAACTGGCCATGCATCAATAATAATACTTTGCAACTTTCAATTCCTGCTAGCATCAAAGGTAGGTAACCCATTGATAGAGAAGCCAGCTCCTTGTATTAGAAGGGCCCAAGTTTTGACAGGTACTGCTAGAAGTGAATGGCAGGGTAGAATTTGGGGCATGTACTCACTAGAGGAACCACATCTGTTTTTGAATGTGGCTGAAGTTGCAACTACTTACCTTTACTAATTTGTTTTTTGAATACTGAACATCTACTGAGGTGAAAATCCTTTTCCCTCCTCCCAGTCCAGGTACTCTGATCTTTATTTCTGGATCTGCGACCATTTACCAACCCATTCTTTGAGGCCCATTTGATCCTACACCTCCATATGTGACTT
Source organism: Dromiciops gliroides (assembly GCF_019393635.1). Classification (NCBI taxonomy): domain Eukaryota; kingdom Metazoa; phylum Chordata; class Mammalia; order Microbiotheria; family Microbiotheriidae; genus Dromiciops; species Dromiciops gliroides. The sequence goes on from NC_057865.1 coordinate 145,615,018, forward strand.
TCTGAGAGTCACAGAATCAATCTGGAAGGAACCTCAGAGGCTACCTAAAATCTAACCCAAACCCCCTTATTTAATAGGCAAGGAAAACGAGATGCAGAGAAGTCAAATAATTTGCCCAAAGTAATCTCAGTCACATTTGCCAGCTCTTCTGAGGAAGCGATTGTGATATCACCCCATTAGGGACACAACCTCGGGATCAACCAGTTTTCTCCACAGCTCCGAGTCTCACTGCTGATATTCAGACCCCACAATTCCCTGCAACAGGCCAGATGGGTCCCCAGCACTGTGTGACACCTGACCATCCTGGTCAGTTTGGAGAAAAAGAAAGGAGATCTCCGATCAGCTTTCCAGCATGGCGAGTTAGAGATTTGGAGCCAGAGATGTAGCTTCAAATTCCTACACATGACCTTAGAAAAGTCACAACCTCTGTGCCTCTTTCCTCATCTGGAAATGAGGGTCCCAGGCTAAAGGACTAAAGTTTTCCCTTTGAGCTCTAGATCTACCATTCCATGTCCCTCCATCCAAACCCTTTTTTTTTTTTTTGCAGGGCAATGGGGGGTTAAGTGACTTGCCCAGGGTCACACAGCTAGTAAGTGTCAAGTGTCTGAGGTCGGATTTGAACTCAGGTCCTCCCGAATCCGGGGCCGGTGCTTTATCCACTGCTCCACCTAGCTGCCCCCAACCCCTTTTTAACATCAGTATGTTTCCCACTCAGAATTCTGATGTCATACTCCTAAAGGTAACATGACATGGAGCAAGATTCAGCCAACCAAAGAACAGTTGTACTTAGTACCTACCTTGTGCAACGTAACCACGCTCGAAGCTGGATGTGCAAATTTTAAAATGGAATAACTTTTTCTTTTAAAGTACTTACATTCTAGGCATTGGGGGCAGCCAGTGGAAAGTCACAAAATGATGGAAGAGCAAGGAAGTTATTTCAGCAGGCCTGTAGAGTGACCTTCTGAGGTTACCAATATTATTTTTTTAAATACCAGAAACAAAACCACATCTATGCAAAGCCTAAGTTCCAAGTGGGCCAGAAAAATTGTAGGATAGATTTAAAAAAAAAAATAATGATAATAAATCTTTCAGGTTGTCCATTTGAATCACCAAAAAGGTTGGTCCCTTTTTTGATATCACATCAACCATTCTATACTACCACAATTCAAAATTCTGAAATTGCTCTCTGATTACAACAATTATACTTCCATCTCCCTCTGCCTTACTCCTCTTGAGAAGATATGTTCTTTGTCCTTAATGATCAATTCCAACCACTGGTATTCTATTGGTCCAACACCCCTATTCTTTGCCTCCTTTCAGTCTTTATTCTGTGTCTGACCAGATCAATTATGTACTGTTCTCTATTATTTAATTTTTTTTTCTTTTTTTGTATGTGTGAATTTAAGAATTATAAGTCAATACAAACATTCCAAGAAAATGAACAGAAAAGAGGATTGTATAAGAAACTATGAACCGGGGGCAGCTAGGTGGTACAGTGGATAGAGCACTGACCCTGGATTCAGGAGGACCTGGGTCCAAATCTAGCCTCAGACACTCGACACTTACTAGCTGTGTGACCCTGGGCAAGACACTTAACCCTCATTGCCCCACAAAAAAAAGAAAAGAAAAGAAACTATGAACTTCTGTTATGTATAGTTTTAAAATGTAGATGTTTAATAAGGTAGTAACAAAAATGTTCTGTTTATCTCCTGTACTTTTTTTTCTTTCATGTATTTCTAAGAACATTTTAGTGAGGCTTTTAAAAATATCACAATAAGGGCAGCTAGATGGCGTAGTGGATAAAGTACCAGCCCTGGATTCAGGAGGACCTGAGTTCAAATCCAGCCTCAGACACTTGACACTTACTAGCTGTGTGACCTTGGGCAAGTCACCTCACCCTCATTGCCCTGCCCCCCCCAAAAAAATATCACAATATCCTCTATTAATTTCTTGACCTACTGTCCTATTTCAGCTATGCCTTGCTGAACCTCATCCCAGGGTTACACCCATTATTTGTATTCACCACCACTAATGCTGCTGAGCTCTATTGCAGAAAGATAAGGAAGTGTTTCAACTGAAACCACCACAGATTTATGTTTTATAATCTCAACTGGACCATTGCTATTAATTTCAATCCTTTTATTCTTTCCTGAGTGGGTCTATATCCAAACCGTGCTGTTGTTGTTCAGTTGTTTTTCAGTCATGTCTCTTTGTGATCCCCACTTGGTGTGTCCTTGGCAAAGGTCTTCTGTTTACATGTTGATGTCACCTCAAACATCCTGGCTTCCCAGTTCCATCAACTTCCTGAGCAGAATGACCTCTACCTCCACTATACCTCATTCACCACATAGGGATGGTTATACCCTTGATCTAGTCATCACCCTTATTTTCTTCCCAGTTTTGACCATAAATTAACCAGTTCAACCATAAAGTTTCCTCAAGACTCAAACTGATTGATCTTTTGTCCTATTTCCAGATGACAAGTTAACAAACCCCCAAATCTAGGTTATCCCCACCATTTGCCTTTCCTGCTCTTAATTGTGCTACTGAGAAATAGGAGAATATCACACAGTTGGGAAATATTCTGGGTACACTACAAATTTATGTTATCTAATCTCACTCTTGTATAGTAGTTCTTTTTTTTCTTTCCTGATTGGCTACCAAACTCCTTATCGAGTCTGATGCAAAGCGTCTCTCCGCAAGCCTCCACAACCACTCCCCATCCTCGTCAATGAAGAGGCTCTCATCACCCAAGAAAAGAGGCCTTCCAAAACAAAGTCCCTCTTCTCCCCTACTCTGTACCTCAGAATCCCTCAGTGCCATTCCCCATTCTCTCCTCCTCAGCTCCAGTCTGATGTAGAGGTGGTCCTTATCTCACCAGGCTTTCTACTTGTGCCCCAAAATTCATCCTTTCACATCTCCCAGAGTCCTCAGCCCTGTGTGTGCTCCTCCTTCCCTCCTTCCCTCTATATATTCATTCGGTGTATCTCCATTCAGTGATTAATCTCCTGTTGCCTTAAATTTGCCTTATGTAAAAAACAAACAAAAACAAGAACAGGGAAACTTTCGCTTGATCCTGACATTCATTCAGGCTAACCTGTAATTCTCTTCCTCCTAACCTTATTGTCCGCATTTCCTCTCCTCCCTCTAATTTCTCACTCTCCAGCCTGCCTGGACTATTATAAGAAGCCCCTCATTACAGCCTCCAGTCTCTCCCTAGTGCAAACCAACCCCCCTTTAAGTGTAGATAGCACCGAGTCATTCCCCTGCTGAAGAAGCTACAGTTGCAATCTGCAGCCTCCCCGATAAAATGCTTATTATTTAAGCTCTCCTAATGGGGTCACTGCCTACCTTTCCCGGCTTACTGATCATTTTTCCCCTGCACACTGTATATTTCAGCCAAACCCTATATAGTATAGGTTTATTTGTTGTGTATATGCTGTTCCCTAAACTCAGCACTTCATCTCCCCCTCCCCCGTGAGATCTTTGTACAGGTGGTCCCCTTACCAGGAATATACGCTCTCCCTGCCTCAGAAGCTCTGGTTTCATTCCAGGTTCAGTTCATGGCCCATGACAAGCCTTTCCTAATCCCCTTTATTGTTAAGGCTTCCTTCCTCCTCATAGTAACCTGTGCATGCCTACCCAATTCAATCCAATTCAATCCTACAAATATGAAATTCCTACTAGCCTTGAGCCTCAGTTTCTTCTTCTGTTCAGACTAGATGACTATTAAGGCCCCTTCCCATTCAGACATTTTGGAGAAGCCCCTCCTCGCTTTTGATTACCTACCTTGATCCACCATTTCATGAGGGACCCCATCAATGCAGTCTCTGGAATTCTCTACTTCCTTACCAGATACTTTGCCCTCAAGCCTCCCCTTGACTGTCCCCTATCCTATTACCACCTTCTCTTTGTCTTTATAAGCCCCCCCCCCAGCTTAGCACAATTCTTGGCACATAGTAAGTACTAAGTTCTTGCTTTAAATATCTATTCTTCATGGGAGAACCCCAGGCTTAAATAGAGTCCATCAACTCTAGAGAATGGCTTAAAGGCAAGAAAAGGACCCTGGAGATAGTCAGAGTTAACTTTTGTAATGTGACAGCGATGTTTCTGTACGTTATTTTGCCTCATTTCATGTTTTCTGTGTGAGAATTGAGGAAAGTTTATGGTTAAACTGGTTAATTTATGGTTAAAATTGGGAAGAAAACAAGAGTGATGACTGACTAGATCAAGATTATAACCATCCCTATGCGGTGAATGTGGTATGGTGGAGGGAGAGGTCATTCTACTGAGGAAGTTGAACTGGGAAGACAGAATGTTTCAGGTGATAGCAACATGTAAACAGAAGATGTCAAGTATAAAACATTTTCATGTTTTTGGTAGTCTTTTAGTTCTGACAGAATGTCCTGAAGCCCATGCCAGGGTTGAAGCAAATATTCTCATTCTCTTTGGTTCCTGGGGGAGGCTGACAAGAGTGAGCAAGAGCACCTTGCTCCTGGTCCAAGAAGCATGTCTTCACAGGGCTTACAGAGTTTGGGGGAATCCATTTCCTGGCTTCTGAGTTCTTTAAGTTTTTCAGCACCAACCTCTTCACTACTTCTGTAAACACTTTAAGTGTGTTTTCTCCTTCCCATATTGACTCTTTCCCCAAGTCTAATCTTTACTCCTTGGAAAGTTTACTTAGGGAATGTGATGAAAAGGGTTAAAGTCAAAAGAGAAAAGGGGTTAGAGGTAATAGATAAGTAGAACAACAGAAAAGACAGTTTATCCTTGCTACTGGAGAAGAATATGGAGGGGCAAGAGATCAAAGGACCCTGAAACAGACGATAACAAAGGTATTAATATGGAAAAATCCCAAAGGGTCCTGCTTGCTTTAAATTTTATCTAGGGGCAAAATTGTGCAGCTAGGTGCCACAGTGAATAGAGCGCTCAGACTGGAGTCAGGAAGACCTTAGTTCAAATCTGTCCTCAGATGCCTACTAGCTGTGTGACCCTGAGGAAGTCACTAAACCTTGTTCGCCTCAGTTTCCTCATCTATAAAATGAGCTGGAGAAGGAAATGGCAAACCATTCTAATATCTTTGCCCAAAAAACTCCAAAAAAGGGATCATGGTCAGAGGCAGGTAGATAGGACAGTGGATAGAGTGCTGGGCCTGGAGTCAGGAAGACCTGAATTCAAATCCAGCCCCAGACACTTAGTAGTGACTCTGGGCAAGTGACTTAACCCTGTTTATCTCAGTTTCTTCATCTGTAAAATGACCTAGAAAAAGAAATGGCAAACCACTCCAGTATCTCCACCGAGAAAACCCCAGATGGGGTCACAAAAGCGGGACGTGGCTAGACAATGACAAGTGGTAAAATCTGGCTCTAGTCTTCATCATAGGAGTGTCTAAAAGATTCGGTCTCACCCAATCAGAGCCTTTTCCCCCTCCTTCTTTTGTAGGGTGGGGCATGGAGCTCATAAGCCAAGGCAAAGTGTGTTTGGTCTTGCCAGCATGGAGCTGTTTTCTCTTCTGTACATGTTGGTGGGGGGCAGCTAGGTGGCGCAGTGGGTAAAGCACCGGCCCTGGATTCAGGAGGACCTGAGTTCAAATGTGGCTTCAGACACTTGACACTTACTAGGTGTGTGCCCCTGGGCAAGTCACTTAACCCCCATTGCCCCGCCAAAAAAAAAAAAAAAAAAGTTGGTGGGGAGGATAAGAGGGAAAGGGAAGGCAGAAAGGAGAAAATCAAGGATTCCGAATTGCTGGCTGGAGTCCCAGATGGGAGGTTGCAGGGAAAGTTGTAACAGTTTATCCAGAACTAGCTCAGTCAAGGTCGGGTTAACAAGAGACGATCGGAGGAAGCTGCTGAACAAGCTAATTATGTACAGACCCTTGGCAGCCACCAAGAGACGGCAAAACCCAGCAGGGGATAGCTAGAAAAAGAGCTGATTTGCAGGCAGAGCCCTTGAGCTGGGTGGGAACTCACACACCATCTTCTGACTAAAAAGGGCAGGCTATGGAAACAAGCTCTGCTCTTTATTCCACCTGAGTGACATTAGGTTCTTTATCTATAAATCGGGTGCATGGACCAGGTTGCTAAGTCTCCTTCCCACTCCTGATGCTATCGTCCTATGTGATAAACTGAGTCACCTGTCTCTTAACACCTCTACTCCAGTCCGGCTGGTCTCACAGTGCGAGTCCTGCTCTCTCTCACCTCCTGCCCCTCCTCTTATTCCCCTCACCTGGAATGACCTTCATTCTCCTCTCGACTCACTTAAAGCAAATATTGATTAAGCCCAAGAAATTGTGTGTGCTAGGTGCTGGGGATAGGAACCAGACCTAGGCTTTCACAGGGAAAGGAATCATCCTCTACAGAGACAGGTCCAAACCATTGCTGTGGTTTGACATCCTAGAGGTCTGCCCAGAACCTTGAAATGTTAAGTGACTTTTGTCCGAAGTCACCCAGCCAGTATATGTCAGCAATAAGATTTGAACCCGGTCTTCCTGGCTTTGAAGCTGGCTCTTTATCTACCATAATGTGTTGCCTATCAACTTCCCTCCATGCTGGGAATATGAAGACAAAAAAAAGAAAGAAATGGTTAATAAAGTATGGAATGATGAGGAAACAGGCAAACAGGGTTAAATGACTTGCCCAGGGTCCCATAGCTGGTATCTGAGACTGGATTTGAACTCGGACCTTCCTGATTCAGGCCCAGTGCTCTATTCACTGTGTTGGAAATAAAGTATTTACAAATCATCAGACACTTGCAGCAGAGTGTGGATGCAGACTTTTTATTGAACTCTCAAGAATGGGCACCCCTGCTTATGTTCAGAGGAGTGCGCTTGAAGAAAACCACAGACAAGCTTATATCCCTTAGGGTCCCTCCCCTCCTTTCTCCAACTGGATGGGAGGTTCACAGTCTTCCCAGAAGTCTACCTATGTAATTCCCTTTATTATGTTCTTCCCCTATTACATATTCCTTCATTCATCTCACGTTCAGAAAATGGCTGTTAAATCCCACCCAGAGGTGGAGAAGTTCATATTCATAAACTCATTAATACTTATGAAGCGGGGCAGCTAGGTGGCACAGTGGATAGAGCACTGGCCCTGGAGTCAGGAGTACCTGAGTTCAAATCCGGCCTCAGACACATAACACTTACTAGCTGTGTGACCCTGGGCAAGTCACTTAACCCCAATTGCCTCACTAAAAAAAATAAAAAATAAATAAATAATACTTATGAAGCATGTATAGAAAGAAGTTGGGTTCACTTAACCCGCCTCAACCAGCACCAACCAGATCCAGCAGGGCTTTTGAATTTGTTTTTCTACTTTAGGGCCCTTTAGGAATGTTTGAGGAGGGGCTAGAACAGAGGTTGCTTCACTGTCTCTCTGAAATAAGTGACTCAGGATTTTAACTTCTCACAACTGTGCCACCTGGGTGCCTCAGTTTCCTCATCTGTAAAATGAGCTGGAGAAGAAAACGGCAAATTGCTCCAGTATATTTGCCAAGGAAACCCCAAATGGAGTCACAAAGAGTTGGATGTGACTGAAAAATGACTAAACACGAAAAGGGAATGATGAGGCCAAGATGACCTAAGAATATTAAGTTTTCGAGCTGGAAGGGGCCTTCAAGTTCCACCCTTCTGTCTTAGAGAGGAGGAAACAGAGACCCAAAGATTTTTAAGTACCTCCTCAAGGTCACATCGTAGGGGGAAAGTTGAGATTTGAATTCAGGTCATCTGAGCCTAGATTCGGTGCTTTCCCCAGCATGCCAGCGGCCTCCAGTGAGGATGGAAGAAACACTTTCATTTGAAGTGATCAGGACAAGCTATGAGATAGAGGTAACATCAAAGCTAATCCTTGAAGGAACATAAGGGAATGCATTCCAGGATGGGAGGTAGTCTGGGAGAAAGCACATATGAGTAGAGGACACTGTTCTAAGTGGGGAATGGTGAGGAATACAATTTAGGAGGAATGAAGGAAATGAGGGGACATGGATGGAAAAGTTAAGTGGGGGCAGATTGGGGAGGGCCAAGCTCAAGATTCTTATGTCCCTATAGGAAATGGGGAACCATTGATGATCTAGAGGTTTCTGAACAGAGAAGTGATATGGTCAGGTTTTAAGATTATTTTGATAACTGAGTAGAACATGGAGAGACGCTAAGGCTTGCAACTATCAGGAAGCTTTTCTAGTAGTCCAGGTAAGTAATGGTGAGGACCTAAACAAGTAATGCACCAGGGTTGAGTGGAAAAAAGAGGACAGATGCAACTGATTAAGTTTCACCCATTGTTTCAAGACCAGTTCCAGTTCTTCCTCTTCTGGGAAAGACTTCCTTGACTACTTGGCCTTCCCTTCTTCTCTCCCTCTTCTGTATTCCCATAACACTTTAATCTGCACCCTATGTTTTAGCATCCAATATACAGAGGGTTGGTATAGGCTCATATACATTAATCGAATATCCTTTGCTAGGATACACCACTTGAGAGAAGGAACCAAGTTCTAAAGCTCTTTTGTAGCCTAATGATGCCTAGAAATAGTAGGAAACTCGTAGGATGCCTTCAATAAATACCTTTAGAGTAATTGATAATGAACCCATTAAAGGTTCCCTTATAGCCAAGAAGGAGGTCCCTGCCACAGAATTCTTTCCTCCTTATGGATGATTAAGCAACTAAGGTGGTTCAGTGGATAGAGAGGCCAGACCTGGAATCAGGAGAATCTGAATTCAAATTTGGCCTCAAACATTTACTAGCTATGTGACTCTAGGAAGTCACTTAACCCTGTTTGCCTCAGTTTTCTCATCTGTAAAACGAGCTGGAGAAGGACATGGCAACCAAGCCAAGTATCTTTGCCGGGAAAACCCCAAATGGGGTCACAGAGACTTGGACATGATTGAAACAACAAATAGATCCTTAACATCTGTCAGTCAGGCAACACACATTTATTAATTTGCCAGGCACTGTGTTAAGTTCTGGGGATATAAAGAAAGGCAAAAAACAGTCCCTGCTTCCCAGGAAGTCACCGTGTACTAGAGGAGATAATATGCTAACTACGTACAAATAAGAAATATACTGGATAAATGGGAGATAATCAACACAGAAAAAGCACTAGCATTAAGGAGGATCCAGATAGGCTTAGTTGCATTTTCTTCAGCTCATTAATCCCTTTCCTGGAATATGAATCACCCCTGCCTCTCCCTCTTTTCTTTGAACTCCTTTCGTTCCTCTCCCCCACCCCACCCCTGTTGGAGTTGTATTCCCTAGCTGGGAATAAAATAATGATTACCAGAGGGTCCCTTCTGAAACTGAGACAGGCAGGCACCCCAAGGGAATGAAAAAACATGCTACATTAGCATTCTTTTCAAGAGCCCAGGGCATGGTTTTTCGACATCACCACCAGGCATGGATTTCTCCTGGCCCTCCCTTGGTCTGTTCCTCCTCCTTCCTCAGCTGCCAAAGTAATCTTCCCAAAGCAGGAGTCAGAAAAAACCCCTCAACTCAACAAACCCTTCATGATAGGGCCCCAGGCTATCTTCCTGGCCTGACTAGCCACCATCCTCCAGCCCTTGTATGCTGCAGCGCAGCTAACTTGCTCACTGTTTGTTCACCAAGGAGCAATCTGGTTTTGTATGTGTCCACAAGCTATTTCACTTTCCTACATGTGCAAGGGCTGTCCCTAGGGCCTGGGAAATGCCCTCTCCTCCCCCTGTGACTCTTAACTGCTTTCAAATGTTGGTCTATTTGCCTTTTTCTATGGGAAACCTTTCCTATCTCCTTAACTGGTACTGCTCTCTCCAAAAATGAGCCTGCATAGGACTGTCTCTTGACAAACCCACTTGATATCACCACCCTCCCCCTTTCCCCCCATCTAACTCCCAAATGTGGAATAGGAGCTTCTTGTGCAAGGATTATTTCCCTTTATTTTTTCCTTTGAGCCACCGGTGCTTAACAGAATGCCTTGCACACAGTAGGCACTTAACAGATGTGTATTACATTGGATTGGATTTGTTAAGGCACAGCTGATTAATGGAGCCAGTTTAGAAAGGATCAAAGAGACAAAAAACAAAAACCAAGAGATGGTAACCTATGTAACAGTAAAAAGACATCTGGATGTAATGATGAATGAGGATTCTGGAGGACTAATGATGAAACATGCTATGAGAAAGGCAATGGACTCATAATACAATGTTTTCTTTGGACATGGCCAATGTGGAAATTTATTTTGATTGACTATACATATTTGTAATGGATTTTGTTTTTCTCTAATGGGATGGGGTGGATGGGAGGGTGAAAAGGTTGATCTTGGCCAATGAAAACAAAATACTGGGGGCAGCTAGGTGGCACAAAGGATAAAGCACTGGCCCTGGATTGAGGAGGACCTGAGTTCAAATCCAACCTCAGACACTTGACACTTACTAGCTGTGTGACCCTGGGCAAGTCACTTAACCCTCATTGCCCCACAAAAATGAACAAAACAATCAAACAAAAAAAAAAACCTTTTAAAAAATAAAACCCTTCACAAAATCTGGACTGGAAAAATGGAATCAGTGATTTAGTTCTCCTAAGGTACATATGAGTTCCTTGGGTGCATTTGAAGGCTTCCCTGTTGCCTCACTGGATTCCATGGGGACCTTAGGGCAATGCTAAAAAAAAACACCTCTTCCAAAAGTTTTAACCTAAAGGGCAGGTGGAATTTCTCTCTCCTCTCCTCTCCTCTCCTCCCTCCCTCCCTCCCTCTCCCCCCCCTCCCTCTCTCTTGGTGAGGCAATTGGGGTTAAGTGACTTGCCCAGGGTCACACAGATAGTAAGTGTCATGTCTGAGGCTGCATTTGAACTCAGGTGCTCCTGACTCCAGGGCTGGTGCTCTGTCCACTGCACCACCTAGCTGCCCTTGGAATTTCTTTAAAGTTGGGTATTTACTAGAAAATCTTCAATCCCTCTAAATTGCATCAAGAATGTTGGACATCAGATAAAAGGAAGAACTTCCGGACTGAAAGGCAGGACAAAGTACACAATATGTGCCACTCCCCAATTATTGATATTTAGACTTACCCCATTACAATTTCTGGAGCCCTATAGGTACAACATCCCTGCAAACAGCCATTGGACAGTAGGTCAATAAACATTTATTAAGTACCTTTGTGCCTCAAACTATGCTAAGCTCTCAAAATACAAAGACAAAAGTCCCCAACATCCAGGTGCCTTTGTTCTAATGAAAGAGACAACATGCAAACATTTACCTATAAACAAGATATATGCAGGATAAATGGGAGGTAATAGAAGGAAGGTACTAGAATTAACAGGGATGGGAAAAGGCTAGGGTAAAAGGTGGTATTTTAGCTGGGACTTAAAAGGAAGCCAGGGTGTGGAAATGAGGAAGAAGAGGCATGGAAGAATACTCAGATAGAGATGACTTCCAGGTCACTGGACCAACAAGATGGTCTCTCATCCTCATGGCCTCTCAGACCTCTCCAAAATAGAAATTATGCATCAAAGATAAAGCAACTTCAGCTGCATCCTTGTTCTAGGACAGTCAGAACCCAAAACAAGGTTAAAAAAACAAAGCCCTGAACTGAAATGTACTCTGATCTCATGTAGCACCTCATGACACACCACTGGTAGCAAGGCCACACGAGCTGACCTAAGGGGTTCTCTCTCTTTTTGGTTCCTGACCTTGTCATAGTGGGTCGGATGATGGGGTCTCTTAGAAATAGTTAGATTTTTACCTTTCTCTCTGATCCTAACTAATGCTCTTTAATAAATACTTAAACACTTTAATACTCTTGTTAAAGCTTATAATTTATTGGCAACCACTCATTAGATTTTAGATAGTATAGCTAGAATTTTAGCCCCATACAAAACACAGACCAAAACGGAGACTTAGCAATGAACTATTAAATGTTAAATAACAAATGGGTCAGAAACAAATTATAGAAATAATTAATGATTATGTGAAAGAAAATTATAATGAGGAAGCAACATAACAATTTTGAGGATGCATCTAATGCTGTCCTTGAGGGGAAATCATCTCTACAAACATATTTTTTTTAAAAGATTCCATAATTTCAGTTTATTATTAAAGCACATAGTAGCATGCTTTCATTCCTATTATCCAAAGAGATAAATAAATTTTTATTTCCAGTAAAAATTTGAAACTGCATTTTCTTTTTTTTTTTTTGCAGGGCAATGAGGGTTAAGTGACTTGCCCAGGGTCACACAGCTAATAAGTGTCAAGTGTCTGAGGCCAGATTTGAACTCAGGTACTCCTGAATCCAGGGCCGGTGCTTTACCACTGCACCATCTAGCTGCCCCAAAACTACATTTTCAAGAAGCAATTTTCCAGGAAATCCCACTTTTTATGAAATTTATAATTCAGGACCGTATTCAATTTTGTTTTGCATGATGAACACCCATAGTGATATGACACTTCCAGAATTACTAATAGTGAAATTGTACAATAAATGATCCAACACACAAACATATATTATTAAAAGAGAGATGATTAATTAACTGAATATGCATTTTAAAAATTAGGAAACCAACAAACAAATAAGACTAAGATGAGCACAATAAATGACATTTAAAATCAGAGAAGAAATAAAGTAGAAATGATAGAGATGATAAAACTAAAAATTGGTTCCTTGAAAAGACTGATAAAACTGATAAATCTTCAGCTAATCTGATTAAAAAGAAGAGGGCACCAAAAAACAAATCAATAAAATAGCCAATGAGCAAGGAGAAATGACAACAAAACCAGAAGACATTTAAAAATAATAAGAACATATTATGCATAGTTATATGCCAACAAAACTAAGAACACAAAAGAAATAAAAAGATATCTCCAAAAATATAAAATATTCAAACTAGCAGAAGGCCGGAGAGAGATTTTAAATAGCCTAACTCAGAAAAGGAAATAGATATAACCATAAAGGAATTATGAAAGAAAAAAGTCTTGGTCTTTATGGATTCATAGGAGAATTCTATTAGATGTTAAAAAGAATATTTAGTATGGGGGTAGAGCCAAGATGGCAGAGAGAAGCCAGGAAGTTGTCTGAGCTCTCCTACATTTCCCTCAGAAACAACATTAAACCGATTCTAGAGCTACAGAACCTACAAAAGACAGAGAAACAATCTTCTACCTTGAGATCATTTAGAAGACTTCAGAAAAGCTCTCTCACTCGGGTGAAAGGGGAGCACAGCCTAGCATGGAGGGTGCCTGAGCAAGTCAGCAGAAAGCTCTTGGTCATACCACAGATCAGAGCTGAGGCCCCTAGGTCATGGGTCAGCAGGCTAGTGGCACAGCAGGCCAGTTGTGAGACACCCCTAACCGAGCTAAGAGGGCAAACAGGCAGCTAGAGAACCATTCACAGAACAGGCATCACTAGGTTAAGCCATCCCAGCACAGATAACAAGCCTAGAGTGATGAGGAATCTGCAAGCCCCAGAGACCTCAGAGCAGAAAGCTAGTGATCAGGCCTCTATACCCCAGCACAAGAAGCTTGCAATAGTGGTCCCTGTGTCCCCAGGAGCAGAGCTCAATTAAAAATCACAAACTAGGCTAAATTATGAGTAAGAAACAGAAAAAAAAAAACCCTTACCATAGAGAACTTCTATGGCGACAAAGACCAAAACACAAACTCAGATGAGGACAGCACTATCAAAATGTCTGCATGTAAAGCCTCAAAAAGGGAGATGAATTGGCCTCGAGAATATTTAGTATAAATACTTCATGAAACTCTTCTCAAAAAATGAAATAGAAAGTGCCCTGCCACAAACTGTCTAAGAAACAAAGTCTAACTAATCTAAGGAAAGATAAAACAGAACGAGTACTTTAGGCTAAAATCCTATCATACAGTCTACAGTGACCTATCCAAGAAATCATTCATTATGACCAAGTGGGATTTATACCAGGGATGCAAAGATGGTTCAATATTAACAAAACAACCAACTTAATCAATCATATTAAAAACCTAAACATTCAAATCACACGATCATCTATCTCATCAAATGCAGAAAAAGTCTCTGACAAAGTGCAACATTTCTGTATGCTAAAAACCCTACAGAGTATAGTTATAGAGGGATCTTTTTTTAAATCTATCATAAAAACATCTAAATAAACCCGAAAGGAACTGCAATGAGCATATACTGGAACCTTTTCCAATAAATATGAGACTAGAGCAGCTAGGTGGCACAGTGGATAAAACACTAGCCCTGGATTCAGGAGGACCTGAGTTCAAATCTGACCTCAGACACTTGACACTTACTGTGTGACCCTGGGCAAGTCAATTAACCCTCATTGCCCCACAAAAATAAACAAATAAATATGAGAGTTCAAGGAAGAAAGCCTAATCTCCCCATTATTTGATATAGTCCTGGAGATGCTAGCAACAGCAATGACAAGAGAACGAAATTAAAGGGGTAAAGAGGAGATAAAACTATTCTTATTTGCTGATGATATGATGGTATACTTGGGAAATCCTAGGGAATCAGCAAAGATACTAATTGACGTAATTAATAGCTTCAGCAAAGTAGCAGGCTAACAAAATATTTCCGCCCAATCAGCAACAAAACCCAAGAAGTAATAATAGAAAGGAAAATTCTATCACCAATAACTACAAAAGTGCATTAAAACGCTGGGGATAAATCTACCAAAGCACAAAGACTTGTATAGAATCAATTACAAAATTCTTTTTTTTTAATTGAATAGAATTTTATTTTCCAAAATATATGTAAAAACAAATTTTAACATCAATTTAAAAAAAAATTGTGTTCCAACTTCTCTTCCTCCTCCATTCCCACCCCCCACCCACTAGAACTCAAGCATTTCACAATAAATTATATATGAGTAGTCATGGAAAATATTCCCACATTAGCTAGGTTGTGAGAGAAAAGAGTCAAAAAACTCCCAAAACTTCAGACTGAGGAATTGTCAAAGAGAAAAAAAAATTTTTTTAATGTGTTTCCAGGGGCAGCTAGGTGGCACAGTGGACAGAGCACTGGCCCTGGAACCAGGACCACCCAAGCCAAATCTAGGCCCAGATACCCAACACCCACCAGCCATGTGACCCCAGGCAAGCCACCCAACCCCAATTGCCTCACCAAAAAAAAAAAAAGAAAGAAAGAAAATGTGTTTCCATCTATTTTCAGATACTATCTCACTTCTTTCTCTGTAGATGGGTTGCCATTTTCATAAGTCCTTCAGGGTTATATTGGACCATTGCCTTGCTGAAAATAACCACATGCTTCCCAGCAGATCGTCTTACACTATTGCTGTTATTTTGTATACAGTACATTTCACGCTGCTTCAGTTCATGTAGGTCTTTCCAGGTTTTTCTGATAGTATCCTGTTCATCATAACCTAAATAAAATACCTTAAACTTGACAAAGAATTTTCTTCATATTAGCCCAGCAAAGTAGGTACCATATGTTTTGCCATTATATTCAATCATCATAACTATTTCCCTCCATCCTATTCCCTTCCCATGATATTTACTCTATTTTCTATCTTCTTTTAAACTATTCCTCCTCAAAAGTGTTTTACTTCTGACTATCCCCTCCCCTACTCTGCACTCCCTTTTTTTTTTTCACCCTTCCTTCCTTATCCTCTTCCCCTCATACTTTCCTGTAGAGTTAAATAGATTACTCCTCCCAACTGGGTATGAATGTTATTCCCTCCATGAGCCAACTCTGATGAGTTTAAGGTCTTTGAGCTAATTCTATGTTTCAAATTTTCTTCCTTCCTCTCTCCTCAAACCTCCCTATGAAATCAAGCAATTCAATGTCATACTTGTGCTGTTATGCAGAACATCTTTACCTTCCTCGAAAGTATTTTGCTTTTTATTGCTCTCTCCCCAATCTGCCCTTCCCTCCTTCCCCTCCCCCCCCCTTATTTCCCTCCCCTCCCTCAGGGCAAAAATATATTATTATACCTACTTGAGTATGTATGTTAATCCTTCTTTGAGTCAATTCTGATGATATTAAGGTTCACTCACACCCCAATTCCTTCCCCCTCTTCCCCTCACCTCCATAAGCTATTTTCTTGTTTCCTTCATGTGAACAACCTCTCCCCAGACCATCTCTCCCCTTCCCCCTCCCCCAGTCTATTTCTCCTACACCTCAACCCTATTTTAAGGATGTCATTATGGGTTAGTTAGGTGGCACAGTGGACAATGCACCAGCCCTGGACCCAGGAGGCCCCAAGCCCAAATCCAGCCCCAGACATAAGACACCCCATAAAGAACGAAACATAACATCCCTTTGTATTCAGTTCAGACCTGTGTCCTCTGTTAAATCCTTACTGAGATAGTTCTTATGAGTTTGAAGTATTATCTTCCCATGTAGGAATATAAATAGTTTGATCTTTTAATATCCCTCATGAAGTCTTTTTCTTGTTTATCTTTTTATGCTTCTCCAGGGTCTTGTATTTGAAAGTCAAATTTTCTATTCAGTTCAGGTCTTTTCATAACAAATGCCTGAAAGTCTTCTTTCTCCTTGAAATTCCATGTTTGCCTCTGAAAGATGATGCTTAGTTTTGCTGGGTTCGTGATTTTTGGCTATAGTCCCAGTTCCTTTGCCCTGTGGAATATCATATTCCATGCCCTCCGGTCCTTTAATGTAGAAGCTGCTAGATCTTGCTTTATCCTTATTGGAGCTCCACAGTATTTAAATTCCTTTTTTCTAGCTGCTTGCAATATTTTCTCCTTGACCTGGGAGTTCTAGAATTTGTCTATAATATTCCTGGAGGTTTTCCTTTGGGGATCTCTTTCAGGAGGTGATCGGTGGATTCTTTCAATTTCTATTTTAGCTTCTGCTTCTAGAATATCCAGGCAATTTTCCCTCACAATCTCTTGGAGGATGGTGTCTAAGCTCTTGTTTTGGTCATGGTTTTCAGGTAGTCCAATGATTTTCAAATTATCTCTCCTAGATTTATTTTCTAGGTCAGCTGTTTTTCCAAGGAGATATTTCACTTGCCCTCTATTTTTTCATTCAATTGGATTTGCTTTACTGTGTCTTGGTTTCTCATAAGGTCACTAGCTTTCATTTGTTCAATCCTAATTCTTAGGCAATTATTTTCAGCAGACAGTTTTTTAATCTCCTTTTCCATTTGGCTTTTCAAACTGTTGACTTTTTTCTCATGACTCTCCTGCATTGCTCTCATTTCTCTTTCCATTCCTTCCTCTCTTTCTCTACATCTTCGTTCTATCTCTCCTACTTTCTCTTCAAAGTCCCTTTTGAGAGCTTCCATGGCCTGAGACCAGTTCATATTTTTCTTGGAAGCTTTGGATGTTGGAGCTTTGACCCTATTATTATCTTCTTCTTCTGAGGATGTATTGTGGTCTACCTTTTCCCCAAAGAAGTTTTCGATGGTCTTCTGCTTTCTCTGCCTATTCATCCTGGCTTACTATTTCTTCGCTTTTTACTCCTTAAAGTGTAGCGCTGCTTCCTGGACACACTGTTCGTGCTACAGCATGGCCCAGGGGGTGATTGGGCTTCCAGAATCAATTACAAAATTCTTGAAGAAATAAAGAATAGCTTAAATAGCTGGAGGAATATTTAGTGCTTATGTCAAGGCCCTGCCAATATGATAAAAAAATAACTATTATGATTTTACAACTTTCATTGCTATACAACCAAATTATCAAAGGTTATAGAGAGCTCTATAAAATAATAAAATTCATTTAGAAAAACAAAAAATCTAGGGGGCAGCTAGGTGGCGCAGTAGATAAAGCACCATCCCTGGATTCAGGAGTACCTGAGTTCAAATCCGGCCTCAGACACTTGACACATACTAGCTGTGTGACCCTGGGCAAGTCACTTAACCTCCATTGCCCTGCAAAAAAAACAAAAAACAAACAAAAAACAAAAAATCTAGAATATTAAGGGAAATGATGAAAAGTAAAGGCGAAGGAGGAACAGGACTTTGGGTCCTCAATGTACATTATAAAATAGCAGTCATCAAAACCATCTGGTATTGCTTAAAGAACAGCGAAATAGATCAGTGAAACATAGCACACAAGGGCAAATTCAGGGGGAAAAAAGGAACTCAATTCAGTCTTCAATAAAGCAGAAAACACATACATCTCTTAGAAAAGAGCCCCCTATTTAATGTAAATTTCTGGGGAAACTGAAAGCAGTCTATCAGAAATTAGGTTTTGACCAACAACTTACAGCACACATCACAATACATTCTAAATGGAAATTGAATCTTAATATTAAAGATCATATTATTTTTTAAAAATAAGAGAAACAAATCTCTCTCACAGTTATGGGTAAGAGGTATATTCTTCTTCTTCTTCTTCTTCTTCTTCTTCTTTTTTTTTTTTTTTGCGCGGGGCTATGGGGGTTAAGTGACTTGCCCAGGGTCACACAGCTAGTAAGTGTCAAGTGTCTGAGGCCGGATTTGAACTCAGGTATTCCTGAATCCAGGGCAGGTGCTTTATCCACTGTGCCACCTAGCTGCCCCTAAGAGGTATATTCTTAACCAAATAAGAGATGCAAGTAAATACAAAAGACAAAGTAGATAACTTTGTTTACATAAAACTAAAAGGTTTCTGCCCAGTCAAAATTAACGCACCTAGGATAAGAGAGGCAGAACCTAGAGACCATATACAACGACGAAAATAATGGGAATGTAAAGAACAACTACACACAAATCAGAAGTGAATGCAACAAAATTATAAAGATCAAGCACGACTCAAATGAAGGAATATGAAAAGACATTCTCAACTCACCCCTTCATGGAGGTGGGAGGTCCACAGGTGTGATACTTCACATGTTTATGGACTTTTTCAATGTATTGATCAGTTGTGCTGATTTTTTCCCCTCTCCTTTTTGTCTTAAAACATATATGTGTGTGGGGGCAGCTATATATATATATATGGGTTGGTTCTCTGGAAAGCGAAGGAGAGATACTGAGGAAAACTATGACGATGTAAAAAAAAAAACATCAATAAAAACACAGCTTAGGGGCAGCTAGGTGGTGCAGTGGATAGAGCACTGGCCCTGGATTCAGGAGTACCTGAGTTCAAATCCGGCCTCAGACACTTAACACTTACTAGCTGTGTGACCCTGGGCAAGTCACTTAACCCCCATTGCCTCTCAAACAAAAGCAAAAACAAAAACACAGCTTAAAAAAAATTTAAGTAAATTTTAAGAAAAGAAAATGCCTAGAGTCAGAAAATGGAGCATCTGGCCCCAAGAAGAACAAGGACAACAGTATCATTGAATCACAGGGTATGTGGTGGGGTTGATGGTGTTTGTTGGACTTAGTTCTTGCAGAGGACCAAAACGGCTTCAATATGTTGGGGTCAAGGTATAGCGTGTCCAACTGTGGTTAAACAGACCAATATGAGTTTGGAAGGCACTACCACAGGTTGGACACAAATAGTTTGTATGAAGATTTGTAGATCTCTCTAAATTTGTGCATTTTAAGTTTTTTTTGAGCTACTGGAATTCCGTTCTGCTCATAGAGCACAACTTCTTTTGATTCAAGCACATCATGTCAGGTGGTCCTGTGCCAGTGTCCCTTGTGTCTCACAATCCATTCCAAAGTTCTTCAGAGAGACCTTGAGAGTGTCCTTGTATCACTTCTTCTGACCTCCTTGTAAGTACATGCCTTGTGTGAGTTCTCTCTTAAATAGTCTTTTAGGCGATTGTATGTTTGGCATTTGAACAATGTGTCCAGCCCATTTGGAGTTGTACTCTCTGTAGTAGAGTTTGAATGCTTAGCAGTTCTTGGACCTCAGTGTCCAGTACCTTATCTTGCCTGGTGATCTTTAGAATTCCTAAGACAATTCAAATGGAAGTGATTTAGTTGCTTGGCATGGCAAATACAACAATGGCTCAGTAGACCTTCAGTTTGGCAGGCAGTCTAATGCCTCTTTTCTCTCACACTTTTCTGTGGAGTCTCCCAAACACTGAGCTAGCTCTGGCAAAGCATGTGTCAACCTCATCTATGTGTATGTCCTTGATGGTAGTATGGGTGATGTCTAAATTGGACATAAGAGAGGCAGAGTTGTGAAAAGTTATCGGCCTCACTCTCCCAAAGTCATCAGAGTCCAGTGGCAGGAAAAAAGTCAAGACAACTGACTGGCGATGGCCCAGGATGCAGTGAATGACCTTGGCCTCTTCTAAGTCTGACCAAGATCTAATGGCTCTACAATACCTGCTTAAGCTGCCTTCATAGCAGAATGGGCAGATGAGAACAATTTGTTCCAACAGCTATGAAGGCAGCAACCCTTTGACCCAGCAATACCACTACTAGGTCTGTATCCCAAAGAGATCAAAGAATGAGGAAAAGGATCTATATGTACAAAAACATTTATAGCAGTTCTTTTTGTGGTAGCTAAGAACTGGAAAACGAGGAGATGCTCATCAATTAGGGAATGACTGAACAAGTTCTGGCATGTGATTGTAGTGTAGTACTATTGTGCTATAAGAAATGACAAGCAGGGGCAGCTAGGTGGCACAGTGGATAGAGCACCGGCCCTGGAGTCAGGAGTACCAGGGTTAAAATCCGGCCTCAGACACTTAACACTTACTAGCTGTGTGACCCTGGGCAAGTCACCTAACCCCAATTGCCTCACTAAAAAAAAAAAAAATGACAAGCAACCTGGAAAGACTTACATGAACTGATATAAAGTGGAGTGAACAGAACCAGGAGAAAGTTGTACACAGTAACAGTAATATTGTATGATGAACTGTGAATGACAGCTATTCTCAGCAATACAATGATCCAAGACAATTCCCAAGAACTCATGAAATACGCTTTCCACTGACAGAGAAAAAAACCTGATATTATCTGAATACAGACTGAAGCATACTGTTTTTTCAATCTCTTTTTTTTTTTCTTGTACGAAATGGCTAAAAAGGAGAGGTTTTACATGATTGCACATGTATAACCTATTATTAGATCGCTATCAGGGAAGGAGGAGGAAACTCAAAACTTTTTTTAAAAACCTAAATGTTAAGAATTGTTTTGACATGTAATTGGAGGGAAATGACATATTTTTAAAAAGGAAATGATGGGGGGGGGGTTCGGGGAAAAAAAAATGAGACCTATGTGAAATGATGCAAAGTGAAGTGAGAAGAATCTGGAGATCATTGTGCACACTAACAGCCATGTTGTAATGATGATCAACTGTGAAATACTTGGCTATTCTGATCAATACAATGATCCAGGACAATTCCAAAGGACTCATGATGAAAAATGCTATCCACCTTCAGAGAGAGAACTGTTGAACTCTGAGTGGACATATAACTTTCTTTTCTACTGATATGACTAGTACGGAACTATGTTTTGCATGATTTCACTGTACAATTGATATTATTTTGCTTGCCTTCTCCAGTGAGGGGGGGGAGAGAGAATTTGGCCCCCAAATTTAAAAAGAACGCTAAAAATAAATAAATAACTTGGCTGCTCCGATCCCCTCAATTCCCTCACATGTTACAGTGGTTAGATCATTGGACTTGGAGTCAACGAGACCTTGGTTTAAATATCTTCTCAGGCAACTAAATATGTGACCCTGGACAAGTCACTTGACCTCTATGGCCTTAGTTTTGTCATCTCTTAAAGGAAAGGGTTGTTAAAAAATTAAATTAAAAATAAATTAAATTTCAGTTAAAAAAAAATAAAAGGAAGGAATTGAATTTGGTGTCCTTTGCAGTCCCTTCCAACTCCATCTAAATTCTCACCCTTGTATGCTCTACCGTGCCAGCTACAGACGGCAAATCCTAGGGGCCCGCTAGTGTGAATGGCACATTTGTCATTATGACTGGTAAGTTCAAATACTTCTCTAATGCTTGCAACCTTATGCTACTGCAGATAAATATAGAATGGCGTATACTCTAGTCATTGTGTGTGTGCGTGTGTGCTTGGAGTGTTCTCTTTAAGACCCAACTTGATGACAAAGGGCTATTTGAAAGGCATCTCTATGGGCTAGAATGGAATCCGGGCATCTCCTCTGCAGGGAAGCAGCAGAGCTGATGGGTCTGGCTTTCCTCCCTAGCTCGTGTCCACTTACAGTGCCCGAGTCTCCCCCCTCCACAGCAGCTGGACTTGGGGAGGAGGGGGAGGGGCGTGGAAAGAGGCATGAACTCAACAAATGACCCCAAGAAAAATTTTTCAGCTTTAAATTCCCTCCCTCGCCCTGAGTTTCTGGAGCAAAGGGAAGGGAAAAGGAGGCTCGAGGGACAACTCAGAGAGAACAGGGAAGAAAGTTCGCTGTCGGTTTCATTTTCATAAAAGGGGATCATTTCTCAGAGGGAGGGTTTACATTTTTGCTCCCTGACGCATTGGAAAACTGAGGACGAGCCCGGTGGCGGGTCCCTCTAGTGGACACAAGCTGCTCCTGCTTCGTGCTTGGCTCGGGCTAGCCCTAGGTTCCTTGCTCTCAGGCACACACGCACACATGCAGGGTTTCTGCAAGAGAGAGAGCCTCGGAATTCCCCGTTTTAATTGCTAATAAATGTCTGATGACGTGCAGGCTCCTGTGCTAGCTGACAGCATCACTGAATATTAGAGCTGAGACTTTAGTCCCTTCAGTTTACAGATGAGAAATCTGTGGCCCAAAGAGCTCACAGATCATAGATAGAGCTGCCAAGAGACCAAAGAATCCCATGGGTCTAACTCTCCACCCATTTTTACAAGTGAGGAAACTGAGGGGGGTGCAGGGGTCCAAGAGTCAGAGAATAGGCCATGGGACATTAAAGCCATTTTAAAGACCTAATATTAGGAGTCTGTGAGTACAAATCACTCCTGCGGTGTGAAAGGGCACACCAGATGCCACAAAGCTGGAGGCCGGATCCCTTTTAGTGTCATAGATTAAGAGCTAGAAGAGACTTTTAGAGGCTGTCAAATACAGCCTTCCCCCTCCCCTCCACCACATTTTGCTAAGGCAACTGAGGCAGGGAGAGATGAAGAGACTTACCCAGGGTCACACGACTAGCAACCTCTGGCTCTGAGTGGTTAGGGCCCCATTGCCCTATCTGCTGTTCCTATCCATGTGGCACCATTCTTTAGACAAAGGGAATTCTAGTTAATGACTAGTCTGAAAGTGCTCTCTCCATGAGTTGGCCTTCTTTGGATTCCTTGTTCTACTGGCCATGTAGCAGATAGAGCAAATTGCATGGATGGATGACCACCACACAGAGGTCCCAGAGAGGACAGGCTATTCCTATTTCCAGAATCCCACCTACCCTACAAAAGATCAAAGAGTGAGGATTAACCTGTAGGCCATTGGGTAAAAGGACACATAACCCACTAGAGTCAGGGACATTTGTGATGCAGTATCGCCAGCACCTAGCATGGTACCTGGCACATGGTAGATGCTAAATGAGTTCTTGATTGACATATGGCTTGATTGATGACCTGTCAGGTTTGTGGATGGAGAGACAACATTCCAAAGGGATGTCATGGAAGACCAGTCCTCTCCACGTAAGGCAGAAGGCTCAGCATGGGGGCTTGTCCAGCCAGCAACCTGAGACACTGGGATCCATCCCCAGAGTTCTCCGCCAACCACATGCTAGGATCTACCAGGGACTGGTGCTTCGGCTAATGACAAACCATCTCATTCTGGGAACAAAGTGGGGCTTTGTGGCTGGGTGTCAGCATATGTTCTCCCAGGGCTAGGCTCTGAGCTGCTCTGGTCCATCCTGCTCAGGAAAGACAATGGTGCTACAGTTGGGTATGGGCACCAAAAGGGAAAGTCAGCGTGGAGAGCTGCAAAAAGGAGCAAAGTGACTGACAGCAGCCCTGTCCAGACACGCCTCTCTTCCACTGAGGGGGAGGTAGCCAGCCCAGATGGACTGGTTTTCTGAAGGATAACCAGGCAGTGATTCAACAGAATAAACTAGAAAATTTGATTCCTCACATAGCCTGGAAATAACCCAGGCAGGGTAAAGAGTCACCCTTGCAGGGCATGATGGCCCTGCTCTTAGTCTCCTGGGCTTTTTCTCTGATCCATTAGAAAGCATGCAATACAGTTCCAAAAGTAGGCAAGTTGGATTTCATGTAGAGGCCTTAGAAAAATTGCCAGGCAATTAGCCAAGGAAAATCGGGAAATTATTGCCTTTCCTTGTCATCTCTAGGCAGCACTATAACTAAGGCTAGGACATCAGGGCTTTGCTCAAGTGGTCAAAATTTGGTCTGGGAGGAGGAGCAGACACTAATATTTATACTCACTCAGCAGCATAGAAACTATATCCAGTTTTTGAGAATTAGTTAAAATTAAAAGATACCAGATAACTAGCCTACTTCCCTCCTCTGTCCCCCAACCAGGTACACTCCTCTCACCCTAAAAGTAATAGAGTGACTTTACTGTGTCCAAGACTCTCTGTCCAAGGAGTCCAGTGTCCCTGATTTAAGGGCCCTTTTTCTGCTGCTAGCCCTAGAGAGCACTTTTAGGAAGTTTGCCACAGGAGTTAAAAATGATGCTAGTGAATAGCTCTAGCTCTTGGTTTGGGTTCTAGTGGATTCAGAAGAAACTCGAGATATCTTTTTTTTTTTTTGAAACTCTAGATATCTTAGTCTCAGAGAAGCAAGTAGGTTTTCTCAACCTGGCAATCTTATGCCTCTCAGCCCAGCTCCCCAAATTCCTACCCCTATGAACGAGGTCTGCCTCACCTACCTTTATTCCATGACACCAGCTCTGTCTGCTGAAAGGACACTCACTACCTTGGTGTGACCTTGGCTATATATCATTTCATCTCTCTGGCCCTCAGTTTCTTCATCTGTAAAAAAAAAAAAAAAAGAACATGTTGGACTAGTGACCTCTAAGGACCTTTCTAAATCTGAATCCTGTAGTTTGTTGTTGTTCAGTCCTTTCTCAGTCACGTCCGACTCTTCATGACTCCATTTGGGCTTTTCTTGGCAAAGATACTGAGCTTCGCTTTTCTCATCTGGAAAGTGAAAAAGCTGGATTGAAAGATATCTAAGTTCCCTTTTGATTCTGAAGTTTTGTACTTCTGTGACTCCCAGGTAGACACTTTTGGTCTCTCTGTGGAGAGTCACCATACACCTTCCCTAGAATCCAGAGAAAGGACAAGTCTTCCCTACTTAGTTTCAGCCACAAAACAGAACTGTACTTACTCACCAGCTTTCTAGCTCTACCAGAAAACCTCTCATGCAAAAAGCAGACTGTTTTTGTGCCTAATGAAAGCTGTCCCTCAAGAATTTCTTTTCATTCTCACAGACCCTAATCTGTCTCCAAAACTCTTTCTGGCCACTGATGATCATTATTTGTTTTTTCACTTACTGAGGGCTGGAGCTGTTTCGGTTTGTATCTCCAATCCTTAACATAGTGTTTGGCATGTAATAAGTGCTTAATAAATGGGTTTTTAGTCATTCATTTACTCTTAGAAAATAAGGAGATTGATTTTTACCTCAACTAATCATTCTGTTATCTTGCACAATAGGTAAAAACCTTATAGGACTCTGATACTTTACATATTCATTCCCTCTACTTTATTTCCTTTGCCACAATTCAAATAAAGACAGTTACTTCTTGCCAAGGTTATTGCAATAACCTCCTAAGAAGCCTTGAGGCTTCTTCTCTCTTTCCTGCTCATCCATTCTTCTGATCCATGTCAGACTAATCTTCCTTCTGTATAACTTAGTAATATCCCACTTTTGCGCAACCATCTTTATTGGTTCCTCACTGCCTACTGAGTAAACGTCCAAATTTTTTTTTTTTTACACTTTGAAAACCTTCCACAATTCAACATAGTCTTTCATTTTAGTCTTCTGGACAAGGGAGAGAGATATGAGATAGATGATACATAGTACAGTGACATGGATTTGGAACTAGTTAAAGGAGTAGACCCAATTGGACAATGTCACCTTGGAGGGAGTTCTCAAGTGTAGCAAGCACTCCAAGGATCTGCCCGTGGCGCTTTATTGTTCAGTACTTTTGTCAGTTACTTGGATGAAAGCATAGATAACAAGCCTGTCAAATTTACAGATGACACAAAGTGGCAAGAGATAACCAAGACTTAGTTGACCAAGTCAGAAACCCAAGAGATCTGGCTTTGACCCAGTCTATTAACAGCTTTAAGCCTCAATTCCTTATCTATAAAATGGGGGTGGAGAGTGGGGAGAGACTAACCAGTCTCTAAGGTCCTTTGTTATGCTAATGCTATGATATATCATTTCCAACACATTAGAAGGAAGGGCCAAATTTCATGGCATGAAATTTAATATAGGCAAGTATCAGTAGATTTATTTGAGCTTAAAAACAAAAAGCAACTTGCAAGTACAGAATGGGGAGAAAGGGCTAGACAATAGTTCATGTGAAAAAAAAATCTCATGGTTTTCTTCAACTACAAGCTCCATGTGCATCAATGATGTTCATAGAAGTCAAAAAATTAATTCATTTTCTAGGTTGCATTAAAACATAGTGTCAGGGGCAGCTAGGTGGTGCTGTGGATAGAGCTCTGGCCCTGGATTCAGGAGTACCCAAGTTCAAATCCAGCCTCAGACACTTGACACTTACTAGCTGTGTGACCCTGGGCAAGTCACTTAAGCCCCATTGCTCCGAAAAAACAAAAACAAAACCAAACAACAACAACAACAAAAACCAAAATAAAAACAAACATAGTTGCTAGAATAATCTAAGGTGACAGCTCTGTCCCTATGAGGCCACATGTGGACTATTGTATTCAATTCTAGGACCACATTTTAGAAAAGATGCAGATAAATAGGAGTACATACAGAAGATGATGGGAACATGACATTTGGATTGGAGATCATCCTATTATAAGGAATGATTAAAGGAAATGGAGATGTCTAGACTAGAGAAGACTTAGGAGGTGTCATTCAGAAGAGACATGAGATTTGTTTGTGTTTTTCTTCAAAAGATACAAGAAACAATGGGCATATGTTGCAGACAAACAGATTCAGGCTTAACGTAAGGGAAAAATTCCCAACAATTAGAGTTGACAAAGTGGAGAGGACCATCTTAAGAGGTAGTCTTATACCTCCCCCGCTAGGACTCTTTAAGAGGAGGCTGGATTACCACTTGTTGAAGATATTGTAAGTGGACTCTTTGACCAGGTATGGGTTGGAAGTTCCATCTTACTCTTTGATTCTGTGATAATCTAGCATCATCCTACCCACAGACATGTTCCAACTCAAAGGTAGATATCACAATTATTATCAAGAGTGATTGTAGGGGGGGCAGCTAGGTGACGCAGTGGATAAAGCACTGGCCCTCGATTCAGGAGGACCTGAGTTCAAATCCAGACACTTGACACTAGCTGTGAGACCCTGGACAAGTCATTTAACCCTCATTGTCCTGCTTCCCCCCAAAAGAGTGACTGTACCAGTCCCAGATGACATTTGGCATCCAGGGCTCCCTGGATCCCACCAGAGATATGATAGATGTAGGAAATGGCAAATAGATAGACTCTGATTTCACTTGAGTGATGTCTTTTTGACTTTGGTGTTCATTGCCTCTTGTGGGAGGGAGGGGGGAAGAGGAAGATCTTTCATCTTCCTCATGGTTTTCTTTTTTCTTTCTTTTTTTTTTTGAGGGGCAATGGGGGTTAAGTGACTTGCCCAGGGTCACACAGATAGTAAGTGTCGAGTGTCTGAAGTCGGATTTGAACTCAGATACTCCTGAATCCAGGACCGGTGCTTTATCCACTGCACCACCTAGCTGCCCCCAGATCTTTCATCTTGTTTGCACCACACAAGGAGGGAAGAAGGGAAAGAAAGGAAATTGGCAAGGTTGAGCCCTTCTTCCAATTTCTGGAAGCCAGCTTCCCCCTTCCTTCTTTTCCACAGCCCTCATGTCCTTTGATTGTAGTTGATAGGGGGAGGAATCTAAAGGATGACTCTTGCCCTGCACCAGGAATGGATGGGTTATGTTGGTGAGACTACAGAAGAAACAGAACAGGAGATCTTTGCTTTTCGACTCCTTTCTCCACCACCCTACCCTGCTCTTGCTTGTTAAAGGAGACTGAGCTCAAAGCTCTTATCTTGGTTAAGCTGGTCCATGATTTCTTTCTGGCCCTCTCTGAAAAGGAACCAGAAGGAGCTTAGATAAATAAGTTGATTCAATTCCCCATTTCAGGTTATTCCAGCAGCTATTTCTTTACAAAGGTCTAGTTCCTTCATTTTGTACAATTATCATCACTGCTTATGAATCTATTCCTCCAGACAGCTTCCAAATCATTATTATGGTGATGAATGACCACAGTTCACAGAGGTTTGGGAAAGGGGGTAGGGTTAATCCTTTTAATTTCAGTGGGAGCTAGGGGAGAGGAAGGGGGAAAGGGAAAGCATATTTGCCTCCAGGGTTTATCTATGCTAGGTCCAAGAGTGTGGATAAACTATGGAATTGTTTTAGATTCTCCACTAGTTTGGGGGAAACCTCTATTTGGCAACGGATAGGATGATGGCATTTATTAGCTGTGTGACCCAGATAGGTTATTTAACCTCTTTGTGTCTCGTTAGCTGTAAATCTATGGTCCCGTGGACTTTTTCCCATTCTAGTTCATTTTCTACACAGCTGTCAAATTGATATTTCTTATGTCTAGGTCTCACTTTGACATCTCACTGCTTAAAAAGCTTAAATGCAAGACTTCTTAAACTTTGTTGCAGTCTGGTGAAACCTATGAACCCCTTTTCTAGATGTTTTTATTTTATTTACTTTAATTTTATTTATTCTTAAATTTAATTTATTATTTAATTTTATTTTTAGTAAATAGTATTTAATTTTTTCCAATTACACATCAAGATAGTTTTCAACATTCATTTTTTTATAAGATTTTGAGTTCCAAATTTTTCTCCCTCCCTCCTATCCCCTCCTCCCCAAGACAGCAATTAATCTATTAGGTTCTACATGTGCAATCATGTTAAACACTGAATAACAAAGGAAGCCAATCATCTAATTTTTTTAAAGTTCAGACACCAGTTTAAGAACCCCTATTCTGGTGCCTCCCTTTTGCCTTTGGGATCAAATGCAAACCTCTTGGTTTAGGATTTAAAGTACTGACTCGAAGATATCTCTCAGGTCGATACACTGCTTCCCCTTGCACACTCACCAGCCAAACTTGTCCAGTTACCAATTCGCCCACAGGACATCTCATCTCTGTGGCTTTGCACAGACTCTCGACTAGGGTGTTCTCCTTCCTCACCTGTGCCTCTTGCAACCCCCATTTCCATTGAAGTCTCAGCAAGTGCCATCTCCTACAAGAGGCTTTCCTCGATTCCCCCCGGTTGGAATGCTCTCTTTCTGAAACTATCTGGTGTCTATTTGGCCTCCATTCTGCAGTTATTTATCTTTGTCCATGCAGCTTTGCCCCCCCCCATAGAAGGCATACACCATGGAAGGGTCTGCTTAATTTTTGTCCATGTATCCTGCCCCAGACACCTTGGCACAGTGCTTGCCACATTGTAGGTACTTTAAAGTTTTTAATTGAATATGAAAAACCAGACTTTCCCCCCTCCAGTTGTAACAGACCCCAAGACTTTTATGTGAAATGTTAGAGGAAGATTCAGCAACCTTTTTGGCCCCAAGTGATTTAAGAAGAGTTCATAAGCACCAGTGGGTGCCACTGACCAATTATAGGCATAGGCAAGAGGGTGGAAGAAAGGCAGAAGTGGAGGAAGGGCACGGAAAAGAGGAAGACATTGAGGAAGGTGTGGTGGGGAGCACCTATTGGGTAGGTAATGACCACTGAAGAAATCCTTTCACCAACAACTGGCTTAGGTATTACTAAGGGGGCACCTATCTCTACCCTTTGATCTCCTTAGAACATCCTACCCAAAATCATGCTTTAAGGCAAGGCTCCAACTGAATTGTTCTTACAGGTCACAGGTGTTAGCCCTATAGCCAAGGACTACAAGGGTCCAACAACCTCCAACTTCTATTCTTTTTTTCTTGTTAATAGTTTTTTCCTAATCACATGTAAAGAATTTTTAGCAGCCGTTTAAAAAATGTTTGAGTTCCAAATTTTCTCCCTCCCTCTTTCATCTTCCCACTTCCCTGAGAGAGTAACCATTTTGATACATGTGCAGTCATGCAAAACATATTTCCATATTAGCTGACTTCTACTCTCAAAAAAGAATAGAGAAGGACTCAGGTGCTATTGGTGATAGGGCTGTTACTGAATCGGGGGCAGAGGGATATCATTACTTAGCTCTTTATTGTACCATGCCTAAAACCTCAGAAGACTTACTACCCTTCCTAATGGATAAGACTTTTTTCCCCCCAGCGGCATGCTCAACATAGGGTGGGGTTGGGGGAAGCTCGGGGGGCACAAACACAGACACAGGGGAAAAAAACCCACCTTGGTAAACCTGAGTCCCCAGAGCTTTCCATCCCATGCTGCTTTGCTACAAAGAGATTTGAACTGTCTTTTTTTGTGTTCTCACTTCCAGCACCTAACAGGCACATCATTAGGATGCGTTTGAGAAGGCCACCTCAGAGACCTGGGCTCTCCCTGGTTTTATATGCTGCCTGTGCATGCAGGCAGCTACATGGGGGGGGGGGGGGATGATGCCTTCATTAGGGCTATCTGCAGCAGCTGCTCCCTGCCTGCTTGCACAAACCAACTGTTCTGTCTCCCAGGTTGAGGCAACAGCCTGTACAAGGTAATTCTGTGGTCCCCAGTATATTGTCCATGAAACTACCTGCACTTATTGGCATCACTCCGTCATACCATTCTTACACTAGCCCTGATAGGTAGGTACTGACCACAAAAGAAATCCCTTCATCAGTGTTGATTACAACCTCTCTGGATCTTACTGCATAGTCTTCATGATCTGCTGTGGCTTTAAAAATAATAATTAAAAATGAATAAACAAATAAAAAACACCTGGTGGCCAAGATTAACTAAACTATTCCAGATTGGAAAGGCATGTTAGTGGTTGCTTTCCACTGGCTCAGCCTTCAAGAAACTTGTCTTGATGAAGCATCCAGTGGAAGGTGAGGTAAATCATTTGACCTCTTCAATATTTCTTACATCTGTTCCCCTTCTCTCCACTCACATCTAATTCAGGTCCTTATCACTTCTTACCTAGATTACTACTAATTGGGCTCCACTCTCTCCCCTCCCTAATCTGTCCTGTATAGAGGCAACAAGTTGACATTCTTCAAGCACAGAAGTTTGAATGGCCTCCTAGGTTTTTTGTTTGTTTTAAATAAAATACAAACACTTCCGAGGTTTAACATTTAAAGTTCTTAATAACCTGATTCCAATTTACCTTTCTAAACTGCCCTCCATGCCCCCGGGACAACTTCCTATCCGAAAACTCAGCATCCTTCAAGATTGCATCAGCTTTGGTGCTTACTAGCAATCAATACCTACCTCTGATTGTAGGTCTGGAGGGTAGAGCAAGAACTCTTCCTAAAGCCTCCATTTGGTCTAGGCTCCCAGACCAGCTATCTCTTCATTTCCCATCAGCTTGCTCTCCTTACACTGGATTCTCTTGAAGTACCCCAGGTTGAGGATGTTCTTTCACACACTCCCTTCCCTGCTTTCAGCTTCCTTTTCTGTGTTGTCTTCCCTCATTAGATTGCAACCTCCTTGAGGGCAGGGACTATCATTCTTTTTCATATTTGAGTCCCCAGTGCTTAACAATCATGCCTGATACATTGTGTCCCACTCTTTGTGACCCCATTTGGGGTTTTCTTGGCAGAGATACTGGAGTGGTTTGCCATTTCCTCCTCCAGTCCATTTCATAGTTAAGGAGACTGAGGCAAACAGGGTCAAGTGACTTGCATAAGGTCACACAGCTAGTAAGTGTCTGAGACAGATTTGAACTCAGGTCTTCCTGACCCCAGGCCTGGTGCTTTATCTTCTAGGTGCCACCTAGCTGCCCATGCCTGACACATAGTAGGTATTTAATGTTTGGCTAACTGATTGATTACACATCACTTGCCCTCATATACTCTATGTTCCAGTCACATTTTCCTCCTTTCTAGTCCTTGTACAATACATTCCATATTCTGTTGTTGGGCCGTTGCACAGGCTAGCCCTCACGTGGGATGCTCTATCTTTTCCCCTTGACTTATGGGATCCCAGATCAAATCCTGCCTTCTTGAAGAACCTTTCCTGGTTTCCCCCACTGTTAGTACGCTATTGTTTTGCATTTATTTGTATATAACCTACTTTGACTTATCTGTAACACCGTGTAGCTCTTTCCCTCCATTAGAATGTTCAATTTCCTTTGGGGCAGGGACTTTGCATCCCCAGCACTTAGCACAGCAAACGACAGAGAGGTGATCAATAAAAGCCCACTGACCAAATGAGTTCTCCCGGCTACTTGAGGCTCAGAGAGTTTGAGTATCATCTTCAATGTCACATGAACTTCTGACTCCAATTCTTTCCACTTTTCAACTTAATTTGAGAATAAAGACTTATTTCACATAAAAATATTTCAGAGACGCCCACATTTGAGAAGTCACGCTACTGAGAAAATAGATATTAACAAAAAATAACAGCGAATTGAGGAGCTTTTTTAAAAAAGAATTTTCATCTTACTTATTGAAACATCTACATACATTTTGGGAGGAAATAGTAATACATTTATGAGTGAGACATTCCGGCTACAGAAATTGTGTTTGTTTATTGATACACTCATATATCCATGCTTTGGGGGCTTTCGAAGTAACTCCATGGTCTCGCCCACCATTACCCCGGGTTCTGCAGCCCCCAGGTTGAAAACCATTGCACTTTTCTACCTTGCCTCTTGGGCAAGATCCAGGGAAAGGATCTCCCATAAGCAACCTCAGCTCATCACAGGCTTCCCCAGCCTGTGGCTGAGGTAGTGGGACACTCAGATGAGTTTTGGTTCTGCTACTGCCTTTTGTTTTCATCACTACCTTTGGTCCTGTCCCTGTGAAGAATGGATGCATTTGATCGTGACAACCTAAACCCCTAAAGGTGCATTGTTTTCTTCACTTAAAGAACCCCTTTTCCTTAATCACTAGAAACAAGTCTCAAAGTTGGTTGGGGAAGGTGGGGGAGGGGAAGAAAGGGGTGTGAAGGGAATGGTGGGAAGAGAATGGGGAGGGAACAGATGGTATATACTAAGGCTACCAGATTTTTTTCTTCTGTTAATCTGAGAGTGGCCTGATTTGCATGATATTTGCATAAATTTACATACCAAATTAAAGCGCCTCTAACTCCCCCAATAGATGTGAAAATAAATTAATTGAGGCCATCTCTCCCAGTTGCATTAAAACACAACACTAAGGTCTTGACTCCTATGAAATGCAACACGAATTTTTAAACCCCATAGAGGCATAGAGAAAGAAATTGGCACACTATTAATTCACAATAGGGGGTTAAAGTAAGATTACTATTCTCTCAAAGTAGCTAAAAATATCTATGTGATCCCAGGGGCCCAGAATGAGGAGAGGAATAAAAAAAAAAACCCTACCTCTCGGTCTGCTTTTGTTTTTCTCTTACAGGGGAACTATTTCTCCAACTTCTTTTCTAAAACCAGGCAGGGGCAGTTCTAAGAACACTGAGTGGCAGCCTAGAATAATGGTTAGAGCTAGGGGATTCTTACTCAGGAAGGTGTGGGTTCAAATCCTGCTGTGAATACTTACTTGGCTATGTGATCTTGGAGCCGTTTCTTGATCTGTAAAATGGGTTTAGCACCTGTCCTCTCAGGGTTGTTGTGAATTTCAAAAGGTCTCAAAGTTTGCTTTACAAACTTAACAAGCTATACACATTACCTATTATTACTGTTAGGAATAGAAATGACAAAAATCAGAGACACCCAGTAAAGTAAAATAAGAATCAGATTGAAAGTCAGAAGATCTGGGTTCAGATCTCAGCTCTGCTGCTTTGTATCTGGGACTTTGTACAAGTCTTTTACCCTCTCTGCCTTTGTTTCCTTATTTGGTAATGTGAGTTGTAGCGCCCCTATCTCCCACTCCCATCTGATCTATGGCATTATGAGTTATTTGAAAATGGAGTAGAAAGAAGGGAAACGTAGTGGAAAGAACACAGGATTTGGAATCAGGATTCCCGAGTTCAAATACTGGCTCAGATGCTTATTAACTGTACGATCCTAAGCTAGTCATGTGGAAAAGGAAATGGCAAACCACTTTAGTATCTCTGCCAAAAAAAAACCCCAAATGGGGTCACGAAGATTCAGACATGACAGAAGCAACTGAACAACAACAAAGCAAGTCACAATTGAGGTTCTTTGAACTTCAGCTTCCTTATTTGTAAAATGGAAATGATAATATTGGTCCTACCTCCCTCACAGAGTTGTTGTGAAAAAAGTGTTTGGCCAACCTTAAAGGCTTATCTAAATGTGAGCTAAAATTATTTTATCTTTGTATTTGCAGTGTACCTTGAATAGACCAAATGAATAATAAATGTTTGTAGAATTTAATTGAGTCCCAGCAACACAATGGGTCCATTCAATTTTTTTTTAGTGAGGCATTTGGGGTTAAGTGACTTGCCCAGGGTCACACATCTAGTAAGTGTTAAGTGTCTGAGGTCGGATTTGAACTCAAGTACTCCTAGCCGCCCCAGGGTCCATTCATTTTTTTTTTTTTTTTTTTTTTTTTAGTGAGGCAATTGGGGTTAAGTGACTTGCCCAGGGTCACACAGCTAGTAAGTGTTAAGTGTCTGAGGCCAGATTTGAACTCAGGTACTCCTGACTCCAGGGCCGGTGTTCTATCCACTGTGCCACCTAGCTGCCCGGGTCCATTCATTTTTAATGGATCCTGGAAAGTAATTCATTGGAAATAAATTTTCATGGTATATGTGGGGCAGGGGGGGTTAGAGCAGAGAAGACAAAAGGCAAAATGAAAGATCATGGGGATGGAGATCACAATTCTATAGTTGAAAGTAACCTCTAACCATCCCATTTTTTGTTTATTTGTTTTTGTTTGTTTTTTTAAATAATTTATTCACTCAAAGTCATTCTTGGTTTTTTGTTTGTTTGTTTGTTTTTGTGAGGCAATTGGGGTCACACAGCTAGTAAGTGTCAAGTGTCTAAGGCTGGCTTTGAACTCGGGTCCTCCTGAATCCAGGGCCGGTGCTCTATCCATTGTTCCACCTAGCTGCCCCACCAACCATCCCATTTTACAGATGAGGAAACTGAGGTAGAGAGTTTAATTGACTTGCCCAAAATATGGCTAAGAAGTAGGGCAGCTGGAATTTGAACATAGGTCCTTTAACTCCAAACTTAGCATTACAATTGTAGCACGTTGGCTCCTT
Organism: Dromiciops gliroides; assembly: GCF_019393635.1. NCBI lineage: Eukaryota > Metazoa > Chordata > Mammalia > Microbiotheria > Microbiotheriidae > Dromiciops > Dromiciops gliroides. The sequence continues at coordinate 145,650,188 of NC_057865.1, forward strand.
TCAAGAAACAATCTGTCAGACACAGGTTGTAGCCTTGTTCCACCTATTGATACCACTTATCCAAGCCCACATCCCTACTTCTCTATCTTTGATGTATTCCAATCATTTCCCTGGGCTCCTTTGATGGTCCCTGTCTGTCAAGGAAAGGCTATGCTTTTGAGAACCAAGGGACCCTTCATCCAGCACCAGGGGGAAGACTGCATGCTTTAGACACTGTGCATTGAGTCCTACCAGAAGAATAGAAGTGAGGTAAAACCAGGAGGAAGCAGCTAGGTGGCTTAGTGGATAGAATGCTAGGCCTGGAGTCAGGAACACCTGAATTCAAATCTGGCTTCAGACACTTAGTAGCTGTGTGACCTTGGGCAAGTCACTTAACCTTTGTTTGCCTTAATCCACTGGAAAAGGAAATGGCAAACCACTCCAGTATCTTTGCCAAGAAACCTTCATGGACAATATTGGTGTTCTACATCTATGGGGTCACAAAGATTTGGACACGACTGAATAACTAAAAAATAACAATAACAACAAAACTAGGTTGTTTACAGCTGGAAAAATACTCTGTTCTTTGGAATGAAATATTGGGTTTCCATGGTTCATAATGTTCCAGATATTGGTGTCATTTGTGGATACACAAGAGACATGGACAAACCCACTGGATAAAACAAGACCGCAAGATAATGAATACATAGTTCATCTCATGGAAATTGGTTTGTCTACTGATTACTCTGGGCTTCTTTGCTATATCCTTTGATTCCTAAGTTGAATTTTTTAAAGGCTGGTCATATGAATGGACCTCTTAGACCCACACATATTTTTTTTGGAGCTTTTGAAGTAGTTGGTAATGAGTATATATGCATGCAGGTGTCTGTTATGTGACTTCAAACATGCCTTATGCATCCATAACCAGTGTGGCCCCAGCTTTCTGCTGTCCTTTGCCCACAGCAAAAGCCAGGACAGAGAACCAGATGCCTGCCATGCCCCCACTCATATATCTCCTCTCCCCGAACTTTTTGTTTTGGTGAGGCAATTGGGGTTAAGTGACTTGCCCAAGGTCACACAGCTAGTAAGTGTTAAGTATCTGAGGCCAGATTTGAACTCAGGTCCTCTTGACTCCAGGGCTGGTGCTCTATCCACTGCACCACCTAGCTGCCCCTCTCCCCACACTTTTATAGGCATACCTGGAAGATATTGTGGGTTCAATTCCAGACCACCACAATAAAGTGAATATTGAAATAAAGCAAGTCAGAAGAAGTTTTTGGTTTCTCAGTGCATCTGAAAGTTATGTTTATACTCTTCTGTAGTCTATTAAGTGTGCAATAACATTATTGTCTAGAAAAATGTACATCCTGTAATTTTAAACCACTATATTGCTAAAAATGCTATTATCTGTGCCTTCAGTGAGTCGTAATCTTTTTGGAAGAGGGTTGTTGCCTTGATGTATCTGAGCATTGTGGTGGTTGCTGAAAGTTGGGGTTTCTGTGACAATTTATTAAAATAAGACAATTGATTATTGATTCTCCCTTTTACTTGAACACGTAGAGACTATTGTAGGGTTATTAATTAGCCTAATTTCAATATTGCTGTGTCTCAGGGATTAGGGGGACAAGTAGAGAGGAGGGGGAACAGTCAGAAGCTACCTTCTCTGTACATTATTCCCTGTTTCTTAATACTCATCTCTTTCAGCCACATCTACATTGCTCCTAACCCATTCTTATCTTCTTCCTCTCCACTGTGCCCTCTGGAAACCTTGTTCTATTGTTAACAGACTTCTCTTCCTATTAGGCAGTTACTTTGTATATTTTGTATTTACTTATATGTCAAGTCAACAAACATTTATTAAGTCCTTCCATATGTCAGGCCCTATGCTAAATTCTGGGGCTACAAAAAAAAGACAAAAATCATCCCTGCCCTCAAGGAATTCCTATTTTAATGGGAGACGACATTCATATAGCTATGTACAAACAAGATGTATACAGGACAAATTGGAGATCATCTCAGAGGGAAGGCACTAGCATGAAGAGAGATCTTGAAAGTCTTCTTGTGAAGGTGAGATTTGAAAGAAGGCAGGGAAGACAGGAGGTGGATATGCGGAGGAAGAGAGTCTAGGCATGGGGAACAGACAGTGAAAATGTCCAGAGATGCAGTATCTTGTACGGGAAATCAAAGGAAGCCAGTATCACAGGATCATGGGGTAGGTAGAAGGCAAAATAGGACTATTTTGTCTTTGGGTTGGTTTTCAGCCATGTCCAGCTGTTAGTGACTATTTGGGATTTTCTTGGCAAAGATACTAGAGTGGTTTGCCATTTCCTTCTCCAGCTCATCTTATAGATGAGGAAACTGAGGCAAACTGGATTAAGTGACTTGCCCAGGGTCACACAGCTAAGTGTCTGAGGCCAGATGAATCTTCCTGATACCAAGCCCAGTACTCTATCCATTGTACCACCTAGCTGCCTGGGAAGCGGGTGTTGGGGGGGGGGGGCGGGGTTAAGGCAACTGGAAAGGTAGATTGGAAGGGGTCAAATTATAAAGAACTTTAATAGCCATAGAATTTTATAGTTGATCCTGGAGGTGTCAGGAAACACCTTGACCTTATTAAAGAAGGAGGTGTCGTTATCACACCTGCATTTTAAGAGTATCAGTTTGACAGCTGAGTGGGAGGATAGACTGGAATAGGGAGATAATTTAAGGCAGGAAGACCAACTAGAATGTTATTGCAATAGTCTAGGCATGGGGTGACGAGGGGCTGCACCAGAGTGGTGGTAGCGTCGGGGGAGAGAAGTCATCAATAAGAGATGTTGGCAAGGCAGAAACAACAGAACTTGGCAACAGATTAAATGAGGGGAAGAAGAGAGAGTGAGGAGTCTATGATGACACCTAGGTTGTGATCCTGGCTGAGTAGGAAGATGTTGGTGCCTTTGACTCCATCTTAGGAAGGGAGGGAACTTAGAAAGAGGAGAGAGTTTGGGGGAAAAGATAATGAGCTCAGTTTTGGATTTGTTTTCTTGTGTATCTATTGTTCCCTTTCTCCCCTTCCCAAATAGAATGTAAACTCCCCAAGGGCAGGGGACGTTTCGTTTTTGTTTCGTGTTTGTATCCCCAGGGTCTATGACATATGGCTCCTGGCATTAATAAATGCTAATTGGATTTAATTTCATTGTCTGTTGATTGCATTTGTGTGTGTAAAACTCTGCCACCCAAACTTTTCAACTGCTAACCTACATGCCTGAATGCTTCAAGCTGACCAAGCTGGCTTCTAGAATGAGGATTAATCACATGACTGACCCCACCCAGTTCTAAGCACCTCTATTATAAAGAACTCTATTATAAAGAAGGGAAGAAGGTCTACACTTTCTACTTTTCTACAATTTGCTATCATCCTGTAAAGACATTTCAAGAAGAGCAAGCTATCCAGGGAACATAAAAGAAAACTATGTCAGGTATGATGATAATAGTTCACTAATATAACTTTCCCTCACCATTGCTCCAGGAGACAGGTAGTGGAAGTTTTATTACCCCCATTTTACAGATAAGAAAACTGAAATTTAGAGAAGTTATTTGCCCAGAATCACAGAGCTAGTAAGTCAGAGCTAGCACTCAAATTCAGATAATCTGACTCTAAGAGGAGTAACGCTTACCCTTCTGTCATACTGTTTGTCCTTAAGGTAATTAATTGATGCCAGCAACTAAATGGTAAGGTGGATAGGGTGCTGGACCTAGATTCACGAAGTTGAGTTCAAGTCCAGCCACAGACATTTATCAGCTATATGACCCTAGGCAAGTCACTTAACCTCTGCCTTCCTTATCTGAAAGACATAATATCAACTACTTTCCAAGGTTGTTGAAAGGATACAATTAGATACTATATATTTTTTTAATGTCTTTTGGGGGGGGGGCAGGACAATGAGGGTTAAGTGACTTGTCCAGGGTCACACAGCTAGCGTCAAGTATCTGAGGCTGGATTTAAACTCAGGGACTCCTGAGTCCAAGGCCAGTGCTTTATCCACTGCGCCACCTAGCTGCCCCCAAGATACTATATTTTTAAAAGTTAGCTGTTGCACTTAGAAAGCAACTCAGTAGCAATCTCCTTTGGAAAGCAATCCCTATTAACAGAGAGACAAGGAGCTGTAGGCTACCTTCAAATTTTATACAGTAGCAAGGTTATCTACTCTAGACATCCCCGATCATTTCTCAATCTGCTTCTTTGCACCCTACTTAATCTAGCATCAGATGGTTAGATGGGATAACTTTACTTCTCATACATCTTTCCAAGACTGCCACCCACAGGTCTGGGAGCGCTCTTAGGCTACTGGCTCCTGTCCAAGTTTCCAGCGAAATTTTCCTTGCAGTCTCAGGATAATTATAATGTGAACTATGCAGAAAGCTGTTGTAGAAATCAAGATTTCACACTGTATTTTGTAACACTGTTTTGATTAAGAATAAAACTTATCTATTTCTAAACTATAAACAGTAAGAAACTGTAAATTCAGTATTGGTTGCAGGCATGCATTATGAAATAAAAGCAGTCACCAAGGACAACCTTAAATAAACCCCTTGCTGCTTTTGTACACCCAACTGCATGCTATCTAAATACAAACAAGCTACTTCAGTAAAAGGAGTAACTGCTTTAGTTTACTTTAAAGATCTCTGCTTTGAGTGGAGAGTTGGACTGAAAGACTCCTACGGCTACTTCCAACCAACAGTGCACATTTTACAGCAGCAGATCGCTAAATGCCATGGGATCTATTGAAAGGTGATAATGGTGCCATGAAATATAGTTGACTGTTCTAACCTTCTACAATATTCCTTCAGATTGCTAGGAAAAGGAAGGAAGGAAGGGAGAGACAGAGATGGAGAAATGGATGGAGGAAGGAAGGAAGATAAAATTACATACCATATGCCAGATGTTGTGTGACAATCTAGTGATACAAATTCAAGCAATCAAGTCCTTGTCCTTAAGAAGCTTACATTTTAATGGAGGAAAGCAATATATAAAGGGGATCTTGAAAGGGGGATAGGAAGGCATGGGGCATGTGATGACATGTTATAGAGATGACCACAAAGGACTTTGATAACCAGAGAGCATATAAAAATAGGTGAGCAGATAGTAACGGACATAGAGGCCCTCTCATAAAAGGTTAGATTAAGGGAATGGGGGGGGGTTCCCTAAACTAAACTTTACTTCTGTAATTACAAATAAAAATTCATGGGCATATTGAAATGTGTTCTCTTCCTCTAATAAAAGAATGGAGCTTTGTCTTGCTCCTCCAGTCCCCACACCTCTCCTTCCCTTCCTCCCACCCCCTTCTCTCTTCTCCATCTTAAAGAAAATGTTTTGTTCATGCCATTTATTTCTACATCATTTCCAGACACACTCCATTTCCAGACATCACTTTGAGAGCTTTCCTTTGTTACAAAGGAAAACAGTTAAACAAACCCAATCAACACAGTGAGCCTCTGTCTGTCCGAGTATGCTATACCCCAAACTCCTAGTTCCCTACCACTGCCACCACTCAGAGGAAAGGAGGCAGAAGTAGGGTCATTTCATTGGAGTGGTCTTGACTTGGATTTTTTCCCTCCAGGTGAAATAGTCAGGTTATACAAGAAAGAAACTGGAAGCCAATTAGCCCTGAGCTCTGGCATTTCATAAAAATGTGGCTCTCAACCATTCATATTATTGTTAATATCCCAGAACCAGACTGACTACATTGCCCCCCTCAGGGGTCAAAGGGCATCCCTGAGGGGTTGGGGTGTGTCTTCTGTAATGCCTTTGGCCTGAGCCTCCATTTGTGGTGAATTGTGCTCCCTATCCTTCCACTGTTAATCAACAATAACTAGAGAAAGTTCCACTTAAGCAATTAACATCAATTAACTTTTACCAATGGATATTCATTTCAAAGATACAGCAAGAAAAGAAATACAAACATTTCCTTTTAACACCTTGGGGCTCACTCTCTCCCGTATTGCTTTGGTCTCTAACTCCACAGCCAAAGTGCTTTCAATTTTAAGGAGATTCCAAAAGCGGAAATGGAGATAACTCGGAGGGATCTGGAATTGGCACAGAGTAGGTGCTTAATAAATGCTTATTGATCTGAGGTAGATATATTTATCCTTTCATTCATCTTATTTTTCCCTTTCTAGCATTTATCCCAATCCTGCTTAGTTTTCAGGGATGCCCAAAGTGCCACTTCCTCTACTTCCTAACGGCTCCCGCCATCACGGATCTTGATTTACTCTGCCTACAATAGAGTCTGTACCATGAAACTTGGTGCTCAATGATAACCTGCCATGTATTGTTCACTATTGTTTCACAAATATTATTTTCTGTTGCTTTGAGTGTCACAGGTAAATGTTCTGGGAGCCTCCAACAGCCCTGTGGTCTGTAGCCCCATGCCCACCTCTTGACTCTCCAGTGTTTTCTGAAAGCAGCCCCAGGGTTCATTGGCATGGCCCAACCCAGCTTCCTCAAAGGAAGACAGAGAAGAGGTAGTCCAGTAGGAAGGAGGAGGGGAGCTTATCCAGATTCCAAGCCTAAGTGGGAGGTATCCCTCATAAGAGCTAGGAGATGTGTGGAATTGATTCATATTAACTAAGCCAGGAGTAAAGAACCAACACTTAGAGCAGGACAAGGAGAGGGTTCTCACAGCACCTTAAGGGACCCCTTGTTTACAGCTGGGAGACCTGGAGTAGTAAGAACAGGAGGAGAAAATGACCTGGAGGCGTTCTCTCCAGGGGTTCAAAATAAGTTTGAAGTCAGGCTTTGGATTTATTTGTGATCCCTCCATGCACCAACTCATGATGAGACGGAACAACATCTGTCAAATATCTGGAATAGGAGAGCCCAGTGGAACAGGGGACAGATGTGATGGGCCACACCAATGAGTAAGAGAAGGGCAAAACCTGTTTGAGATGCCCTTGGATCACTCAGGGCAATACTCTGAATCATAGGGACTCACTGGAGGTGTGGAGAGAGGGGAGTCAGAGATCCTCTAGATTTTCTATGGGCTCAGGTAGTCATGCTGTCTTCTTCACTGTGTACATGAAATCTTTTCAATGTTAGATGCCTTCGAGCCTCAGTGCATGTAAGGAAGGGAGCTAATGGCCAACCTTTGGGTAGTGCCCTCCACGGACATTGCATGGTGGAAGAAAATGAACCAGAGTAGTGAGAGGTCTCCCCAAAGTAACCTGGGCCTTTTGGGTTAAGAGGGAGCCGGGGGCACAACAGTTACTTGTCTTCTTTTAGTTTCCCCAAACAGATCATAAAACCCTGGAGGAAAAGGACAACGTCTTATACTTAAGTAGTTCTCGGAATGTCTAGCTAGTATTCACTTAACATTATTTAGTCTGATTGGAGACCTTGTCTAAAAACAAAAGGTACAACCAACCACTCCTAAACACACAAACACACACACACACACAGCAGAGTAGTTCAGAGTAGAACAGCATCAGAACAGAACAGCTCAAGGAACTTTAAGCTATAGGTTAATGCAAAGTGGGGGGTGGGGGGTAGAGAGGGGGGTTCTGAGCATGGAGTCCATGAGCTTGTTTTTTTTTTTTATTTTATAATTGTTTTGATATATTAATAATAGCCAGAATTTATAGCTTTATAGAATAAATGTAATTGCTAGAATTGATAGCTTTAAAGTTTTCATCTTATCCTCACAACAACCATGGGAGGTAAGTACTATAACTATCCCTATCTTACAAATGAGAAAGCTGGGGCTTTCTAGTTTCTGAAGCAGGATTTGAACTCAAGTCTTCCTGAGTTCAAGTCCAATGCTCTATACACTGGGGCACCTAGCTGCCTCAGTATCAATAATCTTCTTTGTAATTCTATGGATTTTATTTTAAAACATTATTTTGAGAAGGGGTCCGACAGACTGCTAAACGGGCCCATGTCAGACACACAGAAAAAGATGAGAACCCCTGGCTGTGCTAACCAAACCTAGACGTTTAAAAATACCCTCAGAGCTTTAGGCTGTTCTTGGTCATTTCCAAGGGCTTGGAGATCTTTGAAACTGGCCCAGACCCCAACAACACAAATCCAGATGGAGTAGGTCACTTGGAACTGGATGCCACCCTAGATGCCTCTATGACCCAGCTGCTCAAACTGTAGGCACATGGGGTGACCTAACTGAATGTGGCAGTTGTGAAAAACTTGGCAGCAGTAAAAGGTCATATACACCTATTTTATATATCTATGTCCAGGAGTCATGTAAAATTTTCTGGCGAAAAGGGGTCGAGAGTGGAAGAAGTTTAAGAAGCCCTGCTCTAGGGGAACATCCCTGAAGTTTCACTGGTCACCAGAGTTACTGATGGGCATTCAGCAACCCGGATACAGCGACGACTCCACAACAAACTGCTTCATTCGACAGCCCTTTTGGCCAAGCCCAGGGCATGCTGTGAACAGACTGTTCTTTCTTTTCTTTTTTAAAAACAGTGCTTTTTTTTCCCCGTGACATGTAAAATCATTTTTTATCTTTTTTTTTATTTTAATTTTTTTTGGCAGGGCAATGAGGGTTAAGTGACTTGCCCAGGGTCACACAGCTAGTAAGTGTCAAGTGTCTGAGGCTGGATTTGAACTCAGGTCCTCCTGAATCCAGGGCCAGTGCTTTATCCACTGAGCCACCTAGCTGCCCGCTAAAATCATTTTTAAAATAATAAACATTTTTATTTATAGTTTGGGGTTCCATTTTTATCCCTCTTTCCCTCCCTCCCCCACCCCCTCCCTGAAATGGCAAACAATCATATATGGGTTATACATGTCTGATTACGTAAAACATTACCATATTTGTCAGTAAAATAATTTTAAACGTTCAATGGGGGGGGGGTGCGCGAGGCAATGGAGGTTAAGTGACTTACCCAGGGTCACACAGCTAGCATCAAGTGTCTAAGGTCAGATTTGAACTCAGGTCCTCCTGAATCCAGGACCAGTGCTTTATCCACTGCACCACCTAGCTGCCCCTTGATAACCTCAATTTACTGAGAACTGACTGATCCCCACCTACTCCCCATTGCCAGGCTAACCAATCTTTATCAATTCCAGACTCTTGATTGACTTATGGATCTCCCCCAAACAAACTATCCCCTCCCAAAGATCCCTCATCATACTCCTTGGACTTTAGGTCATTATGTAAAAGGGTCTCCTTCTATTAAGTAGTTTCTATTTAGAGTTAAGTAGCTTCTATACTTAACTCAAGGGCAGTCTTACAATTCCCTTTGTTAAAAATGTGTGGGTTTTTATAAAATTGGGGTTTATTTTGAGATTTGCATTGAGACAAAGTGCTTACAAATTTGGGTCTGGAAATTTGTTAATTGCATGATCTTAAAACAAGTTACTCTAGGGGCAGCTAAGTGGCACAGTGGATAGAGCACCAGCCCTGGAGTCAGGAGTACCTGAGTTCAAATCCCGCCTCAGACACTTAACACTTACGAGCTGTGTGACCCTAGGCAAGTCACTTAACCCCAGTTGCCTCACAAAAAAAAAAAACCCAAAACAAAAAAACAAGTTACTTTAGTTTACCAATCTGTAATGTAAATATTTTATAATTATAGAATATTCTTTTGGGCTATAAATTGTTATGGATGTATAAGAATGTCAAGAACTATCAACAGAAGCTTAGGCAGTAACCGGGGACCATTAACCATTAATAGCCATTAATATTCCTAGATGACAGGACACCTAGAAACCAGATCTTAAGTAAAGAGATATCATGAACACAGAGACCCTCTCAAGTTTAAACATGTTATTAGGAACATATGCAGAAAAGACCAAAAGTGTCCTTATGGTCATCTTATGACATGTAAACCCCCAAAACTCACCTCCAAGGAAAAAGGTACCAGCCTTAGAGAATGTCTTAGGATCCCAGGAAGTCCAAATTAAGATAAGACCTCCCATGAACCTCCCACAAGGAGGAGATGAAGATAATGAAGGGATAACTTACTTTTTCTCACTTTAAATATAACCATTTTCATCCCCCTATTTAAGACACCTTTGGGTGTTCTCCCTGTGATCATCACAGTATTTTAATAAAACTTGGGAAACTGAGTCACTGAGTCTTATAATTCCTTTGGGATGCCTCACAATCAATCTGATCAATTAAATCCATCCCTATTACTACAAATTTTAAAATTCTGAAAACTGGAGGTTTCCCTAACATGCTAAAGAAACTTGTTCCTTTAACAGTGGTGCTATTTCATAGTTTTTTCTCAATAGCTCTGTTACACACATAAATAATGGTGTGGTAGTTAAAAATCAACTTTGTTTTAACTTCGTTAAACTTCATACCCATAGCAATTCAAATGTTATGATGGCTTTGTATGTTTAATAACTTTTAATTGATAGATGCTTGAGTAAGTTTTATTTCACAATAAGATATTCAACTGGAGTTTGTTTTACTAACTGGCGTTTTTGTTAAAACATCTATGCTGTTTTAACCTTTTTCCTTCCCTCAATATTCTATTTCATTGCCAGGATTAGAAACTTCCATAGCATTCATGTACTTTTTAAATATTGTCCTAACTATTAATGGTATTTTTAGGCAAACTGAATTTTTATACCAAATGTGACTTATCAAAGCCAACCTTAATGAGGTATCGTTTATCTTTTTCTTCCCTGAAAGGTATGATTACTGTTACAATTAATTTCTAATGAAATGTAAAAAGATGTACCTCCCCACATTCTAGTCTGTGACTTTCTCCTGACAGATATACAGAGCTACGATTGAGTTCTCTCCCCAAAATAATATCCAGCTCTCTTTCCCCCAAACCCTGACAGCCCCCATCTTCACCTGCTCTTTTCCACCCCTGGAAGAAGTCCCATCCCATTAACTCTTCTGATATTGGAAAGGTTCTTAGTATCTCTCCAATCCAGATTCAGGTGGATCTCTCTAAATCTCGTCCTCGAATCTCATAGTATCCCCTTTCCAGAGGCAATTGAGGGCATTAGGCTTCTCATTAAGGACTATCTATCCTGGTCTTTTAGCTCCCTGCACTAGGTTCTGATTCCTATTTGTGAGCTCTTGAGACTGCTTGTCCAAGACCTGAGCAGTGAATGTTCCTGTGATTCCTAGAATATCTGTGGTCCCTAATCCCTATACTCTCCTGAATATCATTCCCCATGATTCCACTATTTTCACCTTTGATTCGTGTCATGCCTTTTTCAGTGGGTCCTTTGATGTGAATTGCCAGTTTTTACTTTTTACTTTACCTTCACCTGGGAGGGCCTGCAGTACACTTGGGTTGTTCTGCCTCAGAAAGCCCCTCCTACTTTTCACAAATTATGAAAACAGACCTTGCAGACATTACGTTTCCTTTAGGCCCCACCCTCTCCAGTATGGAGATGAGTTACTCCTTTGCTCTTCGGATCTCCAGTCTTCAAAAACTGATTCCATTTTTCTCACCTCCTTCCTCAAATGCCATAAAGTATCTTGTTCTCAGGTTTTAAGTTTTTAGGACATCTGATATCAGCCAATAGTGTCTGTCTTGCAGGATTAGAGATCTCCTTCTACTATCCAAACCTAATGTGGCTCTCAACCCAGCCACTTTTCTCCCTGACAAGGGATGAGAACCCTGACCACATTCAGGATCGAGATTGTATTAAAACTATTAACTATTTTAACCCCCAAGAAGGTTTCCAAGAAACTGGGATAGAAAACCCAGATTATTCCTGGTACACTGATGGTTCTTGTCTCAAATGATGCTGGGTATGCCATCACCACCACAGAAGAGGTCACTGATCCCTTCCTTTGGCTTCCTTAGCACAACAGGCCTAATTTGAAGTCCAAGCTTTGCGAAATAGCAAAAGAAAAATTTGTGAACATTTTTACATGGATTGCAGTCATTTTCTAGAGGCTCAGCCTTAAATCAGTCTGCTATTGGAAAAAGTACCCAAGCAAGGATTCCCTACAACCCAGATGGAAAGGTCCCTATGAAGTTTTGCTGACCAACCCCTCTGTTGGAAAACTGAAAGGAATTGACAGCTGGATACATTATCACATCTGAAAAAGGCTCTGACTTCTGAGTGGACAGTCAGACACACTACCAGCAACACCAAACTTAGTCTGACCAGGAAAAAGAAGTAGCCGACAGCAGGGTAGACCGCTTTCCCAAAATGTCAGACTTGGCTTGAGAATTCTGTGTTTCATGCCCAGAACTACTTTTTGGTCATCAAGGAATTCCAGAAGTCGTTTTGACCAAGAGGAGGGAATGATCATCTCAATTTACTGGGAACTGACTGATCCCCACCTACTCTCCATTCCCAGGCCAATGAATTGCCTGGGGCTAACCAATCTTTGTCAATTCCAGACTCTTGATTGACTTATGGATCTCCCCAAAACAAACTATCCCCTCCCAAAGATTCCCACCTTACTCCCTGGACTTTAGGTTAATTATGTAGAAGGGTCCACTTACATTAAGTAGTTTCTATTTAGAGTTAAGTAGCTTCTATCCTTTTTTTTTTGCAGGGCAATGAGGGTTAAGTGACTTGCCCAGGGTCACACAGCTAGTAAGTGTCAAGTGTCTGAGGCTGGATTTGAACTCAGGTCCTCCTGACAAGGCCAGTGCTTTATCCACTGCGCCACCTAGCGACAGACTTTTAAGGGACTGTGCTAGTTACCAAGAGAAGTGACTTTTCCCAAGGTTAGTGACCACATCGGGATTAGAATTCACAGTTCCCCAGGGCTTCTTTTCCCACTCCCTTGAGCATTTTAGTGGGAGCCAGATATTAAACTATGGGACAATCCCCATTCCTGCGAGTGAGGAGTGGGGCTTTCTCTTCCAATCCTCATTTTGTATCTACAAGATCAAGAGCTGTTGCTTATCTCAAAGAGGGAGACGCAGAAAACCAAGCCAGAAAGGAAAGCTCCAAACCAAAGAAACCGGCGAGGTGGTTTTCCTCACCTACCCCACTTACTGGATTGGTTGTGCTTTCCACCCTTGGGGTTGCCCACAACTGAACTTCCCCATTCTGAGAAGCTTCTGGTCTCAGTAGCATCTACAACAACAGCACTCTCATTTCTTGGCCTCTGGGCTCCGGGAAGGTAGAACGGGATTAGTTCGGACCAGACACATCCTCTGTTATTGGGTAACAAAACTGCTGCTCCCATCCCAGTGGGAAAAGCATAAAAGGGTGCTTTACCTTGTGGGACTCTCACAAAGTACCCACTTAGCTTCTGAGGAAATGCTATCCAGCTAACGAATGATCGGCTGGGACACACACACACACACACACACACACACAGAGGCTATGGATTCATCCTTGCAAAACTGTCAGCTGATAGGGCTTAATGTATTATCTCACTCAGAGAGATTTACATTTTTTTGATAGAGAACGCCTAAAAAGGGCAGCTAGGTGGTGAAGTGGAAAGAGCACCAGGGAGGGAGTCATAAAGACCCATCTTCCTGAGTTCAAATATGACTGTAGATACTTACTAGCTGTGTGACCCTAGGCAAGTCACTTAATCCTGTTTGCCTCAGTTTCCTCATCTGTAAAATGAACTGGAGAAGGAAATGGCAAAGCACTCCAGTATCTTTGCCAAAAAAAAAAAAAAAGCAAAAACAAAAACCCAAACTGTGTCTGAAGAGTCAGACACAACTGAACAACAATGAAAAAGGTCCGAGGGAATGATTTTTAATTTAAAAAATTTTTTTTAAACAAAAGTTTTTTGTGAGTTTTTTTGGTGAGGCAATTGGGGTTAAGTGACTTGACCAGGGTCACAGAGCTAGTAAGTGTTAAGCGTCTGAGGCTGGATTTGAACTCAGGTCCTCCTGTATCCAGGGCCAGTGCTCTTATCTACTGGGCCACCTAGCTGCCCCTGGTTTTTTTTTTTGTTTTGTTTTTAAAACATCAACTAAGTGTATGTGAAGTGCAAAGTTTTCCAGTGGCATATTTTTGGCTGGCAGAGGTGGTGAGCATTGGCCAGGACTGTGCTTAATATGAGGACTAAATCCCACATGCTTTAGTCTGCAAACTATCCATCTGCAAGGTAGAGTTTATACTTAATACATAACGTTAGTGTTTGACTCATGCTTTGGTCCATGAAAGCCACTTGAACACCCTCGAACAGATTTCCTCAAGAGGGAAGAACTGAGTGGCCAAGGCTCTTGGAAAGGAACAGAATGACTTTTTAATGGTGGAATTTCAGGCTGTGACAGATCAGAGGGAGAGCCATTTGGAGACAAGAGAGCTTTGTTTGTACCCCTCAAATAATGCCATATGGCAGTCATCTATTTGATCTACTCAGGAAGCTCTTCCTGGTTAAAATATACCATTAGCCAGATTGGCATGTGTAAAGATTATGACCCAGCATCTAAAATGACTTGACCTATAAATAAATTATAATATGCTTTCGGAGTTAGGTATCCTCCCCTTCTTTTTGAAATTCTTTATGTATGACCTCTAATCATTCCATCTCATTAGGGTCTGCTCAGAACTCTACCTAGGACGTCCTGTGGTTTTAAAACATCTTCCAGGGGAAGCTACCCCAATTTGATGCCACTGGAAAGTTAATCACAAGATATATTTTCCCTACCTGATCCTCTTGCATCTACCTCAGATAGATCCTTGTTGTTGTTGTTGCTGTTGGGTCACATCCAGTTCTTTGTGACCCCATTTGCATTTTTCTTGTCAAAGACACTGTAGTGGTTTGCCATTTCCTTCTCCAGCTCATTTTTGCACATGAGGAAACTGAGGCAAATAGGGTGAAGTGAACTTACCCAGGGTCACACAGCTAGTAATGTGTCTGAGGACAGATTTGAATTCAGGTCCTCTTAACTCCAGGCCCTGTGCTCTACCTGCCGTACCATTTAGCTGCCCAGATACATTCCTAGGATAAATATTTTTAATTGATCTGCTTAGTTCCAGTTCCAGTTCCAGAAGGACAAATGATTCCTTTTTTTATATAGTCTTCAATATACCCAAATGGATGACTTGGTTTGGGAATGGCCCTAAGTCTGGGACCTTCTTGTTATTCTGAAAACACTTTTGTTTAAAGTCAAAGATGTTAGAATTCATAGGATCATAAATTTAGAGCTGGAAGGCTCATTAGAAACCATCGTGTCCGGGGGCGGCTAGGTGGCGCAGTGGATAAAGCACCGGCCCTGGATTCAGGAGTACCTGAGTTCAAATCCGGCCTCAGACACTTGACACTTACTAGCTGTGTGACCATGGGCAAGTCACTTAACCCCCATTGCCCTCAAAAAAAAAAAAAAAAAAAAAAAAAAAAAAAAAAGAAACCATCGTGTCCAAGTGCTGCATTTTACCAAGAAGCACGAGTGCTGATCCGTCACTTGGGCTCACTCAATCACAGCGTTATATGACTTTTCAACCCTTTCCTCTGTTCCCATCCCCCATTTTTAACTCCCAAGAAGCTTTTCCATGTGCTTAGCATTGGGCACGGAAGTCTTTCTGAGAACTGAGACTTTGGAGCCACTATTCCCAAGGGCAGTGTGGGCTCAATTGTAAAAGGGCGAAGCCACTGTCCAAACCTCCACTGATGCAACACTCTTATTTCAAGACCATTGAGTTACAAATCCAATAGCAAAAGCATTTCTGAAGACAGAAGAGCAGTGTAAGTAACAAGAGAGAAACAAATAAGTATAACCATTCTCGGGTCCTGTAAACGGAGAGCGCCACCACCCCTTCATAGGCTCCAGGAAGAATAGAATCTAATTGCCCTCTTAATTTTCACACCAGAAGATTAGGGGAGTAACCGAATTCATG
Source organism: Dromiciops gliroides (assembly GCF_019393635.1). NCBI lineage: Eukaryota > Metazoa > Chordata > Mammalia > Microbiotheria > Microbiotheriidae > Dromiciops > Dromiciops gliroides. Next base: position 145,665,906 of record NC_057865.1, read on the forward strand.
ATCTCCTGGTAAATATATCTTCAACTTAATTGTGCTCTGCCTCAGGGGGAAAAGGATGAAATTCTCCCAGGAAATGTGGGCATCTGCCGAAGCCTCCTGGGATAAATAGACAATTGCTAAAGCCTCCTCACTTAGTTCCAGGATAATCAGGATTGTCTAGGACTCCTGGAGGGTTTAGTGATGTCATTGCTCTTGATTCATCAGCACCCCTTCTGCCTCCTTGTTCTGACCACAGCCTAAGGCTCTGTTTCAGCTCACAAGCACCTCCAGAAGTTCTGGTTTTTCACCCTCTTATTCCCAGTAGACTCTCCATCAGTGAGTCCTCAACACAGTCTTAAGCCAGGCACACAGTCTTAGAGGAAATATAGTCCGGGGAATTTCTCCCAAATGAACAATGCTCTCCAGCAATGATCAACGAGCTTCAAGCGTCATAAGGAATGGAGTCCTGTACACATACCCCCACCTCCCCCACAGACTACTTCCCAAATGCAGATCAACAGCTGGAGGGTTGCTTCTCATTGCAAGTATGAGAAAACTTTTTTAGGCCAGCATGTGGAAACCAAAATGGAGAGAGGCTAGAATGCTTGGCTGGCACCAAGAGCTCAGGTTGGCGTCTATTGTGGATGCTTGTGACTTCTCAGGGCTCTATCAGGCTTCTTTAATAAATCTGCCAGTATGATCAATCCCTATGCAAAGAAGAAAAGTGGACAAAAATTTTAATCCAATATGAAGGATGAGGTTATATGGAGCCAGAACAAGAGATAAATTCTTTCATCTTTAATAACGACGACGATGATGATTTTGTTCAGTCACCTATAGGTCCAAGTCTTCATGGCTCTAATTTGGGTTTTCTTGGCAGAAATACTGCAGTGCTTTGCCATTTCCTTCTCCAGCTCATTTAACAGATGAGGATACTGAGGCAAACAGGGTTGTGACTTGCCCAGGGTCACATGGCTAGTAAGCATCTGAGGCTACATTTGAACCCTGGATCCTCCTGACTCCAGGTACCAGCTCTAACTGTTCTTTGAGACAGAAGAGCTGACATAAAGTTAATATGTCTTCTGGGATGGATGGACTACAGAATTCATAGTGTAATGTATCCTCGGAGTGAGTGGCTGTTGATGACCACTGCTTGCTCAGCTTGCTTGCTCCTCACTTTGGACGCTGCTGCAGAGGTTAGGCTGATATGGGCCAGTTTGGGTTACCCATCCTAGAGTATCTATATCATTGAGTAAAATCCCATTAAACAGATTACATTTAACAGGAACAAAAAATAAAACAAATATTGGGTTTATCATTTTTAGTTAGATATTCTTTACTACTTCAAGTTCTAGTGTAGAAAAGTCATTATACTGCATCACTTTTTACTTCTGCCTGTGAAAGGAAGGGAGATATTCGATGTGATTTCAAATGATTTCAGATTCAAAGTCTGTGCTCTATTTTATCTGGCTCAGGAATAAAAAATTTCAAAATGACACGTGAAGACATACAAATGCAGCACACTCTAACAGGTATGTAATATACAGGAAATAGGGAATTACTAGTTAGAAAAAGACGTTGATTCGATCCAATCCATAGCATTTAAGTGCCTTATATATGCACTGTGCAAGGCACTTGGAATACAAAGACAAACTGAAAAACAGTTCAGGTCGGGGACGGCTAGGTGGCGCAGTGGATAAAGCACTGGCCCTGGATTCAGGATCCGGCCTCAGACACTTGACACTTGCTGGCTGCGTGACCCTGGGCAAGTCACTTAACCCCCATTGCCCTGCAAAAAAACCACAAAAAACAAACAAACAAAAAGTTAAGGTCCTCAAAGAGCTTACCCTCTAGTGGGGCTACAACATGTAAAAAGATGGGGAAAGGAGAATTTCATCTCTTCTTATTCATTTTTCAATCATTGCAGTCTGACTTCTGACCTTAACTAAAAGTGTACGATCCAAAGTTACTAATGATGTGTTAAATGACAAATCTAATGACATTTCCTCAGTCCTCGTTTTCCCTTTGCAGTTTTTGACACTGTTGGGCACCTCCTGGTTACTGTCTTCTTTGTGTTTTCATGATATTATTCACTCTTGGTTCTCCTTCCTGTCTCACTTTCCTTCCTGGTCTCCTTTGCTGGTTCATTATCCAGATCATCCCTACAATATTTAATTTTATTTATTTGTGTGTGTATGTGTGTGTGTGTGGTTTGCAGAGCAATGAGGGTTAAGTGACTTGCCCAGGGTCACACAGCTAGTAAGTGTCAAGTGTCTGAGGCCAGATTTGAACTCAGGTCCTCCTGAATCCAGGGCCAGTGCATTATCCACTGAGCCACCTAGCTGCCTCTCACGACATTTTAAAAGTTCAAGAGACATAGTTTCTGGGTAATTAATAATTTTCTTAATAATGTTAGCATATTATTAATAAAAGGATGGTCATTTGGTTGCCTCTCTTAGACCAAAGACCCCTCAAGGAACTCACTCAAAGCTTATATGCCCTTGGAAGAGCAGGTGTTCCTGAGAGTGGAAATAAATTCTGATTGATTATCAATTAATGAAAGAATGAATATCATAATGAGAGGTGGACCTATTCTAATGAGGATCTGGGGCATATGACTCTGATCTCTAAGTCTTGGTCAAAGAGACTTGTCTATATTCATATCATCCTGGCTGACAAAAGGGAGAATATATTTGTGCATGTTATTTCCCTTCAATAGAATATAAGATCTTTGAGATTAGGGACAGTTTGAATTTTGTCTTTGTAGCCCAATTGCTTACCACAGTGCTTGGTGAGTAGTAAGGACTTAATAAAGGCTTGTTTAATCAGTAAATGAAGCTTTCTTTCTCTGTAGATGTCCTCAGCAAATTTCTACACAGAAAAAGGTGAGGATCGTGACTTAGGCTAAGCAATCATGGACTAAGCAATTGCCTGCCTCTCCTTCTCTTGAGCCCCGTGGGAATTTATTTTATCTTGACAATTTCCTTTAGATTTGGATCTGTCCATTCTGGGCTATTTTTACATGTATTTAATCTCACAAACCACTGGGTGTCACTGTCGACCTGTGACAGCGAGGTGTTATAAAGGGTAAGATTTGGTCGGTCTGTTTTCAATCAACACATTGTCATTTCTGTCCCCATAGTCACTGGGGATGTGCAAAGAATTCTTATTTCTTGAGAAATCTTGTGACTCAGAGGTTCTTGATTTGCTCTGTTGGAAATGAAGAAAATTGTTTATTCTCTTTCTATCCCCTTGACAGGGTAGTCAGACAGCTTGTAGCATCAATAACCTAAGGAGGACAAGTTTTCCTCTCTCTTTTCTCCTCTCCCTCTTTCCCTTCCTTTCTCTCCTCTTCCCCTTCTTCTCCCTCCTTCCCCTTCTCCTTCTCCTTCTTCCCATTTTCTCCTCTCCCCTTCTTCTTCCTTCTCTCCCTTCTCCCCCATTCCCTTTCTTCCTCTCCTCCCTCCCTCCCTTTCTCTCTCCCCTTCTTCCTTTCCCTCTCCCCTCCCCATTCCCTTCTCTCCATTTGTCTCTGTCTCTCTCTCTGGCCTCTCTCCCCATCTTCTTCCCATTTTCTTTCTCCTTTGCTATGCAATGGCACACCTGGCCTTCCCTCGGAGTTGCTAGACAGTTTTCTGACACTCTTCTTAAATTAACTCAGACTTTCCAAACTATGTTTCAAGACTATGATTTCACATTAGCATTCTCCTTCTCCTCTCCCCCCTTTCTCTACATTTCAGCCAAACTAGACTATCTGCGGTTCCCTTTTCATGAGATTGTGTCTTCTCACTCATGCTCTCAGTCCCACTTGGAATGTGATCCCTCCTCACCTCTGCCTCTTAGAATCTTCAAGGCCCAACTCAAGAGTTCCCTCCTATAGTTTGGGGATTTTCTGACTGCCTTCACATCCATCCAGCTATGAGTGTTCTCTGGCCCCCTGCCCCACAGAAACTCAGCTCGAATGTAAGGTGCTTGAAGGCAGGGGCTGCTTCATCTTTAATCTTTGTATTCTTGGCATGGAACACAGGACCGGGCACATGGTAGATGCTTTCTAAGTCCTTGTTGACTTGCATTGCTTCTGTTCAAAGGAAAAGGTTGCTTCAAACTGACCAGACTTTTTGGTATCAAAAATATTTCCCTAATTCTTCCTTTTTCCTCTGTCTCAGACACCTCTAACTACCACAGACTTGCCACAAGATTATTTAAAGGTGAATGTAAGACCAAAAGGGAATAAGCTGTACTGCAGAGACAGTACCGGGGTAGATAAGATAGGCAGCTGCCTACCATGGCATGTGCAGGTAGGAGTAAAGAGGATGACATGGAACAAGCCACACTTTTTAATGTTACTTTTTATAAATTCCCGTATCCTCTGGTGCCGGGAAATTCCATTCTCTAGATTATATAAAGCATAGGAGGGAACAGGGTGGCTAGGTGGCGCAGTGGATAGAGCACCGGCCCTGGATTCAGGAGTAACTGAATTCAAATCCAGCCTCAGACACTTTACACTTACTAGCTGTGTGACCCTGGGCAAGTCACTTAACCCCAATCCCCTCACACACAAAAAAATTAAATAAATAAATAAAGCAAGCATAGGAGGGGAAGATCATAAATCTAGAGTTAGAAGATATCTCAGGGGCCATCCCTCATTTTACAGATTAGGAAACTGAATCCCAGGATAGCAAAATGATTTGTTCCAGTGTCACCTACATAGTGATCGTCAAGGGTGGGAACTCCTCTCGCATCTCTGACTCTAAAGCCAGTGGTCTTTCCATTGTGCCCGGATATTTGCTTTGTGATTCATGGAGTCATGTGTGTCACAGTGATGGCTCAAGGCCTACAGTGGACAGTGGCCTATCCTGAGGTGGGATTCAGTTTTCAAATGGTGTGGTGGTGGGGAAGCTTTTAGCAAGGCCAATGTTCAACCTTTTCTAGGGTGCCTCCTTGCCTCTTGGAAGATAGGTTGCCAAAAATTCCAGACCTTATCTTTTTTTATTGCAAATATTCTCTCCTCCTTTCTAACAAATTTGTGGAATTCAGGGCCCTTTACCTATCTTCAACGTAGAGTAAGGTGGTTTGGCCTGGGAGATAAGAACTCAAGGATGTATATTGGGAGGTGTCAGGTACCACAGTTAACTCTTTTTTCTATTTTTTTTTTTTGGTAAGGCAATTGGGGTTAAGTGACTTGCCTAGGGTCACACAGCTAGTAAGTGTCAAGTGTCTGAGGCTGGATTTGAACTCAGGTCCTCCTGAATCCAGGGCCAGTGCTCTATCCACTGTGCCACCTAGCTGCCCCACCACAGTTGGCTCTTAATCCCTTTCTCCTTTGAAAACAGTGATCAAGTCACTCAGCCAGGACTATTTTTTACTGTATAGGGGAATGAAAGTGAAACCTGTTAGGAGGCTACCCAAATACAAAGACAATCTGTTAAGCAGGCCTTCTCTGTATTGAGCTCCCTGTGTTCTGCCAAAGCAGATTATACTGGTAGCACCTTTTGTCTGGGTCTTCTCATACTATAGGTACTCGGGGCAACTAGGTGGCGCAATGGATAAGCACTGGCCCTGGATTCAGGAGGACCTGAGTTCAAATCCAGCCTCAGACACTTAACACTTACTAGCTGTATGACCCTGGGCAAGTCACTTAACCCCAATTGCCTCACACCAAAAAAACCAAAACAAAACAAAACAAAAAACTATAGGTACTCATCTTTAAAATTTCCTTCCTTGTCCACATATTGAGGTTCCAAAGAAATGGGGAATGTGGGGCTGAGTAGCCTTAGGAGATTATAGTAACCAGAGCCACAGAGGTGTGTGTATGTGTGTGAGAGAGAGAAAGAGAGAAAGCACAAGGTGTTCTATACCTAAGGGATTTTTTTTTTTTTGCAGGGCAATGAGGTCTATGTGACTTGCCCAGGGTCACACAGCTAATAAGTGTCAAGTGTCTGAGGTTGGATTTGAACTCAGGTCCTCCTGAGTCCAGGGCCGGTGCTTTATCCACTGCGCCACCTAGCTGCCACCCAAGGAACTTTTAAAAGGACACTTCACTCTCTTCCTTTTAGAAGACTCTCTCTCTTGATCTGGGGGCTCTTGCTCTCAAGCTTCCAAGGGGTCCAAACTGACAGCATTCACACTTGCAAATGGGAGATCAGGCTTGCAGCTGATGGCTGTGGAGAAGGAAGCTGACCAGCTAGCTCATGAAGGCATCAAGGAGTAGATGGAGCATTCTCAATCCATGATTGGGATTCCCAGGTGGGCACCTGTGCCTCTTCATGAGGAAACCTGAACAAAGATGCTGGTTATACTCCCTTTGGGCATCTGGATGAGTTACCAAATGGCACTCGCCTGGCAGATGAGGGGTATCTACTAAAAGCTAGAAGGGTCTCCTAGCTAGACCCAGAATTGAAGAATTTTAGCCTGGTTTGCTGACTAGGAGTGGGAGGAGCATGGGGAGATAATTTTCTAGTCCTTTCTTGTAAATCTGATATCAGGGTTGTTTGGAGGTACTTCTCTATCAAACATTCTCTATTTGTGATTTCTGCATCTTCCTTTTGAGAGCAAGTAGGTATATCACAAAAGAGAATAAAAGCAGTTTTTTTGAGGGGCCAGCGATCTCCCCTGGCTCAGAGTCCTTTAAGAATTGTCTCTTGTTTTTATTTTCCCCAATATCTCTCTCTATCTCCCTCACCGAGAGTCAGTCCTTATAGGGGAAAAGGGTTTTTTTTTTTTTTAAGAAAGAAAAAGAGGAAAAGAAAAAAATCCATCAAAAATGGAACAATTTGTTTTTAAAAATCGGATGTTTTATGCAGTGTTCCATACCTGTGGACCCCCTACCTCTGCAAAGGAGCAGGAGGAGCTATTTTTTCTTATCTCTTCTTTGAGGCCACATTTGTTCTATGTACATGGATTTACCACAAAACAATCAAAATTGAGTACCGTGAAATAATCATAGTTCTTTTAAAAGCTTCCTGCTTTTGTTTCTGTACTGACTTCAAGTGAGTGTGTCAGTGAGTACTCTTCCCAAGATCACTCTAAACCGGAAAATAGATTAAGAACCTGTGGTAACAAGGGCTAGAGACATTTTATAAGTTATGAATTATTGTTGAGAATAGCCACACTCTTGGATGAGAGCGGAAATCTTGCCAGTTACTGGGAAGAAGGGCCGAGAGACAGGGATGGTCCTCTGCTTCTACATGCCCAGGGCAGAGGACACCAAGGATGGTTTTGCCTGCCCAGTTGTTTGAACTGGTGGCTCAAGCTGATAGGACAATTTCATTACTTTCACAGGTAAAATACCCCAAGTAGTTACACAGCTACCCAACAAAGCACCAATGTAAAGTAGTTTTTTTTAAGTGTGGGCACATATGCATACTACTACTACTACTACTACTACTACTACTACTACTACTACTACCACCACCACCACCACCCTTTAAGGCTTATACAATGCTTTACAAATATTATCTTACTTTATCCTCACAACAACTCTGGCAGGAAGGTACTATTATTTTCTCCATTTTATAAATGAGGAAACAGAGGCAGATAGAGATAAAGTGACTTCTCCATAATCACAGTGTCAGAGTCAGGATTTGAACTCAAGTCTTCCTGACTCCCTGTCCATCATTCTACCCAATGTGCAACTTAACTGCCCTGTATGAGCAGCCACCAATTTCAGGTAAAGCTTATTCCTAGAAATGATGGCTTATAGTAGGTTGGGTACCTTTTAAGGTACTAAACGCATGAGAAATTCCAAATTCAGTAGATCTGCTAATTTTTAACAGTATAAACACTGTTCCCATGACTGTCCAGACAGTGTCAGAAACTACTGCATGAATAGTACATTGGAGGGGCAGCTAGATGGCATAGTGGTTAAAGCACTGGCCCTGAATTCAGGAGTACCTGAGTTCAAATCCGGCCTCAGACACTTGACACTTACTGGCTGTGTGACCCTGGGCAAGTCACTTAGCCCCCATTGCCTGCAAAAAAACAAAAAACAAAAAAAAATAGTGCATTGGAGAAAGAAATTGACTGGATTCTAGTCTGGATTCTATTCCAGACTAGATTCTAGTCACTGGTTTTGTGACTTTGGGTAAGTCATATCTCCTTTGTGGGCTTTGGCTCCTCTTGTGTACTGGGTTCAGATCTGGGTATGACATGTTAGCAAAGACAATTGATAAGCTGAAACTTTTCCAGAAGAGGGTAACCAAGATGTTTAAGAACTGGCTGAAGAAAATGAGGATATTTCACCTGGAGAAAAGAAAATAGGGGAGAGAGATATGATAGCTGGTGAGAATATGAAAGGCTGTCACATGGAGGGGGTGGTGGTGGTTAAACTTGCTCTGCTTGGTGGCAGCTAGGTGGCACAGTGGATAAAGCAACGGCCCTGGAGTCAGGAGAACCTGAGTTCAAATCCAGCCTCAGACACTTAATACTTACTAGCTGTGGGACCCTAGGCAAGTCACTTAACCCCAATTGCCTCACACAAAAAAGAATAAGTTAGAAACTTGCTCTGCTTGGCCCCAGAGGGCAAAACAGGAAACATTGGGTGGAAATTACAAAGAAGTAAAGTTAAGCTTAATATCAAGAAAATTTTCCTAACAATTTTTGTTGTTGTTCAGTTGTTTCAATTATGTCCTACTCTTTGGTGACCCCATTTGGGGTTTTCTTGGCAAATATATTGGAGTGGTTTGCTATTTCCTTCTCCAGCTCCTTTTAGAGATGAGGAACTGAGGCAAACAGGGTTAAATGACTTGCCCAGGGTCACACAGCTGGTAGGTGTCTGAGGCCAGATTTGAACTCAGCAAGAGGAGTCTTTCTGACTCCAGGCCTGGCACTCTATCCACTTTTAAGACAACTTTCAAATGAAGAGAGCTTTAAAATACCCTTTTCTACCTATGCATGCCACCAGATAGCTTTCTGCTTTCTATTAAACTCCTTTTAGAAGAAGAGGCTATTAGGGGCTAGCTGGCTTTTTGTTTATATCAATTTGGGGGCTACTTGGGAGACTTAAGTGCCAAAATGAGGGAAATGTTAATCCCTTTAAGTGCTTACTTGAGTAATGAAGTAGAGAGGGAGAGAGAAGAGAAAGGAGAGAAACAGACAGACAAAGAGAAAGAAAGACTGGGAGAGGGAGAGAGGGAGAAAAATAAGCAAAGAAAGAGAGGAGAGAGAAAGAATGGAGAGTGAGAGAGAAAAGAGAAGGGGAGAAAGAGGGAGGAAAAGAAATAGGAGATAGGAGGGGGAAGAAAAGAGAGCGAGACAGTGACAGAGGAAGAGAAAGAACAGAGAGGGAGAGAGAGAGAGAGAGAGAGAGAGAGAGAGAGAGAGAGAGAGAGAGAGAGAGAGAGAGAGAGAGAGAGAGAGAGAGCCAGCGAGCTCTCACTGGGGTTCTTGAAGCAGCAGCTGAATGAACACTTGTAGTGACGAGTCTTTTTCAGATAAGGGTTAGACCAGATGGCTGCTGAGGTCTCTTCAGAGTCTGAAATTCTGTGATTCTGTGGGTGGAAAAAAGAATGATGATTCCTTCTCTGTCATGAGTTAAGTCACACAGCCTAAAGCCGCATGTCCAGGGCATGTGGACGGCTTGGCTGTTAAGCAGAAGTCAGTCTGTGAAGCTACTTCAGATCTAACTAAACCCAAGCCAGCCCTGGCGTGTGGAGGCTACTCTCTCAGCACACATCTGCCCAGTCAGAAGCCTGTGTTGACATCTGTGTCTTTCAAACTGATTTCTGCAGCCTAGAGAAAGCTTTGATTTTCTCACTGTCAAGAGAATTAACATTTATCCCCCTATTTCCAAGAGGTCTGGGAGAAAAATGGAGGGAAGGGGAGAAGAGGTGAGAGGGAGGAAGGCAAGGAAATAGAGAAGAGAGAAAGGGAGACAGACAGAGACAGACAGAGAGACAGAGACAGAGAGAGACAGACACAGACAGAGAAGAGAGAAAGGGAGAGAGACAGACAGAGAACACTCTCTTATCATTAGGTCACATGTCCATATTCCTTCCACCTTTTCCCATTTGAACAGAAGTGTGAATGAGTGCTACTCATCAGTCTTCAAGACCCCATTTACAAAGTCCTTTGGATTGTTGAGAGGAGAACTGGTTTTTTTTTCCCCCACCACCATCATGGTTTTCGATGCAGAACCTGGGAAAACCACAACCACAAAGCCAGCAGACCCAGGGTCCTTTGCTTTGGCCAAGAGGGAGAAGGGGTTTCCAAAGCTGACGGCAGATCATGTGCAGGCTGTTTCCTGTGAAGAGGTCCCCGACTCAGGAAACTGTTGGGAGAGCACGAACGCCATAGGACTGAGCTCCCCCTCATGCTGGCCATCTGGGAAGTGCCATTGACAGAGGTGAACAGATGAAGTTGGCAGGACACGGAATGCAGGCTCTTTAGGAGTTCCACAGATAAATCACATAACCCACCCTCCGGTCCCTCAAGCAGACAGGTCCAGTCCTGAAGGGGCACCCTCGCAAGCAGACATTTTCCACATATTGCAGACAAATAAAGGCTTCTGTGTGTGCAGGGACCCAGAGCAGGACCTCTGGGAAGCAGCCACTAGAGCCTCCAAGCTCTCAGCTCGCCTCAGTGGCATGAGCATCAAAGAAGGCAGGAGAACAGGTGGTAATTTGATGAGTCCTGTGGCCCACCAACCCTCTTTCTCTCCACCCCACCAAAGGTAACAATCCCAAAACAATGTAGAGGCCACGCTCTTTGGGGCCCCCTGGAAACCAACCCTCCCGGCCTCCTCCTTCTCCGCCCCGTAAACATACATAAGATTCCTTCTCCTAATCAAAGGCGTCATGGGCCGAATTTTCCTGGCTCCAGTTCTGACTCACCTTGGAAGGTGAGAGGGGACTTGAAGCCATCTTTGCAATGGAGCCAGCAGAACCCGGGAGCAAAGGAACAACGCTTGCCCTGTTACCATGGTGTAGGCATTGCAATCTCGCCAGGAAGCTAGTGGGGCAGAAACACTCTGGGGTTCTGTTTACATTAACCCACCCACAAGCAGCAGGAGCAACCACAAACAAACCCATGGTGCATCTGCCTTGGGAAGGGCCTGTCGCTGGCCCAGCAATTGCGTTTGGCTGCTTCCTCTCGGCAAAGTCTGAGCCTGGCGGGGCCAGGCCCATAATTAGGAATTCTTTCACCTGGGAGAAAAGCTGTTGTTGGGGAAGAGGTGGGATGGGCAGGGTGCACAAGCATGCAAAGGGCAGGATGAGTATGGGGGTATTCGTGTCCATCCATCTCCCCAACTAGTCTAGTACAAGCCCTTCTGGGGCCTGCAGCAGAAGGCAGACCCAGTGAGAATAGCACCACAGTGATGGGGACTTAAACATCATGACCTGGATGGTGGAGGAAGAAGCCTTGTTGTTCCCAGTGGAGGACCACCGGGGACGAGGATGGCAATGCCCGGCCCACTTGAGAAAGGACGTGCTCACCACTCCCCCTCCAGTTATCACTGGGCAATGCTCCAGTCATTCCATCCCAGTTATGTTTCTGGGCTGGGTCCTTTCTTTCATTTTGTCTCAGTACTGGACAGGGACCCCATGAGTCGTATGGTCCTTGGATTCCTTTCTTCCAAGGGGTGTGCCATTTTTACATGCCCTCACCTTGGGAGGCTGCTAATTCCATTTGATCTTTCAAGGAAAGTAGGGGGAGATTGATTAAATGGCTAATTTCAGGGGACCCAGGGACAAGGTGATACTGATTAGAGAGGCAGGCAGTATATTGGACAGAAAAGAACCTTGCACCAGGAGTCAGAGGATCTGAGTTTAATCCTGGTTTTTATGTAATGGCACGGGCAAGTTATGTCACTGAGCCTCAGTGTCCTTAGCTGTCCATTTAAAACTCCTTCCAGTTCAGGGCAGCTAGGTGGCACAGTGGATAAAGCACCAGCCCTGGATTCAGGAGGACCTGAGTTCAAATCTGGCCTTAGACACTTGACACTTACTAGCTGTATGACCCTGGGCAAGTCACTTAACCCTCACTGCCCTGCAAAAAAACAAAACAAAAAGTTCCTTCCAGTTCTAAGCCTGTGATCTTATGATCCTAGGACTTCTCTGGGCCTCAAGTTTTTCACCTGTAAAAGGAAGTTCCCCAGGGTCCTTTCCTCCTCCAAATCCTATGAATTATAGGACCCCAGCGTTGGAAGCACATTTTACTCAGGGTGATGCAGTGGAGAGAGAGCTAGGCCTAGAGTCAGGAAGATCTAAATTCAAATAGAGCTTCAGACACTTACTAGATGGTGTGACCTTGAGCAAGTCACTTATCCTCTGCCTGTTTCATCATCTGTAAAAATAAATGCAATAGTAGTGCCTATTTAGTTGGATTGTTGTAAGGATTAAATGAGATAATATTTGTGAAGCACTTAACAGTGTCTGGCACATAGTAAATGGTGGTGGTGATGGTGATGGTGGTGGTGATAGTGGTTGTGGCGGCAGTTGTTATGACTCTTAAATGAAGCTAGGTGGCTCAGTGGATAGGACACTAGGCCTGGAGTGTTCTGGAGACTCCTCTTCCTGAGTTCAAATCTGGCCTCAGACACTTACTAGCTGAGTGACTCTGGGTGAGTCACTTAACCCTGTTTGCTTCAGTTGTTCATCTGTAAATTGAGCTGGTAAAGGAAATAGCAAACCACTCCTGTGTCTTTGCCCAGAAAACAAAAATGACTGAATAACAACAAAACTCTTAAAATACCTTCCCCTCTTTATTCTACCTTTCATTTCTACCTGTGGTTGGTCTGTAGGATAATATGTAATTCTTTGTTGTTGTTCAGTCATTTTTGCAGTCGCGCCCAACTCTTTGTTACCCCATTTGGTTTTGTTTTTGGCAAAGACACTGAAGTAGTTTGCCATTTCCTTCTCCAGCTCATTTTACAGATGAGGAAACTGAGGCAAAGAAGGATCAGTGACTTGCCCAGGGTCACCAAGCTAGTAAGTGTCTGAGGCCAGATTTGAACTCAGGAAGAGGAGTCTTCCTGACTCCAGGCCTAGCACTCAATCTCTTCCGTGTAGCCTCTCTAGACCACCCTAAGTCTGAGTGATCTTGCCTCATTCCAGTTTCTATGCCAGTTACTGTCTGGACCTATTTCTTTGAAATATATTAGCTTTCGGGGGCAGCTAGGTGTAGCAGTGGATAAAGCACCAGCCCTGGATTCAGGACGACCTGAGTTCAAATCCAGCCTCAGACACTTGACATTTACTAGCTGTGTGACCCTGGGCAAGTCACTTAACCCTCATTGCCCTAAAAAAAGGAAATATATTAGTTTTCATTATTCCTTTACTTTTTTATATAAATCAATCTCTTTCTAACTAGACTGTAAGCTCCTCTGGGGCTGGAACCATGTCTACTTTCTATCTCTCGGTGTTTAAAACCTAGCAGGTTCCTACATACTTGCTGACTGATCCTCCTATCATTCTCCACACCTGAGGGGGCATAAGCATTCTAGGATAGCTAGGGCTGTCTTTTGTTTTTAAAGATCTCCAGAGAAGGTAATCTCACAACCTTCCTGAAAGTCTAATAACTTCAATTGACTACAAGTTCTTTCTTGCTCTCATTAATAGGAACCTCAACTATCAATGGTCACTTTTAGCCCCTATATATGGTATAAGAGTGGGAAAGAGTTCAAATGCTGGTTCTACCACTTACTAGCTGTGTGACTCAAGGCAAGTCATTTAACCTCACTGAGTCTCAGTTCTCTCATCTGTAAAATGGGAATGATCATACTTGCCTCATGCTACCTCACTGGGTGGTTGTAAAAGTCCAATGAGGTAATATGTGAGGAAGTGGCTTTATTCTGTTAATCAATAAGCATTTGTTAAGCGGACACCTTGTTAAATGGCTTTGTAGCTGAGATGAAATAATGGGATTTAGCAGATACTCAAAGACACACCTGGAGATTAATCTAAACTGATTGAATCAAGTGAGAGTGATTGACTGCTGATTAGCCTACTTCAAAGTTAACTAGATTGTAATCACACCTGGCTAGCCCTTACCATTAAGCCTTACCATTAGCCTTACCATTTGGAGGATGCCAACCAATTAGCTTGAAGCAGTGTGTAAGGACCGCCTCTGTTTCAGACCTATAAAAAGCTTCCACAATGAGTTTGCTGGAGAGAGTTCCTGATTAAAGCAGGCTCGTGGAGGAAGACTTCAGGAAGAACCCAAACAGGCTGGACCTCTAGGCTAGGTAGAACTTCTTTTTCTTAACTTTCTGAACTCCATGTTAATACCTGTATGCTTTAATAAATGTTTAATGCCCAAGGACTGGTGCTAAAGCTTATAATTTAATGTGACCACAACATAGATTTTAAACATCACATAGCCATAAAGTAGTCTAAAATGTAAACAGAGCCCCAACATTCTTTTTTCCCTTTGCCAACATACTCCCTAGTCAGGCTCTCAATGCCGTACTCTCGACAACCTCACCCTCCCCATTGAATGTTCTTGGGCATGAAGGCCCTTGTTTGGAAAGTCTTGGGGTGAGAGGTGAGACACCAGTTCAAATTATGAATAGCCTAAAATAGTGCACTTTCTCTAAGATACAAATACGAATTAGCCCCATAATTCCCTATACATCAGTCAGCACAATCATCTGGGCACTTATTGTGGGAAAAGTCATTGGCCCTAGCAGGACTTTCTACCTGCCACCCAGTCCATCACACTGCCTTGGGGAAGGGCCGTTACACTTATCAGCCATAATTGCCTAGCCTGTTCTCTAGGAAGGAAATTCCTAATTGTATTAGCTCATTTTTGAGAGAGAGAGAGAGAGAGAGAGAGAGAGAGAGAGAGAGAGAGAGAGAGAGAGAGAGAGAGAGAGAGAGAGAGGGAGAGAGAGAGAACGAGAGGGAGAGAGAGAGAGAGAACGAGAGAGAGAGAGAGAGAGAGAGAGGGAGAGAGAGAGAGAGAGAGAGAGAACGAGAGAGAGAGAGAGAGAGAGAGAGAGAGAGAGAGAGAGAACATGAACACACAAGAGAACAGGAAGAATCAAGAATTTAACTGAGGTGTGGACTAAGAAATCGACAGTGAGGTTGTGGGACAGCTGACATTCCACTCAGGAGGGAGGATAGCTAGTGGACCACTCTCTTCCCATAATTCCAATGGCAGCTCTCCTGCCAGTTGCTCAAGGAACAAGCATGCACCTCGGAAATGTTAGCGTTCAGTAGTGATCTCATTCAGGCTTTCCTGATCTGGTTGTCATAAAGTGCATTAAATAATTCCAGAAGGCAAATAGCAAAGCCACAGATGATAAAGGAACGGGTTGTCGAGGATCTAAGGTGATAGTTCCCAAGCTTTATTTGTGAATCATGAGTATTTTTGGCAGTGTAGAATATTTGTATCTTTCTTCCTAATGAGCACTATATGCAGCTTAAACTTCAGATTTCAGTGTCGAGATTAAACTGTTCATAGATGGTATCTGATACACAATCCCCTTCTCACTCTTTTTCCCAAAGCAAGTTGCCCCAATTTTAAGATAGTAATAAATCAGAGGAATAGACAGAATAAAGTTCAGCACAAATAAGACCCTGAGTAGAGAAAATGTCTTTCTTTTCTCCCTCCCTCTCTCTCTCTCTCTCTCTCTCTCTCTCTCTCTCTCTCTCTCTCTCTCTCTCTCGGCAGGGCAATGAGGTTTAAGTGACTTTCCCAGGGTCACACAGCTAGTAAGTGTCAAGTGTCTGAGGTCAGATTTGAACTCAGGTCCTTCTGAATTCAGGGCTGGTGCTTTATGCACTGTGCCACCTAGCTGCCCCCTAGAGAAAATTTCTTAAAAGAGAATGACTTTGATACCAACTTCACCTTATCCAGATGACTTCTCCTCCCTCCAGCCCCCCTGAAACTGATGAATCTTAGACCTGGTTCCTGGTGCCCTGAATTCTCACAACCCAATATAATGTAATATATTTGGAAGAGTGCTAAGTCTACAGCCAGGAGACATAGGTTGGAATCCCAGCTCTGGTACTAATGGATGTGTGACTTTAAATAAATTCTCTCCTCAGATCCTTTGGAGTTATACTGTATGATCTCTAACATCCCTTCTGGTCTTAAATCAGAAGCTGGGGAGGTTGTGACCCAAAAGGAAAAATAAGAATAAGTTGTGCCCCCAGAGGTTGCATAGGATGTATCTACCTGTATGGCACAGGGCTATCACTTACATCATGGCTTAATGGAATGGGAGCTGGTACTGGAGCCAGAAAGATTCCGGTTCAAATCCTGTCTCTGACTCATACTGTCTAGGTCACCCCTGGCAAGTCACTACAAGTTGCCCAAAGGGTGCTGACCTGAATTGGTAGAGGGAGCTTCCTCATTTGGGGCTTCTCTTTATCAATGAAATCACAGGGTCTAAGTCATATATATATATATATATATATATATATATAATGTTATATATTCAGGCTGAGTTTAAGTGACTGGAAACTGAAATCCCTCCCTGGGACTAGATATTAAGAAAACATGGAAGGAGAATTTCCTGGTTATTTGAGGGAACGAGAGTGAGGGGAAGGTGGTGCTGAGAGGGAGGGAGCTAAGCAGAAGCATGTTTTCAGTAGTTGTGATTCAGGAGAGGAAGAGGAAGTCAGAGTGTGATATTCTTAGTAATAAACTGCTAGTTCTGTGTTG
The DNA here is from genome assembly GCF_019393635.1 of Dromiciops gliroides. Classification (NCBI taxonomy): domain Eukaryota; kingdom Metazoa; phylum Chordata; class Mammalia; order Microbiotheria; family Microbiotheriidae; genus Dromiciops; species Dromiciops gliroides. The sequence continues at coordinate 145,682,493 of NC_057865.1, forward strand.
AGATGAGATTGCCCAGGGGCTTCTGGGCAGAGAGCCCAGGGCATAGGTGTGTGTGACAGTAATATGATAGCATTACTTTGGAAGCAACTCTCTCATCTGCCATCTTGGTTTTCAGAAGGGGTTGGAGAGGGAAGGGGAGCAAGAGGATTTCCTGGTACAGATGACATAATCAGAGGTGTGCTGGAGCCAGCTTAGCCTGGCTAAGAGCTGATTATTACATGTTCAGTGTGAGTGTTTACACTTTGGAAAACTCAGCAAATGCTGATTTATAAAGCAGGACTTGATTTATTGTTTTGTCCATCATCTAGAGTAAAGAAAGCAATAGAAAAAATGTTAATAACAAAGATTAAACTTAAAATTGTGTTGTAGGTACAGGTTTTTCCTCCCTCCAGAGGGCTGGTTGTTAAACATTTACCAGCAACCCCCTGCCCTGAATAGCTCCCTCAGTCTTGGCAGCTCTACAGTAGCCAATAATCATCATCTCCCTCCTGATGTTCCCCATTTCCCTGGGGCAACAGGAGACCCTGTCCTTTCTGGGATGGTACCAATTCCCCATATTTACAACTGAACAAGCCCAGGTGGCTTGTGTTATTCACAAATTGAGAGAAGCTACACTAGACCAGACACCACACCCTTGGTAGAAAAGGACAGCATTTTGTTGGCTAACCACCAGCTCTCTGAAGCTGAATTCTGAGAGAAGCTTGCATACACTCACAGGAAGGCTGAAGCTTTGATGCCAAAGCATTAGGCAGGAAATGAGGCCCTTGCCAGAATACACGAATGAATTCAGGCATTTGAGAATTATTTTGAGTTGAGAGGAGGTGGCCTTGGCAGAGATTTTAAGGTTTTGAGACCATCCACCAGGCAGCATCCACCTGATGATCTGACAGGTCTGATTGGCATATAAACTAGAATATCAAAGGAGGGAGAAAGCATTGGACCCAAAAGAGAGATTGGTGGTGGTGGTGGTGAAGAATAAGCAAGCAGACCTATGTAGCTGGGTACCACCCAGCATGGGCAGGCATCCCAATGTTGGCAAAACAGGGTACAGTATGATCTTGGCTTTCAGTGGTCATGGGTTCAGGTTCTCTAGGACCTCTCTAGAGAAGCTGCAGAGAATAGGTGCATAGCCACTAGGGGTCAGGCTGGGGCTTCAGATACCTAGGGCTCCACCATACTAAGCCTACCCAGACCCAGGTTTTCAAGGTGGAGGCTGTGCTTTTGGTCTCTTGATATGGAGAGCAGAGCCACAACTAGGGTGGGGGCAATTAGGCTTTTTCCCAGGGCACTAAAATTTGGAATGTACTGACAACACTCGTTCTCTTTCTCCAGGTAGAGACAACTGAGTTTAGCTTAGCAAGGATAATTACTGAAAACAGGAAACTACTATAGCAAATGATGTGCTTCCTCCATTTGCCAGCCTTCCCACTCCTTCCCCCCACCCTATTCCAGTTCATCTTTTCCTTTTCTGATTCCCTTCTCCCTATGCTTCTTGCCAAGGGGCCATCTCTTATTATCCCTGTTTCTCTCTCACCCTCCATGGGATAGATAGCATGGCATCTTATGTCTTGAAATTTAATGTTTCTCCTCAAATTCTTCTGAACCGAGCTTTCTGTAGAATGTTGTGGGTGCTAGAATTACTTGTTATGATTGTGACAGGCAATGCTACCCCTTAACTGTGTGGTAGCCTAGGAAGAAGAAACAGAGAACAATGGAAAAAACATTGATGCTGGAGTCAATGAAAAGCTGGATTCAAATTCTTCTTCTGATATTTACTACTTGGGTGACTTAGGGAAATGACAACTTCCCTGGGCAAAATGAGGAGGTTGGAATAGATAAAACCTCCGAGGTCCCTTCTGACCCTCAATCTATGACCCTGTTGGTCATAGATGGGCTAACAGGGGTGAGGCAAAGACACCCCACTTTCCAGCCCAAATCCTAGGTCACTGGACAGGAGTCTTCATCCAAAATGGGTGGGAAAGAGCAAAGACCACCTTTCTAGTGCTGACAGGAGATTCAGGGAGAAGGGTGGTAAGGAGGAGACAGGATTTTGGTGGATAGGACCTGAATAATAAATGGATAAAAAAAATTAACTAAAAGGTTGTGATTTCCTGAGAATCACACAGCCAATAGGTGACAAAGATAGGACTTGAACCCAGGTCTGGTACAGTGCTACAGAATAACACTGGATTTGGAATCACGGGGTTTGTACTTAAATCCTGCCCGGTGTGTCCTTGGACAAGTCACTGAGTTCAGTTTCCTCATCTGCAAAATGAGGGGATTGGATGAGAGGCATTTATGGTCCTTTCCAGCAATACATCTATGATCCTATAACTCCAAAGCCTGTTCTCTATTCATTATGTCCCACCCACTGCAAGGAGAGAGGGAGAGAGGGAGGGAGGGAGAGAGGGAGAGAGGGAGAGAGGAGAGAGGAGAGAGGAGAGAGGAGAGAGGAGAGAGGGAGAGAGGAGAGAGGAGAGAGGAGAGGGGAGAGAGGGAGAGAGGAGAGGGAGAGAGGAGAGGGAGAGAGGAGAGGGAGAGAGGGAGAGAGGAGAGAGGGAGAGAGGAGAGAGGAGAGAGGGAGAGAGGGAGAGAGGAGAGAGGGAGAGAGGGAGAGAGGAGAGAGGGAGAGAGGAGAGAGGGAGAGAGGGAGAGAGGAGAGAGGAGAGAGGAGAGAAGAGAGAGGAGAGAGGGAGAGAGGAGAGAGGAGAGAGAGGAGAGAGAGGAGAGAGGGGAGAGAGGGAGGGAGGGAGAGAGACTGTTCTTTCTAATAGTTGTCATCTCTTGACTTATTAGCTTGATTTCTCAGATTCTCTCAAAGCTTCATCAAAGGCCAGGGCTTCCAAGATACTTGGAAGTTTTTGTTGAGTAATTTTTTAGTTGCGTCTGACTTTTTCTGACCCCATTTGGTGTTTTCTTGGCAAAAATACTAGAGTGGATTGCCACTCCCTTCTCCAGATCATTTTACAGATGAAGAAACTGAGGCAAATAGGGTTAAGTGACTTGCTCAGGGTCATATAGCTAGTAAGTATCAGAGACTAGATTTGAACACAGGAAGATGAGTCTTTCCGACTCCGGGCCTTGTACTCTATCCACTTTGCCACCTCGTTGCCCCCAAATACTGTTAAAGATCATCAAAGAAGGTGATTCCCTCACTGATTTGAGTGTTTATTACAAATCTTGCCTGTCAGGAAGTTCCTCCCTAAGTCTGACTAAATCTCTTCAGTGATCATTAAACACAATTGCCTCTTGTACCCACCATCAGTAGTGATGGAAGAACAGCTGCTCAGCATCTTCTGTTTAATAATCCTTAATGGGTTTACAAACAGTTATTAAGTCACCCTTCAGCTTTCTCTTAGTCTTATTTTATTTAAATGGAGGCTGAGAGCTTCAGAGCAAAGCATTTCAGTCACAAGCACACAGACAGAGAAATAGCAGGCATCCTAAATGGGTAATCAGCCTCTCTGGCCGTCCAACTGCCCACTTTAATACAGATGAGTCAGATTGTTTTCTTTTGCAAAATTTGAATGGATCAGAGGGAAGTTTTCTGACTATGATCTAAATTAAATAAACCACTCCTGACCCGAGTCAGAGAATGAAGGAATGAATCTATCAGTCAATTGATCAATCAATCAATCAAAAAGCATTCATCAAGCAACTATTCTATGTCAGGCACTGGTGATACAAGGACAAACATGAACTAGCCCTGCCTTCAAGGAGTTTACATTGTACTGGGGGAAATGTGTACATGCACAGAGAGATTTTTAAAGTATTCCTCTTTAATGAAGAGAAAGATACCGTCTCTGCATTGGCACAGAGAAAAGTCACAATCTATTCTCTTATTTCGGACGGGCGGGTCAGACTTTCTGGTGATGTTCCCTGGACTGAGGCCCACAGGAGAGGCTGTGGATTTGGTAGGGTCCTACCTTGTTCCCTCTGTTACTTGGATAATGGGGATTTGGAGGAGGGAGAGAAGAGGGGGCACGCTCAGGGCTTCGACAAGGCCTCAGCTGACTCCACATTTTAAAGCTTCCTCTCCCTTTCATTCTTATGCTGTTTATTTTTGGTTCATCACTCAGATTGACAGGTGAAAGTCTGTGTTAGCTGGCTGAGGTGGGTTTCATACTGTGCCTTGAGTCAGTGCTCCCAATGTTCCCAATGAAACAAAGAGTTGCAGAGGAAAAGAACAGATGGGCTCGATGAAATTTGGTGAGGTTTAAAAACCCCTTTTCTGTTATTGTTGGGAAGTATAAAGAGGGGTCCATGACAATCCATTTCCTGATCTGTTCCTTTGCCCAGCCTCTCCAGCCCCACCCCCACCCAGACCTGGAAGGCATTCCCTCTTCACCAATTAGAATCCCTATTTTCCATCCAAGGACAGCTCAGATACTACCTCCTCCTAAATGAGGCCTTGCTGGATTCCTCAAAATGGTTTTGTGATCTCTACTTTCAGAAATTCTTTTGAGTTTAATTTGTATTTAGTTAGTACACACATGTCCCCTAGTAAGCTCCTTGATGGCAAGGATTGTTTTATTTTTGTCCTTTGTATTCCCACTGCCTAATACAATGCTTTCCTTTGTGCATGATTTGCTGCTGTTGTTCAGTTGTGTCCACCTCTTTGTGACCCCATTTGAGGTTCTCATGGCTAAGGTACTAGAGTGGTTTGCCATTGCCTTCTCCAGCTTCTCATTGGGGGGGGGCGGGGCAGGAAGGTTAAGTGACTTGTCCAGGGTCACACAGCTAGTAAGTGTCAAGTGTCTGAGGTAGGATTTGAACTCAGGTCCTCCTGAATCCAGGGCAGGTGCTTTATCCACTGCACCACCTAGCTGCCCTCCAGCTTCTCATTTTACAGCTCACAAACTGAGGCAAACAGGGTTAAGTGACTTGTCCAGGGTCACACATCTAGGAAGTGAATGAGGCCAGATTTGAACTCAGGAAGATGACTTTTCTTGACTCTAAGCTTGGCACTTAATCCACTGTGCCACCTTAGCTGTCCACTGCACATATACTAATACTACTATTAACAACAGCTAATGTTCATATAGAACCTATCTTGTGCCAGGCACTGTGCTAAGTGCTTGACAAATATTATCTCATTTGATCCTCATGGCAACCTGGAGAGGTAAATGCTATTATTATCCCCATTTTACAGATGAAAAAATTGAGGCAAATAGTGATTAAGTGACTTGCCCAGGGATGTATAGCTATTAAATGTCTGAGGCTAGATTTGAATTCAGATCTTCCTGACACCAAGTCTAATGCTTTATCCCCTGCACCACTAATCCATCTACCCTATTGCTTTTTTAAATTATAAAAGTATTTTATTATTTTCCAGTTACATGTAAAGATAGTTTTCTACATTTATATATATATATATATATATATATATATATATATATTTGGTTTTTTTTGTTTTGTTTTGTTTTTTGCGGGGCAATGGGGGTTAAGTGACTTGCCCAGGGTCACACAGCTAGTAAGTGTCAAGTGTCTGAGTCCGGATTTGAACTCAGGTCCTCCTGAATCCAGGGCCGGTGCTTTATCCACCGCGCCACCTAGCTGCCCCAACATTTGTTTTTATAAGATTTTGAGTGCCAAATTTTTCTCCTTCCCTCCCTCCTCCCCAAGACAACAAGCAATCTGATGTAGGTGATATATGTACAATCACATTAAAGATATTTCTGCATTAGTCATACTGTGAAAGAGGAATCAGAACAAAAGGGAAAAACTTCAAAAAAGAAAAAAAAAACCACCACAACAAAAGTAGAAACAGTACGGTTCAATCTGCATTCAGATTCCACAGTTCTTTTTTTCTGGATGTGGAGAGCATTTTCCATCGTGAGACCTTTGGAATTGTCTTGGATCATTGTATTACTGAGAAGAGCTAAGTCTATTGCAATTGATCATCACACAATGTTGCTGTTACTATGTACAATGTTCTCCTGGTTCTGCTCACTTCACTCAGCATCAGTCACCTTAAGTCTTTCCAGGTTTTGCTGAAATCTCTCTGTTCATCGTTTCTTACAGAACAATAGTATTCCATTACATCCATATACCACAACTTGTTCAGCCATTCCCCAATTGATGGGCAATCCCTTGATTTCCAATGCTTTGCCATCACAAAGAAAGCTGCCATAAATATTTTTGTACATGTGGGTCCTTTTCCCTTTTTTATGATCTCTTTGGGATACAGACCTAGTAGTGGCATTACCGGGTCAAAGGGTATGCACAGTCTCATAGCCCTTTGGGCATAGTTTCAAATTGCTCTCCAGAATGGTTGGATCATTTCACAACTCCTCCAACAATGCATTAATGTTCCGATTTTTTCCACAGCTTCTCCAACATTTCTTATTTTCCTTTTTTGTCATATTAGCCAATCTAATAGGTTTGAGGTGGTACCTCAGAGTTGTTTTAATTTGCATTTATCTAATCAATAGTGATTTAGAGTATTTTTTCATATGGCAATAGATAGTTTTGATTTCTTCATCTGAAAACTGCCTGTTCATATCCTTTGACCATTTCTCAATTGGGGAATGACTTGCATTCTTATAAATTTGATTTAGTTCCCTATATATTTTAGACATGAGGCCTTTATCAGAAACACTGGTTATAAAAATTGTTTCCCAGCTTTCTGCTTCTCTTCTAATTTTGGCTGTATTGCTTCTGTTTGTACAAAACCTTTTTAATTTAATGTAATCAAAATGATCCATTTTGCATTTCATAATATTCTCTATCTCTTGTTTGGTCATAAATTATTCTCCTCTCCATAGATCTGAAAGGTAAGTTATTCCTTCCTCTCCTAATTTACCTAAGGAAATGTTTGTTGAGTTGAATTGGACTTTCTATGGAGTTATCTCATGAACTGCACAGACACATATCTATTTGTTTTAAGTGTGGGTAAAACATCTTGTTGGGGACCCCAAGATACTCCATCCAACCCCTTCTCCCCTAGCCCAAGTTTTAGGGTTAGGATCTAGCTCTCTGAGTAGGACCAGCTAAGCTCTTATTCTATAAGTCCAACCCCCAACCTGTAACACAGGGTCCGACAAAGTATATTCCTTTTGTAAAGTTTCATTAAATACACTTTTTTTTTCAAGTTGGAGGCTACCTCAGAAAATCTGAGATGCTTGGTTACCAAACACCATGATGCAACTTATTTCCCAGTGGTTTTCACTGGAGAATGGGGGTATATTTTAGGGGAAACCCTGCCAAGGAGGACTGGGGAAGACCCCTGTCCTTCTATGGATTTCTGAACTCTAGGGGTACCTAGACTTTGTGATGATTCCATCTTCCCTTCATCACTCTTGAGTCCCACATTAATGTCATCAGCTTCCATTTTTCCACTCTTCCCATCTTCTTCCTTGTTGGTCCCTTCCAGGGGGTTTATCCCTTCACCATCATTTTCCACAGTCCAAATAATTCCTTGTTCACTCAAGTTTTTCTCTCCTGACCATATTTGGACTGATGAGTTTTTCCACCTCCTGGCACCAGATTTTGAGTTGAATTCATATATTTTTCCAGTAACTAGAAGAAAAATAGAGCAACAGTTAAGCCTGTTTCTTCCCATAAGAAGCAAACCAGAAGCTCTGAATGACTAAATGATATAAACCAGCCTTGCAGATAGACAAAAGCCATTTACTGGCCCATAAAAGTCTTGCTAACCTTTCCCTTCCAAAGATAATACAACTTAGACAACTTAGGCAGTAAAATAAATGAAATGAACAGCCTATAATTCATAGTCACTGGCTTTGTGAACTGATTTTGAGGTTCTAGGCCAGAGGTTCTTAACTTTTTTGTGTGTCAAGGACCCATTTGGCAGTTTGATGAAGCTTATGGACATATTCTCAGTATAATGTTTTTAAATGCATAAAATAAAATATACAGGAGTACAAAGAAAACCAATAGTGAAAAAATAAAGACAGCATTTTCTCCCCATCCAAGTTTAGATTCTCCTCAAGGTGAGTACTGGTAAATGTCTTAACAACCAGCTCTCCAAAAATGACACTCAAATTTAATCCATCTTACTAACATTTTCTCCATCACTTTCTTAAATCCAGATGATTAAAAAAGAAATAAATCAAGCTCTAATTTGTACTGTTTGCCAGTTTTGAAGGATAAATGTTCACATTGAAAATGTAATAGCTCTCCTGAGCTGGTCTGAGCTAGCCCCAGCCCCTGTAGTCTATCCCTAGAACCCTTGGGGATACCTGGATCCCAGTTTAAAACTCCTTGCTCTATGCCATCTTGGTTAGGTAGTGAAAAGAGTATATGAAATCTTGAATTTAATATGAACTTGGGATAATTCAGATTCCATTTTTAGTGAAAACCCTATTACTTCCCAATTTTGTCTTTTTCTTTTTTAAAAAAGAGGATTCGTGTCATTGGTATGAAAAAGGTACCAAGTGAATGAATTCTTGTTATACGTTTGTGTGCATGTCCATGAGGGCACCTCAGCAGCACAATGGATAGAATGCTGGGCCCGGAGTCAGGAAGACTCATCTTCCTGAGTTCAAATCTGGCCTCAGACACATACTAGCTGTGTGACCCTGTATAAGTCAATTAACCTTGCAGGCCTCAGTTTCCTCATCGGTAAAATGAGCTGGGGAAAGAAATGCAAACCGCTCTAATATCTTTGCCAAGAAAACCCCAAATGGGGTCACAAAGAGTTGGACAACAGCAGCAATAACAAGTCTATGTACCACGTTCATAAATTTAGACTTCAAAGGGGCCTTAAAAGCCATCTATCTAGTCCAATTCTCTCATTTTACAGATGAGGAAACTGAGACTCAGAGAAGCCTTGCCCAAGGACACCCAGGGAGTAAATGGAGTGAGGCAGGATTTAAGGATAGATCCTCTGACTCTAAATAGTGTCTCTGTCTCTCTGTTGATCTCTGTCTCTGTCTCTCTGTTCCTGTGTGTGTGTGTGTGTGTGTGTGTGTGTGTGTGTGAGACAGACACAGAACTCTCTAAACCTTGGTGCAAAGATATGCTATAAGTCGAGATCTTATTTCTGACATACAGTGGCAGGGGGACCAGGTTTGATTCTGTTTTCCCTGTTCATCGCCACTGGGCAAGTCACCTCCACTGCACCTGGGTTTCTCGGAAGCTCTACCTGATGACCTCTCTAAACCTTACTGTCATAGGATGGCCATTCTCATTAGATCCCACCTCCCCCCAAGTTTTATTTGTTCTCACTATCCCTGCTAGCTCCCGGCTTTCATTTAAAAAAAAAATCATATATCCATCTACACACAGGGCATCTGTCTCCACCCTGAATATGTATATTTCCTTGACCAGGAGTCTCTCTAGGGAAACCATAGGGTCAGGGGAAGACTCTGCCGGTGTCATTTCCCTGAAACCTCAGAGGCTGTCTGCTCTGGATTCCTCCAGCGCTTATGCTAATGTGGGCACATTATGGTAACAAGTACCTAATAATAGAGGGAAATTTAATTCCAACTGCAGCCTCTAGCTGGAGAGGAGCCATTCTCCTTCAGAGAAGGACTGAAGCAGTTTGCATATGAAGGTGGCCAGGAGCCAAAACACTTGCCTCCTGAATTTGGTTTCCTTCCCTTTATTCCCATCTATAATTGAGCCTTTGTAAGTGGCAGGAATGTGTGTAAAGGAGCTAAATCTGGTGGCTGACTTCAGGGAGGTTATGTGAGCTCAGGGAGACTGGCTTCACCTTTCATTTATCTTTCTCAGCCAAAGGGTTTCTGAGCTGTGCTATCTGGAAACCCTCATCCATTGAACGCTGCACTTCACCTATAGCTCAACCATCTATCCAATGATAAAAAATGGATTCATTCTGTGTCCATGTGGGGAAAAATATCTTCTCAGGGGACATCATCCTCAGCAGATGGCTTATTTCTTAGGGGAAGAAGGGAGGAAAAAAATGTAAATTTTCCCCCACCCTATCGAATAGGAAAGCATTTATAAAGTACCTACTATGTGCCAGGCACTGCTTTAGGCAAAAACAAAAAAAAAAGAAACAGTCCCCAGCTTCAAGGACATTACACTCTATTGGCTGAGTTTATCTGAAAACTAGCCAAGATACTGGGGAGCTGAGTGGCAATGGGTAAATCACTTCTTTAACCTGAGTCTTAGTTTTCCCACCAGCAAAATGGAGGTGGTATGAGAACAAGGGGTAGGCTGAGGGTTGGACTGATGACTAAGGTTCTGTCTGGACTATTGGAATAGCTTTCAGATGGGTCTTGCATCCGATCTATTCTCTCCCAGCGATCATTCACAGGGCTGCCAAATTAATATTCCTCAAACAGGTTGTTGCTGTTGTTTTTCCCCAGTAACTCCCTATTACCTCTGAGGGAAAACAGACTTCTCAACCTGGCATTTAAAGTCATACACAATCTGTCTTACCACCTCTCTTTCCAGACTTATCACTCCCCTTTATATATTCGACATTCCAGACAAAATAACCTACTAGCTCTTCCTCCGAATTCAGCGTGCAAGGCTCCCATTTCTCTGCCTTTCCTTCAAGTTCAGCTTAATGACCTAAATACCACTTCCTGTATGAAGCCTTTCCAGATCCACCCCCCTGTTTTTAAGTGCTCTTTTCGTCCTGCAATTCCTCTGAATTTACTTCCTTGTGTATATGTTGTTTTCCTGCCCCTCCCCCTCCCCAGGAGAATATAAGCTTCCTCAGGACAAGGATGGTTTCATTTTTGTCTTCATCTCAAGGACCTCAAAACAGTGCTACCTTGAATATAATAAGCCCTTAATAAGTGTCAAATTGAATTTCAAGTTCTAAATCCTAGTATTGGGCCTTGGAATGCCTCAGAGAATTTTTTACAGGATGCTATAAAAGTGTTAGTACAATTTTAAACTTTAATAGCTTTATTAAAATAGCTTTTAAAATTAAATTATATTAATAAATTAAGTCAATAAATAAACATTAAAAAGAACTTAAGCTATAAGCTTTCAACTGAACTAAGACTTTTGGGACACCATGTATACTTTATTTTATCCTTACATGCAATACCTTTGAGAGAGAGAGAAAAACAAAACAAAACAAAACATTTAGATGCCTATTATGTGCCAGGTAAGGCACTTTACAAATATTATCTCATTTGATCCCCTCAATCAATTTGATCTTTCTATTGATCCTACCTACAAGGTAGGTGCTGTTATCATCCCTGTTTTTAAGCTGAGAAAATGGAGGCAGAGGGTATGGGACTTGCTTAGGGTCACAGAGCTAGGGAATATCTGAGATAGGATTTAAACTCAGGCCTTCCTAACTTCAAGTCTAGAAGTCTAATCACTGGGCTACCTGGAAGTCTTTCAAATGAGACATAATTTGTCAAAGCCTTAAAGTATTTTGCAAATGTTGGCTATTATTATGATAATGTTATAAATTATAATAATGTATGAAGGCTTGCAAGGTAATTTTCTCTTCATTACTCTGTGAGGCAGGCAATTTAAGTATTATTATTTCCCATTTTACAGATAAGCAAACCAAGGCCCAGAGAAATAAAGTCACTTGCCCAGCACCAAACAGGTAGCAATATTAAAGCTGAGATTTGACCTCAAGTCTTATGACTCTAAGATCTATGTTCAATGTACTATATACGCTACTGTCCTCTTACAAATCAGCCAAATAGGACCCACATGGAAAAATCAAATATTCTCTTTGAAAACAGAAAGTCAGGAACAACAAATGATGTGGAAAAAAAGGAAGACTTGCTGTACTTCCACCTCATTTATCAATCATGCTACTATCTCCTTTTAAAATGGTATTTCCATTTATATTACCTGGGTCTAGGGCTTCTCCATCAAAGACAGTGTTAATCTTGGTCATTTCCTAAGGAGACAGAGAGACACAACATGAAATAAAGCTAGGCGCTACCCCAAGAGAAGGCTGTCATTACTTGGAGAAATTCAAACCTGGGTGAGTTTGGCAGCCAAGCCACATGGCACCTCTGCCTGCTGAATGCTCAGCAACTGAGCTCAATCAGGAAAAAGCCACAGAGACGTCTGTGGGCCTGCCTGATGCTCAAGTGAGAACTAATCATGTCTGACAGACTAAGTGACTTCAAATAGGCAATCAGAGGGGGTCACCTCCTCTGGGCAAAGGGCCTAGGAGCTCCCTGTGGGAAGGTGGGGAGGATCAGAACTGAGGAGGGGTGCCTAATAGACTCCACAAGGGAGGGAAAGCAGTTTTCAGACATCCGATGCCAAGTAAGGCTGTGCTTGAAGAATCATTAGCCTATTTGAGCCAGAAAGAACATTTGAGAGTGTCTAGTTCAACTCATCCCCACCACCTTTTTTTTTTTTTAAGATACCAAGGCCCAGAGATGTTAAGTGACTTCCCCAACATTACACAGCTATCAAGTTCTCCTGACAAAGAATTCAATGGACTTTCTATCCTATTTAATACCACTTAAACCAATAGCGAGAATCCTCTCCAGGGGCCTTAGCCTGTGGCACGTGCCACTCTCCATGGATTCCATATGGCCCCACAGCTGGCTAAGATTTAAAAAGGCCTAGGCAGAAGGAAGCTCTCTAGTCCTGGCTTTTAGGGTTTGGAAAAGAAGTATTCAGATCAAGGGAGACAATAATCCTGCTGTATTTTCACTACTCGGACCATGCCTGGAATAAATGCATTCAGTTCTGGGCACTTTGACAAGCTGAGGCATGTTCAGAGGAGGGTAACTAGGATGCCAAAGGGCTTCAAAACAACATCAGAGCTCTTTGGGAGCAGGGCCTCTCTCTTACCTTTCTTGGTATCCTTATCACTTAGCACATGGTAGATACTTAATGTTTATTGACTGACTGATCGACAATGTTATATGAGAAAGGAAGCGTGGAGGTAGAGAGACTTGGCCTGGAGAAGACTTAGGGCAGACAAAAGAGCTGCCTTCCACTTTTCAAAGGGTTGCCTGGTGAATGAGGGATTAAATTTGTTCTGCTCAGCTCTAGTGGACAGAGGCAGGTTCAAGAAGTAGAAGTTAGAGACAGATTTTTGGCTCAATATAAAGGGGAAGTTCTCAATTAGAGCTGACTGAAAATGGAATGGACTGCTTCATGAAACAATGAGTTATCCATCATGGGAGTTATTTGAGCAGAAGCTGAACCACCATGCTTTGGGGATATTAGAGAAGGGGTGTGCTAGATGCCAATTGAGGCCGAAGACCAAAAATTACGGTTTCTATAGCACTTGAAGGTTTTTGAAATGCTTTCCTTTCTATAGCCTTGTGAAGTGGGTGGTTTAAGTATGATTGTTGGCATTTCCCAGCTGGGAAAACTGAGCTTGATATAGGTGAAGTGACCTGTTGGGAGGAGAGGGGGGATAAGGTACACACAACTAGTAAGTAATAGCGTGTGCAGTGGAAGTGTAGAGTAGTTGTAGTGCTGCTATTGTTTGGCAGTTTTTCAGTCGTGTTTGACTCTTCGTGACCCCATGAAGAGAGGTTTGGGGGTTTTCTTTTTTGTTTTGTTTTTTGGTGAGGCAATTGGGGTTAAGTGACTTGCCCAGGGTCACACAGCTAGTAAGTGTGTAAAGTGTCTGAGGCCGGATTTGAACTCGGGTCCTCCTGAATTCAGGGCCGGTGCTCTATCCACTGCACCACCTAGCTTCCCCTGGTTTGGGGGTTTTCTTGGCAAAGATACTGGAGTGGTTTGCTATTTCTTTCTCCAGGTCATTTTACAGATGAGGAAATTGAGGCCCACAGGGTTAAGTGACTTCTCCAGGGTCACACAGCTAGTAAGTGTCAGGCTGGATTTGAACTCAGGAAGATTGAGTCTTCCTGACTCTAAGCCCAACACTCTATCCTAAAGCACCATCTAGCTGCCTAGTAGTAGCAGCAGCAGCAGAATTTGAACCCAGGTCTCCTGATTCTAAGGCCATTACTCTAGATGCCTGTGTAAAAAAGAACCTGGGCTGGGTTATCTTCTAGGACTGGCCATAGTGATGTCCTAATTGTCAGTTGGTCATGGGCAATGGAGCCTTATTGATTAGACTCAGATAATAGCTATTGGGCATTTGACAGTCAGGAGACAGTGTGATACCTTAGAATGAGCCCTTGGTTTAGAAGTCTAGGGACCCGGGTTCCAAATCCCAACTCCTTCAGTTATTATCTGTGCAACCTTGTGCATATCATTTAATGTCTCTGGGACTCAGTTTCCTCATCTGTAAAATGAGGGGGTTGGACTTGATGAGCTCTAAGGTCTCTTTCAGGTCTAAGTTTATGATCCTAAGAACAGAAGACTACAGAATATTAGAGCTATAAGGGACTTTAGAGATCAACAACTCTGTTAGCTCACCATAAAGGGACAGGTGAAATGACTGGCCCAAGATCACCAAGTAAATGGTTGAGTTGAGACCTCCTGGAACTGGCCTTTATTTTTTTCAATAGCACTAGATAAAGAAGTCTGACAGAAATATGGTCAGTCAGCCTTATTTTTTTTTTAACTCCTCTCTCTTGAAGAGGGTCTGGCAGCCCACAGAAAGGTCCTCGGACTACCAAAAACCAAAACCTTCCTCCAACATGCTCTGCACCCATGTTTCCTTACAGGTAAGGTGATAGAATCCTATCTCTCTATCCCTCAGAACCCTGATCTTTTCCTCACTGCTTCTTCTTCATAGAACATGATATTACAGAGAGAGTGTTGAGTTTAATTTTTTTTTTTTTAGTGAGGCAATTGGGGTTAAGTGACTTGCCCAGGGTCACACAGCTAGTAAGTGTTAAGTGTCTGAGGTCGGATTTGAACTCAGGTACTCCTGACTCCAGGGCCGGTGCTCTATCCACTATGCCACCTAGCTGCCCCGAGAGTGTTGAGTTTAAACAGATCTGAGTTCAAAGCCTGTCTCAGACCCTGGGCAACTTCCTTCACCTCTCAGCCTCAGTTTCCTCATCTGTAAAATGGGGATAATACTGGCACCTACTTCACCAGGTGGTTGTAAGGATCAAATGAGAGGATATCCGTAAAATGCTTTGCAAACCTTAAAGCGCTCTACAAATGCTAGCTATCGTTTTATTTTTGCTGTTACTACCATTAGTAAACACATGTATTTACTCCTTTTGTTCCTGCACGTCACTGACTGCCCGGTCCCCAGTCAGTATCCGGCCAGATCCTCAGCTTTCAGCCAGACTGGTGTGGGGAAGTGCTCCTTCGGCCCAGGGGAGTCAGAGGGGGCCCCCTATGTGCTGCACACAGAGACAGCCAGGTGGGCAGCAGCTGGCTCACCCCTCTGGCCAGTCTGACTGCTTAGGCATGCACGCTGAGGCAGCTGCCACCCATCTGCCTCCTCAGCCTTTGCACTGCCATTCCCCGTTTCATTTATCTCCCAGCCCTTCTTTCTCAGAGTTACCGTGACACAGTCAACCCAACCGTGAAAGACGAACAGGGACACACTGGCTGTGCTTCCCCCACCCCCACCGATTCGTGGCTTTCACAGAGATCAGAAAAGCTCAGAGTTGAAAGGGACCTCCATGTCCTGGACCTGGGCCAGAAGCCCCTTTGCAGCGTTCCTGGCAATGGGCATCCTCCGCTGGAAGGGAAACACTCCTGAAATAGCACATTCCACTTGGGGACCGCTCTGATTTTGGGGGGGGCAGTATTTCCTTACATGAAGCTTAATTCTATCTCATGATAACTGATCCCACCCCCCACCCACCGCCTGCCCTTTGCTCCTAGTTCCGAGCATTCTAATCCCTCATCCATGTGACAGCTCTTCAGATTCTTGAAGACACTGATTAAGCCACCCCCCTCCCCACCCTCCCACCCTGCCACCCCCACACTGCTCTTCTTCAGGGTCTACATCTCGAGTTCCTTCAACTGATCTTTGCACAGCATAGCTTTCAGCGTTCTCGCCATTCTACCTGCCTATCCAGATGAATTCTAGATTGTCAGTGTCTTTCCTGAAATATGGTACCCAGAATGGAACACAATCTGGGCAGGAAAGAGCACCCTGGGGTAACTGACTCCATTCTGAACACTGCCTTGTCTTCACATTTTCCTTTTTTCCTACATGCAATGAAGATCCTGTTTTGCTTGCTTATACTTGGATTCCCGGAGCTTAGCACAGTGCCTGGCATATAGTAAGCTATTAATAAGTGCTCACTCTACAATTTCCTTCCTCCTTCCTTCTTTCCTCCCTCCCTCCCTCCATTCCTTCACTTGACACTTGGTAGCTATGTGACCCTGGGCAAGTCACTTAACTTGATTTCCTCAAACATCTAAGGCCATCTCCAGTCACCCTGGTATATATATCTTGCCCCTGGATCCAGATGGCTCTGGAGGAGAGAATGCGGCTGGTAACTTTGCACAGCCCTGCCTCACTTAAATCCAATTCACTGCAAGTCATGATATCACCCGAGGTCATGAAGTACAAGCAACAACAAAACAACCAGTCAGTCAACTAGCATTTATTAGCACTTAACTATGTGCCAGGTGGGACAACTAGGTAGCACAGTGGATAGATCCCCAGGCCTAGAGTCAGGAAGACGTGAGTTCAAATTTGACCTCAGACACTTCCTAGCTGTGTGACCTTGGTCAAATCACTTAACCCTGTTTGTCTCAGTTTCCTCATCTGTAAAATGAGCTGGAGAAGGAAATGGCAAATTACTCTAGTATCTTTGCCAAGAAAACTCCAAATGGGGTCATGAAGAGTCAGAGACATGACTGAAATGACTGAACAACAAAAAATGTGTCAGGCACTGGGCATACAAAACCAAAAACCCAGTTCCTGCTCTCAAGGAACTCATAGTCTGATGGAGGAGAAAATGGCAGGGATTTTGTGTTTTATAGCAAGCTGATGGGCAGGTAGGTGTAACTAGTGTCCCTACTAGAGGGGTCAAATTTTACCAGGGAGGTAGTTTACCCATTGTTTGAGTTAACATTGGCCATAGACTCAGAGGAGATAGATAGGCAGTGAACATTATTTACATTTTAATCATTTGATCAGAAAGACAATTTTTCAATTTCTTATGTGCCTGGGAGTTTATTCAATGATTTAGTCCAGTGGCTTTAGGCCAGTTTTCTTTCGCTGTCAGAAAGTGCCTTAGACTTTAAGTTCTAGAAAAGCAGGGGATGTGTACTTTTTATAAATTCTTTCAGATTATGACATCTAGAGGTTTAACAGATAGAGGATGGTATAGATGGCTGGACTTCCAATCAGGAAAAGGTGAGTTCACATACTGTCTCAGACACATCCTACCTGTGTAACCTTAGGTAAAATCACAGAACTGCTAAGTGACCAGGTCATTTTCTGACTATAAATTAGAGTTGCTGATTCGCATTGGTAGAAGGAGTCCCCATATCAGTTCTCTACAGGTATAAAATCAAAGGTTCTGACAAAAACAATTATGTTAGGGATGGGAAAATACCTAGGACACGTGGTGACAATGCTTTAGACTCCATAAATGTGCATTTCACCCTAAGATACCAGAATAAATATATCCCGATTGACTTCCCAAACAAGAGGTAAGGGTCAAGGGAAGATATTTCATTATTACCATATTTTAATTCCTCACTTCTCATTTGGGGAACTTAAGTCAGGAAAAAATCAACATAACCTGTTTCATTCTTCCATGATCCCTTATTCTCATAGTCCTTTAAACTTTTCCTTTTTAAATTTGATTTCATTTTTTCAATGAACAAAATTGGTTTTCTCTGCCTCCCACCCCACCCTTTAAACTTTTCAAAGCCCCTTTCATTTGCAGTCTCTCATCAGATTCTTACAACATCCCTCTATGAAGAAGGTGAGAGGCATTATTACCCACATTTTACAGATGAGGAAATGGAGAACTAAGTGACTCGTCCAGAGTCACACAACTTTTTAGTGGCAGAACTGGGCTTGGCCACCCAAGTTTCTTGACTCAAAGACCAGCCCTCTAGCCACACTTCTTTGGACCTCTGACCATTTTATAGACGAGGAAACAAACCTGGAGAGGCTAAGTTCATGCTTGGAGTTGGGACTAGAATTCAGGTCTCCTGAGCCCTAGCTCCATTCCCTTCCCATACTCCCTTTGTATATGTTCTGGGAGAGCAGAGAAATAGAGTCTTTAGAAGTGCTGAAGTGGAGTTCTGATCTTTAAGCATCACTCCCCGCATCCTACTTCCTCTCCTGGAGGGCTGATGGAGATAATAAACACCACTATTCAATATTTATGAAATCCAGTTCTTCTGCAAATACATCACAAGACATGTTCAGTGGAGGGAACCAATTCTATCAAGAGCTCGTCACACAGCAATCTGTTCCAGTGACCAAGTACAAGCATCTCACTGAATAACAAACACCCCCCCAGAGGATGAGGCGGAAAGGCTGGTTTGGGGAGAAAACAACAACATCCTCGAACGGGATTTGTTTGATGACTGGCTGCACTTACCAGCACAACTTCTCTCTTTGCCTTCTTGATTTCTGCAGGGAAAGAGACAGACAAAAGTCAAGTTGCCTGCACCTTCCTCACTTTAAGATCCCACCTCCCACAGTGGAGTTCCCTTAAGCAGGCTTCCAGTTCAGTGTTGCAAACATAGCAAAGAATTTATCAACTCGTGGAAATGTTTTAGCAGCCTGCCATCCCTCCTGGAAATGAAATCCATATTTTCCCTTATTTTGCCTGGCACACTGGCAGTACCTGTTGGGGGTGAGGCAAGTGGGTGTTTGGTTATTTACAAGGCCTTTTTCCTATTTTATTTTATCTTTAATTTCTTGAATAAAATAGGCATTTCCATTTTGTTTTTGGTTTTGTTTTTTTATGGGTCAAAACTAAGAAGGATGAATCAGGTTAATGAATTCTCCAGTCATCTTGGGATCTTTGTATAATGGATAAAGGGCTAGACTCAGGGTCAGCAAGACCTGAGTTTGAATTCTGCCTCAGATACTTATTTGCTGTGTGACTCTGGGCAAGTCACATCTCTGGACCTCAGTTTCCTCATCTGTAAAATGAAGGGGTCAGATTCGATGATCCCTAATGTCCTTAAGTCTATGGTATTTTTCCAACCACCCACTTCTTTTTTTTTTTCCTTTTTTTTTTTGGTGAGGCAATTGGGATTAAGTGACTTGCCCAGGGTCACACAGCTAGTAAGTGTCAAGTGCCGGAGGCTGGATTTGAACTCAGGTCCTCCTGAATCCAGGGCCAGTGCTCTATCCACTGCGCCACCCAGCTGCCCCTCCACCACCCACTTCTGATAAAGCAAAGAAGTCTGAAATCTTAGACCATAAAAATCATAGGTTTAGAGGTCAAATGGATCTCAAAGGTTATGGAGTGCCACCTCATTATTTTATAAATTAGCAAAATGAGGCAGAGAAAGGGCTTTGCCCAAGGTCACAGAGACAGTGAGCAGCAGAAGCAACATTTAAACTCAAGTTTTCTGACTCCAAATCTAGTTCTAGTTGTCATTCTCTCATTCTCTCCCTCTGTCTCTCTGTCTCTTTTTCTGTCTGTCTCTGTCTCTGTCTCTCTGTCTCTCTCCATGCTGTATCCTTTGCCCTTTCACCTGATTTTGTGTACCCATATTCAACAGCCCTAGTTCTCTATGTTTGGGAATCCCCTAGCAATGTATGAGGAAGGGAAAAGAATAATGATGAGCCAGAGAAAGAGAGGGCTCCAGTGGGAAAATCAAAAAGTCGCACAAAGAATACTGTTTTAATTTGCGTTGTTATTTACTTCTTACCTACTAACAGATCTTAAGAAGTCATTTTCCCTCAAAATTTTTTTTTATTTTGAGTTACAGATGGAGGTAGGAGCTATCCTCCTTCAGACTCAGCCCAGAGTATACTCTCTATGCATAAATCATTAAGACGATATGGAGGGGGCAGCTAGGTGGCGCAGTGGATAAAGCACCGACCCTGGATTCAGGAGACCTGAGTTCAAATTTGACCTCAGACACTTGGCACTTACTAGCTGTGTAATCCTGGGCAAGTCACTTAATCCTCATTTCCCTGCCAAAAAAAAAAAAAAAAAGATACGGAGAAGGGAAGAGAATTTGTTTTCAAGTGCTCAGGAGGCAAGGGAAGAGAGTAGGCTTCAGAGTCAGAGGAGACTGGTTCACATTCCAGCTCCATTGCTTATGAGCTCTGTGACCTGCACAAATTATTTAACCTTTCTAGATTGGAGTTAAAAATGAGGGGTTGAACTACATACTTCTAAGGTCCCTTCTAACTCAATTTATGATCCTGCATTCTTCTTTGTTTTTTTGGTGGGGCAATGAGGGTTAAGTGACTTGCCCAGGGTCACATAGCTAGTGAGTGTCAAGTGTCTGAGGCTGGATTTGAACTCAGATCCTCCTGGATCCAGGGCCAGTGCTTTATCCACTGCGCCATCTAGCTGCCCCTGTATTCTTCTGAGGGACATCTTGCCCAGCATATTGTAGTATTGAATGCTCAATAGGTAAAGGGAATATAAGATACTCAGTAAATACAGGATTTGTCGATTTGATTGATTAAGGTAGCTATCTCCTTCAGCCACTTGAAAATGTCTTTCCATTCTCTGCTTCCACTTCTCCTCCCACCATTATTCAACCCCTCAGGGCAGTCATAAGTTGGGACTGTACTGGACATAGTTTATCAAGTCAAAATATTGTCCCCATTGAACTCACCTGATTGTATATTTGGAGATGGAAAGAACCTTCAAGGTCATCTAATCCCACCCCCTTATTTTGTGGTTCAGTAAACCAAGGCCCATAGAGGTAAAAAGAGGTCACACAGGTAATAAGCAGCAGTGCTAGGATTTGAATCCAGGTCCTTTGAGTCTAAATCCAGCATTCTTTCCATTGCACTCTGACAATTACGGTAAGATGAGTCTTATTCAGGTGATTTTTTTCTTCCTTAAAAAATCTAGTTCCCATTTCCAGTTATAAAAGGAAGGGTAAGAGCCGTCCTCTTTCAAGTTCTGCCCCAAGTCTACTGTTCAGTTAACTCACACTTTTAATTCATTACATGAGCTTGCATTACCCCGGACGGGATTGCCTTCTAGGGGCTCAAATGAAATCCAGCAGGTGCCCTAAGCCTAACAGACACAACAGATTGAAGGAGTCCTGGCTGCTTAGCAACACTGGCTCATCTTGGTTTTGTTCAAATGGTCCCTAGGTCTGGAATGCATTCCTGCCTCACCTCTGCCTTCGAGCTGGAAACCCCTATGTCCCATCAAAGCCCACAACCTCTGGATACCTGGCCTGGCTGAACCACTTTTTAGCCCTCTCTCACTCTTGAAATGGATAGATATTATTTTGTATTTCATTTACTTGCATGAATGTTGTATCTCTTGGTAAAATGTAAACTTTTTAAAGGTGGAGATGCTTTCATTTTTATATCCCCAGCACCTAGCACAGTGCCTTGCACACAGGAGGGAATTAATAAAGTCTTTGTTGAATGATTATTATTATTAGTGATAACAATAATAAAGCTAACATTTATATAGCACCTAATATGTGCCAGGTACTGTTCTAAGCACTTTATAGATATTATCTCATTTAATGCTCACAACATCCCTGGGAAGTAAATGCTATTGTTACCCCTCCTTTTTTTTTACAGATAAAGAAACTGAGGTACACAGAGGTTAAGTGACTTGCCCAGGGTCACACAGTTAATAAGTGTCTGAGGCTGGATTTAAACCCAGGTCTTCCTGACTCCAGATCCAACACTGAACAACCACCAACACCACCAGCACCACTACCACCTCCTCTTCTTCCTCCTCCTCCTCCTCATTCTTCTTCTTCTTCCTCTTCCTCTTCCTCTTCTTCTCCTTCTCCTCCTCCTCCTCCTCCTTTTAAGGAGGTTTACAAAGCACTAACCTCTCATTCTGCCTTCTGACTCTAGCTTTCTTCCAGATGCTGATTATGTAATTCAATTCAATTCAATTCAATTCAGTGTAAGAAATGCTTATTGAGCATCTCCTCAATGGCAGGCACTGTGAGAATGTGCATTGCTCTTTTATCCTCCACTGAGCAGAATTCCTTTCATGTATACCCACCAAGTCCCAGAAGCCAGGAGAATAGACAGCATACATACCTCCTTTTTTCATCCTATGACAAAAATAAAAGATTGACATTAATTACCAGGAGACTATTGCACATGACTACACACACATAACTAGACAGGCTTCTTTGGGGAGCTTCCTTCAGAAATATAATATTTCTTCCTCTGGCAATCTCATTTGATAAATGCTGCCTGTCTTATCACATTACAACTCATTTTCAGACACATCAGGCTTAGTTCAGAATTTCTTGCAGATTTCCTTTTTATTAAATAAACCATATTAGAAATGATTAGCTTTGGGAGTACGTGTTAAAATGGCCAGATTCATTTGTGCATTTAACATGAGACCAGGAATTACATGCAGGCCCTGGGGTCCTGGTAGATCTTCTCTGAATCATCATGAAACATTTACTGTATCTAAGCCCACCCCAGATCACTGCTGTGTTTGGCAATATAACATCCCCACCCCCACCCCTACCCCCATTCTATCATGAAGCTAATGCTGCCAGTGGTAATAATTCCTCCAATATGGTATGGTAATAGAATGGACAACTCATGCTGCCTTATTTTGGAACTCAGCACAGGAGAGCAAGGATAATCAGCAAAGTGTTCTTCCATGTGTTAAGGATATGTGGTTTTAACCGTGTAATAACGCACTCCACCAACACAGGTAAACAACTTCTCTTCATCATAGTAAAGAATCTTCATGAATTGCTATGGGTCAAAAAATCATGTCGTATCTAATCCTTTCCAAACTTAATTAAGCTAGTCCTAGCCTGGGGCAGCTAGGTGGCGCAGTGGATAGAGCACTGGCCCTGGAGTCAGGAGTACCTGGGTTCAAATCTGGCCTCAGACACTTAACACTTACTAGCTGTGTGACCCTGGGCAAGTCACTTAACCCCAATTGCCTCACTTAAAAAAAAAAAAGCAGCTAATCCTAGCCCTTCAATGGTAGACACATAGTCTACACCAGACCAATCCTTGAAACATTGCCATCTTGGTAGGATCTTCCTAAGCCTAAACTGCTGACCTTTGAGAGCACGGGATAAATCAGTCAGTCAAGCATTTATTCCATAGCTCCTATGTGCTAGTCACTGTGCTAGAGGCTGAGGTAACAAAAACAAAGATGAAACTATACCTGCCCTCAGGGAATTTCTATTTTACCGTAATTGTGTGTTGAGGATGGGGGAAGAAACCAGTATGCTCTACTAAGGCATTAGAGCAGGACTTTGATGGAGGTAGTACCTTATTAGACCTTGATGCTTTCTCCAATTCCATCTCTTTGGGCCCCTACTTTTAAAAAGTTAAAAAAAATTTTTTTGGACTGGGGCTGTCATTTTATCATTATATGGATCTAAAAATCAGGAAACTCCCTTTGCCATTGTAGATCAGTACCTGCTTTGCCACTTACAGTCTTAATGAATTGGTTTGGCCACTCACTAAAAGAGATTTGTTGGAGGTCACTTGATGCGAATCAGATGTGGACTTTGAACCAAGGTCTTCCTGACTCCAAGGCTAGCTCTCTATCCACTACACCACACTGCCTTTGTCTTTTTCTAAACAAAAAATAAATAAGTGTGTTTTTCTATTACTACTCAAAATGGTACTCCTCAGTAATTAGAGACAATGGCAGGGCCAAAAAAGATTGGAAGGTCTAATTCCACAGAATTCCTGCTATAACAGCACAGGTCATTTTGCTAGGGAAAGTGAAGGAATGGTTTCTCAAATCAGAGTAATTACTAGGCATTTTGTAGCCTGTGGAAAATATCTGTTTGTTTGCCGTCTCCCTGCCCCTTCCCTTCTCCTTAGGGGCCCCAGGCTATGCAGGAAAAAGTTATCCCTTTCATATAGTTGGTACAATTGGAATTGGTTTCTGTAAGTGGTAGAAAGGATCAGGCTCACAGAGGGACTTACAGAGATTCTTTATTTTCCTTAGGCTTGAAGGAGCAGTGTCTTCGGATGAATTTCACCAGTTGGAAAAACTGGTATCCCAGGAGACCCAAGAGAAGCATGGAGCCCACAGTAATAATGAATGGTACATACCAAGCTGATGAAGAATAAACATTTTCCCTCTGAATCAGGTAAGTGATTCTGGGCTTAAAAAGAAGAGAAGGAGGGAGAGGGGGGTGGTGACGATGTTTTATATATTCATGGTCATAGTAGAAATTGGAGCTTACCTTTTCTACTCTTTGGGTTTCGTTTCCATTTCTACTCATTAATTTTGTTTTAGAAATTGGAAAGTGGTATGTATACCTTGGATTTTTTCTGCTTCTACTCATCTTTATCTCTTCCTGTGCTCTGGTGTAAAAATATATATTCCCAAGTATCCATTAGTTCAAAGTCCAGAAAAGTTAAGGTATACATGAGAGCCTCTACTTTAAACTTTATCCCAATCTGACTTCTCAAGGAGATACACACACATGCATACATACATATGGACACTATGTATGTGTAAACATACACATACACACATGTTTATGTAGTATAAGATATGTATATATGTATACCTACATGTGCCTGCACACATATGTATACACACATACGATTACATTGGTTGAGGAAACTCCTGTTGAGAAAATGCCTCTACCAGTGCAAATATACAACTTTTCTGCAACTTAATGTCTTTGAGAGTTGCCTGGGACATAGAGAGCTTGTGTATATCAGAGAAGGATTTGAACACAGGCTTTCCTGAGTCTAAGGCTATCTATCCATCCGCTATCCTATACACTTTCCCAGAGAGTCAAGCCCCCAAATCCCAGTGATCATGCCAAACATGCCTACTCCAGAGTCTGACTTGGTGATAAGTAATTCACTAAGAAAGCACAATACCACTCAAGTCCCTTTCAATCCTCTCATGAGTAGTAACTCTTAGGTGCCTTAAGCTGCATATTATTGTTTCAAGGTTAGTGGTTGAACTGGCTAATGGCCAAACAGTGACTTCTTCTGCCTTAAATCCTATGAGATTCTTCTTTAAGGGGGGAAGACAACACTTGCCAGCCTGGTGGGTACCTGGTAGTGACTCTAGTGGTGTCAACTGGACAATAAAAATTAGTCATCAGCCAAGCTATGGATTACAATGGTTGGTTAAGAAAGAACAAGTTGTTGCTTAGAGCCACATGACTAGACCAAGAGAAGTTAAATTTCTCGTTGACTTTTATGAATGGAGCAGCCAAAGCATTGTCCATTTCCATCTGAGCAGGAGGTTGGTTCCCTTTCCCAGAGATTGCTCTGCTCCAGTACACAGGATTCCCTCCCCTACTAGCATACCTCCCAGCCACCAAGGTCTGAGTTCTCAGGCCCATAGCATTTCCTCTAGGGTGAGAGTTCTAACTAAACAATTGACAAAAGAATGTAGTTGGAGACTTTAGATGCCAAGACCCTTACTGTGGAGGTGGTGGTGACGACTGTGGTTGGCTGAGGGATAACTCGGATAT
Organism: Dromiciops gliroides; assembly: GCF_019393635.1. NCBI lineage: Eukaryota > Metazoa > Chordata > Mammalia > Microbiotheria > Microbiotheriidae > Dromiciops > Dromiciops gliroides. The sequence continues at coordinate 145,707,858 of NC_057865.1, forward strand.
TCAATGTCACTGTTCCTGTTTGAATGAAAGCCTCTGCTTTCTTCCTGCTGGTCAGCAAGTTGTCATCTGTTATGTAGATGAGCAGCTCATAGTCCCAGGCTTTATCAAAACCACTGGTATAATCAAAAGGGTTTGCGAGCAGGAGGCTTGTGACATTTGATCCAGCATTGGGGGAGAAAGTGAAATGATTGTTCTTGTTCCCTAAATAGGTTTTTGGAACAAGATCATAGAGGCAGGAGGTAAAGAGAGGGGAGAGAAAAAAAGCGATAATCAGGCAAATGACTTCCAAAGTCATCTAGTACAGTTCATACCTGAGTAAAAATCCTATAATCTATCAATCAGTCAATCTATAAGCATTTCTTAAGCACCTACTATAGAAATGCAAAGGCAGAAATGAAAAAGTCCTGCTCTCAAAAAGTTTATAGTTAATGGGAGTAGACAACATGCGTGCTTGAGTCCGTATACATACAGAATAAATATGAAGCAGATACAAGGTCGTTCAGAGAGGGTAGACAGTAGTAGCTGGAGGGTTCATGTAGAAGGTTGAGCCAAATTTCAAAAAAAGTAAGGGATTCTATGAGAAAGGTGAATAGAAAGAGCTTTCTTGGCATGAGGGTGGGAGGGCATTGATGAAGAGCATAGAGTGTGATGTGTAAGGAACAGCAGGCAGGGTAGTTTGACTAGACCAGGGGTATGGGAAGAGGATTAGTGAGTAATGAGACCAGAAAGGTAAGTTGGGGGCCAGGCTGAGGAGGACTTGAAAAACCAGAGGAGTTTATATGTGATCCTGGAATCGATAGGTAGCTGCTGGCATTTATTAAGTAAAGGAGTAATATGGTGAGACCCGAACTTAAGGAAAATCACTTTGGCAACTGGGTAAAGGCTGGATTTGACTAGGGAAAGACTCAAGGGAAGGAGACTAATTAGGAGGCTTTAGAAATATCCCTGACAAGTGGTCATCCTGTGGCCTCCTGAAAACTGCTGGTGAAAGGGAATTCATTACCTAGCAAGACAGCCCTTCACATGCCAGGACAGTTCTAATTAGTAGAGAGTTTGCCTTTTCCTACCCCCTAGGCCTCCCCCAGCCCCACTCTACCCTTCAAAAAACCCCAATCCTACATTTATGGTGAACAACATGTGTATTTCACTAGTGACATCCCTGAGCTCAAAATGTGTCTTGATTTAGTTTAGAAACAGTAAAGAACTTCCAAGATGTTCAATTTTGTTGAGGATTAAAATAAGGAGGAAAAAAGGACATGTGCTATATAACATTGCTGTAGCAATGCTTAGATAGGAACTAAATTACCTCCATGAAGGCTGGGATTTTTATCTTTATCATTATATGCATTTACATAAGGAGGATGAAAATATAGGCATCAAGATACTCCCTCTGCTTTGAATGGGGAAACACAGTACCTACAGGACAGATCCCAAAGGGGTTGGGGTGTGTTTGCAGAAGCATAGTTTGGAAATGGCCAGGAAGTGGGGCAGCTAGGTGGCACAGTGGATAGAGAACCAGCCCTGGAGTCAGGAGGACCTGAGTTCAAATCTGGCCTCAGATACTTGACACTTACTAGCTGTGTGACCCTGGGCAAGTCACTTAACCCTCATTGCTTCCCCCCTCCCCCCCCAAAAAAAGAATACGGGGGCAGCTAGGTGGCACAGTGGATACAGTACTAGCCCTGGATTCAGGAGGACCTGAGTTCAAATCCAGCCTCAGACATTTGACACCTACTAGATGTATGACCCTGGCAAGTCACTTAACCTTCATTGCCCTTCAAAAAAAAAAAAAAAGAATAAGAATTGCTATAGAAATGGCCAGGAAGTGATGTGAAGGCTTGGTTCCAGTCAAGATAAATGAAAGGTCTACTAGTAGAACCCAGAGTCCCAGGGGAGAGTCAAGAAGCCAGTGGGCAGGGGATGAGGAAGATGACATCGGTATTTGCTTAGTGTCGATATCAAAAGTTGTCTCACTCTCAATATATTTGGTATCTCACCCCAGGGAATACCCTTATGATTCTACAAATGAGGGGTAGATAGGTGGCACACTGGATAAAGCACTGGCCATGGATTCAGGAGGACCTGAGTTCAAATCTGGCATCAGACACTTGATATTTCCTAGCTGTGTGACCTTGGGCAAGTCACTTAACCCTCATTGTCCTGCAAAAAAAATTTTTTTTAATGATTCTACAAATGAACATAATTGCAATCCCCTTAAGGAAGTTGTGTCCACATTATGATGACCCTAAGTGCCCAATAGTTTATGGTTAAGGTCAAGAGGGAGGGGCCATGAGGTTCTGTGGGATGTAATCCCTGCCTTCATGATAAAGACAACCATATCTGAGCAATATAGCATCCTTAGAACCAGTTGCTGTTGTTCACTTGCTTTATTCCTATCCGACTCTTTGTGACCCCATTTGGGATTTTCTTGTCAAAGATACTGGAGTGGTTTGCCATTTCCTTTTCCAGCTCATTTAACAGATGAGGAAACATAGCCAAGGAGGGTTAAGTGACTTGCCCAGGATCACACAGCTAGTAAGTGTCTAAAGCCAGATTTGAACTCAGGAAGAAGAGTCTTCCTGACTCTAGGCCCAGCACTCTCTCCACTGCACCACTTAGCTGCCCCTCAGGGCCAGAGCCCACACCTAGTCAATGAGAAAAGGTCTCTGGTGGCTCTAGAAAGAGAGGATTTACCAGAGACTGTTGGGACCTTTCTTCATCAATTCTTTCAGCATTCTTGGAATTTTCTCATCTGCTTCCCAATCCTACCCAGGCTTATGTCATCTTCTTCCTTCCCTTTCCTAGACTCAGCCCCTGCCTGGGCTGCTGAGTGCCAAGCCAGGAGTCAAGAAGATCTGAATTCAAATTCAGTCTCAGATACTTACTAGCTATGAGATCCTGAGCAAGTCACTTAACCTCTGTTTGCTTCAGTTTCCTCATTTGTAAAATGGGGATAATGATAACACCTACCTCCCAGGGTTGTTGTGAGGATCAAATGAGATAATAATTGTAAAGTGTTTAGCCCAGTGCCTGGAACATAGTAAGCACTATATGTTAGTGGTGATGTTGTTGTTGATGATGGTGGTGGTGGTGGTGATGAAGAAGAAGAAGAAGAGGAAGAGGAAGAGGAAGAGGAAGAAGAGGAAGAGGAAGAGGAAGAAGAAGAAGGAAGAAGAAGGAAGAAGAGGAAGAGGAAGAAGAAGAAGAAGAAGAAGAAGAAGAAGAAGAAGGTGAATTTTTTCATCCTTCCTAGAACCAGGTTTCCACATCATTTCCTGGCCATTTCTAAATCATGCCGAAATATCCTTCCATCACTCTATCTTCCCTTTATATGTTGGGTCTCCCTATTAGAAAGTAAGTTACTGGAGGGCAGGGGCTACCTTGCTTGCTTGTATCTATGTTCTCAGCACTCAGCATAGTGCCTGACTTTTTCAATGATTTTTCGTTCATTTCAGCCATTCGCGTCTGAGGGAAGCCTATAAGGTTTGGTCATATTGCTTGCATCCACTATATTCAACTCATTTCTCCAGTGGCTCCAAACTTGTTACTGAGTGAAAACTAGTAAATGGAACAGGGGATGATGCAATTTTCTCTCTCTTAGCAGCAGGGCTCACCAAAAGGCCTTTGGGGTCTTGCTGAGTATGGATTATTTTCATCTTATAAGACTTCCAATCTGGAGGCAGTTTTTACCTCTGGGTTTTGTGACGCACATGCTCGGTGTGAGCCCCCACTGCTTTGAGATCCTGTCACTCCAGACTACAGCAGGGGGCGAAGAATAGATTTTCTTCTTTTACTGGGAACTATTTTGCTTGTTTGGGCTTAAATCCCTGGCCTTTAACATTTCATTAGTGAAGTTATTTTTGGTCTAATTTCCATTGAGAGGTATTCTTTCTTTTTCCTTTTTCCATGGTACTGCATTTTTTAAGGAAAGAAAATGAATGGGGCATAGGAGAATCCCAGAGGGCAAATTTCTCAAAATGCATTTAATCCATTATTACCCTGACAGATGACTCTGATTCCCTGCAACCCATTATGAGCCCTCACAAAAGGAGGTGCTCAGGGAGTTGGTCTAAAATGAAAACACAATGAAACTAATATGGATTCCTGAATCCTGGGAACAGTCTACACACTGGGTCAAGGGATCACCGTCAATGACATAGACACCCTACCTACTTACTCCATACCTTAGGCAAACTATGGCCGGGCAAATTTAATTTTCCTTTCCCAAACCCTTATGGCCTTACTTAGTATCTGATTTTCACAAGCCCATAGCCCAGATCAACCCATAAACACAGTCATTCATTTATCCATCCCATATTTAGTGAGTGCTTTCATGTCCAAAGGCACTGTGCTGTACACATCTTCCTGACTTCCAAAATGGCTTTACTAGGACCTCAAACTAGAATTGTTTGGCTGGGGTGGGGGGGATAGTTTTGGGTCCATAGGAAACCATATATTAGATATATACTAATTATATATGTATATATATGCATATACATATACTAATAAAACACAGGGAGCATATATAGAGATGTAAGCTTATTTGTATACAACACAGTATATGTGCAGATATACAAATTTTTATATATATTGTTATAAAAGTGAAAGGAAAAGAGAAGAGGAATAAGCATTTATATAGCTCTTACTAAGTGCTAGGTACTGTGCTAAGTGCTTTTTATAATTTTTAAAATTTGATTCTTATGGTAATCCTGCAAGGTAGGTGGGTTCAATTGTTTTTTTTTTTAATTTTAGTTTTACATTTTAAACTTGAAGAAACTGAGCCAAACTGAGATTAAGTGACTTGCCCAGGGTCTCACAGGTAGTAAGTGTTTGAGACCAGATTTGAATTCAGGTCTTCCTAATTCCAGGCCCAGCATTCTATCTACTGTGCCACCAACTGCCTCTGGCTCCTCCTCTTCTTCCTCTCCTTCCTCTTCCTCCTCTTCTTGTTTTTGTTCTTGTTTTCTCTTTCTCTCTCTCTCTCTCTCTCTCTCTCTCTCTCTCATATGTATATATATTTCTTGTTCAGTCATTTCAGTTGTGTCCAACTCTCTGTGATCCCATTTGGAGTTTTCTTGGCAAAGATACTGGAGTGGTTTGCCATTTCCTTCACCAGTTCCTTTTACAGATGAGGAACTGAGGCAAACAGGGTATATGCTAATTTGTATAAAACCATATTTGCAGATGACACAAAAGTAGGAGGGATAGTTAACACACCAGATGACAGCATCAAGATTCACAAATATCTGCAGAGACTAGAATATCAGGGTGAATAGAATTATATGAAATCCAATAGGTATATGTGTAAAATATTATATTTTGTTTCAAAAAACTAATGACATGAGTACAAAATCAGAGAATCAAGGCAAGGCAGCAATTCATCTGAAAAGGCTCTGGGGATTTTAGTGGAATATGTGATTCATCAATATAGCTAAGTTATTGTGATGCTTGTCTACATTAAGAGAGACATGGGATTCAGAGTGAGGAAGGTGAAGCTACTATTTTATGCTACTCCTGTCATACTTTTATGTTTGATTCTAGGTAAGACATGGATAAACCAGAAGGTATCTAGAGAAGCCAATGAGAATAGGGAAGAGTTTTGCCACTTAAAGACTTAATGATGGAAATGGATAAGTTTAGTCAGCAGAAGAAAATGCTTAAGGAGGGCATGATAACTGTCTTTGAATATTTGAAGGGATTTCATATAGAAGAAGGATCCAGTTTGCTCTCCTTGACCCCAGAGGACAGAATCAGAAACCAAAAGTGCAAGTTGCAGACACAGACGCAAGGAAACACTTCCTATCCATTAAAACAATCCCAAAGTGGGATGGGCTTGCTCTGGAGAAAGTGTATTCTCCCTAAGTGGAGGGTTTCAAGGAGACAAGAACTACTTATTGGGTACATTATAGAGTCAATACTAAATTGGGTAGGCCTTGTAAGGTCCTGACCAAGATTCTGTGATTCTGAGTCAAATGCTATACCTTGGCCAATGAAGTAGCGGAAAGATCTGGGACTGGAATCTTTGTCAATACACATTAGTTTGAAATTCTGAATGTTTGTACCAGCTCTTAGGTCCACGGGGATCATCAGGAAATAGAAATTTGGTTCACATATTGGTTTTTCATCGTTTTCATCAAGAATGTTCACAGTCACCTAGAGAAGGGAGATCACCAGTTAGATGAAGGATTCCCAATCTCCTGCACAGAACTGTGTTCCTCTGCCATAATAATTAGACATTTCACACACACACACACACACACACCAGCAAGGTGGCACACTGTATTAAAATACTAGCCGTCTGATCCTGGGCAAGCCATTTAATGTCTGTCAGCCCTCGTCTCCTCATCTATCAAATAGGTATAGCTTTTACCTTCCAGAGTTGTTGTGAAGACAAAATAGGATGATATGGGTAAAGCGCTTTGCAAACCTCAAAGTGCTATTTAAATTCTGGATAGTTAAAAATGATGCCAAGCTGGGCAGCTAGGTGGCGCAGTGGATAGAGCACCGGCCCTGAATTCAGGAGGAACTGAGTTCAAATCCAGTCTCAGATACTTTACACTTACTAGCTCTGTGACCCTGGACAAGTAACTTAACCCCAATTGCCTCATCAAAAAAAAAAAATGATGCCAGATTGCTTACCCAGATTGTTTTGCAGATTGTCCATGTTACTTTCTTTCCTACTGCTGTATGTGGCCAGTGAGAAGCCTGAGTTAGGGATGCAGTCTATGGTCGCAGCAGACTGGACACAACTTGGTCCCACTGAATTCAAATCCAGGATTTTTATTTCATTACTTTGAGTCTCTAACCAACTAAGCTAGGCAGCTTCAGAGAGTGACCATAATCTGATCTCTTTCACTGTTTTCGTCTAGGGCTGATAAATTGGAGTATAGACTGGCAGGTCATTCAGTTCACTTTCCACCTTAACCCACTAGTACCTACATCCATTTTTGAAATGTGGGCAAATTAATCTAAGTTTGGAATTTAGGCATTTCAACTATTTCTGAATTTAGGATTAGATCAGCTTAGTCCTCTAATCAGGAATCTATTGATTTTTGGAGAACTCTACACAATGCTCAGTTAGTGTCTGATTTAATACTACCTGTCTCCTGCCAAGCTAGCAATTCTGAGCCTTTAGTTTCATTTTTTAAAGCCTTAAAACCTATTGATTCAAAACAGGTTGTTCCTGGGATTGGATTTTGTTGGCATTTTGTTTTCATTTTAATTTCTGCTTAGTAGGTAGAGAAATTAGTATGGAGAATTCTATATTGCTCAAAATCCCATGGAAAATTAGGAAGAAAGATGAGAAATGAACTCAGTTTCCTGACTTCTTCTCAAACATTCTCTCCGCTTGACCAGACTAGCCATTAGTTCATTCTATGTTTCTTCCACACTTCTCCGAGTTTGCTGATAGAATAGGGGGAGAAATAGTTCCCTGTAAGTAGTCATCCCATTATCTTCAACTACTTTTAATTACTGACAGTGCAACTTATCCATCGATTGTCCTCTTTTCTAGATGTGATATAATCCTGCTGCAACAGCTAGACAATGAGCAAGAGACGTGAAACTGCATTGCTGATGGCAGAGCTGTAGCCAGCAGAGAACAAAAAGAGTCTTGTCCCAGGGTCCACACTCTGCATCTGCTGCCCTGTCTGGTTTTAACTCCATAGAACAAGATGCTCCTCCCAGGATAAGCTCATCACTTCTAAACTCACTACCATGCTGACAATTCAATCCTTGATTGACACCACCTCCCTTGGCCCCATCTCCCTCCCATTTGAGGACTAAGTACCACACTCCTTCCAATGCCTCCCTTTATAAAGGTCAGAACCTGAATTCTTAGCTAAATCACTCCACTTTGCACCTGCTCCCTTGTCTGGTTTCAATTCTTTCTTTACTAGGTATCCCCTGGTGTCCTCCCCACCTCCTTCCTGCCTCCTTTTGTATACTGTCTTCCCTTTTAGATTGTAAGCTCCTTGAAGGAAGGGATTGCCTTTGTTTTTCACTCATTGTATCCCCTTAGCACTTAGCACTATGGGCCTGGCACATAGTAGGAACTTAATAAATGTTGACTGAATTGGATTGAATTGACATGGGTTGGGGAGAAAGGGGAGTACACTTCCTCTGTGAAAGGACACTCTTCTTTCCTAGGTTGATCACTAACCCCTACCTCACCTAGGTTCCAAAGGTTGTCATGCCAGGGTGGGAGTGGGGATAAGCTCCCATGCTCTATAAAATGCTCCAATGGCATGCATCTCAAATAGCCTCTGACAACTGAAGCCCAACTCCTGGCCTTCTCTTGGAGGAACTGTTTCCACTAACAGGAGAAGGGGCGAAGGCAAGTCACTGGCGCCTTAAAACCAGTTGCTTCAGGCGGGTGGGGCTTATTAGCCTTGGCAGGCAACCCGCCTAAGGGAAGGAAACCCTGATTTTAAACCTCCACTGCCTTGCAGCTATACCCATATATGGGAAAGGCTTCGGGAGTTAACCCTGAGGAAAAATCGGGAGTCGGAGTCCCTTAGGCAGTTGGATGTTGGACATCACATCCCTCTGGCAACTCCTGCAGTGGCACTGGTGCCAAACTGTATTGGCTCTGCCTCTCCTTTGGATCCACCAATGTCGTGGAGAGGGAAAACCTGCTGCATGGGCAACAGCTTGTTTTCCATATTGATCCGCCCAGGCCAGCACCCTGGAGAGGACACTCCAGCTGCTCCTCATGGAGTAGATACAACATACAGCTACACTGTGGTCTGTGGCTCTTCAGGGCGCTGATCCATGGTTGTCAGTGACTGGTGGAGGCCTACTACTACCTCACCTAATAGTTTTCTGCTGGCTTCTTTTGCCGTGCAGCCTGGCTACCACCCCAGAGTACTATCACCTGAGCTACAGAGCAACAGTCACTTCTCCCCACACCCACCCCAATGGGTCCTATCCTGGAGGTGCCTCTTTTCTAGATCTACTTTTCTTCCCAGCTCCTAAATGGGCAAAGAACAGACTGTCTCCTCTTTGGCAACAACTATATCTACAACACCTTCTCACTTTCCTCACTCAGCTGTTTTTGCCCTAGGTAAAAAATGTCTAGTTACTGCATCACAGGTGGGTGACTCTACCTGTCATTTTTTTGGTTTCACAGCACTTTGGAAATGCAGCCAGGCTCCCTGTGCATGGATGTCAGGCATTACAATTTATTCATGGATGAAGACAGTAGCTTGGGAATTAGGTAGTCTGCCCATTGATCCTAGCTCTTATCTTGACTCAAGATGTACCCTTGGGCACAGAGACTTTAATTTTTTTTTCCATTTCTACCACAGGACAGGGATTCTTGCTGCTGGCTACTCTCATTCTACTGGAAACACTGCAATGGTATAGGGAATGTATTGATTCCTCAAAACTGTACCCAATCCAAGAGCTACAGGTTATGTTTAGCCATTAACGTGACTTCTTGCTGAGCTCAGAGATTCTGTCCCTAATTTATTTCAGTCCATGATGTTTGAAAAGCTTAAGGAAAACCCAACAGGGAAGCTGTCATGACTCACAGTGGCCGTGCTGCTGTCCTCTCTGTTAGCAGCCTGTATTGTAAGGACATGCTGTGGGACTGATTCAAAGTCTGCCCTAGTCACAAGCTGTAGCACCCCTGTTTTAGGGTTAATCCAAAATAGGCCTGTGTACTGGACTGTGGAGCCTCCAGTAAGAATGGAATACGTGATATCACTTTGTGGGTAGTCTTCATCCATTGCATGAACTTGCCCAATGCGTGATTGAACTGAAAGGAATAAAACATTTCAGATGAGTACTTTCAAAAATCTGTTTATTTATTTATTTATCCATCTATTTATCTATTCATTCATATATTTGTTTATTTATTTGTTTATTCATTCATTCATTTATCTATCTATTCATTTGTTTATCTATGTATTATATTATTTTATTATTGCAGAGAGGAGGACAGAGGGAAAGAGCACATACTAGAATAGATATGTCTCCAACCACCGCCGGGAGACAGTGTAGTAACAGTGGCTAGAGTGCTAGAAATAGGAAGTTGTTCAGTTAGTGTCATGTCCAACTCTTCAGTACCCTGCAGACTATACTCTCCATGGGGTTTTCTTAGCAAAGATACTTAAGTGGTTTGCCATTTCCTTCTCTAGTAGATTGAGGCAAACAGAGGTTTAGTGACCTGTCCAGGGCCACACAGCACAGTGTCTGAAGCTGGATTTGAACTCAGGTCTTTCAAGTCCAGTCCCAGCATTCTACCTGAGTTCAAATCCTAACTTTAGAGTTTAGCAGTAGTGTGACCCTGAGCAAGTCACATAACTGCTCTGAGCCTTAGTTTTTCCATTGTAAACTGAGTATGATCCTGTAGTACCTACCTCATTGGGTTGTTGCGATTACTTTGCAAACTTCTTAACATAAGGAAGTCCATTAGTATTGTTAATGTAGAACTAAGGGTTTCAGGGCCTTCCTTTAAAGATCCTTTGGGACACTAGAGTCCTAACCCTTATGACTACTATTCATTGCCTTCAAAGGATATTCTGTCAGCTATTTCAGTGGCTTTAGCTCCTGGTTTATAGTTTTTTTCTTCATCCCACTTTATGTTTATATTGTATAGTTTACTGGTTTCAAGATTACCCTGAATGATTTTTCTTCTTTTTTTTTCTTTTTTGGTGGGGGCAATGAGGGTTAAGTGACTTGCCCGAGGTCACGCAGCTAGTAAGTGTCAAGTGTCTGAGGTCGGATTTGAACTCAGGACCTCTTGAATCTAGGGCCAGTGCTTTATCTACTGCACCACCTAGCTGCCCCCTGCTTTTTTTTTTTTAAGGGATTTCAAAAAGGTTTTGCTCAGAGGAGGAATGTAACCTCTTGAACTTGAACTCAGGCCTTCTGACTGTCTAATATTCTGTCCACTACACTGTATAATGTAACCTACACTACACTACAATGTAACCTTAATCCTTCTCAGGACTGAGGTGATTCCTGCAAGGACAAACTTGTCACCCTATATCACAAGAGGAAGGATGTGGTTCCTGATTGGCTGAGAGACCTCTCAGCTGGAATGCTGCTTAAGGTAGAGAGACTTAAGAAAAGGAAACAGGCAGAGAGCAAATTTTTGCATTTCAGATGAGAGATCTCATGTGGGAAGTGATCCCTTGACACATCCCTTGATTCCCAGCGCATGCAATTCTAAAGTCTGATAGAAGCTAATATAGGAGAGAAACTAAGAATGGACTTTCCTGATCCTTCTCCCCTTGTTGAGCCTGAAATTTTACTTTACTTCTAGTCAAAGAGTTCATTTGTCTTCTTTCCTCTGCACTAATCTGTACAACTGCCCCCAATTTCTGCTTATTCTTTGCTTAGATAAATGTGTTTGCTTGATATCTGAGTGTGTTTTGTGTGGAACCAGCATGAAGAGAGACTTAACTCCCTAGGTGGCCAAGAGTAAGTTAAGTGTTACCCTCCCCTTTAGAGTGATCAGGGAAAGTGCTGTTTATCCTGAACTCTGAAAGAATCATACTCCTAGACTAAAAATATTTGGTGTGTGGTATACTGACACAATTTGAGCCTAATTCCCTCCTGGAGAGAGAAGAGTGAAGATCATTTGGCCATATTCTTCCTTTTGCTTCCCACAAAGGCAGAAATCCCAGTCTCCCTTAAAAAATGGGATAAGCCAGATCTCATATCAGATATCTATTTTTCCATGCTATATGTAGGCCAGTCATTTTATATCATATGGAAGTATCTTCATCTATATTATACACATGAGAAAATGGAATCTCATTGTGGTTAAAGTGATTTGTCCAGAGTTTTTGTTGTCATTGTTAAATCATTTCAGTCTTGTCCAACTCTTCGTGACTCCATTTGGGGTTTTCTTGGCAAAGATACTGGAGTGGTTTGCCATTTCCTTTTCTAGCTTATTTTACAGGTGAAAAAACTGAGGCAAACAGAGTTGAGTGACTTGCTCAGGGTCATACAACTAGTAAGTATCTACAGTCAGATTTGAACTCTGGAAGATGTCTTCCTAACTCCAAGCCCAGCGCTGTATCCACTGTGCAACCTAGCTGCCCCTGCCCAGAGTTACCTGGCTAGTAAATGGCAAAGCCTTCTGACTCTGTCCAATAGTCTATCTACTATACTCTACTGGTTGTACTCTTTTTAATTTTTTTTTTTTTAGGTAATTGGGTTAAGTGGCTTGCCCAGGGTCACACAGCTAATAAGTGTCTGAGGCTGCATTTGAACTCAGGTCCTCCTGACTCTCACGCTTGTGCTCTATCCACTTTATCATATAGGTGGTGCAGTGGATAGAGCACTGACCCAGGAGTTGAGAGGACCTGAGTTCAAATCTCACCTCTGACACTGACTAGCTGTGTGACCCTTGGTAAGTTCCTTAACCCCAATTGCCTTAAAAATCGGAGGCCATTTCCAGTTGTCCTGATATATATCTTACCATTGGACTCAGATGGCTCTGGAGGAGAAGAGTGAGGTTGGTGACCTTGCATACCCCTCCCTCACTTAAATCCAATTCACTACAAGTTGTGACATCACCCCAGTGTCATGGTCCTATTCAACAATGAAGGACAAACAATAACCCATAGTTTTCCTTATACTCTTTATAAAAAGCTCTCACATTATATTATTAACTTATTATAATAATCTTTGGGAATACATTTTTTAAACCACCTTCACAAAGTGGATTAGACCAATTCCCAAGTCAATCAGCCAATGAATGAGTCAGTCAACAAGCATTTAAGTGCCTACTAGGTGCCTGGAACTATGTTAAGTGCTGGAGATACAAAGAAAGACAAACAAATCATCCCTGCCCTGAAAGAGCTTATGGTCTAATGGGGGAGACAGTGGCAATGGAAGGTGAGACAAGTTAGCTAGAGGAGGGAGAGAGGGGTTGGTCAGAAAACAGGACATTGGGGAGCAACTAGGTGGCACAGTGGATAAAGCGTGGGCCCTGGATTCAGGAGGACCTGAGTTCAAATGTGGCCTCAGACACTTGACACTTAGCCATGTGACTCTGGGCAAGTCACTTAACCCTCATTGCCCCCGCAAAAAATAATAAAGAAATAAATAAAATAAAAAGAAATAAAATTATATTAATTAAAAAAACCCAGGACATTGCAATTTCCTCCTTCCATATCTAAACTGCATAAAATACAATTTATCCAAAAATCTTTTAGACACATGCCCAAGAAGACTCCAAGAAGTGAAGGTATCGGGATTGGAAAATATTTTGTTTTCCTTTCTTTTGGTAAGCTGAATATCAGAGAAAGAAAGCCAGCAGGGAAAGAAAATGAAGTGGAGAGGTATTGTGTTATAAGAAGTTTGTGTTTTTAAGGGCTGTGTTATTTGAGGTCCAACCTGGAGAGAGATGACAGAAACCAAAGGAAAGACCTGTTCTTCTAACTAAGATTAAAGCTGTTATTAGAGGGTTGTTTTTTGAAATTAACCTTTAAACTGAGAGAGATGGGGGGGGGGGGAATCAATCAAAACACTAAATAGAGAGTTCATTCTTAAAATGGGAAAGATCATATAAATTATATTATTGTTAAGCATAGAATTTAAGAAACTTAAGGAAACAAGAAAAATATGGAAGATGAACATGAGGGAAGAGAAGTTTCTTTATGAATGAATGAAAGAATGAAAATGCATTTATTAAGTGCTTACTGTTCCAAGTGCTAGGAATACAACTATAAAAGCAAAGATAGTCCCTGCCTTCAAGGAGGTTATATTCTAATTTTTTTCTTTTTGTGAGGCAAGGAGGGTTAAGTGACTTGCCCAGGGTCACACAGCTAGTAAGTGTTAAGTGTCTGAGGTTGGATTTGAACTCAGATCCTCCTGAATCCAGGGCCTTTGCTTTATCCACTGCGCCACCTAGCTGCCCCTGGTTATATTCTCATTTTAATCTAAATCAGAGGGAAGCTATGAAAAGAGACCTTTTTTTTTCTTTTTAAAAAGAGGAGCCAGGTAAAAATCTGAGGAGTAGACAGTGGAGATGACAGGAGAACTTGGTTACAAAAAAGGCAAATAGGCATAAAATGGAATCTCATGGTTTTTCAATAAATTTCAGGTGAGAGAAATTAAATTTTCTTCAGTAAGTGACATTTGGGCAGCAGTTTACATTTTTGAAACAGAGAAGTACAATAGGCATTTCCCAACTGTGAGTAACTATGCAAAATGAGACCTATGCACTTACCAGTGGGTGTTCTCTTTTGGAAAGAGCATTAACTCTGGTTAACATTGGTGGAAAGAACATTAACTCTGGACTGAGAAGACCTTGGTGCTAGTCCTATCTCTGATGCTTATTAGCTGCGTGACCTTGGGCAAGTCACTTAGCCTCTAGGGGCCTCATTTTACTCCTCTGTAAAATCCACTAGATAGCATCTGAGGTTCCCTCCAGCCCTAGATCTATGATTCCTGATGAGATAATATTTATAAAACATATAGTAGGTATTGTTCACTTCCCCTAACCCCCAAAAGAATACAAGCTTTGGCTCTAGATTTTTATCAATAACACTATTATTTTGTTGTTGTTGTTGTTGTTCAGTTGTATTTGACTCTTCATGACCCCATTTGGGATTTTCTTGGCAAAGATACTGGAGTGTTTTGTCATTATCTTTTCCAGCTCATTTTATAGATGAAGAAACTGAGGCAAAGAGGTTTGAGTGACTTGCCCAGGGTCACAGAAGTAGTAACTATCTGAGGCCAGAATTGAACTCAGAAAGATGAGTTTTTCTGGTTCCTTGGCCACTAGATGCCATAATTTTATTACCTATCTGCTTTACTTACCTGACTTCAATTCTGAAACTTCAAATACATAGGATGGACTATCAAACTCTAGAGGATGCTCATTTTCTGGAATTGTTTGGACATAAATGTAGATGATACCTGGAAAAGGAGCAGAGAGAACATTCTGAAATCTGAAGGTTCTCTTCTGGCATCTTCTTTTGAACATGTGTGTGTCAACTAATTTGTTTACTTCTGCTCTCATGGCAGAACATCTGTTAGGTAAGAAGTCAAAGGCACACTTACTTTTATAGTAGGGAGACACAATGTCCTGCACCTGGATTAGTAAAGCATATTCATTCCCAGCTGCTAGGTTATTTGGATCTTCATAATCCACATCACCCATCAGCTAGATGAAAAAGCAACAGATCTTAGGTCATACTGGGAGATCCACACACTGTAAATAACATTACCAACAGTATCCTTCCTTTCAAAAAGTTGAAGTGCTATGGTTGGGATGATGGTAAACGAACAAGAAGATAAAGAGACCTTTTCCAGATTATATACAGCACTTTCAGATTTACAAAATGGGTTATGTATAATATGTCCCAAATGTTTTAGCACTATCTTAAACTCTAAAAGCTTTTGGGACATCCTACATGCATTGTCTTATATGAGTCTCATATCAAGCATATGAGCTAGCTACTATAGACATTATTTCCCTGTTTTGCAGATCAGGAAACTGAGACTGAGAGGGATTAGATGACTTACCCATGGTACTTGGTAAAAGGTAGATTTTGAACCCAGGATTTCCTCCGTCTGAGTCTAATATTCCCCTCATTGGAGAATGCCATTCCTTTCCATTAGAGATCCATTAGATCTTCAATATAAAATTCTCTCCCACCTCTTTTCTTTTTATCTTCTTCCTTTTTCATTATTTCTTCCCTTCCCCCACTTCCTTTTTCTTTCGACTCTCATTCCATTTGTGTTGAATAGTTATGAATGACTCAATAAGGCAAAAAAAAAAATTGATTCAATTCTTTTTCCCCACCAAAACTCTAGATTAACAGTCTAAAATGGGAGGTTGACACTCTACCGCTCAGCTTTCCTTTATCTTAAAGAAAATTTTTATACACATATATTTTGTTTCTACATTATCTTCATTTCCAAATGTATCTTAACTACATGCCTTCCCAAAGAGCCATTCCTTTTCTTTCTTTTTTTTTTGGGGGGGTGGGGCAATGAGGGTTAAGTGACTTGCCCAGGGTCACACAGCTAGTAAGTGTCAAGTGTCTGAGGCCAGATTTGAACCCAGGTCTTCCTGAATCCAGGGCCGGTGCTTTTATCCACTATGCTGGCTAGCTGCCCAGAGCCATTCATTTTAACAAAGAACAAAAAAGGAGAAGTGGGAGAAGCAGTTCAGCAGAATTAATTAACAAATTAACAGAATCAGATAATATTTTCAATGTTCCAGACCTATAGCCTCTAGTGTTCTAATGAGTGGAAGTATACATATTTTCTCATCTCTTCTGGGCCAAACTTGATCCTTATAATAAAATAGCATTTAGTTTCATTTCTGTTTATGTTGTTACATTCTCTCTCTCTTTTTTTTATAGTCCTTGCATATATTGTTTCTGGCTCTGCTTATTCCCTTTGACTTTGCCTGCTCATTAGGTAAGGGATGGGAATTCCCATACTTCATCTTTTCATTGTTTTCAATAATTTCCACTGCTTAAATATGCTTCTATTATAAAAATACTCCAGCATCCTATGCTACTAGGAAACAGCATTGAACAGAGGAAAGAATCCTGGGTTTGGAGTCAGAGGACCAGATTTCAAGTTCTGACTCTTCTTTCTAGGTAACCTTGGGCAAACTCTCTGAGCCTCAGTTTCCTCACTTGTAAAATGAGAGAGTTGGGCTAGATGATCTCTCAGGTAACCTTCTAGGGCTTTAAAATCTGTTCTCCCTTCATACTTCTACGATTCAGATCAAGGCTTTTAAAAAAAAATGGAAGGGCTTAAACATACTGTATGTTACTATGACCATGGAGTCATACATTAAAAAAAAGTTTATCATACAAGTCCTTAGAGTCTCAATATTGCTCCATGCAACAAACTATTCCCATAACCTGGATAAAATAATGAAGAAATGTCAGAAGTCTTTCAAAATGAGCTCTATCAGCCACGTTCTCTTGCTGTAGGACTTAGCTCATATATGTCTTTCCCAGGGGGTAGCCAGCACACCCTACAATCTCTAGAGACATTTCCAAGATTCCCCTATAATGACACAGAGACCATTAGCTTACCAAAATTTTCCCAGAGCCATCTGAATCCTGAAAGAATTTTTCATTGCTTCCTACTCCAGATAGATCAGTGAAATTGAACTGGTTGTTTGGTGCTTCGGCATCATCGTCAAAGCAATCTTTCATCAAATCCAGAAGCATCAGTTTCTTGGTTTGTTCAGGCACAGAGATGCTGTTGAAAAGATCTGATTCAATGCTTTTCCTAACTGACAAAGAGCTACTAAGCACCTGCTGTTAGCCATGTGTGGGGTACTCCAACTTCAATTTGTTCATATTTAGCAGGCATTTATTAAGTATTTACTGTGGACCCAGGAGTGTGCTAGGAAGTATGCGAAAGAGAAGTGAAAAAGGGAAGGGAAAAGGGGAGGAAGGGAGGGATAAAGGGAAGGAAAGGAGAACGGGAGGAAGAAAAGCATATATTAAGCTTACTTTGTGCTAGGAACTGGGGCTGTTGAGCTTAGAGATGAGAAGACTTTGTTGTTGTTTGTCCTTCATTATTTAAAAAAAATTTTTTGGGGGGCTGGGCAATTAGGGTTAAGTGACTTGCCCAGGGTCATACAGCTAGTAAGTGTCAAGTGTGTGAGGCCACATTTGAACTCAGGTCCTCCTGAATCCAAGGCCAGTGCTTTATCCACTGCACCACCTAGCTGCCCCTGTCCTTCATTCTTGAAGAGGGCCATGACATTAGGAAGAGGGGTCATCACTTGCACTGAGTTGGATTTAAGTGAGGGAGGGTTGTGCAAGGTCACCAACCTCACTCTCTCCTCCAGAGCCATCTGGGTCCAGTGGCAAGATATATATCAGGATGACTGGAGATGGCCCCAGATGTTTAAGGCAATTGGGGTTAAGTGACTTGCCCAGGGTCACACAGCTAGTAAGTATGTGAGGTGAGAATTGAACTCAGGTCCTACTGACTTCAGGGCAAGCGCTTTATCCACCGTGCCACCTAGCTCTCCAGAGAAGAGTTTTGTGGGACATATCAGACAAAGTTCTTGGCTGTTGGGGAGATTTGCAGCACCACTATTTATCATTGGTATGATCTGGCTTCATAGGATCTTTAGATTTGGTCCAACTCCCTCATTTTATACATTGGATAACTGAGGCCCAGAGAGAAGAAATGATCTGCCCAATGTCAGACAGGAAGTAAGCAGGTTGAAACCTAGACTTTCTCATTCTCAATCTAACCCTTTCTCCAACATAGTCAGTTTGACTTGGATGACATTGGCATGTTTCAAGGTCTCTGACATCAGAGAAGTGTGTCCTGACACTCCGATGGGTTCTCAGGAGTGTGCTTTCTGATCCAGGTTTAGTAAAAGGGTTAAGAATAATGTATTTTAGGGGCAGCTAGGTGGCGCAGTGGATAGAGCACCGGCCCTGGATTCAGGAGGACCTGAGTTCAAATCCGACCTCAGACACTTAACACTTACTAGCTGTGTGACCCTGGGCAAGTCACTTAACCCCAATTGCCTCACCAAAAACATAAAAAAAAAAGAATAATGTATTTTTCTCAACTGTAGACATAACTATAGGTTCTTCCCATAAACACTAATCATTAGAGAGTTGGTCCCTTGAGAAAGATAATGAATGCCACCTCTTGGCGCAAGAGGAGAATGGCAAAACTGGCTGTGGAGGACAGTGAATAAGGCTGACATAGCAATGCCCATCCACAGGGGAGCTGCTCAGAGTATCAGGAAACAGTGACCGCAGAAGATGGAGAAAAGGAGCTGATGGTGAAGCATCTACAAATTGCTGGGAACTGAGGAGAGCTACAGTAGAACTGCAGAGGGAACAGTGCCATAGGGAATAGTGATGAGTGGCAGGGAGTGATCAATCAGAGGCAAGCAGAGACAAAGGAGAGCAATAATATGGAAGATAATGCCCTGGTCACTTCCATGCTAGAGCTCTACACAAGGTAGTACAATAAGTCACAGATATAGTGCAGGTCTCTGAGGGAAGGCTTCCTCATTGCTTTCCACAGGCTCAGATATGTCTTGTCTAATTCCAGATCTGTTACCTTCTCAATCAAGTTATTTGTGTTTTGGGGCGGCTAGGCGGCGCAGCGGATAGAGCACCAGCCCTGGAGTCAGGAGTACCTGAGTTCAAATCCGGCCTCAGACACTTAACACTTACTAGCTGTGTGACCCTGGGCAAGTCACTTAACCCCAATTGCCTCACTAAAAAAAAAAAATATATATATATATATATATTTATATTTTGTTTTGGTTTAGTTTGGTTTTGCAGGGCAATGAAGGTTAAGTGACTTGCTCAGGGTCACACAGCTAGTATGTGACTAGTGTCTGAGGATGGATTTGAACTCAGGTCCTCCTGACTCCAGGGCCGGTGCTTTATCCACTGTGCCACCTAGCTGCCCCCAAATTATTTATGTTTTGATCCTTGTGAGCCTATGTGCTTGTAAAGAGAGCCAGTGAATCCCCTTGGAAGGAAATATTGTCAGATGCCACAGTTCTAAGACCATCTTGGTGGTGTAAAAAAAATAATTAACTATAACTAATCTAACCTGGAAAAATTATATATATATAATTGGACTTATGAAAAATTATAGGTTTAGAGAAATTATAATTGGGCCGTAAGTCCTGCCGCGGTCGCCATTCAATGTAGAAATATTTTAAATGACTAGGGCTAATTTGAGGGGCTAAACTGACTGGAGGACTAATCTGGGGACTTTTGACTAACTGGCTATCTGACTGCTGTTAACTTAGCATGGGCCGTATATAAAGTTCCACCACACTGCTCCACTCCCAAATTGATAAGCAAAATATTAAGAAGCCTCTTAACTAAATAATCAAAGCAGAGTTTATTTATGAGATACTATTTAAAATTAAGAATACAGGGAAATAAAACATACAACCTGATTGCTTTCCTGTGGTCTCTTTCCACTGGGTCTCTTTCCCACCTGCTGCACTTTGAACCTTTTTAATACAATAAGGGCCTGAACTTTATCTTGCCTCAGGGCACTCACTTGCTCAGCTACTTTCACTAACTCTGCCTGTACCCTTTCACTTTGTAAATACCCCTGCTTCTAACTTTCCTCTCCTTACTGCCACCGCTGAACCCCTGTGTTCCTCTCTCACTGACCTTCTGTCTGTCTGCTCCGTCAGTCTGCCCTCTGCCGCCTTTGCCACCCCTTCTCTAGTCAGAAACCTTGCCGTCTCCTCAGCTGCCTCTTGACCTCTTCTTGTCCTACTGAACCTCTTCTCAGCCTCTCTCATCCGCCCCCTTGTCCTTCCAAACTCCCCTGCTGTCTAACTCTCAGGTCTATATATACCTTTCTTATCTCCACTCAAATCTCAGGGCTTTTTGCTCCCCCACAGACCAAGCTAATCCGCCAGCCAGGGCTGCAGCTGGTGGGGGGAGGTGTGCTCTCGAGCCTCATGCACCCCAGCAAAGGCCACGCCAGAGCCCAGCATCTCTCAGATACCTCTGCTCAGGTCGGAGGGAGCTGGGGGCTTTTTTCCCCCCAGCTGTCTGACCTGGTGTCTTGTACAGCCCATGGGGCTTTTTGACTCAGCTGAAGCTGAGGGGGAGGGGAAGAGACCCTGAAGGCCTAAGGCTTTCTAATCTCAGCCTAAAGGTAGGGTCCCCAAATCAAAATAAATTTCCACAGCGGGGACAAGAAGCAAGAGACATGAGATATCTCTTAAGCTATACCTGGAATTTCTGTGTCAAAAGGACACAAGAGTTGTGTATAGAAAGTATTTTGAAAAATGGTTATATAAATGTGAGCTATTATTGTTAGGAAAATACGAGTCCAGCTTTGCTGAAAGTCACTGTTTGAGGTGAATTCTCAAAATGGAATGTAGATGGAGGGGCAGCTAGGTGGCGCAGTGGATAAAGCACTGACACTGGATTCAAGAGGACCTGAGTTCAAATATGACCTGAGACACTTAACACTTACCAGCTGTGTGACCTTGGGAAAGTCACTTAACTCTCATTGCCCTACCCCCCCCCAAAAAAAAACCCTATATGGTATTCACTTTAGGGGCGGCTAGGTGGTGAAGTGGATAGAGCACTGGCCCTGGAGTCAGGAGGACCTGAGTTCAAATCTGACCTCAGACACTTGACACTTACTAGCTGTGTGACCCTGAGCAAGTCACTTAACCCCAATTGCCTCACCAAAAAAAAAATGGAATGTAGATGAACAAGCTGGAAAGAATATGATGGGGACAATGAGAAATAATATAGTTGTATCAAAGTCAGTTTCTGCATCTCTAAAATGGAGATGATAATAGAGGCTCTTTAGGCCATCACTACTGTCTCTTTTACTTCTGGGACCAAAGGTTCTTCTTTCATCATCTACACAGTCTTCCCGGATAAGCCTGGAAATAGCTCACCAGAAGCTGAGCAAAGTCTGACAGCAAGGATGGCTGTCGGCTGCTGAGAAGAGACGGGTTTTACTTTCTGGAAGGAAGCCACTCTAGCTTGGGTAACTGAGGTTGCCTGATGCCTTGCTCGGTCAAAATGCTTTTGGGCTTCCTTACAAACTGGTGCCCGTGCATTTCGAGTCCTGGGCTGAGCATCAATGCTCTTATGGTTTTAGCTGATTTATCAGTTGCAGCAACTTTCATATATATATACAACAACACAAAAAACCAAATCTGGAGACTGAGCAGTCCAAGGCCTCGTTCGGGAGACAAGGGAGGCATGCCACCCTTGCAGATCTGAGAGAGGTTCGAGGCAGCAGCATTTGAAGACTCACGAGTCTGGGAGCCAAAAGTTCAGGGACATGGAGAGGAGACCCATCATATTGTCCTTCAGGGCCGTGCTGGGGGCGGCTTTTGGTTTCTTCCCTGCCACGTGCTATTTTTAATCCCAAACTGGCATCATTTAAAACCACATTGTCCCCATCCATCATGTCACCTGCCACTGAAAGCAGCTGCTTTGGCTACCTTGCAAACATGACCTTGGTTTATTTGCCATCCAAAGGTGAAAGAGCCAGGCTGCGTTGCAGAATGGGCTGTCATTAGTTTCTGCTCTTGCTCGCAAACAGCTTGTGATGTGCTCTCAGCCAAATGCCTGACAATTTACGACCAGAACATGAGCTGTCAGGCAGAGCCTTTGATGCCTCCAACCAAGTAATGTTTGTTCATCACCTGTTAGGCACAGGAGTAGACCCTCCGTCATGGATAAGAGCTGTCAAACTCTGGAGACCTTCCCAAGAACTGAAAGCAAGTGGCTGAGAAGAGAATGAGGTTTATGCTGCTCTTCTCCTATCGATGGGAGCCTCCTGATTCTCTGGCACAGAGCCAGTGCGACCTCAACAATCCCAGCTGCTCTCGCTGGGCTTGATTTCACATCTCACTTGCCATTCTGCCAGCTCTTGAACACCCTCTCAGAAAGAAGGACACTTCTCTGCTCTCGTGATGGAGGAATAAATATTCAAGGGACAAGATTCGTTTGAGAACTTGTTGAGGGAGAGTTTGTTTGAAAATATCCCTGTGATCCTCTTTTTACTCAAAGAAATAAATAAGTGGGGCAGCTAGGTGGCACAGTGGATAAAGCACTGGCCCTGGATTCAGGAGGACCTGAGTTCCAATCCAGCCTCAAACACTTGACACTTACTAGGTGTGTGACCCTGCAAAAGAAAGGAAGGAAGGAAAGAAGACTTGCAATTTAAATATAGATAATGGAGGCAGAAAAGGGTGGGAGAAATATGAGGTAATACCAGGGGTGTGCTGGTAAAAGTTTAATAACCAGATCTCAGGGCGGGGGAGGGGGGGAATGTTCACAGGACACACTTTTGAGTGTAATCTGAAGCATTATCATTTTCTTCATTACTTTCTTAAATCTCAATAATTTAAAAAGAAAACAATAAATCAGGCCCTAATTTGTAGCATCAGTTGATTTTCAAGGTGTAAATACTCACACTGAAAATTTGACAACCAGTTCTCAAAAGCCACTTTAGGCTTGCTACAGCACATTCCTGGGTTTCTTCCTTCCTTCCTTCCTTCCTTCCTTCCTTCCTTCCTTCCTTTCTTTCTTTTGCAGGGCAATGAAAGCTAAGTGACTTGCCCAGGGTCACACAGCTAATAAGTATCAAGTGTCTAAGGCTGCATTTGAACTCAGGTCCTCCTAAATCCAGGGCCAGTACTTTATCCACTGTACCACCTAGCTGCCCCTCATTTCTGGATTTCTTTACATCACAGATGTGCTATCAACTTATAAGTAATATAGACAGAAGTGGAAATAGTCTCGTAACAAGAGGGGCAAAGCTTGGTTTCAGATCCTGACCAGTCCACTCACTAGCTGGGAGCCCTGGGACAAATTCTTTATGTTCTCCATATTCTCTTGTTCAGTGTGAAGGATTTCACTCCAACCACGATAGAAAAAAAGCCTCATTCTGCTGCTCTTCTCCCCTATCTGCCAGTTATTTCCCTCACGGTTACATATCCTGGAAGAGGCT
Organism: Dromiciops gliroides; assembly: GCF_019393635.1. Taxonomy (NCBI): domain Eukaryota; kingdom Metazoa; phylum Chordata; class Mammalia; order Microbiotheria; family Microbiotheriidae; genus Dromiciops; species Dromiciops gliroides. Next base: position 145,731,303 of record NC_057865.1, read on the forward strand.
TTAAGGATGAATTTGAAAATCCTTCTATTAGTTCTATTAGGGCAAAGATTGTTTTTGTTTTGTCTTTGGACTCCAGTGCCTAGCACAGTGCCTTACACATAGTAGGTGAATAGTATTAGTGGTAGTAACAACAATAACAATAGCTATCATTGGCATAGCAATTTAAGGTTTACAAAGTGCTTTACATATGTTATCCCATTTGATCATCACAAGGAACTGGTGCTATCATTATCCCCATTTTGCAGATAAGGAAACTGAGGCTGAGAGAACTGCCTGTGCTCTGAGATACCTACAGTAACTATGAAGGCCTAGAAACACTAGGCAGTTAGGTTTTGGTGATAGCACTGGTTGGGTTAGTACCCTTGGCAGTGTGATGCAACTGTTCCGATAAATCTAAGAAATAGAAGGGAGTAGAGGTTTGCAAGCTGTTGTTCCTTGGAATCATTGTGATGATCAGTTTGATTAATTATGATAATAATATTATTATTGTTATAGTAGGATTTACATAATGCTTTAAAAATTGCAAAATGCTTTGCCAATATTATCTCATTTCATTCTCATAACCATGGTAAGTGCAGTGGTATTGTCATACCCACTTTAAAGATGAGGAAACTGAGGATGAGGGAGGTTAAGTAACTTCCCCAGAGTTACACAGCTAAGGAAATATCTGGGGCAAGATTTAAACTCAGGTCTTCCTGACTCCAAGTCCAACACTCTATCCGCCGCAGAGGACAGGGGAGCAAGCAATGCTCCTTCAAGTACTGGAACCACAAGCAGGCAAGATATGTTGGAAAAGCTCAGTAGCACCAATACCCCATCTGCTGGAAATGCCATGGTGCAGATGGCACCAACAGTGAAAGTAGGCAAACCAGGTGTGCATGAAATGTACTCAAGATATGAATGTTTTCATTATGTACCAGTATTACATTATGACAACACTGGAAACAGAGATTACCACTTATAAGCATGGGCTCTGTATAGCTTTTTGTAACTGGTACCCTTGGCTCCAAGTAGCAAAACAACTCACTGCAGCTCAGTGCTGGGAAACCGTAAGAAATAACTCCCTTCTTAAGCCCAGATTAGAAAAGATAAGAGAGGAAAGAAACTGGAGCATTACCTAAATCTGAAGCAAAAAAAGCTGTAGCACTTGAAGGCTCTGCAAATCTACCTACCCTTAACAGAAACTGCAGAAGTGCCCCCTGATAACAAAAGAGATGGACAAATAATGTCACTGCCTCGAATGATTCTGAAGAGCATATTTAGATATGACCATTTTTTTTCCACCAAAAGAAAGCAATAGTAATGGTGTTGGATGTGACAATTTTTTTTGTTTGTTTTTGGGTTTTTGTGGGGCAATGGGGGTTAAGTGACTTGCCCAGGGTCACACAGCTAGTAAGTGTCAAGTGTCTGAGGCCGGATTTGAACTTAGGTACTCCTGAATCCAGGGCCGGTGCTTTATCCACTGCACCACCTAGCTGCCCTGACAATTTTTTGAAGAGCATATTTAGACCAAACTTTCAAAAAGATTGTTCAGTGTTGGTAGGAAGATGAGTAATATATACACATATACATATGCATATATACATATGTACATCCATATCCACATACCTATATTTGCACATTCACACATACATACACACACATACATACCATGTTGTTTAAAATCTAAATTGTGGGTTCTAATACACCCCGCCCCGAGTCTTGGAGGGGAAGCTGGCTAAAATCACTGATAAATTCAGCAAGAGTTTAGGCTCTTAAAGATTTATTAAAGCTTGGATCTATTCAGTATAGCCAGAGAGACAGAAACCATTCCTCTCCTAGCGGCCCATGTGAAATCTCTCACCACCAAGCCAGTGTCTGAACGACTAATAGGGGCCCTTCTGTTCTCCATCTGCCACCACTCGCCTATTCCTCACCAAAAAGAGGCTCCGGCAGCCCGCTAAACTCTGCTTCCTAGTTCCTTTCCCCCTCCCTAAAAGGGGAGGTCCTTTAAGCTGATGGGTTGAGAGTGGTCTCTTGCTGACGTCAGTAGTACACGGCCTCTGAGAACAACATCATTCAGGGCCAGCCAGGTGTGGTCTCCATCCAATCACCCTTAAGTAGGTACTTGGTCAGTTTCTCATTCTCACTAAATTCAAACAATACTAAATCAATCACGTGGGACCCCTGGGCTTCTGCCAAATTCCATTATTTTATCACAATACACATACATACACATATACATATGCATGTATACACATAAGCATACACACATACATACCATACACATGCATATGTACCAATATGTATATATATGTATGTGTATATGCATACATGTATATGTGTGTATGTAGGCAGCTAAGTAGCACAGTAGATGGAGAGCTGGGTCTGAAGTCAGGAAGGACTGAGTACAAATCCAGCCTCTGACACTTTCTAGCTATGTGACTCTGGGCAAGTCATTTAAACTCCATTTGCCTCAGTTTCCTCAACTGTAAAATGGGCATAATAATAGCACCTATCGCCCAGGGTTGTTGTAATAATCAAGTTAAATAATATTTGCAAAGTGCTTAGCACAGTGCCTCATGCATAGTAAGAACTATTAAAGGCTTATTCCCTTCCCTCTCCCTCTTCTAGTGATGACAGAAATATGACTAATAGCCCAACTATACCATAGAAAAGCAATTCAAAAAAGCTGTTATCTGCTATTACCATCAAGAACAAGCAACACTTGATCAGGAATCCAAAAGCTTTTCAAGACCACTTCATGTACAAGAACTGTACAAGACTTGTACACAAGACTATTCACATGCTACAGTCATTGCCACCTTAAAGACTATAGGAGGAAAGACAGAGCTAGTTACTGATACTCTTAAGGACTGATGTCAAACACTACCATGGCTGATGATGTTACCAAGAACTACCAAAGACCTGTAGAAGGACATTGAAAGATTCTGTCAATATCTAGCCTGTAAAACCACAGGAAACTTGAACACCATATTGCCTGAAAAAAAAAGAAACATGTAGAATGGAATCTGGAAAATAAAAGTATATGAGAGGGGCAGCTAGGTGGCACAGTGGATAAAGCACTGGCCTTGGATTCAGGAGAACCTGAGTTCAAATCCAGCCTTAGACACTTGACACTAGCTGTGTGACTTTGGGCAAGTCACTTAACCCTCATTGCCCTGCAAAAATAATAATAATAACAACAATAATAATAGTATATGAGAAATTATTAATACCATTCATTAACAACCAAAAGCAAAAGCCAAAAGGATAAGTCAATAGAAGAAATCAAAGAAGCACAAAAAACCCTCAAAATAAACAATTCAATATCAATAGAAAACTATAAAATAGAGGCTTAAGAAGCAAGGAAAATAGAGAAGAAGAGCCCCTAAAAAAGGAAGATTTGGAATATTTCTGGTCAGCCAAAGAGCTGATAGAAATCCAACAGAACAAAAACCAAAAATCTGATTAGGTATAACACATAAACCTCATGTACTATGGTAATATAATACACAATGTAAAGGAAGATAACTTAAACTTCCCTGCAAAATTGGAAAATGGTATGTCCATTGACTGAAATGCTTCACAGTGGCACATGAATCCCTAGCAAAGTACTTTATTACTTTGCTTCAGCTCTAGCCCAATCTCATCATTCTTTTTGTTTTTTTGTTTGTTTGTATTTTTAGTGAGTCAATTGGGGTTAAGTGACTTGCCCAGGGTCACACAGCTAGTAAGTGTTAAGTGTCTGAGGCCGGATTTGAACTCAGGTATTCCTGAATCCAGGGCCGGTGCTCTATCCACTGCGCCACCTAGCTGCCCTGATCTCATCATTCTTAACAGAAAGAATCACTTATTTACCAACAAGTAACAAGAACATCAGGGCCCATCTCCAAATGTAAGCCAATTTCTTGTTTACATATTTGTTTACATATTTCACACTTAACATTCATATAGCTCAAAAATGTAGACACTTACAAGAAAGTCTCATGGATGTAAAGAGCAATTCATTATTAACTTGATGATTATTGATCAAGCCACTTAAAAGTGCCCTAACATTTATACTGCCCTTATTTTCACAAAGCCTTTGGCTTAGTTCTGCATCCATAGCTTTGTCATGCATCATAAATATATAAAATGTTCATGTGGACTATTTGTGTTCAATCTGTGGTAGAGCCTTCCAAGCTCATACTGGTCTGATCAGCCATAGCTGGATACACTGTACCTTGACTCTAACATAGGGATGTCATTTTGGTCCTCTTCAAGAACAAAGGACAATAACCAAAAAAAAAAAGAAAGAACAAAGGACATATAAAAAAGATTCAAGGGGAAGCTAGGTGGCACAGTGGATAGAGCACTGGCCCTGGAGTCAGGAGTACCTGAGTTCAAATCCAGCCTCAGATGCTTGACACTTACAAGCTGTGTGACCCTGGGCAAGTCACTTAACCTCAATTGCCCTCCCCCCCCAAAAGATCCAAGCATACAAAGAAAACTAGAAGATGTGATGTCCACCTAGAAAGCTATTCTCTAATCAAAATTACCTCAAACACAATGTCAGGAAAAATTTAAATAAAAGGTGGCATCTTCCAGAGAGATAGTTTAAGCCTGTTATAATTCAGCTTAGCCTGAAACCTTAAACCGTTCCTCAGGATCAGAAGTAAGTATGGCTTCCAAGTCAAAAAGGAGGTAAAATCAAAGCACTGTATTAATTACTTGATGTCTATGACTGACATCAAGTTATATGGGAATAGCTAGGTGACACAGTGGATAGAATGTTCGGTTGGGATTCAAGAAGTCTCAAGTTGCCACCTCAGGGAGGGGTTTGGGGAGGTTGGGAGAAAGGGATAGAATTTGGAACTCAAAACTTTAAATAAAAATGTTTATTAAAAGAAAAAGAAGGGGCAGCTAGGTGGCGCAGTAGATAGAGCACCAGCCTTGGAGTCAGGAGGAACTGAGTTCAAATCCGGCCTCAGACACTTAACAATTACTAGCTGTGTGACCCTGGTCAAGTCACTTAACCCCAATTGCCTCACCAAAAAAAAAAAAAAGAAAGAAAAGAAAAGAAAAAAGAAAAAGAAGGGGGCAGCTAGGTGGCGCAGTGGATAAAGCACTAGCCGTGGATTCAGGAGGACCTGAGTTCAAATCTGACCTCAGACACTTGACACTTACTAGCTGTGTGACCCTGGGCAAGTCACTTAAGCCTCATTGCCCTGCAAAAAAATAATAAATAAATAGGAAAGAAAAAGTCTCATCTTCCTGAGTTCAAATCTGGTTTCAGACACTTAATAGCTGTGTGACCCTGGGCAAATCACTTAACCCTGTTTGCCTCAGTTTCCTCATCTGTAAAATGATCTGGAGAAGGAAATGGAAAACTACTTCAGTATCTTTACCAAGAAAACCCCAAATGGGGTCACAAAGAGTCAGTCATGACTGAAAAACAACGGAACAAGTTGTTGTTCATCCTTTGTTCTAGAAGAGGACCAATGACTTGAGGGTGATGTGTAACTTGCAAGTGAATTAGACTTAAGTGAGGCAGGGCAGTGCAAAGTCATCAGCCTCACTCTCTCCTCAAGATTCATCAGAGTCCAGTGGCAAGACCTAAGTCAAGATGAGTGATGATGGCCCTGGATGCAGTGGTAGACCCTGGCCTTTTGAAGCTAAGGTTTTTTCCAGGTCTCAGTTTGTCTGATATGGCCCCACTGAAAAAAAGCATTAGTAAGGGGGCAGCTAGGTGGCACAGTGGATAAAGCACTGGCCCTGAATTCAGGAGGACCTGAGTTAAAATCCAGCCTCAGACACTTGACACTTACTAGCTGTGTGACCCTGGACAAGTCACTTAACCCCAACTGCCTCACTAAAAAAGAAAATGTCATTTGGATTATAATGTATAACCTTCTCAATGTGTGCCAAGGAAGAATAAAAACTGAACATTTGAACACAGAGATCAAATTAAACCAATAGATAAAGGCGATACAGAACAATACCTTGGCTTTCTCCAGGCAAGACATTATTGAGCTATGGAAAGATTGGGACTTCTTAGTTAAAAGAAAGAGGAGAAAGAAGATTGATAAATGTTCTCAGATCATACAATAAACAGTTTACAATTTACGGAAATACTTTTGTAATAAATAGACCTCACTTCAGAGAGCACTTGTAATAAAAATAATAGATTGTGTTTCTTTAGCTCTTTATGGTTTGCAAAGTGCCTTGTATATGTTACCTCAAAACATTCTTTACAGAAATAAAGACAGACCTAAATAAGTGGAGAAATATTAATTGTTTACAGTTAGGCCACACCTTAATATAACCAAAAAAATTGATGATATTACCTAAATAAATTTTCTTTTTTAATATCATAATAAGGAAACTTCCAAAAGATTACTTTATAAATCTTGGGGAAATAATAACAAAATTCAACTACAGGAAAAAATCAAGAATTTCCAGGGAAATAATGGAAAAAAGTGGAAAGGAAAAGGGCCTAGCAGTAACAGATCTAAAACCATTCTACAAGCCAGTATTCATTAAAACTATTTGTAACTGGTTAAAGAGTAGAGAAGCCAATCAGTAAAACAGATTAGGTATATAACATAAAGAATTAAATATAATGGAAAGCTGATTTTCATCTGTCCAGGTCTGTTGACCTCCAGTTTCACATCTCTAATTGCCTATTAGATATCTCAGAGTGGATTTCTTGTAAATATCTTCTACTCAACATATCCAAAACGGAATTCCTCATATTTTCCCCAAAACCTTTCTCTTTTCCTAAGTTTCCTATTACTGTTGTGGGCACCAAAATCTTTCTAGTCACCCAAGTTCGGAATCTAAGTATCATCTTCAAATTGTTACTTTTTCCCTCCATATCCAATTAGTTGTCAAATTTCTTTGTTCCTACCTTCCTAACATCTCCCTCTCTCTCTCTCTCTCTCTCTCTCTCTGATAATGAAGGTTAAGTGACTTGCCCAGGGTCACATAGCTAGTTAGTGTCAAGTGTCTGAGGCTGGATTTGAACTCAGGTCCTCCTGAATCCAGGGCCAGTGCTCTATCCACCGCGCCACCTAGCCACCCCTAAAATCACTATTTTTTTTTTAAATGTACAATCAGACTCCTGAAGACACATTGTACCACTTTGGGGATGTTTGTTTCCAACATACTTAGACTGATCATCACCTTCCCTGTTCCAGCTTTAAAATCCTGAGTCAAGCACTATAACAAACAAACAAATAGACCCTTGGGGAACAAGGAGTGACCTTCAGCAGTAGCTGAGATGAGGACTCCCTATTTGGAGGTGAACTTAGTGGAACCAATACTGTACACACACACACACACACACACACACATATATATATATGATGTTAAAGTTGAGCTCACTTTCCCCAGGCACTAAGGTGGTAAAGGACCTAGCTTTTTAAACTGTGGGTCACAATCCCATAGGGGGTTGTGAAACTGAATTTGGGGGCCACAAAACATTTGGCAACAGTAAAAGATTATGTATAGCTATTTAATATACCTATATATCCGGAGTCGTGCAAAAAATTCTCAGGCGAAAATGGGTCACAAATAGAAAAAGTTTAAGAAGCCCTGGTATAGGGGAGAGTGTGCTCCCAGACATTGGGGAAAATGTTTGTATTTTTGTTTTTGCTATATATTGGGAATAAATGTCCCTTTGTAAAAGCTAATTGACTAAGTTGACTAACAATGAGAAGAACACACTGGAACTGGGGGTTTTCATTGATGGTATTAGTAAAAGATAACAATCCCTCAGGGAAAAATGAGGCCAGAAAGAAACAATTCAAGTATTGTGGAGCCAAAGTCAGAATAGCACAAGATTTAGCAGTTTATACATTAAACAATTAGAGGGCATGGAATATGATATTCCAGAGGGCAAAGGAATTGGGATTACAACCAAAAATCACCTACCCAGCAAAACTGAGTATAATCTTTCAGGGGAAAAATGGGACTTCAATGAAAAAGGGACTTTCAGGTATTTGTGATGAAAAGACCTGAACTGAATGGAAAATTTGACCTTCAAATACAAGATCCTAGAGAAGCATAAAAAGGTAAACAGGAAAAAGAAATTAAGAGGGATGTTAAAACATTAAACTGCTTACATTCCTACATGGGAAGATGATACATCTAATTCATAAGAAATTTATCAGTATTAGGGCAGATGATAGAAATAAATTTAGACAGAGGGCATAGGTAGGAATTGATTATGAAGGGATGATATCTGTAAATCACTTGTTTTTTATCTTTTTTTTTGTGGGGTGGTCAGAGTTGGGTGACATGCCTGGGGTCAAGCAGTGAGTGAGTGTCTTGTGACTGGGGCCAGATTTGGGCTGGGGTCCTCCTGGGTCCACAGTGGGTGCTTTGTCCACTGTGTCACCTAACTGCCCCATGATGACATCTTTAGGGTAAAATTGAGGGGGTGAGAGGATTGCAGTGGGGGAGGGGGAAAGGGAGCTGTAGAATGGGGTGAAATTCCATATAAAAAAAAAACAGGAAATAGCTTATGGATTGGGGGGATAGGTGGCAGAGGAGCAGAGCAGTGAATGAACCTTATACTAATAAGAATTGGCTCAAAGACCTTAATCTTATCAGAGTTGGTTCTAGGAGGGAATAACATGTACACTCAATTGGGTGGAGTAATCTATCTAACCCTGCAGGAAAGTAGGAGGGGAAGGGGATAAGGAGGAAGGGGTGAAAGAAGGGAGGACAGATTGGGGGAGGGGGAAGTCAGAAGCAAATCCCCTTTAAGGAGGGATAGGGTGAAAGAAGATAGATAATAGAGTAAATATCATGTGAAAGGGAATAGGATGGAGGGAAACAGTTAACAATAATAAATGTGAAATAGAGAAAAGGAAAAAAATTGTACAAAAATATTTATAGCAGCTTTTTGTGGTGGCTAAGAATTAGAAATTGAAGGAATGCCCATCAAATAAGGAATGACTAAACAAGCTGTGGTATATGATTGTAATGGACTATCATTGTGCTATAAGAAATGACAAGCAGGATGATTTCAGAAAAACCTGGACAGACTTATATGAGCTGATGTATAGTGAAGTGAGCAGAACCAAAAGAACATTGTGCACAGTGACAGCATTATTGATCTATGAGCAATTGTGAATGATTTAACTACTCTCAGCAATACAAGCATCCAAGACAATCCCAAAGGACTAATGGTATGCTTATACTATCCACTTCCAGAGAAAGAACTGATATTGATTGAACACAGACTGAAGCATGCTATTTTGTGGTTTCTTTTTTGGTTTTTTGCTTGAGTCTTTTTATATAAAATTACTAATATGGTAATGTTTTATATAATTGCACATGTATAATCTGTATCTGATAGCTTACCACCTCAGGAAGGGGGAAGGATAGGAAGGGAGGGTAAGAGAGATGGATAGAATTTGGAACTCAAAACTTTAAATAAATAAATAAATTTGAAGAACAAGAAAGAAAATACCTTTGGTAACTATGGATAAAAGAAGAGTTCCTAACCAAATAAGGAACAGAAAGTGTCACAGAAGTTAAACTGGAAGTACTGATTATATAAAATTGGAAAATTTTTGCACAGATAAAAGTATTGCAAGCAAAACGTAGAAAGGAAACAGTTGTTAAAGGAAAAAATCTTTGCAGCGATTTTTTTTTCTGATAAAGGTCTGGATAGCCAAAGTATATAAGGAATTGATTCAAACAGGACAGCCAGAGTTTTTCTAACAAATATGCAAGAATAATAGCCATTGCCCAATAAATAAATGGTCAAAGGATATGAGCAGGCAATTCTCAGAGGAAGAAATCCAAGCTATCAATACCATGTGAAAAAATGCTCCTAAACACTAATAGCAAGAGAAATACAATCTCTACTTCACATCCATTAGATTGCCAAAGATGACCAAAAAGGAAAATGACAATTGTCAGAGGGACTAGGGGAAAATTACACTAATGCCCTGCTGATAGAGCTATGAATCGATTCTGGAAGCAATTTGCAATTATACCCCAAAAGTCACTAAACCACATATACCCTTTAACCCAGAAATAAAACTACTAAGCTTTACCCTAAAGAAATAAAAGAGGAAAAAGACCTATACATACAAAAATACTTATCACAGTTCTTCTCATTGTAGTAAACAACTGGAAACAAAGGCAAAACCCATAATTTAGAGTATCATTGGGAAAATCATGGTATCTAAAAGAAATGAAATATTATTAGATGTAAGAAATGAGGAAATGGACAGTTGCAAAGAAACCTGGGAAAACCTGTATATGAAATAATGCAAAGTGAAGTGAGTAGAACCTGAGGAATGATTTATACAATAACAGTGTAATGAAAAACAACCTTAAAAGACTTAACTCTTGTCAAATATAACAAAAAAAATATTGGATGTTGGAGAAGAGGTGGGAAAGCTGGGACGCTAATCTGCTGTTGGTGGAGTTGTGAATGGATCCAACCATTCTGGAGAGCAATTTGGAACTATGCCCAAAAGGCTAGAGAACTGTGCATACCCTTTGATCCAGCAATACCACTGCAGGTTTATATCCCAAAGACATCCTCCAAAAGAGAAAAAAAAATCCTATTTGTACAAAAATATTTATAGCAGCTCTTTTTGTGGTGGCTAAGAATTGGAAATCAAAGGAATGTCCATCAATTAGGGAATGGCTAAAGAACTGTGGTATATGATGGTGATGGAATATTATTGTGCTATAACCTGTTTGTACAGGTTGATTTCAGAAAGACCTGGAAAGACTCGTATGAACTGATGTATATTGAAGTGAGCGGAACCAGGAGAACATTGTGCACAGTGACAGCAATATTGTTTTATGAACTGTGAGTGACTTAACTATTCTCAGCAATACAATGATCCAAGACAATCCCAAAGGACTAATAATGAAGCATAATATCCACTTCCAAAGAAAGAACTGTTATTGACCACAGACTGAAGCATGCTGTTTTTCACTTTCTTTCATTTTTTCCCCTTTTATTCAAGTTTTCTCATACAAACAACTAATGTGGTCATGCTTTATGTAACTATGTTTAACCTACTGCTTATTGTCTTAGGGAGGGGGGAGGGGAGAGAAGGAAGGAGGGACAGAATTTTTAACTCAAAACTTTAAATAAAAAGGTTTATCATTAAAATAAAATAAATAAATGAACAAACAAATAAATAAATGAAAAAGATCATTCTTATCAGGGCAATGACCACCCACATCTCCAAAGGACTGATGATGAAGCATACTACTTAGGTAGCATGACAGAGAATTAAGGAACACAAGGTACAAATAGACATGTATTTTCAGACCTAGACAATGTGGGAAGTTGTTTTGTTTGACTACATTTATTTGTTACAAAGTATTTTCTTTTTTTCTTTTTTTCCAATGAAGAGAGGTTCTCCAACCAGTAAAACATTGTGCCCAGTGACAGCAATATTGTTTGATGAATTAACTATTCTCAGCAATACAATGATCCAAGACAATCCCAAAGAACTAATGAGGAAACATCCTCCCTACCTCCAAAGAAAGAACTGATATTGATTGAACACAGACTATAGCATGCTATTTTTCACTTTTTTCTTTTATTCAACTTTTCTTATACGAAATTATTAATATGGTAACATTTTAAATAACTGCACATATATAACCTATATCTGATTGTTTACCATCTTAGGGGAGGGGAGGAAGGGAAGGAAGGATAGAATTTGGAACTCAAAACTTTAAATAAATGTGTTAATTTAAAATTTTCAAAAAGTTAAGTTAGAAAGAAGCAGGAGGCTTCGTGTCCTTGGGTTTGGTTTGGTTTTCTTTCCCTTTTCCTGATATTTTGTTATTGTTTCAATCATGGAGTGAAAAGTAAGTTAACTACTCTAAGTTTTATTTTCATAAATAAATATTTAGTTTAGTTTATCTATAACACTGGTATATCATTTCCCTGAGACTTCTTAGTTACAAATAACATTTACATGGTACAAGAAAGGCTTATAAAGCACTTTCCATAAATTACTTCACTCAGTCCTCATAACAGCCCCTTGAGGTAAGTGTTGTTAAAAACTATCCGTATTTTGCAAATGCTTCTATGGTTACACATCTTGGAAATATCAGCAATAGGATCTGAACCCAGATCATTTTGGATTTCCAGTCCAACGTTCATCCATCCATCCTTCCTTCCTTCATTCCTTCCTTCCTTCCTTCTTTCTTTCTGGTGGGGCAATGAGGGTTAAGTGACTTGCCCAGAGTCACACAGCTAGTAAGTGTCAAGTGTCTGAGGCCGCATTTGAACTCAGGTCCTCCCGATTCCAGGACTGGTGCTTTATCCACTGGGCCCGCTAGCTGCCCCACCCCAACATTGTTTTAAACTTGCTGCATTATACTACCATCTCCCATTACAATGTTTAAAGAATAGAAAAATGCAGACGTCTCAAAGAACAATGGGGAGAAAACTACTGGGTGTAAGTAGGTTTCAGCATATTAACAACTATGACATACACAAGAATATGGGCAAAAAAATATTATCCTGAAAATATATGACCAGAAATGGAGCATACAGTAAAAACAAAGAACAACAAATGGTCAGCCCAAGTGCTGCACTGATACCCATGGGATGTCCAAAGACACTGAGGGAGGCCTCCAGGACGTTAGGTAGATCTTCCTAGGAGTATTGAAATTGTTGTTGGTTCTTCATTCTTGAAGAGGACCATGACATTGGGGTGATGTCACAACTTGTAGTGAATTGGATTTAAATGGGGGGGGGGGCTGTGCAAAGTCACCAACCTCACTCTCTCCTCCAGAGTTATCTGGATCCAGTGGTAAGATGTACATCAGGATGACTGGAGATAGCCCCAGATGTTTTAAGGCAATTGGGCCTAAGTGACTTCCCCAGGATCACAAAGCTAGTAAGTGTCTGAGGTGAGATTTGAACTCCTGATTCCAGGGCCAATGACACTGCACTGGCTAGTTGCCCCTAGAAGTGTTTATGGGAGGGGATGAACTAAGATCTCATAGGATGAGAAAGCATGGATGGGTTGTGGTCTGTACTATTGAATTGACATACTTAGTTATAAGTCTTAAGTTGTTGACCCAGACCCATCTGGCTTTGCTCCTCGAATCCTCACCATCAAGTAAAGAATCATAAGATACTAATAATAGTATTACAATATAAAATCATAGCTTTAGAGCTATAAGAGAGTTTGAAGGTTATACTAATTCCCTTAGTCACTCAAACCTCAAACATTTATTCAGTGCTCACTCCATACTAAATAGCACTGGGGATATGAAAACAAAAAAGGCAAAACCTCACCAAGTTTAAGTGACTTTGCCTAAGATCATAAAGGTAATAAGTGGCAGGGCTGAGATGTTAACTTAGGTCCTGCGATTCCAGGTTTAATGCCCATCACACTGACTCCACAACTTACCACTGGTGTCCATAATCAAGGGAATGGCAAATCACACAGAGGATGAGGAAAACAGTAAAGAAGGAGGAGCAAATAGGATAAAGAAAAAACCTGACGATTTGCCTACCAAAATAGCACTTCTTTAATACTCTGAAAGATCTATGATTTAATCAATGTGGACATTCTCTATGCCTACTCTTTTCTAGAAGACACCTTAGCAGATGTCTTCATAAATTCTTCTGTTCAAAAATAAATTCATCACCTGGGAACCAACCTTCTGGTGATATGCCTCAGCACTCAGCAAGACTGGTCCTCAGATAATAACCATCTAGTTCACTGCCGATTCTATGCTCCTTCCTATCTTGTTAGGACTTTCCAAAACTTGTGGTCCTCTACTATAGCCTTTGAGATACTAGAGTCATCAGCATGTTGTGACAAAGCACAGGTATAGTAGAGCTTAGATGGCCTTTAATTCCTTAAGGAGCCATGACCCAATATCCTTAAAATCTCCTTTGCTTCCCTCAAAAGTTCATTGGAAGTGTTTCATAGAAAGCAAAGGGTGAAGCTGGAGCCACATTAGGGAAATTATATAAAGAAAAAGATGCAAAGATTTGAGTACCTGAATGCAAACTGATTGCATGCAGAAGGGTTGTCATTGATGTCTTCAATGATGAAGGTTATCTGAGTGCGGTTCTCCTGACCCCCTCTGGGTCTATCCTTCACAAGAACTTCCAGAATGATGTTTGGATTCTGTCTCAATTTACCAGCATCTCGATTTAGCCTACTGGCTATTTGAATGGTACCAGTCACTAATCAGACAGGAGACAAAGGTAAGAATTTCATCTCCTGAAAAGGGATCACATAGGTATTTATCCATGGCTTAAAGACTCAGGGAAATGGGAATAAGATGTCCTTATATCAGGGTGACCAATGGTGAGATGGGATTGAGTTTCATCAACTTCAGAAGCTCATAGGACCATAGACTTAGAGCTAAAAGGGCCTTTAGAAGTTGTCTGGCACAGCCCCTTCATTTTATGGATAAGGACTCCAAGATCCAGAGTAATTAAATGATTAGTCCAAGCTCACAACAGAGAGCAAGCAACAGGGATAGGATTCAAACTAAAGTCTTTTGAATCCAAATCTAATGTTTTTCCCACAGTGTTATAAATAGAAGACATGTTCCTCAGAGCTCAAATTAGTATTGTGGTAATGTTCAATCATTTTCTTCATGACCCCATTTGGGGATTTCTTGACAAAGATACTGGAGTGATTTGCCATTTACTTCTCCAGCTCATTTTACAAATGAAGAAACTGAGGCCAACAGGGTTAAGTGATTTTCCCAGGGTCGCACAGCTAGTAAGTACCTGAGAGCAGATTTGAATGCAGGAAGATGTCTTCCTGATTCGAAGCCCAGTGCTCTATCCACTGTGCCATAGTAGTCCTAAATTAATTGTTGTTCAGTCATGTCCAATTCTTTGTGACCCCATTTGGGGTTTTCTTGGCAAAGATGCTGGCGTGGTTTGCCAATTCCTTCCCCAGCTCATTTTACAAATGAAGAACTGAGCCAAACAGGGTTAAGTGATTTGCCCAGGGTCACAGTAGTATCTGAGGTTGGATTTGAACTTGGATCCTCCAGACCCCAGGACTGGCATTCTATCTACTGTGCCACCTATCTGCCCCTCTCAAATTACTATTATACAACATTAAAATCAGTTGTTACAGAGAATTGAGACTGTAATAGAGTTCAGCTAGACCGGATGGGACTGTCTAAATGCCCCATAAGTGTAGATATCTGATCCATTATGTTATCAATGAATAATCATAATCATACCTCACATTTATCCAGCATTCACAAGGTTTGCCAAGGGCTTACATACAGCTGGAGGTACCTAGGTGAGACAGTGGATGGAGTATCACACTGTTCCCCATTGTATCATGCTATTTCCTCTATCAAAGCAAATTGGCATCTTCCCTGTAACTTATAGTCTTAGAGAACTTCCTAGGACAATGAGAAGGTGAGTACTTGTCCAGGGTCACAGAACTAGTATGTGTCAGAGGCAAAGTTGAACTCAGGTCTTCCTGATTTTGACTATGGCTACCTATCTATCCACTATGCCAAATAAAGTGGGGTGGAGGAGGAGGTAGGAAAAAGATGAAGGGAGGGAAGTCCTGATTAAATATGGCCAGAGGAGCTTTCTCTCTTTTTAGAATAAGACTGCTAGCTCCCACGGAGGAAATCGACTAGAAAAATAGCCCATTTCCCTATTGGTCAATGTGATCCTATGCAATACCATGCTTTAATAATAATGATCCCAGTTCTCTGACAAGTTTAAAGAATGCGTTCGTATCTAACTGTTGTACAATCCCTCCTAAGTAAGTTCTACAAATTCCCATCATACGAGGCACTTTCCCTCTTCCCCTCCCCCTATCCCTTTAAAAAAAGTACCCAAAGTGTACACAACCCCAAAGACTTCAAGGCAAATGCGGAATTGTCCTACTAGGGGAGTCCAAATATAAGCCTATAGGCTTAAGCAAAGAAAGCCATCTGAAAGAGAATGTCTTTTTTTTTTTTTTAATACAGAAGCATTCTATTCATCCCATTCCAGTGACATGACCAGGGTATATTCTTCTAAAGGGAAGAAAAAAACCCAATAAAACATTGGATTTATGGTGCTCCTTTCTTTCAAAGACCAAAGTGCTATTACATCAATTAACTCATCTCTAATAATACCCCACTCCCCCATTTGTTCAGGCATACCTCCACCAAATATCTTTAGCTGGTTCCTCAAAAAAGATAAATTAATTGCAGGGGGAAACAACAACAACAACAAACCCCCACATTTCAGAGGTCAATTAGTTTCATAGCAACAGTGTTATAAATAGAAGACATTCCTTGGGAGTCCAAATTATTATTATAGACTTTAAGATCAGTTGTTACAGAGAATTGAGACTGTAATAGGGTTGGGCTGGACTGGTTAAGGCTGCCTGAATGTCTAATAAGTGTAGACACCTGATATACCAAGTTATCAGAGAATAATCATAATCATATCTCATTTATCTAGTACTCTAAGGTTTGCCAAGGGCTTTACATGAAGCTGGAGGCACCTAAGTGAGGCAGTGGAAAGAATGCAAGATTTGGAATCATGAAAATCTGAGTTCAAATCTGCCCTCAGGCACTTATTAGCTTTGTGATCCTGGACAAGTTATTTAACTTTTGTCTGATCCAGTTTCCTCATATGTAAAGTGGAAATAATAATAGCACTTCCCTCTCAAGATTGTGATGAGGATAAAAGAGATATTTGCAATAATCTTTACAAACCTTAAAGCACTAACTTGTTCCTCAACACAAATTTGTGAGACAAGTACTATTGTTTTCCCATTTTATAGAAGAATCCAAAATGGCCTTTGTAGCTCATGGACTCAGAGTAACATGCCCAGGGCCAGAAGATTGATAAGTCTGAAAAAGCCACTTAAGTCCAAATGAAGGATGCATATGGCAGGCTCTGCATGTGAACATGTACACGTGTATGTCTTACACTGGTTTATTACAAAATATTCATTGGGGGTAGTGAGCTGGTAGAGGAGCCTGCCCATAAACTCTTCATCATCAGGATCCTTGGCGGTGACATTAGCTACAATAGTCCCAGGATTCAGCTCCTCTGGAATTCTGTAAACTTTTATCGGGCTGAAACACAAATACAGCAGAGAAAGAAGTCAGTGATTGGAGGACCGGGGATGGTGGGCTAGTTTGGTATGTAGAGGGAAAGTGAGGCAAGTCTTCACACTCTCTCCTCCCCCCATCTCTGGACATGATTCTGTGGATTTTTTTAGGGATTTCTTCCAAAGGTCAATCCAAAAGGGCTATGGACACTGTTGCAACCCTTGTAGTAAGATAACTGCATAGCTGTATCTGGGAAATTAAAATCCAGTTGTAGTGAAACAAGTCCGACTTTAAACATATGAAATGGGGCTTATTTTAAAACAACAGTAAATCCTGCAAGGCAGTGATTGTTTCAGCAATACAAATCATCACCCCTAATTTATCTGGTTTATAAATATGATTTCTCATAAAACATAAATACACTTCAAAATTCTTTGTAGTACCTTGGTTTTATTGCATTCAAAGCTTTGGAGGGGGGGGGGTAATTTTTTTTTATTCTGAAATTAAACACCAAAGAGGGAGAATGGGAGTGTGAATGTCTGTGTATAGAGAAATAAAGACAGAGAGAGAGAGAGAGAGAGAGAGAGAGAGAGAGAGAGAGAGAGAGAGAGAGAGAGAGAGAACAGAAACAGAGGATTCTACATGAACCTACAGGTCTTTATTTTGTATAGCTCTCTTGTGCAATAGGTGGGCTATGCATAACATTCTGGATTTGGAGCAAGGAATATGAGAGTTCAAATCCTGTCTCATATACTTACTGGCTGTGTGACCCTGGGCAAAAAATTTCATTTATTTGGGTCTAGCTTCCCTCATCTGTAAAATGGGAATAAGGATAGCACCTACTTCACAAGGTTGTTATGAGGATCAAACGAGATAATTGAAGTCATAGAAATGAATGAGTTCAATAAGAAGCCTCATTTCAATGGAAGAAACCACACATAAAGGGGGAATAGTAGCCAAGGGAATGAGGTATGACCTAGGAAGTCACGAAAATGATGAGTAGAGCTCTAAAGTGGTCTACCATGAGCACATCCTTTCCTGAAGCAATAGTAGTGGCTTGGTTCTAAGAGCAAGAGGTGGAAAGATGGGGTAGGAGGAGGATAGGGTAATCAGCAAGGCAGAAAATAGCTGGGGTGAAGAGAAGGACTCATGATCACAGGAAACTGAATGCCTTAGTTTTTCTCTGGCAGGGTCTCTGGAGGGTAGGGCAAGAACAGAAACAATATTGGTAGAGTCAGAAACTGTAGAAAGAGCTGGGTTCAGACTCTGCCTCTCACTCATACCTAGTTGTGTGACCCTGGGTAAGTCACCTGTCAGTGCCCCATGAGCAATTTGATATCAGGTACAGTACGGGCTTTTGCATAATAAGTCTTTAATAGATATTTGTTTGAATTCAATTGGATGATGCACTGCTTTATAAAATAAACAACAGCAACACCCTAAAGAATTTCTACTTTTTAGGACTCGATAGACCCTGCCAAAACATACAGCTGTTTACAAACATGTTTGCTCTTGCATGGGCAGAGCATCTGGGCAACTGACAGCCTCATCATTTTCCATCTGGATGATTGGGTGTCATCTAAAGAAAACCTCTGCTGGTTTCTTTTCCTAAACCTAAAAGGAGAGCAGTGAAAAAGGTTCCTGACAGATCTCAAGGGTGAGAAAACACCCAGTCAGGGTGCTGCTATCTGTGAACTGCACTGTGAGTCAATCACTTTACTTAGGGGCGATTTAGTACAAGCCAAGCACCTTTACAAATTCTGTCTCCTATGAACTCTGAAAACCAACTCACTTTCCCCTTTGAGATCCTGTTAACCTGATTTTCCACCTCCCTGATTAGGGTAGAGTAGCAGAATGCACTCGACTCAAGTCACACCTCACCTTTTGCTAAAGGGTTGTTTGTGCGTCAGCAGTGATGTACCCTGACAGTTCCTGACCCTGCATCCAGTCTTTGATGTCACAAACTATTTAAAAATAGGCCATGCTGTGTACACAGGGATGTGGGACATCAGCAAAAATCCCCATCTATCTAGCTTTCATCCGGGAACCAGTCCTGATGTGTTGTTTGCTTCCTTCTAGGAGGCACTGAATGTGGGTTTGCTGGATATTGTCACCTAAGCTGAGAGCAGGCAAATTTTTCGCCATCTAGACATCCAGGAGTTTCATATTTAAGGTATGTGTGCTAAGGTAGAAGCCTGATGTGTGGAGTGTTAAATGGAGGTCACAGGACTATTGGTGGAAAGCTTGAAGGGATTATCCAGTCCAACATTCTAATTTCACAAATGAGGAAACTTTGATCCAGGGAGGTTAAATGATTTACCCAAAGTCACGAAGGTAAGCATCAGGAGAAGGAGTAGGTGTGGGCATGGGAAGGAGAAGTTAATTCAGTTTATAGTGAAGCGATATGACAATTTGTCAGATACCCTGGATGGCTCTGTAACAAAAGATGATGTGGTTGCTAAGGCATCTCAATAATAATAAGAGCTGACATATATAGTGTTGGGTTTTTTTTTTAAGTGAGGCAATTGGGGTTAAGTGACTTGCCCAGGGTCACACCGCTAGTAAGTGTTAAGTGTCTGAGGCCAGATTTGAACTCAGGTCCTCCTGAATCCAAGGCTAGTGCTCTATCCACTGCACCACCTAGCTGCCCCCCATATATAGTGTTTAAAAGTTCACAAAGGATTTTATATTCATTATCTCATTTGAATCTCCCAATAACCCTATGAGATATTATAAGCATCCCCATTTTACAGATGAGGAAACAGGGGAAGCAAAGGTATGTGACTTTGCCCTTCATCACAGAGCCATTAAGTGTCAGAAGTGGCATCCAGGATAATAGGTGAATAGTTGGAAGGACAACTAGTCCAGTCCCTCATTTTATGGAGGAGGAGATTGAGGGCCAATTTGCCCAAGGTCACCCAAGGGAGTAAGAGGCAGAGGCAGGATCTGTATGCTGGTCCTGACTCCAAAGCTCGCTCTCTCCATCTTGCCACAATATTTCTCAGTTTCCTGCTTCCAAGTTCAGCACTCTATCTACTTGTACCAGGCTGTTTTTCATCTCACATCGGTTTTATTCACATCTGTAAATGTAGTTAAACCGAACAACCGTGTTTTTTTCCACATTTTCCTAGTGACTAACTGGTCTCTTGCATGTGTTTTTGGGGACCAAAGAAAAAAGGCAATAAAAGATACTGTGCCTCTGTAGCCAAATAACAAAAGTATACTAGGGTAGGACTTCAAAGGTGGAATAAGAAAGATCAGAGTATGTAATGGTGACTATGCCCACTGGGTTAAGCCATCAAATAAAATTATATCCTTTCTCCATTACCCAAAAATAGACACCAGGCCTTCCTCACCACAGGGAGCCATCCCAACATCTATTTTCCCCAAAAGGCAGGGAAATGAAAAACATAAAAGCCTGGAGCCAGAACAAATTGATGAGAGACAGACAGACAGACAGGCAAAGACAGACAGACAGAGACTGAGACAGAGACACACATAGAGAGACAGAGAGTCAGAGAGAGATGCACAGGGAGAAACAGAGTGAGAAACTGAAAAAATCAGCTAGTGCTTTCTTGTCTTTCCCTTAGGATAAAGAAAACGCAGGTCAGCAGGCATGAAAGCCCTTTGAAATTGGGTCTCTCCACTTCCCCACCTCAGTGAGGGATCTCTTAATCTCTTGCAAAGAACCAGAATAGGAGAAAGGGTGAGCTTTGGGCTTACCTGGTAAAGTAAGGACTTTCATCGTTAACATTTATGATGTTTACTAGGATGGTTCTGGTGGCTTTAAGCTCCCCACTGTCCTCTACTTCTACATCAATCACGTAACTGTCAGGGAGAAACCAACCCAAGTTAGGGTTTTAGACTTTAGATAATTCTGAAAAATGGGGTGAGAGGGAATGGTGAGATGACCCACTTCCTTTCCCTCAATTGGCAAGTGTTGCTTCTCCTCGCAACAGCAAAAGAGCCACCAAAGATGAAAATGAAGGCTAAAATGGTGGCACAGGGCATAGGAGAATAGATGTGGAATTGGAAGGGCTCTCAGAAGTCATCTAGTGCAAAGCCCTCATTTTACAGATGAGGAAACAATCCTGGTGAGATGAAGTGATTGGCCCAAAGTCACACATATAGAAAAGTGGCAATGAGGTTTTCAAGCTCAGATCCTAGGCCTACAGATTCTGTGCTTTTCTATGACATTTGAGCAAGAGAACCTGGAGGAAGGGACAAGCAGGAGAGGAAACCAACCATTTAATAATGTGCCATTATGATCATCCTTTTTTTCCATTTCCAAGACTCTTTCTCCACTTTTCTTCCTTGTCTCTTATTCTTTCCTCCTCAATAACTCCCCTCTATGCTGGAATCCCCCCTTGCAATCATCTCACTTAGACTGTGTCTCTATTCCTCTACTCACAAAGCAGAGAGAAGACCTAAAGGTAGATGCAAGTGATTCAAGAGGCCCCACCCCCACCCCCTCCTCTTTTCCGATCACTTTCATCATAATTATTTGGATGTTTCTGATTATCAGAACTGAGTCAGCGTGAACATAGTTCCTTTTTTTCTCCAGGGTGGAGGGGAAGAAGGGTAATAGTAGAGGAGGACTGGGCAGAGTCCTCCAGATAATTTCCTCAACTTTCCTTTCCATATTTAGACACTGAGTGGAGTGCAAAAAGGAAGCAGCTATTGTTCTTCCTTCATTCTCGCAGAGGACCATGACATCAGGAGGAGATGCCATGACTTGCAGTGAATTGGATTTAAGTGAGGGAGGGCTGTGCAGGGTCACCAACCTCACTCTCCTCCAGAGCCATCTGGGTCCAGTGACAAGATATAAATCAGGACAACTGGAGATGGCCCTGGATGTTTAAGGCAATTGTGATTAAGTGACTTGCCCAGGGTCACGTGTCTGGGGTGAGATTTGAACTCAGGTCCTCTTGATTCCAGGGCCAGTGCTCTATTCACTGTGACACCTAGCTGCCCCAAAGGAAGGAAGCAGAATACTCAAGGTTACCCAAGACTTCCTCACTTGGAAAGCCCTTATTCATAATGTTTCCTCCATCAGTGATTGTTCCTCTTTGCCCTGCCACCTACTCCCACAGGTGCATCCCAACAACTCTAAAAGAAAAGTCATTGGCCAGTCCCTACCTGTTGTGTCCTGCTTCAAAATCAAATGTTGTTGTGGAGAAAAGAATGCCATTCATTGAGACGTTGAAGTACTTCAAGGGAGAGATCAAGGAAAACTAAAAAAAAAAAATAATAAAACAACAACAAAAAAAAAGACTATCAGTGAGAGGCAAGGTCTCTTTTCACCAAAGGCATATTTGTCTAGTCACTGTAAACCAGTGACTGAACAGATACTCTTGGTCAATAGAACACTCTTGGGGTTTTTTGGAATGACCTCTCAAAATAGAAATCCTCAGACTTAATAGTTTCTGGGCTAGGAGCTGTTAGGATCTGCCAGATGCATTGAGGTGCTGCCCTGGGAAGGAAGCCATTGGCTCTTGCAACATTAGGATGGCTATAAAAGGTGTCCAGTCTGAGAGAGACCTTGCTTCAATTGAAAGTGCTCTTGTTTCTGGCACATTGTGACTCCTTCTGTTTTCCTACATACATACCTGGCTTCGCCTCCATTCACTGCCTTGGCTTCATTTCTGGTTTCTGTGTACTTCTTGGCTCTGATTTGTCTACTTTGGCCCTCCAGAGGCCTAGCTTGTCACTCTATCTCAGGGACAGCCCAGCATGAGAGGGACACCCTGGCTTGTGAGCCAGTACACAAGAGACCAATCCAAGGAAAACACAAAGCCCCACCATCTGTCAGTGCTCAGTAAAATTCACCCAGAGCTCCAGACAGGGCCTAAATATGTGGACCAGATAATCTGATTTTGGCTGTAGTCACTACTCATTAACCAGGGGGTTTTAGTGCACTTACTGGACTATTCAACTCAATTTCCAGTGGGAAAAGAGAGAGAATACACAAAAAATAGAGTGAAAAGTTCCTTTGAGGTCAGCCTAAAGTTTTATGCTTTTTTTTTGGACAGAGACTCTTCCTAATACCAAAAAGAAAATTTCCAATATCCACACAAATCTGATTATAGGATTAGACAGATGAAAGATCATAGACTATAGAACTGGGAGGCACCTTAGAGTTCAATTAATCCAAGGGTTCCTAACCCAAGGTTCATGAACCTGTTTTTCTTTCTCTTTTTTTTGTGGGGAAATGAGGGTTAAACGACTTGGCCAGGGTCACACAGCTAGTAAGTGTCAAATGTCTGAGGTTGGATTTGAACTCAGGTCCTCCTGAGTCCAGGTCCAGTGCTTTATCTACTGCGCCATCTAGCTGCTTCTCCCCTTGTTTCATCTAACACAAGCTAATTACAGTGGAGAAGCAAATAATGACAACAGTCTGCATGAAATCCACCCTGTTACTTAAATCCTGGACCCTAGAGAAAAATTTTGCAAAGCCCACAGCCATCAGACATCAGGCTTCCCTACATAGTTGCTTGGATTAGAGAGGAAACACCAATGGAGCAGATAAAAAACAACGGACAATGTTTTGAACAAACACTGGACAAAAAAAGCGGATTTGAGTCTCAGCTCTGCCATTCATTAGTTCTGTGACTTCAGGGGATCAATTGATCAACAAGCATTTAAGCACTTACTAAGTGCCAGGCACTGTGCTAAACACTCTGGATATAAGGACAAAAGTGAAACAAGCCACGGCCTCTCCAATCTCATTGCTTGATAATACTTGTCCTACCTAAATCAATCTACAAGATTTTATTAAACAAACATTCTGTGCCAGGCATTGTGCTAGGTGCTAGGGGATACAGAGATAAAAATGAAACCCTTCTCTGAAGAAGTTTAAATTCTATCAGTGAGAAGCAACCTGTTCTCTCTCCCTCCCTACCTCTCTCTCTCTCTCTCTCTCTCTCTCTCTCTCTCTCTCTCTCTCTCTCTCTCTCTCTTTTCCTCCCTCCCTCTTTCCCCCCCTCCCCCACCTCTCTCTCACACAAACACACAGAGTACACAAGGTCATTTTGGTGACAAGCACTAGTAACTGGGTGGATCAGGAATGGCTTCAGGTAGGAGGTGGTATTTAAGATGACTTTTGAAGGTAAATCAGGCTCTATGAGGTAGAAGTGATAAGTGTGTGTAGACCAAGTATGAGGCACATACAGTGTAATGGCATGGAGATGGGAGATGTATTGTCATATGTGAAGAACTGCAAGAAGACCAGTTTAGCTGGACTAAAGAGTGCTTGAAGATTAATGTGTAACAAAACTAGAACATTGGGTTGGAGTCATGTTGTAAAGGCCTTGAAATGCCAGACAGAGGTGTTTGTATTTGATCCTAGTTGATAGAAAACCACTGGGATTTACTAATCCAAGGCAGGGTCAGACCTGTGATTTAGTAATACCACTTCACTAGCTGTATGGAGGGCAAGTTGGAGAGGGGAGAGGCTGGATGCAGAAGCCAATTAGCATGTTATTGTAATAGACCAAGTAGGAGGTGATGAGTATTTATGTTCAGGAAGGTTTATGGTAGGAGTGGAAGAAAGGGAAACAGATTTCAGAATTGTCATAAAGGTAAAATTGGCCAGCTTTGGCAATTGAATCGTGCAGAGTGAGGGAGAATGAAGAATCCAGGATGATTCTGAAGTTGCAAATCCAGATGACTGGAAGGGTGGTGGTGCCTGATACAGAAATAGTCAAGTTCAGAAAATTGCTTTATTTGGGTTTTCATTTTGGATATTTTGAGATGGAGATGCCTAAATGCATTCACTTCAAAATATCTAATAGATAGCAGGGCTGGAACAGGAAAGGGATTAGGAAATATAGATCTAGGAGTCATCTTCATGGAAATGATAACTAAACATATGGGAATCGATAAGGACTCCAAGAAACACTATGTAGAAAGAATAGAATGCAGGCTAGGCACAAAGTTAAGGTAAATGTCTTCCTTTTTGTTCCTTTCTACACATACACAGATACAGATACACACACACACACATACACACACCTATGGTATAATAGCTTTGGTATCTAATATCTCAAAGTTACTTTTTGGGATGTGAGGGCCAAAATTTGATATATGGAGCATTAATTGGGTGACTACCACAAATAATTTTTGCCACAGGGAAAAGGAAAAAAACAACTTTTTTGCAGATAAATTATATATACATGTGTGGTTATCTCTCTGTATATATATGCATTGTGTATATATATATATATGTGTGTGTGTATATACATATATACACATATGTATATATGTATGCATGTATTTGTTCCTAGCAATGTTTTACTAGCCTAGGAAATTTTCTTCAGTCTCACCTCCACTAATGAAATCCCCCTGACAATAAATTTAGCAAGAGTGTACAGTGATGGCCTAGAGGAAGAGAGCTAAGGGTGCAGAATTTTGTTTTCAGAGCTGTAACTAGGCTGGGCTAACTGGGGCTTTGCCCCAGGGCACCAAAACTTAGAGGTTTCTGACAGCACTTACACTTCTTCAGCAGGTGGAAATAGCTGAGTTTAGCATGAAATTAGCAAGAATAATTACTTAAAATAGGAAGCTACCAGATGCTTCCACCCCTTGGTTGCCACATCCATGATGAATTCTCTCCACCTTCAATCAGGTACCAGACTCATTATGTCCTGAAGTTTCTACTTCCTCTCTTCCCTGACCTTTCTTCCATACTCACTGAATTTGTCTTAAAAAGTTGACTTGGGGGAAGCTAGGTGGCTCAGTGGATAAAGCACTGGCCTTGGATTCAGGAGGATCTGAGTTCAAATCCCACCTCAGGCACTTGATATGTACTAGCTGTGTGACCTTGGGCAAGTCACTCAACCCTCACTGATCCAACCAAAAAAAAAAAGTTGACTTGGAGGATGCATGTCATGTTGCTTGTCTTGCCTTATTTCATGAAGCTTGCCATAGGTGAAAAATGCTAACTAAGGATCTGTTTATTTTTTTATTGTCTAGCTCCCCCATACCTCAATTTGTTTTAGGCCAGACTTATTTTTTTCATCCTTGAATCTATTTGGCCATGTCAATGGAAATGGCCCCCTTTGTACCATGGGGGGGAAAAAGAGAATTAGCCAGACTCAAAATATTGTGTAGCATGGACATTTGCCAGTAAATCCGCATAGCTTTCTGAACATTCTGGCATTCTCCACTTTTAAAGGCTTGTTTAACCAAAGGATCTCCCCTGATATTCATTCTTCGAAAACAGAAATGAAATAGAATGGAAAGCAATCCCAGCCCCCTTCTTAGCCTGATACATTAACTGCAGTGGCTGAGAAAGTCGCTGAGTAATCAGATCAATTCCGTTAACAAATTCTTGTCAAATGGCCTCTCCAGTTTCCCCGCTGGGAATATTACTTTACCAGCCACCCAATGTTTCTACATTTGCAGTTCTTTATTATAGCTATGGTTTGCTCAGCTACTCAAAAGCTTCAGTTTGGGAGACAAAGAGTCAGCATTTCCTGCCCTGATCACCCTTCATTGGATAGTTTGGTCTCAGAGGGGAGGAGAGAGATAAAGTCGTGCCCCAGTTTCCTGAAATGTCAGGATCCCCAGAGGAGCCAGGCTCTCTCTATCTTCAAGTTTGGGCAAAAAGATCCTTCTTAGGACTCCAACTGCACGTTTCCATTTTAAAATCGAATGTCCCAATCCCATGTTTGTTTGTTTTTTTTATTTCTCACCTTAATCAGAACACTGCTTCTGTTTAGAGTGCTCTTTTTTCTTCTTCTCCAAAATAGGGTTGTTAAAGTTTGGAAATCTTGCAAGGGGGGGGGGGGGCATCTAGGTGGTGCAGTGGATAAAGCACCAGCCCTGGATTCAGGAGGACCTGAGTTCAAATCCAGCCTTAGACACTTGACACTAGCTGTGTGACCCTGGGCAAGTCATTTAACCCTCATTGCCTGGCAAAAAAGAAAAAAAAAAGGAAATCTTGCAACAGCCATCCTTCCTGCATAGTCCCCACCCTTATAATCCCGTCTTCCTAGACAGAAGAGGAGCCTTTTGGTGAAATGAAACTAAAGGAGAATCTTAAGGGCAGGGCACAATGCCACCTCAGTGTTTGTAAGAGATAAAATAGGAAATCTGGTCAAAGTTTTTCCATGTACCAGGCATTTGGAGAGAGTGAATTTCGAAGATTTCAGTGAAAATATTCATTGTGTCATAGGGTGCAGAGCACCCCAGAAATTCTCTGGGGCACATCAAGGAACCTTCTCCTTGAGAAACTAAACCAGAGGACAGATAACACCTAGAAGAGATAAGCTGAACCAAATCGGACAGAGCTAGCTTGGGATTCCTACCCTACATTCTGGTCTCCCTTACCCTGGGGAGATAAATTTGGGTGTGGCTGTGGCCTTTGTGTCCTGAAGAGGGATCCGTAGCCACCCCTCACCCAATTCCCCCAGCTACCACCAGTGGGGGATGGTCCACCCTCACTCCACAGGCAGATGGTCCATCCCCATCAGGCCTCTATAAAAGTACTTTCCAGTCTCCTGTTCGAGGAGATTTGGTACCTCTGAGCCATGTGCTTTATGCCAATCTCCCCATGAAAAATCCAAGGATTTCTTTCATGGTTTCCCTCCCCCCACCCTTCCCTTCCCTTGTTCCTAAATAAACTACCACCTTATTATAACCACTTTTGTGTGCAAGAGGGTGTAATTCTTTAAAGAGGAATTCCCAAGAACCTCATCCCCTAACCCAACCCGTACCCCATTTCCCACCATATCAATTGGATCCCATGGCCTGAGATGCTACAAGAAAGGCAACTCAAGAAGAAGAGGAGGCTCTGGAGAAGGAAATTCTGCTGCCTTCATTAAAAATGATTGATGTGGAAGAAAAGAAGGTATCTAAAAAAGACCAATGTGCTTTCATTGAGAGATCAACAGCAGCTCAGATTTTGAAAAGACATGTACATACTAAAGTAACTGTTTTTAAAGCATTGTAGGGAGCGGCTAGGTGGCGCAGTGGATAAAGCACTGGCCCTGGATTCAGGAGTACCTGAGTTCAAATCCGGCCTCAGACACTTGATATTTACTAGCTGTGTGACCCTGGGCAAGTCACTTAACCCCCATTGCCCCGGAAAAAAAAAAAGCATTGTAAACAAAATGGATAGGGGAGCAGGGAGAGGAAGGGAACAAGCATTTATTAAGTGCCTACTATGTGCCAGGTGTTTTATTACAAATCTCTCCTTTGAGTCTTGCTATAACCCTGAGAGGTAGGTGCTATAATTATCCTCATTTTACAGATAAGGAAACTGAGACATACAGAAGAAAGCATCTTGCCCAGGGTCACACAGACAGAGGCCATATTTAAATTCAGGTCTTCCTGACTCAAGGCCCAATGGCTTCATCCACTGCTCCACCTAGACACTTCGGGCAAGAGGCCAGGGCAATGGCCTACTTAGGTTCCAGGATGGGTCTCTACAGTATTTAGAAATAACCTTGGGGATATGGGAGAAAAAGGTGGGAGGGAGAGAGGAGAGAGAAAAAAGAGTGCAGGGAGGGAGGATGAGAGGGGAGAGAGAGAAAATGAAAGGAAGGGAGGGAGGAAGAGAGAAAGAGAGGAGGGAGGGAGGGAGAAAGGAAAGAGGGAAGGGAGAGAAAGAGGGAAGAAGGAAGGAGAGGGAGGAGCGAAGGGAGGGAGGAATAGAGATAAGAAAGAATGGAGGAAGGGAAGAAGGGAGAGGAGGAGGAATACAGGAAAGGAGAAAAGAGAAGAAGGAATGAGGGAGGGAAAGATGGGAAGAAGAAGGAATGGGGAGGGAGGGAGGAACAAAAGAAGGAAAGAAGGAAAGAAAGAGGGAGAAAGATAAAGAAAAAAGGGAAGAAGAAAGAAAGAACATGTAAGCATCTTTTTAAATTACATGGAATAGATCAGTAGGAAGGCCAGAAGGAAATACCAACAAGTAGGAAATCTTTGAAAGTTCCACGTGGAATACATTGTTCCCGCAGAGAAAAGCCAGCTGCACATAGTGGAGATCCGTAGTTTCACACACAGTCCTCTTTCCCTGGTCTGCTTTGTGGATGGCAGGGCTCATTTTGTTTGGCATTTATTGAATTCAGAATAGAAAGAGACTTCTTTCTTTCTTTTTAAAGAAAGAACCTTTCTAGCTTTAGCAATTAGTCTCATTTGTCATAAGCATTTGAATTCAAGAAATGCTAGAGGAGACAGGATGGGGTATTGAAGTGACAGCTGAGAAGCCTTCAAAGGACTCCATCTCCCAAGAGGCCATGGGAAGGTCAAAATAGCAGGGCATAGGTCAAGGTAAACAGATGCCCTGATAACAACGCGTCCTCATTTTCAAAAAAGGGAAGAGAATGCAGCCTTCAAACTATGGGCCAGTGAGCTTAATTTAATTTCTGACAAACAAAAAACAACAAACCCTCAACTAGAATGTATTATTAGAGGGATAATTAATGAACATGAGGTCATAGGATCATAGATTTAGAGCTGGAAGAGACCTCAGGGACCACTGAGTCCAAACTCCTAATTTTATAAATGATCTAGAAAAGGAAGTGGTGATCACAAAGAATCAGCAGTTTCCTCAAGAACAGGTTAGAGTAGAAGACCCTTATTTCCCCTTTTGATAAGGTTACTAAATGGATAGATTCACAGTTAGGATTCAAATTCTGGTCCTCTGATGCTAAATATATTGTCCTTTTTCACCTTCCCACCGCAACTTCCTTGGGATCTACCAGGGAGGTTTGGAACTGAGCACTAAGAAAATGGTTTAAGATGATGTAATTTAATAGTTTATTAAATGCATTTCATGCTCAAAGTAACAGAAAAGTGCTTCTGATGTATTTAATACCACTAGGGTAACTTGTAGCTGGCTATAAATTAAAATAGACAGAGCTTGCCACAAATAGTGATAATCATCTGGAGAAACTCCTTCCTGAGATACTTTCTTTTTAGAGATAGCCTTGAAAACAGTGTAAACTGGTAACAAGGTATACCTTTTGTACTTAGAAATTAGGGTGCTCCTTTAGAGAAACTCCTATCTGGGATTCTTTCTTTTTAGAGATAGATTTTAAAACCGTTTAAGGTAGTAACAAGTTATAGCATTTGTACTTATACATCATTTTTTCAATACTTTCTTAAAAGGGCATAAGTTGCAAATCATAAGTACAAAGCAGTCAATTAATTTATGTGCCAGTGTCTAATAAATAAACAATATCTTCATTTAAAAATGTTTGAGGGGCAGCTAGGTGGTGCAGTGGATAGAGCACTGGCCCTGGAGTCAGGAGTACCTGAGTTCAAATCTGGCCTCAGACACTTAACACTTACTGGCTGTGTGACCCTGGGCAAGTCACTTAACCCCAATTGCCTCACTTTAAAAAAAATGTTTGAGTTAATATATTAAGTGGAACAGCCACGGTTTTCTCAATTATCCTTACCTGACCACTGTTGATCAGTTACTCCATTGAGATGCCATTAATCAGTCTCCTGGTGGCAGCTACCTTAGGTGAAGGCAGGGTGCTTGGGAGGCTTTTTTTTTAATTTCTAGAAAATGCTTTATACATTCAATCCCAACTAAAACACATCAGCCAATTATTCATAATAATGGGGAAGAGTGGTGGTATAGGTAAACCAAATTTAGCTAATCAGTAGTCACAGCTTTTGGCTTGGGGGATATGACTAGTTTTGTAGCACTGATATGGGTGTTACTTTAGGCTAATAATATTGGTTTGTATTCCTTGAGGGGCACTGCCTGGATGATGGATAGGGGTTGGGGGTGGGGAAGAAGGAGGATTAAAAATATATTGGGGATACGGGTAATCCAGAAAATAGATGATCTGCAAGAGGACCACTTGGAGAACTGGGGTTTTTTTCCTTCTCCCCACTTCCTTTTACCTCCACTTTCTTCTCTTTTTTGAGATCAAGAAAAAAATATTTTCCCCATAATCCCTTCTCATTTTTTTCCTCGTCCTTTTTTTCCCCTTTCTTTTCTCTCTCCTTCTTTGAAATAGCAGCCCTGGTTGCCAGGAAAAACTCCTCAGAGACTTTGAAGACATGAATCGGTTTCACAGCTGGAGACAGAGTGATTTACTATAGGAATTCCTCAATTAAAGTACTTTCTTTTCCGCTATGATTGGACCCTTCCATTAGGGCATGAACGCCTATTGTATAAGGTAAAATGTGTATTGTCCTCTCTTGCAGACAAAGGATTAAGACAGAGGAGCAATGGCCTTGTGAACTAGCTGGACTGGCAGGGGAGGCAAGAGAAAGAAAAGTGGGGGGGAGCAGTCACTCTTCCCTTCTTGCCCAACCGGTTTGTTTGTTTGTTGTTTGTTTTTATGTCTCCCTCTCTCCCTCCCTCCCACTTCCCTTGAGCTGGCAGTGAACCATAACTGGTCCTTCTTCCCTTCAGCCAAAGATAATTAAATCATAAACCTGAAATTCAGAGGCAAAAGAAAATCAAAATGTCAAGACCAGTTTTCAATCATATCATAGAGTCATAAAGGTGGAAGAGGCTTGTGTAATTACTTAGTTCAACTCCTTCATTTTACAGATGAAGAAACTGGGGTCCAGAGAGACCTACTCAGGTCATACTGCTAGTTAGTGACAGACTAGAACTCAGATCTCCTGACTTCTGACCCGCTTGACCACCCTCCTGGTGAAGTTGGTTTTGTTATTGCCAGTACTAAATCTAGGGCTTGAAGGGACTTTGGAGGACCTCTAATTATCAACCCTTGTTTTATGAATGAGGAAGAACACCATCTCTGGAGCCAGAGGAACTGTGTTCAAATATTGCCTTTGGTACTTAGCTGTGTGACCTTGGGGAAATCACTTCCCCTTTCTGGACTTCAGTTTCCCCAACAGTAAAAGGAAAAGATTGGACTGATAACCCTCTCAACTCTAGATGTATGACCTATGATGACATTTATTTGAGGAGGTAAAGCAATTTGCTTACTAAGGCCATACATATAATAAGTGTTAAAGGTGGGATTTGAACTCAATCCTCCCAAGCAGAGTCAGTATTCTTCATTCTTCTTAGATCCAGAAGACTTAAGTTTTAGTCCTGACTCTAATATTGACCAGTTGTATGGCCACTGTCAAGTCATTTAAACTCTCTGGGTTTAATTAATTTAGAGACTTTAATTTTTAATGAATTTTAATTAATCAATTTAGGAACTTTGTTTCTTTTTTATTTGTATTCCTAATGCTTAGCATGGTGGGTGGGTTTTTTAAGGGGGGAGGCAATAAGGATTAAGTGACTTGCCCAGGGTCACACAGTTAGTAAGTGTCTAAGGTAAAACTTGAACTCAGGTCTTCCTGACTCCAGGGCTGGTGCTCTATCCACTGCACCCATAGTGTTTGACACAAAGTGATGATCAGTAAATGCTTTTTGATTCATTCATTCATATATTCATTTTATCAATGGGGAGACATGCCCAGAAATATAAAAACAGAACAAAGTTACATAGCTAGTTAGTGGCAGAACTGAAATTATAATCCTGGCCTTCCAATATTCCATTCTTCTTTCTACTACATCATGATGAAAAGATCAAAGGTTTATGAAGGTTGACTAGTAGGTACCAGATGGTCATATACCTCCCCCTTTATTATAAAAAAGGATAGAAAGACAGTATCAATCAGTCAATGAGCACTAGTTAAATGTCTGCTATTTGTCAAACACTACATTAGGTGCTGGGGATACAAAGAAAGCAGTGCCTTTAAGGGGCTTGTGTCCTGTTGGCCAGACAAGATATATGCATATATTCAAAAGAGATACAAGTTGATTTTGTAAGGAGAGGTGCTGGAAACTAATGGGGATCAGGAAAAAGCTCATGGAAAAGATGAATCTCAGTCAGGTATTTATTAAGTGACTAGCACATGTCCAACACTGTGCTATATGCAAACTGAGCTGATCTTTGAAAGATGTTAGTGATTCTAAAAGGGGGCAGTGAGTAGGGGATGAGAGACAGTGCAAAGGCACTGAGTGAGAATATAATAGTTGAGATGGAATATAATGTATAAGGAACAAGAAAGCCAGTTTGGCTGGTTCAAAGTCTACTTGAAAGGGAGCAGCTAGGCAGTGTGGTGGGACTCTGGGTAAGTCACTTAATCCTGATTGCCTCAAACAACAACAACAACAACACCCAAAAAGTAATAGAGAGCCACTGGAGTCTATTGAGCTGTTAGCCTGTCAACAAGACTTTATTAAGCATTAAATATGTGCCCCACACTGTGCTAAGCAGCAAGGATACAAAGAAAGGCAAAACCAGTTCCTGCCCTCAAGAAGCATAGGCAGTAATGGGGGAGACTGGATATGTGAAAGACACGGAGTAGTTGGAAGGCATTAGGAGAGAGGAAGGCATTGGCAGCTGAGAGGGCAGGGAAAGACGTCTTGCAGAAGGCAGGACTTGAGCTGTCTTGAAGGAAGCCAGCAAAATCAAGGAGCAGAGCTAAGGGGGCAGAGCCTTTGAGGAATGGGGAATGTGGTGAGTGCAAAGAAACAGAAAGGAGAGACAAAGGAAATGCAAGTAGACACATGGGCCTTGATTGTAGGATGCATGGAGGGAAATGAGGTATAGGAAGACTGGAAAGGTAGGATGGGGCCGGGTTATGAAGTTCTCTGAGCACTAATTATGTTGTTTCAACACATAGTCAGGACTATGCTTTAGGAACATCACTTTGGGCAGCTAAGTGGAGAAATAATTGGAGCAGAGAGAGATCTGAAGCAGGGAGACCAGTTAGAAGACCATTGCAGGGGCAGCTAGGTGGCGCAGTGAATAGAGCACCAGCCCTGGAGTCAGGAGGACCTGAGTTCAAATCTGGCCTCAGACACTTAACACTTACTAGCTGTGTGACCTTGGGCAAGTCACTTAACCTCAACTGCCTCACTTTAAAAAACAGAAGAAGAAAAAGAAAACCATTGCAATAATCCTTGCAAGAGGTTACAAGGGCCTGTACTAGGTCTGGGACTGTGTGAATGGAGAGAAATGGACTAACATGCTGACACCTGTGCTTTAGGAATTTCACTTTGGCAACTGTGTGGAGGATGAATTGAAGAGGGGAGAGACTTGAAGCAAGGAGACCAACTAGGAGGCTATTGAAAGAGTTCAAGTGAGAGGTCACAGGATGATATATGAAAACCTAGAAGGACTTCAAAGGCCATCCAGTGCAAGTCCTTCACTTTATACATGAGGAAACACAGCAAGGTTAAGTCACTTGCCCAAGCTCATAGAGGCAGTCAATATTAGATGTAGGATTGGAACCCAGATTCTTTGACTTCAGAATCAGTTTTCTTTCTACTGTACCAAGATGGTGATAGTGTGAGTGTAATGAGGAGGATGGATATGAGAGATGATGTGGAGGTAGAATGGCAAAGACTTGGCAAGTGATGGGATATGAAGGGTTGGGGAAAGTGAAGAATCAAAGATGAACCTGGATGGCTGGAAAGATGGTGGTACTATCTAAAGAAATTAGGATGTAGGGAAGAAGGAGGAAGAAAATGAGGTGCTTTAGAAATGCTCAGCTTGCAATATCTATAGAACATGCAGTTATATATATGTATATATAGTCGAGGGGCAGCTAGGTGATGCATTGGATAAAGCACTGGCCTTGGATTCAGGAGGACCTGAGTTCAAATCCAGCCTATGACACTTGACACTTACTAGCTGTGTGACCCTGGGCAAGTCACTTAACCCTCATTGCCCCACAAAACAACAACAAAAACCCAACAAAACGAGCAAACAAGTAAAAAGCCCAAATATATACATATATATGTATATGTGTATATATATTATATATATATGTATTATATATATGTGTATATATATACATACACACATGCATATACATACATACATATGGATAGATAGATAGATAGGTAGGTAGATAGATAGATAGATAGATAGATAGATAGATAGATAGATAGATAGATAGATAGATAGATAGATATAGGACAACTGGCACTGCAGGGCAGGAGCTGAGAAGAAATTATGGATGGGTATATAGATCTGGGAATCACCTATGTAGAGATAGTGCTTATATCTGAAGTCATCAGGAGAGGAGGGAGAGAGAGAGAGAGAGAGGTGGGGGGGGGAGGGATCAGGACAAAGCCTTGAAATATACCTACAGTTGGGGGGTGGGGTGGTATAGTAATGATGACACAGCATGAGAAACTGAGAAGGCACAGACAGGCAGGATAACTATGAGAAAGCAAAACATTCTAGAAATTAGAGCATTTCCAGGAGAGGACAGGACAGGACAGGAGAGGAAGTAGGATGATGACTGAGAAGGGCCATGAGGTTTGGCCATTAAGAGATCATTGAGGGGGCAGCTAGGTGGCACAGTGATTAGAGCACTGGCCCTGGAGTCAGGAGTACCAGTGTTCAAATCCGGCCTCAGACATTTGACACTTACTAGCTGTGTGACCCTGGGCAAGTCACTTAAAACCCCAATTGCCTCACCAAAAAGAGAAAGAGAGAGAGATCACTGATAACTTTGGAGTGAGTAGTTAAATCAGAAGCCAGATTTCAAAGCTGTGAAAAATGAGTGAGATGTGAGGAAGTGGAGGCACTGAATACAAACAACTTTTTTCTAAGTTTAGCTGAAAAAGGAAAGAAAGACATAGGGTGATAGCTTAAGGGAATGGAAAGGTCCAGAGAGGGTTTTTTCCTTTAAGAATGGGGGAAGGAGGAAAAGAAATTTATTCAATAATTTTATATATTTAAAAGGAATAGCAAGTTGTGCATAACTGATTTGCAGTTTCATGTAAAATTATTTTTTATGCTGTTATGGAAATGGTTACTTTATTCTATAAAGTAAAACTTAAATTAAATTTAAATAAAAGAATAGGGGAACCCTGGGAATGTTTGTAGGTAGCTGGGAAGGAAGCAGTAAATGGGAAGAGATTAAAAATGGGGGTGTGGGGGAAGATTATGAGCAAAATCTTCTAGAAGGAGATGGGAATGGTCTCGATCACTTGATCAAGAGTACAAGTCAAGGAGCTGGTCTTGGTAAGGAGAAGGATGACCTTTTCAACAGAAACTAGAGTGATGGAGAATAGAATGGGAGGAATAATATCAAGGATTAATGGGATCCAGAGGAGGATCCAGAGTAGTTTTCACAAAATTTGCTATGTCTCTTAGTATATTCTTTTTTTTCCCTTTCTTTCTTTTTATTTTTTGCAGGGCAATGGGGGTTAAGTGACTTGCCCAGGGTCACACAGCTAGCAAGTGTTGAGTGTCTGAGGTCGGAATTGAACTCAGGTCCTCCTGAATCCAAGGTCGGTGCTTTATCCACTGCGCCACCCAGCTGCCCCTCTCTTAGTATATTCTTAAGGCAGTGTTCCAGAGACCATAGTTATATTCTTAGCAGCCCTTTGTTCTTCAGCCTTCTTTGCTTTTCACCGGCTAAATAAGCTGTACTGAGCTTCTCAAAGTGAATGATTTATTTCTATCTGCTGGGATTTCAAAGAGAAGTCTCCAGAGAGTGATAATACTTTAGGGTAAGACCCTTAGTGTGTGTTTGTATTTCAGAACTGTTCATCGTAGACCCTCAGGAATAAACGTTTAACCACAGACATTGATTTAGCACCTACTATGGGATAGGCAGCCTGGTGTGATGGAGAGAGGGCTGACCAGGAAGCCAGGAAGACCTCAGTTCAATCCCACCTCTGACACACACTGGCTGGGTGACCCTGGGCAAGTCAAATCACTTCACAATGCTATGGGTGACTCTCTAAGACTTCAATAGAAGGTGCTGGCATTCATTAACAGATAGTTTCCTCACCTGGGAAGAGTTCCCTATACCCTTAAAACCACAAATTTAGCCCTTATGAACAGAGTACTATACTGCTTGCTAGAAAGATAGAAATTGTGACTGAGACACAATCCCTGATATCATGCATCTTATGATCTAATGACAGGATAAGATACAAACATAGATAACTGTCATATATGATGTCACATGATAACTGCATTAGAGAGAAGGAAATAGGATCATAAACCAGTCCTTAGAGATTATCTAGCCTAATCCCTCCTCCTCACCCTTTCCCTCCCCTCCATTTAGTCAGTCAGTTGATAAGCATTTATTAAGCACCTACTATGTGCCAAGCAGGATAGAGAAAAAGGCAAAAGATAGTCCCTGCCCTTAAGCTCACAGTCAAATGGGAGAGGCAACTTGCAAGCAACTGTGTACAAATAAACTATGATACAGAATAAATAAGAAACAATCAACAGAGACACTAGAATACACTAAGGCCTAAAGAGACTGGGTGATTAGTAAGTAATAGAGATGAGATTTGAACCCAGGCTCTGTGACTCCAGATGCAGGTGTTTGTTTTTTTCCTACTGCACATCACTGCTCTCTGAGTGAGGCCACCTCGGCAGATCTGAGAATAGTTTAGAGATGCTGCTGGCAGAAGAGGAAAAGGATTTAGGATATTTTTCAATTCCCTCCACAAGAAAGTAAAAGCATTGGACTGAAGGCTCTCTGAGATTCCCTTTTAGCCCTGACACTCTGTGATTTCTTTATCACTGGCACAGCATGTTTGTTTTTACCTAAGAGTCATAAGTACAGGCCCTCTCTAAAAGGGAAACAGGAGATGCTTTTCTGTAGAAACTAGGGAGCCACAGAATCTTGAAAATTCAGGTGTTTCACACCTTACATTTCCATCCACGGTCAATCCAACCACCAGACCCAAACATTGCCACTGTTGGGAAAACTATAATCAAAAACCTCCATGCCTGTGTTTTATTGCTACACTTTTACAAGTTTCATAAAACTTTGATCTCCAGGGTAGGAGTCAAGGGGGAAGTTATGGGCTAGAACAAGTTCTGAAGCCTGATGCAAGAACTCTTATTTTGGGGTTGATTCCTTTATTCAGCCCATGGCGTTGTGCCAAGTTGGGTGTGGGATCTGAGGGCAAACTACATGGCATGCTTCCTTCTCCCTGCCTTTTTCCTTCATTTTATTGCAGCAAATAAAGTTAGAAATTAATATCAGGGCCTGCCTGGAAAGGGAGTGGGAGAAAAGCCCCATGGACAGATGGAGAAGAGGAAAAAAAGCAAAAAAACCCCTATTTTGCTTTGAAGATCAAGGTAGGGTTTAAAGGCTGATTATATGCATAAATGAGTTTTTAAAAAACTTATCTTTATTGACATGTTTTGGTTTTGTATCACACATTCATTTATTTACTTATTTGTTCAATTATCTATTTATCTATCTAATCTCTTTATTTATTCATTCATTTATTTGTTTGTTTGTTTGCATGAGGCAATGGGGCTTAAGTGACTTGTTCAGGATCACACAGCTAGTAAGTATCAAGTGTCTGAGTCCAGATTTGAACTCAGGTCCTCCTGAATCCAGGACCAGTGCTTTATTCACTGTCCACCTAGCTGCTCCTCTAACTGCCATTTTATTTCTAAAAATGTTCTTCCCCATTAAGTGCTCAGCATGGAATCAAGAAGCCCTAAATTCCAAAATGGCCACTTACTAGCTGTTTATCAACTGATTGATTTTAAAAAAGAGGAACAGGGGGCAGCTAGGTGGCACAGTGGATTCAGGAGGACCTAAGTTCAAATCCGGCCTCAGATATTTGACACTTACTGGCTGTGTGACTCTGGGCAAGTCACTTAACCCCAATTGCCTCACCAAAAAAAAAAAAAAAGGAACAATAATAACAACAATAGCACCTACTATGTGCTGGGCATTATGCTAAACAGTTTACAAATATTTTTTCATTTGATCTTCACAACAGCCCTGGGAGGTAAGTGCTATTATTATCTTCATTTTATAGATATGGAAACTGAGGCAAACAGAGGTTGACTTCCTCCAGGGTCATACAGCTAGTAAGTGACCATTTTTGAATTCAGGGCTTCCTGATCCAATGCTGGGCACTCTATCCACTGTGCTAGCTTGCTGGAAAAAGGTTCAACAAAACCAACTAACACATCAGCCAAGTATTGAGAAAATGTTTGCACCCATAGTGCCCCAACTCTTCAAAGAAGGGAGAGAGGTGTATATATATATATTTTTCAACTCTTTGGGGGTCCAGGCTTGGTTATTTGCATTTGTGGCTTTGGCAAGGGATAAAACTAGGATGTGTGATCAAAGGACACGAACAATCAATTCTCTAAAGAAGAATGGTAAATAAACTATTAACAATCAGATGAAAGAATGTTCCAAATCACTAATAATTTGTACAGCACAAGTGGAAGAAACCCAGAAGTTTTACTGCATGCCCAGCAAATTGGCAAAGATGACAATAAATGAAAATAGTAAACGTTAGAGAGGTTGTAGAAAGACAAGCAGGCTAATTCGTCATTAGTGGAGCTCTAAATTGATACAACCATTCTAGCATACAATTTGGAATTACACAAATAAATGACTAAAAAGCCCATATCCTCTGATCCATCATATACCTCAAGACCATTAACAAGAAGAAAGGTTCTAATGTGGGGATGGATTTAATTGATCAAATTTGTGAGGTGTCCCAAAGAATTACAAGACTCAGTGACTCAGTTTCCCAGGTTGTGTGGGGTTTTTTCAGGGCAATGAGGGTTAAGTGACTTGCCCAGGGTCACACAGCTAGTAAGTGTTAAGTGTCTGAGGCCGGATTTGAACTCAGGTACTCCTGACTCCAGGGCCGGTGCTTTATCCATTGCACCACCTAGCTGCCTCCCAAGTTTTATGAAATACTGTGAGGCCACAGGGAGACACAAAGGAGATAAGTGTCTTGAATAGGGAGATGAAAATGGTTATATTTATAGTAAGAAAAGTAGGTTATCTCCTCATTATCTTAATCTCCTCTTTGTGGGAGGTCCATGGGAGGTTCACATCCCATTTTGGACTTCCTGTGGTCCTAAGACAACCTCCAAGGTGGGTACCTTTTTCCCCAGTGGTGTGTTTTGGGGGTTTGCACATCATAAGGTGAACCTAAGGATACATCTGGTCCTTTCTGTGCATGTTCCTAAAGACATGCTAAAACTTATCAGAGCCAGAGGGTCCCCGTGCTTTTGATATCTCTTTACTTAAGATCTGGTTTCTAGGTGTCCTGTCATTTAGGAATATTGATGGCTATTAATGGTTAATGGTCCCTGGTTACTGTCTCTGTGGATGGTGTTGGTTGATAGGGACTTGAACACTCTTGGTTGCAGTACTGTTGATAAGAATAAAAACCCTAATTTCTCTGTTAACCCTTTAGGTAGTATTGATCTTAGGTTATCTGTTAATCCCTTTTAGCTATAGTTGATAGGTTATCTATTAGCCCCTTTTGGAGCCCAGATCTTCGGTTGTCTGTTAACCCCTTTTAGCCTCCTCCATCAGTTCCACATCTATTAAAATAGCACTTTGTGTGGTAGCAAAAAACTGAAACCATGGCAGATGCCCATTGATTGGGGAATGGCTAAACAAATTCTGGTAGACAAATATAATGCAGCAATTGCTGTGCTATGAGAAATTATGATTATGTTATATATGAAGAAGCATGGGAAGACTTATATGAGCTGATGCAAAATGAAGTAAACAGAGCCAAGTGAATAATAGACACAATGACTACAACATGGTAATAGAAATAACCACAAAATAATCAAAACTTTATATTGTGAAATTATAAAGGACAAGCTTGGCCCTAAAGAAGAAAGGAATATTTATTAAATAGGAATTAGAGTAATTAGTGTTTTGTTCTCCTAATGGGTACCTGAGATTAGATTCACTAAAGGAATAGAAGTTTTTATTGGTGGTTCTGGACAGAAAGGCACTTTGGGATCTTGGGAAACCATGGAGAGACAGGAAATCTGAGTAAGATGCAATGAGGGAATTTGGAAACTCAACACAGCTGGAAAACTCATTGAATAAAGAGCTGAACTTGAATCAGAAAACAAATTTGAATCAGGTTCTGCGATATATTACCTATATGATCTTGGGTATGTAATTTAACCTCTGGAGGCCTCAATTTCCTCTCATAATTTCCTCCTTGCTAGAGCTAGACCCATTAGTTTTTAAGTAGGGGAGATGATGTTAGGAAGTAAGCAGAGGGACACAGAAAGAGGGTGCTGGGTTCCAAGACACATTTTGTCTGCTGCAAAATCTCACCTGAGGTCATCCTTGCTCAGCCTGGTATTGAAAACTGAAGATCAGATTCTGATCTTTTATTTTTTAATTCCCAACTTTGCACCATAAAGTATATTTTCCCCATTTCCAAAGCCCAAAGTCATCCTATGGAAACACTGGATATCAGGTTCATACATGTACCAGGTCCCAGATTCCCAAGTGTTAAAGACCCAGAATTCAGTCTTTTTTTTTTTAAACTAAAAATATAATCAAATGTCTTTAGGTAAAAGATAAAAATAGATAAAGCAAGTAGGTCCCATAGGGTCTCCAGAGCTTTCCACTGAAGCCTTAAAAACTGTTTTTATATTCTTCTTGCCCAAAGAGCCAACAGATGGGTTGACAGATCAATCCACCTGAAGATGAAGTAAACACAAAGTGCCCGGGCTGTGCTACAACTTCCTGGCTTGAAATAGTACTGGCTGCTGCTGGTGGTAGTGGTGGTAGTGGTGTGTGTGTGTGTGTGTGTGTGTGTGTGT
Source organism: Dromiciops gliroides (assembly GCF_019393635.1). NCBI lineage: Eukaryota > Metazoa > Chordata > Mammalia > Microbiotheria > Microbiotheriidae > Dromiciops > Dromiciops gliroides. The sequence goes on from NC_057865.1 coordinate 145,772,876, forward strand.
GTGTGTGTGTGTGTGCACGTCTGTCTGTCTGTCCTGGCCCACAACAAAACACCAGAGCCAGAACAGACCAATAACATCTGCATTTTAATAAGACAACTTACCATGAGAGGCTCGTTCTCAGGATCAGCTGCCTCAATCTGGTAAATGGGTCCGGGGTCTGTTCCTTCCAAAATATAGAGCTCTACAGCTAGACAGGAGTTCAAAGTATAATACTATTTAAAAACATAAAGAAAATATGTATTTCTGATGCACATAATACAAATAAGAAAGCAAAGTTTTCTAAGCATCTAATAAATAAGTAAAATAAGTTTCTAGTTTATCAATCCTGAGGAATCAGTGTGTAATTAGAAAGAAATAGGTCGAGTGCTAGATCTTGAGTAAGGACTTAAGTTCCCTTTGCTATGTGACTTTGAACAAGTCAATTAATTTCTGTGCACTTCAGACAACTCTACTGAATTGAAGAAAGGTTACAGCCTGCATACATCAGTTGACTGACTTCCCAAACCAACAAAATGTTGACACATGAAGAAACACCCTATTTACAGGGTGAAGTCAGACAAATTATAGGGACTCATACCATGCTGGCTCAGAAGGCTTTTCAATGCTGGTGGACTAAATCCTCATTCTCTGCCTCCCAGCAAAGAATGAGGGAAGGTGAAAGTAATTAGAAGGTCACCTTTAGAAACTTTTTGACATGAGGGTTCCAAAAATCCTCTTTTAAAATGTAAAAAAACCACAGGAAATTCTCACACCTTAAATGGTTTTTCAGCTGATTTGTCAATTTTTTGTTTCTTTGTTTTTAACATTGTAAGAAGAATTAGCTAAGAGCAAGTTGACTGGGAGGCTCTGAACTCATGTCTGGAATGGAAAAAGGGCCCTGAGGGGTAGCTAGGTGGCGCAGTGGATAGAGCACCGGCCCTGGAGTCAGGAGGACCTGAGTTCAAATCCAACCTCAGACACTTAATACTAGCTGTGTGACCCTGGGCAAGTCACTTAACCCCAATTGCTTCACAAAAGGAAAAAAAAGAAAAAGGGCCCTGGGTGACACTGTTGAGGTAGAGAGGGATTTAGTGGTGGTTCTTAAGTATTCCTCAGTAAAGAATTATAATTCTTTATAATTTTATTATAACTCTCTCACACAGTCCAATCAGTATCAAAGTAATCTCTATTTGGTGATAGATAAGCTGACTGAGAGGGAAGTCAGAGACAACCTCTCAGGGAGGAAAAAGAATTTCCTCCAAGACAGAGGGAAAGACAAGGCTTTTTGTTATGGGCCTGAGGTACCTCAGAAGTTTTCAGGGGGAACTCAGGGAACCTTCTCCTTAAGAAGCTAAACCAAAGGACAGACACAGACACACCTAAAGAAGACAAGTCTCCCCCACCCCTCAGGGAGATAATCCTATTAAGTGTGGCTTCTACCTGAGTGGTGCCAAGGGAACAGAGATAGCTCCACAAGTCTTCTCATTCAAGCCTTCACTCAAGCTTTCCCCACCCCCCAAGGGAACTTTCCACAGTCAGGTAATCACCCCATGGGTCCCTCCACCATCCATCCTCTATAAAAGTTTTTGCCTTTCTTCTGTTCAGGGAGTTACATATCTCAGAGAACCAAGTCTCGGCCATGCTCTCTCCCCATGAGAAAAGTCCAAGGACTTGGTTTCCTTTCTCTAGCACCTAAATGAAATATTATTTTATTCTAATTGGATTTATGTGTGAGGGTGTAATTCCTTTTTTTTTGTGAGGCAATTGGGGTTAAGTGACTTGCCCAAGGTCACACAGCTAGTAAGTGTTAAGTGTCTGAGGCCGGATTTGAACTCAGGTACTCCTGACTCCAGGGCTGGTGCTCTATCCACTGTGCCACCTAGCTGCCCTGGTATAATTATTTAAAGAGGAATTTCTAAGGACCCCCACACCAACCATTTCCCTGTGACACTTATTATAGAGGATAGATGGGGTGGGGGGGGAGAAACTACTTGAAAATGAAAGTTCCCTTTTGGGGTGGTTTGGGGAAAGCTTGGATGCTTGTTATATTCCTGAGAGTTGAGGGAGATTTTTTTTAATGATGGTCCTGATCTTTGGGGTTATCTCTGTCTCCTAGCTCCAGCCAGATTTGTAGATACACCCAGCCAACATTCCTGCTATAAGCCTTTATCTCCCCTTCCTTGGCATGTCTGTCCTGCTATCTGGTCATCTTTGAGTCTTCTTCTTACAGGAGAAGCCCCCCTCAAATTGATTCCAAGCCCTTGTCATTCCAAGTCTATGTCATAAGAAAGAGACAAAATGTTTAGTTTTGAGAGGGAATATGAGAAGATGCCCAAGGAATACTACTACATAATTGGACCTGATTGGTGCATTCTGTTCCCTGATTCTTTGGCAGGGGTGGGGTGGGGGTCAGTTTTTTGTTTGTTACCATCCAAGTGTAAAGAAAGGGGAGAGGGATTGATAACTGGACTGAGATCTTTGGTCCTCCATTTTTGTCTGTCCAAGAGCTCCCTTCTCCAATGAAAATACCTGCTTATTTAATAATTTTTATATGTCTCCCATACGTAATCCCAAAGCCATTCTCTGTTCTACATCACAGACACACCACAGCTTACTTCCTTTTGCCAAGTTGTCTAGAAATAGAGGAGGCTCATTAACATCTTTTAAATGGACAGTCAAAAGTCCCAGGTCTGTTGCACCAGCTTCATCTTTAACATAAACCTGCAAATCAAACCTCTTTAGCATTGTTTCAAAATCAAGTGGCGGCTTCCCTGTGGTGACCACCTGAAAAACAAAACAAAGGTTCTTAATGGACCTATGAAAAGAATGGAGGTTTAGCTATAGAAGATTTGAAATGAGATCTTTTCAAGGAGTCGATAATGAATGGTTTGTGAATGATCTTTTCCTTGACTGTCAAAGGGCACAGACTTAATTAGTAGCATCCATGTCAAAGAGCCCTAAACTCAAAGAACCTTAGTATTGTAAAGAATTAATTATGATTAAGCCCCTAGGCTCAACCTGGCTGGCCCTGTGACCTCCATGCTGGCATGGTGCTCCGCCCACTGGCTGTAGCCATCGCCATGGCGCTGCAGTTCACGTCATCACCATGTGCTGAAGCCTCCTACCTGGGCCTGGCCAAATTATAATGACTAGAAGCCCAGTGAGGGCAGTCATGTGACTGTCAATCAGGGCTGCCAATCAATTAGCTTGGGTGTGTGTGTGTGTGTGTGTGTGTGTGTGTGTGTGTGTGTGTGTGTGTGTGTGGACAGCCTGCGGTTTTCTGGGAAGGAGAAGGGAGGAGATTCTCCATTCTGGCGTGTGAGAGGGAGAGAGACAGGGTGCAGCCATTTTGATCTTTGAGAATAGCTGAATCCAGTTGGTGTGATTCCAGGTCATATTATTTTCCTTCTCCTATTCCCTTTTCCCCTTGTCCCTAGTTCTACTAATCTTATTTGTGTTTTAAATTCATTCTTGTTAATAAACTCTGTTTCGTTTTTTTGAAAGAGGCTGTTAATCTCCTTCCTTACCCCAATATTATGGTGAGCTGCCTAACTAACACTCCCCAATTAAAATTTGGCCCTTACGGTACTGTAATGGACTGATCGCAATGACACATAGTGAAGTAAACTTTGGGGGAGCTTTTACAGCATAGCAGATGAGCTGGATAGAGAGTCAGCCTCAGAGTTAAGATCTAGGCTCACATCCCACACAGATGTGTGACCCTGGCACATCACTCGACCTCTCTTTAGAGGCAGCTAAGTGGCTCAGTGGATGCACTGGGCCTGCAGTCAAGGAAGACTTGAGTCCAAATGTGACCTCAGACACTTACTAGCTGTGTGACCCTGCTTCAGTTTCCTCAATTGTAAAATGGGGATGATGGTAATAGCATCCACATCCTGAGGTTGTTGTGAGGATCAAATAAGACAGTAATTGTAGAAGAATTAGCATAGTGCCCAACACATAATAAGAGCTTAATAAATGCTTGCTTCTCCTGAACACCTTCTGTCCCAGACAACTCTTTGAGACTAAAAGTTTAACTTCATTGGGAGAGGGGATTTTCTTGCCAGGATCTCCCTTTGTCAATGAAATCACAAGTCTGATTCCTCTTTCTCTCCCCCAAAATAGCATCATAGAGTAAGTGCCAGGCTGGAAAGCTGAAGGTTGTGAATTCAAACATGGTGGGAAAAAGTAATTTACCTTCCCTGAAATTACCTTAATTTTCTTGTCTGTTAGACCAAAATGGATATAAAATTGAATAAATAGGAGGCAGTCCAAAGTGGACTGGATTGTAGTTGGGAAAGTGTACAGTACTTTCAACCATCTAAAGATGGTCCTCCCCCACCCCCATCACAGGTGACATTAACACCAGCACTCCCTTAGTCTGGGTTCAGTATTGGCACGAAACAAGGCACTCACAAGTTATTGAACAGTTAACAAAGGATATGCACCAAGGATCCAGTGGGACTGAATTTCTCTGGGTGTGGCCCCACCAGTTTCCACACAGAAATGTCGCTGGTCAATCAGAGTGGACTACAGCGAAGAGCATTTTTTTAAAGCCTAGAGCTAAACAAATGTCATGTTCTTATTATTGAATAATTGCAAGAAGTGATGCATATATACAAAAAGAAATAGAGCTAGGGTCCCTATCTTTGAGAAGCTTATATTCTACTGGGAAAGGAACAATATACCTACATGAAACGACTAAAGAAACACATAACCAGGAGCTGGATTGTCAGTGTAGACTTCTTGTTGTTGTTCAGTCATTCAGTTGTGTTTGACTCTTCATGATCCCATGTATTTTTTCCATGATGTTTTCTTGGCAAAGTTACTGTAGTGGTTTGCCATTTCCTTCTCCAGTGGATCATCTTTTGTCAGAACTCTCCACTATGACTTGTCCATCTTGGATAATTCTTCATGATATAATTCATAGGTTTATCGAACTATACTAGCCCCTCCACCACAACAAGGTAGTGAACGAGAAGGGGATTTTTTTTTAAAGGCAAACAGGAGTGACTTGTCCAGGGTCACACAGTTAGGAAGTGTCTAAGGCTGGATTGAAACCCAGGTCTTCCTGTCTCCAAAACCAGTGTTCTATCCATTTCACCACCTAGGTGCCTCCAGCTGCTAGTGGTATAGACTAGAAAACTATAAAAATTCAAAGAGTTAAAAAGTCCACAGTAAACTGGAGTTAGTCAATAAAGGCTTTATAGGGGAGGTGAACTTTGACCTTGGCTTTGAAGGAAGTATAATATCCTTAAGATTTGGCTAAAAGGAGCAAAGCACTATGGGAGGAGGGAAGGAGGAGGAAGGCAAGAACCGAGGCCCAGAGGTAGAAATGAGCATGGATTGTTGGGGAGGAAGGGCTTAAGTGGTCTGAACTGAAAAAAGGGGGGGGCTGATTTGTTCCTTGAAGGAAGAGAAGGCTTTCAATTGTCACAAATGTGGTGTGACTTGATCAAAAACATGTAATGGGAGAGGGCAGAAGAGAACAAGGACCCTATAAGTAATCCAGTTTGGATAATGCTTTGATTTTATCAGAAGGTGAAACAGAATGTCATAAAGCAGATTGTAGAAGGCATTGAATGCTAAGCTAATGAATATATACTTTATTCAGCAGATGATGAAGAATCATTGAAAAGCAAGAGTGATGTGATCAGGATACTGCATTAGGGAAAAAAAATACTCTAGCATTGGGATGAAAGCTGAATTGGAATGGAGAAAGATTGGAGGGAAGCCAATAGATTTATAGGATTCAAAACAACCTCTGAGGTTATGTAGTCCAAACCCTACCTAATTAAGAATTTCCTCTACAGCATCCTTAACAAGTAGTTATCCAGCTTGAAGCTCTCCAGTGAGAAGTAGCTTATTCATCTCTTAGATTGCTCTAATTGTAGGAAATTTTTTTTTCTCATGTTAGGCCAAAAAACTACCCACCCACTGTTACTACTTCTATGCTCTGGCACTAAGCAAAACAAACCTAATCTCTCTTCTATGTGGCAGACTTTCAAGACAGGTGTTGTGGCTCTCTTAAGTCTTCTTTTTTTTCTAGTCTGATCTAGTCAATGAGCTTAAGTTAAGTGATTATTATATGCCAGGCACTGTGCTAAGTGCTGGGAATGGAAATATTAGCAGAAAGAAAGCTAGTTCCTTCCCTCAAGGATCTTATATTTTAATAGGGAAAGAAAACACATAAAAGAAGGTGGGGAAAGATGATGAGGGGAAGGATTGGTACAGGGGCATGGTAGAGAAAGTCTAGAGTCAGAAGTGAAGACTGAAGAGGATGAAGACTTGGCTGACCCAAACGGTTTTCTTAAAATGGAGGTTCTAGGAAGAACCATTCAATCAGAGGAAAGGGCTCTAGAGTGGAGAATATTCATTGGGAGAAAGCCAGGAGTATACTCCTGCTTAATCCAGGCCCAAAGTCCCCATTTCTTCCATCCAATGCCAATATGACATGCTTCCTAGTCTCCTTACTCTCCTGATCACTGCCACTAGACTCATTCCAATTTTGTCAATGTTCCCAAATCGTGACCCCTCCTCCAAAGAATTGAACACAGTGCTCCAGATGTAAACCAAGTAGGGAAGAGGGTTTTCCCTCTCTTGTTCTGGATGCTGAGCTTGGATGACTTCAGTTTAGCATTGGGATTGAATTAGCTGTTACCTGTTACTTGATACTATTTGTTCATCTTGATCTTTCAATCCACTAAAATCAAGTCATTTTCCCCCACTATGTGAACTATTATCTAGTTATATCTAGTGGCAAACCACTCCAGTATCTTTGCCAAGAAAATCCCCAAAAAGGTAAAAAAGACTGAGAAAACGACTGAAAAACAAAAGCAGGAAAATTACATAATAGACTATCAAAAATGGTCTGCATGATATCTGTAAAGAGTTGAGGCCAGATGCAAGCAGGTCATTAGCAGTTTAGGGATGAGGTAATAAGGGATGATGACACTGGGAAGTGAGAGGAAGTGGCTCTGAGAGATATCACCCACAAAAGCATCGATAGGATTTAATATGGAGTGGTGAAAGAGGAGAAATCAAAGATGACCTCAAAGACTTGCAGCTGCAAGACCTGAGGAATGAATGGTGGTACAAATGGCAGAAAGGCAAAAGGTGAGAAAGGGAAATGATTTCAGAAGGAAATTTGGTTTTAGGAATGTTGGATTTGAGCTTGCCCTATACCGTATTAAATAGCTAGAAACTCCAGATAACATGGCAGGGTAGACCTTGGAGACTCAGGTAAGGAATGAGGTGATAGGTAATGCTAGATCCAGGGTTAAGAGAACATGTGATGTACTTAAAAGAACCCTAGATTTGGAACCAGACCACCTGGGTGATAGTCCTAGACCTGACATGTACTAATCATGGTTATTTGCATATGTTAATTTGGGGAAGTCACTAACTGTCTTAGAACCTCAGTTTCCTCATCTGGAAAATCCAGATTGCTTTATTTGCAACATTGATCACACAGAGCTATCATGAGGGAACCACTGTACACTGCTGGATAAGAATGAGCTATAGCTAGAATGAGTAAACTTATCATTATAAATTTTTGACATCTGTTTCCATGGGAAATGTTAGTTGTGGTGGAACTACATTTTATATTTCAGCTGGAAATATAAAAAGCACACTAGTACCCTGGCTTAAGGGGAAACGGCAACTTTGGGAATCACTTAGAAGAAGTGGAAAGCTAAATAACTGTAAGCAGATGTGACTGTCCTTCTTAAAAGTGAATGTTTATGATACTTGGTTTATCTGTTTTAAAGGGAAAATATTTATGTAGCCAGAACCTAGGCGCCTATATGTTTTGAGTTCTTTGATGCGGCATTTCATTATTACTGACATGTGCTTTCCATAGAAAACAGGTCTTCCTCAGATGAACTGATACCAAGTGAATTGAGCAATACCAGGAGAAAAATTTATAGAACATCAACATTATAAAGAAACTTTTGAAAGACAGAAGAGGGGCAGCTAGGTGGCACAGTGGATAAGGCACCAGCCCTGGATTCAGGAGTACCTGAGTTCAAATCCGGCTTCAGACCCTTGACACTTACTAGCTGTGTGACCCTGGGCAAGTCACTTAACCCCAATTGCCTCACCAAAAAAAAAAGACAGAAGAATCCTGATCAATGCAGTGACTAACCATAATTCCAGAGAACTGGTGATGAGACCTGCTACTAACCTCCTGATAGAGAAGTGAAGGACTCAGGAGTCAGAATGATATCTATATTTTCTGACATGGCCAATGAGGGAATTTGTTTTGCTTGACTAGATATACACAAATGCATATGTACATATGCACACACACACACATATATATATATACACATAGACACACACACACACACACACACACACACATATATATATATATATATATATATATATATATAAGGGTTTTGGTTGGGGGGGGTTCCCCCCCAATTAAGGAGTTGAGTTTCTGAGAGGAAGAAAAAAATATGTGTTAATTAAACAAATAAAAACTGCAAAAATATAGAAAAGGTCTTCATCAGTTTGTGGTGATAAGAATGATAAGGATGAGAGCTAGCAAGGACCTTGAGTGATCACCTGAGCCAGACTTCTGCTTTTGGGAAGGTCTAAACTACCCATGGCAAATAATTCTGCCATCTTACCTGCTCTCTTAACACTTCCCAAGGGATAATAATAACTTCTTCTATAGTACTTTATGGTTTACAAAGCACTCTTCTCCAGTAACACCATCGTATGACATACCATATTATCATCTCTGTTTTATAGAAAAGGAAGATGAGATTCAGTGAGATTGTGTCTTTCCAAGGGTCAAAAAGTGACTGAGTCAGGAATCTAAGGGCTTCAGATTCAGTGTGGTACAATGGAAAGAGCATCTAGGGGGCAGATAGGTGGCACAATGGATAAAGCACTGGTCCTGGATTCAGGAGGACCTGAGTTCAAATTTGACCTCAGACACTTGACACTTACTAGCTGTGTGACCCTGGGCAAGTCACTTAACCCTCATTGCCCCGTTGAAAAGAAAAGAAAAGAAAAAAAAGAGCATCAGCTCTGAAGTAAGAAGATCTGGGTTCAAATCCTGTCTCTGACACATCTGACCATGAGCAAATCACTTAACATCCCTTAGTCTCAGCTTCCTCAACTCTAAAATGAGGGGATTCAACTCAGTGGCCTTTGAGGTTATTTCTACAGTTCTTGTTCCTGTAACTCCACACCCAAATCCTTTCTACTCTACTGTGCCAGATGCTGTAAGTAATGAGTCATCCCTGACAAAGAGGTAGGTCATTGGCCCTCAGAGGGGTGGACTTTGGGAAAAAAAGAGAGCCCTATCAAACATGTGGTCATAAGAGTCTCTGGTGGGTAGTTTTCCAGATGCCACAGATGTATCTCCACCAGAGTTTCCACTCTTCTGACCACAAACCAAATTCCTGGACCACCTGAAGAAAAACACTACCTGCAAGGGTGATAGGAAGAAGGGTTAGAAGAGGAGTAGACTCTCCTTTATCAAGAATTCAATCCAACTCTTGTCATTGGTAACAAATCCTACTGTGTGACAGGAAACCCAAGTCAAACCACCTGAAGCTTTATGAGCTTGAGTAGTTGAGGGGACTTACTTCAAAGTTTTTCTCTGATAATCCATTAATGTAGAAGGCTGGAGCCAGAGGACTTGAATTTATTATCAAAGGAAACCCCACACTCACTGGTGATGCCGATGGCGATAAGGTCACATTAAAGCTGTAGACTCTAGTGCCAGGTGAAACGTTCTCTTGGACAAAGCAGCTCCCAGGAAATTGGTTTAGTTGTAGACAATCTCCCCCTACAAATTGGGAACAAATATAAAATAATAATGATCTTTATTGAGACCCCTTTCCAGTTCTTTTCCCCTTCTTTTTCCTTGCCAAAAGCAGTAATATACAATTTCTGAAAAGATGGCCACCCATTTGAGGGAAAGAACCTCTTTTATAAAAGAGGATAGAGTGTGGAGTTAGAAGAACTGAGCTCAAAACCTGGCTGTTACTTTGGGGCAAAGTCATTACACTTTTCCTGGGCCTTGATTTCCTCATCTGTAAAATAAAGGGCGAGAAAAGAGATTTAGACTTGAACTTTCCTCTTTTCTTCACAGAGGTGGGGGGGGGCCTATGGGTGCAGAGTGTTACATACAATGTCAAACATGATCCTTGCATTGGTTTTGCTCAAGTGTTTTTCTTGTTTCTCATGAAGTGGGGGTTATTTCCAGAAATGACTGTGACATAAGAACAAAAGATATCAATAAAACTTGAAAAAATAAAACCAGGAGTTCAACTAGATGATCAATAATGTCCTTTCTAGCTTTAAATCCTTGCATCCTATGAAATTACAACTTCCAGATTATTTCTGTTGCTTAAAGGAGTCGATTTCCTTCCTGCTTATGAGCACTCTTATCACAAAGAAAATGCTTCACTCCTTGGGATTATTTGAAGATTAGACCTGTAATTATTGTCAGTCCTTGACTTATTCATGCCTGATTCTCATATGCTTCTTACATAGAGAACAGCTGGCCCAGACAGGTGGTTGGTTGTACGAAGTCTCTTTCTTTCCTGATGCATGCACCTCTCAAAATTGGTCTCTGCTTCTACTGATCTCTGTGGTAGTTTTCTTTTTTTTTAGTTAATAAAGTATTTTTTTCCTGTTACATGTAAAGATAGTTCTCAACTTTTGTTTATGCAAGCTTTCCAATTTCAGATTTTTCTCCCTCCCTCCCCTCCTTCCCCCCTCCCCTAGAACATATTTCTGCATTAGTCATGTTATAAGAGAAAAATCAGAGCAATGACGAAAAACCTCAAAATAGAAAAACATCAGCACCAAAACCAAAAGAAATAGTATGGTTCATTCAGCATCTACTCCACAGTTCTTTTTTTTTCCCCCTGGATTTGGAGATCCTCTTCTATCATGAATTCCCTGGAAATCTTCTGTACCATTGCATTGGTGAGAAGAATATAGTCCATCACAGTAGATCAACACTCAGTGTTGATGATACTGTGTACAATGTTCTTCTGGTTTTGCTCATCTCACTCATCATCAGCCCACGCAAGACCCTCCAGGATTCTCTGAACTCTTCCTGCTTATCATTTCTTAAAGCACAATAGTATTCTATTGTATTCATATACCACAACTTGTCCAGCCATTCCCCAATCGATGGGCATCCCCTCAACTTCCAATTCCTTTCCATCTGTGGTAGTTTTCAAGATTCTATGCCTTAATGATTCCTCTTCTCCTTTTCCATGGATGACCCTACCACTGCCTGGATCTCACTTCTCACCTTCTTGAGAGGTCCAGGCTGCGACCCACAGTGGCAAAATGAAAAATGGAAGGAAAGGGAAGGGAAAATAGATTTCAGAGCCAGTTCCTCCCTCCTCTTTTGGTGTAGATTTTATCCATAGAATCACTAATCCCCATCTTATCTCTTTAGTGCTCCCCACACAGTACTGTTTCTATGCTTTGTACTCTCCCCAAAGTCAAAGTATTCAAGGTAGTCAGTCATTGGTCAAAAAAGGACAAAGAAACCTTGTTTCCACCCAAAATGTAGGTGACTTTTACTTCAGTATTTAGTGTACCTAAAAGCCCACCATTATTACTTGTGTGGGGCCCCCTAAAGAAAAATGAGGAAGATTTAGGAGTCAAGATATTTACACTGTCCTCAGGTTAATTAGGTTCTATGGTACTATACTTTGGGCTAACCTAGGAACCTACTCACTACAGTTAGCACTATTCCTGAGGAAAAATGCATCTCCAGTCATATACAACTTACAAATGTAGCTTTATAAATTGGTTCCTGTCCATAGAGAGTGATGTGCATGTCCATAGTACAGTATTTTGCCATGATATTTGAGAGTCATTAAGCTGATCCTAATTTTGCCTCCTAAGGCTTAGTGCTTGGTAAATGCTAGATATCCAACAACTGTATATTTGTTGATTAAGGAGGGGAGCTTTATGACTTGCTTCAAGTTGTGATTGGAATATATTGGGAGTTACAAGACCTGAATTTGAACATCTGACTTGCCACTTCATCTCAATGGGCAAGTCTCTTTGTCTCTCTGGACCTCAGTTGACTCATCTGTAAAATTAGGGTATGGGGGTTGGCCTCATCCATCTCTAGATCTATGATCCCAAGAGGAAAGTCTAGGAAACCTCCTAATTTGAGAGAAAAACCAACAAGGGCAAATACTTTGATGAAAGGTATGAATCTCAGTGTAATTTCAGGTACTGTGGTACTGTTGATACAATGCCTCTCAAATCATACCATAATCACTACCTTTTTGCTTATGCATAAAGCTACCCCTGGATGACATTGAGTTGGTTGGTTGGTTGTTGTCCTTCATTCATTTTTCTTTTTCTTTTTCTTTCTTTCTTTCTTTCTTTCTTTCTTTCTTTCTTTCTTTCTTTCTTTCTTTCTTTCTTTCTTTCTTTCTTTCTTTCTTTCTTTCTTTCTTTCTTCCTTCCTTTCTTTCTTCCTTCCTTTCTTTCTTCCTTCCTTTCTTTCTTTCTTTCTTTCTTTCTTTCTTTCTTTCTTTCTTTCTTTCTTTCTTTCTTTCTTTCTTTCTTTCTTTCTTTCTTTTTGGTGAGGCAATAGGGGTTAAGTGGCTTGCTCAGGGTCACACAGCTAGTAAGTGTCAAGTGTCCCAGGCTGGATTTGAACTCAGGTCCTCCTGAATCCAAGGCCAGTGCTCTATCCACTGCACCACCTAGCTGCCCCTGTCCTTCATTCTTGAATAGGACCAAAGTGACATCACCATGTTAGAATTAAGTTATTGTATGTCCAACTATGTCTGATCAGACCAATATGAGATTGGAATGCTCTATCACAGGTCAGGCACATAAAGTCCACACAAAGTGAACATTTGGGGTGGAGAATGACATTCAGTAAGGAGGAGAAAAAGGATCTCTCAGCCACAATCCCCCAAAGGGCCAAGAGGAATCCTAATCCTCCTCTCAAAGCAGTTAGGGTGTCATTAGGTGTGACAATTCTTTTGTCACCCATGTAACATTGTCAGTAGCCATTGTTGTTTGTCTTTTGTTTTTCAAGAGGAACAAGGACATCATGAGGGACGTCTTGACTTGCCTGTGAATTGGATTTAAATGAGGCAGGTTGTGCAAAGTCATCAGTTGAACTGAAAGAGCAACAGCTGGCCTCCAAACTTAGTCTTACAAATCCAGAGTTTGAATTCTGAGACTCTCCATCTACTTGGAATAAAGAAATGTAATGATGATGGGAGTGTTGTAGTTTAGACCCAGAGTTACAGCATCAAAAGAAAATATGATACAGCTAGCATGTCACTGCCATAAAAAGAAGTCACATGAGCCAAACCATCATGTCACTGAAATCCACTGTCACCCTTCTTCATGTTTTCTTCCTGACTTGCTGTTGACTTCTTGGCATTGATACACTGCCATAAATTCCCTTTCCTTCCCCTTAGCAAACCCTTTGGATTTAATTACCCCATTATGGATTTATCTATAAGGACATTCTGTTAGCTGTCTCTGTTCAGTATTTGGATCACTCTTTCATTTACCAGGGTTATTTCCTTTGAGGCAGCTTAGTGGTGTGCAAGACCTGAGTTCAAATTTGACTTCAGGTGCTAGCTGTTATCTGACCCTTTACAAGTCACATCACAGCTCTCTGCCTCAGTTTCCTCAACTGTAAAATGAAAATAATAACATCACTTACTTTGCAGTATGGTTGTAAGGACTGAATGAGATAATATTTGTAAAGTGCTTAGCACAGTGCCTGGCATATAGCAGGCACTATATATATATATTTTGGTGCAGGCAATGAGGGTTAAGTGACTTGCCCAGGGTCACACAGCTAGTGTCAAGTATCTGAGGTCAGATTTGAATTCAGGTCCTCCTGAATCCAGGGCCAGTGCTTTTATCCACTGTACCACCTAGCTGCCCTAGCAGGCACTATATAAATGCTTATTCCCTTGATTCCCTGAGCCCCATTGATTGCCTCTAACCAACAGCATCTGTCAACATCTTCCACCATAGGGGGGCAGAGATTTGACAGGCCAGAATATATGAAAGTATTAGTCTACATATACTCCATATTCATACTCATATCTTGGGCTCTTCAGTTCCTTGATCATGAATTTTTATTTATTTATTTTTTTAGTGAGGCAATTGGGGTTAAGTGACTTGCCCAGGGTCACACAGATAGTAAGTGTTAAGTGTCTGAGGCCAGATTTGAACTCAGGTACTCCTGACTCCAGGGTCGGTGCTCTATCCACTGCGCCACCTAGCTGCCCTTGATCATGAAATATTAAAAACAGAAATGGCCTTAGAGATGATTTAGTTAAATTCCCTCCTTTTACAGATGGAAGCTAGTCAGCAATAGACCTTGGGTTGGGACTGAGGTCTCTGAAATCTTAGCTCAATGTGTCTCCACTCTGCCACCATCTTTCCTACCAAAGTGTTTCCCAAACTTCAGTGGTCTGTGAGACAGAGAGCAAGAAAAAGAGACTTTAATGGAATTTGACTTACAAATGCATCTTAATTAAGATTCAAATTAGAATTACTTGAAGCATACCCTTTAAAAAAAAAGAAATAATATGCCAAAGATTTATTATCAGTCACTGAACTCACTGAAACATCCCCTCAATTGTGATTAAGATCTGGATGGATGATGTATCTATCTTGTTTCCCTTGTATCAGGGCCATTCCAGTAATTTACAAATAGGGACGCCTCATGTAAAGCTATCATTGTAGAATAGATTAGGCCTTTATAGCCATAACTATGGAATCATTCTTAAGGTTTGCTTCGAAATTTTCCTTTGAGGGCACTCATCATCCATATACTACAGACATGGAATGACTTCATAAATATATGACTAGTAGGTTTAGAAGATAAAACCTTTAGTTCTGACCTCAGGTACTAATAAGGCAGTGCTCAGAATGGGAACTCACCAAGTTCTTGCTAACTCTCTCTGCTAATAGAGTAATGAACAAAAAAGTATGTTTTCAATACACTTTCCAGGGGGAAATACAGTTAAGGAACTACAGTATCTTATATATACAACCTCTACCTAGAGCTCTCATTGCCATGGTGTACAGTAACTAACACAGAGAAAGGATGGATCCATATATCCTCTCCCTAATGTTTAATCTACATGACACCCGTAATGCAGGTGTTTAAACTCAATTAAACACTTATTGAGAGTTAAAAAGAAGAATCTTTACTGGACATAGAGAGATGGACTATGTTTCACCTGTGGCTCCAAGAAGCAGTAGCACATGCAATGGCCAAATCCCAGTTAATCATCTCAGCAGATGGGCTAAACCAGATTAAGGCCTCAAACCTGTCAGTGAATTGGGGGATGTCTACCCCAGGAAGGTGAAGATCTTCCTCCAGCAGAATGGGCAGATGAGAACAATTTGTTCCAATGACCATGGAGGTCGCCTGAAGCAGGTACTGCTTAGAGCTTGGTCAGACATTAAATACACCAAGGTCATCTACTACGTCCTGGGTCATCATCAGTCATATTGACTTTAGTCCTACCACTGGACTTCAATGACACAGGAAGAAAAAGTGAATCTGTTGACTTTGTGCAACTGCCTCACTCAAATCCAATTCACATGCAAGTCATCACCTGTGATATCATTGGTCTTCTTCTAAATGAAGGATGAATAACAGAGAGGTGGACTAGATCAGTGGTAGTCAAAGTGGGGACTAGGCCTTCTGGAGAGCCATGGCCTAACTGTAAGAGGGCTGTGAATTGATCCCAACGGGTTTGTGATCAATCATTTGGGAAAGTGAGAAGATGGGTCATTCCTTCTTCAAAACATCTTTTCTCAAACACACCCTCATTTATCCTCACTGAATCCAGGTCACCCTCTCCCTCCCCCTCTGCAAGATCCTACCCTCCCTCAGTCTGAGCCAACATCAGCTCTTCAGGGCAATTAAAAACCTAACCACTACCAGGACCCCTACAACAGCAGCTGTGTGAGTGTTATGGGAAAAGTCTTCCCCATCACCACTCCCCATACTCTTTTCAGAATATCTACCTCCTATCTCCCAGATCACCTAATAACTAGAATAGCTGCCCTTTGGAGGTCTGACTCTGTGGCCCAGGGCAGTGATCAGTAAAAGCCCTGTTTCCCTCCTTCTTGCTTTGCAGGGATGAACAGGTATATGTATTGCAGAATTCATGACATCATCTTTTCTCCCAAACACACTACTTCGGTCCCATTAGACATTTCAAACTCAACATGTCCAAAACAGAACTCATGAACTGTTTCCTCCCCAAACTCATCCCTCTTCCAAACTTTCCCACAGCTGCAGATTGTAGCATCAGCTTTCCAGTCTCCGAGGTTTTGTCCTGGACTCCTTGCTCTCTCTTATCCCACATAGCCTCTGGTCATTTCTACTCTCATTACATCTCCCACCTTCAGACTCTTCTTTTCCATACCCTTCATAGTGACACCACCCTAGTCTCAGCCTTAACCACATTTCCCTTGGACTATTTGCAATAGCCTCTTTTTTGGGGGGTGGGGCAATGAGGGCTAAGTGACTTGCCCAGGGTCACACAGCTAGTAAGTGTCAAGTGTCTGAGGTCGGACGTTAACTCGGGTCCTCCTGAATCCAGAGCTGGTGCTTTATCCACTGGGCCACCTAGCTGTCCCCTGCAATAGTCTCTTAATGGGGCTCCTGGCCACAAGTCTCTTCCCTCTCTAGATCATCCTCCACATAGCTGTCAAAGTGATTTTTCTTAAGCACTGGTCTAACATTGTCACTCTTCCAATCAGGAAACTCCAGGAATTCCTTACTGATTCTAGGATCAAATATTTTACCTTTATCTCATCCTTTTATAATATCTTTTTGGTATATATTTTTTAAAGTTTAGGGCTTGAACTTCTGATTTCATTAAAGTAGGGAACCCAGATGAGGAAATACCCTCTACCACTGCAGGCTAGTATCTTCTTTATAGCTTACATTCTTAGAGAATTGCTTATAGTTAAGTGCTTTGCTCAAGGTCACAGAATTCAAATGTGGCCTCAGAAACTTAATGGCTATGTGACCCTGGACAAGTCACTTAACCTGCTTCCTTATCTGTAAAGTTGGGAGATAGCAGCACTTACCTCCCAGTTTGTAATAATAGATATTACTGTAAAGTGCTTTGCAAACATTAATACTATATACATGCGTTGTT
Organism: Dromiciops gliroides; assembly: GCF_019393635.1. Taxonomy (NCBI): domain Eukaryota; kingdom Metazoa; phylum Chordata; class Mammalia; order Microbiotheria; family Microbiotheriidae; genus Dromiciops; species Dromiciops gliroides. The sequence continues at coordinate 145,790,029 of NC_057865.1, forward strand.
GTTGTTGTTGTTTAGTTGATTAGTTGTGTTTGACTCTTCATGACCCCATTTTGGGGGTTTTTTGGTAAAGATACTGGAGTGGTTTGCCATTCCTTCTCCAGCTCATTTTACAGATGAAGAAACTGAGGCAAGCAGGGTTAAATGACTTGCCCAGGGTTACACAGCTACTAAATGTATGAGATAGAATTTGAACTCAGGTCCCCCTGAATCTGGGGCTGGGGCTCTATCCACTTTACCACCTAGCTACCATATATAAATACTAGCTATTATTATTTGACCAAGATTTTCTTGCTTCTAAATTCAAAATGCTATTCTATATACCATATACCATAATGCCTCTCACTTAGACTTCTCTAATTTGGAAAATTGCATTATATTGAGCACTGGGGATACAAAGATAAAAGCAAAGAATAGCCCCTGCTGAAGAGCTTAGATTCTCCCAGATCTGTTGAATTGATTCAGTTGAAGAATTTCAGAATCTTCTGAAAGAATGGTCTTATATAACCTTGAAGAAATGTAGACTCAGAAACTTCGAAGTAGGAGGGACCTTAGAGGTCATCTAGTCCAACCCTTAAGTGAGGCTTCAACCCCTTTGACAACATGCCCAAGGAAAAACCACAAAAATTGCCTTCCCCCAATCAAGTCCTTTTACGAACTTCACCTGCAGCCCAATGAAAATGGTAGAACAAATATAAACAAATCCAAGGCAAACTCAACAAATTAGTGTCAATTCTTAGAGAAGAGCTAGATTTTGGTTTTTTGTCTTTTAGTTTGGGGGAAGTGAGTGGGAAGGATGAGGGATAGGGAAAGTGTAGCCCAAGAAAAAGAAAGAAAGATCAAGGAAAAAAGGAAAAGGGAAGAAAGAAAGAAAGAAAGAAAGAAAGAAAGAAAGAAAGAAAGAAAGAAAGAAAGAAAGAAAGAAAGACAGAGAGAAAGAAAGAAAGAAAGAGAGAAAGAAAGAAAGAAAGAAAGAAAGAAAGAAAGAAAGAAAGAAAGGAAGAAAGAAAGAAAGAAAGAAAGGAAGGAAGAAAGAAAGAAAGAAAGAAAGAAAGAGATAAGGAAGGAAAGAGAAATTAAGAAGGGGAAGGGGGGGCAGCTAGGTGGCACAGTGGATAGAGCACCGGCCCTGGAGTCAGGAGTACCTGAGTTCAAATCCGACCTCAGACACTTAACACTTACTAGCTGTGTGACCCTGGGCAAGTCACTTAACTCCAATTGCCTCACTAAAAAAAAAAAAAAAAAAGAAGGGGAAGGAAGGGAAGGGAAGAAAGGAAGAAAGAAAGAGAAGGAAAGAAAGAAAATTAAGAAGGAGGAAGGAAGGAAAGATTATCATTGAAGCATTTTTAAATGCACAAAAGAGGACGGATGGGGGGTCAGATAGAATTACAGACAAGCAAGACAATTTTGAAAGTTACATGTTGAATTTGTGATATGTTTAAAAAGAAAAGCAAATTGTACATAATAGACATCTTTAGTTTCATGTGCAATCCTCTTTTTCTGTTCTACTAGGTATTTGGAAATACCCATTTTATTTGAGGTTTGCTGAGTTCATAAGAATTTTTTTTTTAAATTATTATCCTATGTACCTGTTACTAGTTCCTGGAACAGTCTCAATTTCCAAACCAGCTAATTCAATGTCAAAGCCATTTCTGGCTTAACAGAGCATCTCCTGATATTCTATTAAGCTGTTGACTTTCAAGTCTATGCAATTTAATCCCCTGAAGACATTATAAGACCATCTCTTTCAACAAACTGGAATAGATCATACAGTGCATCAAATGTAAGATGAGCAATAAAACTAGGTTCTTACCTGATAGCATCCCTAGCAGGACAAGGAGACATACTGTTTCCTGCATGTTTCTTAGTTCACTGTTGTCCCAGGGGCTAGCATATTAGTGAGAAGCTGATTCCAACTTTATCTCCCAAAGCACGTCCCACTCATCTGTTTTTTTTCCTCCTGATCCTGCTACCAAGTAAGAAATCAAACAAAACCTCTCACTGTATCTAAGGGAGATTCTAAACACCAGCTGACTTATTTGTTCCTCAGTCACCTGCTTTGGGCTGACATACACATGGGGCTGAATGGTATCTGAGCATCAGATGTGTTAGTCATCATGTAGCTCTTCTCTTAAAAGGACTCTCAAGGAATTTTATGTCTCTTCTCACCTGAATGTGAGAATAATAATACTGATAGCAAACACTTAAAGTGTTTACTATGTGCCAGGCACTGTGCTAAGGGCTTTACAATTGTTATCTCATTTGATCCTTACAACAACCCTGGGAGGAGAGGAAACTGAGGCAGACAGAGGTTAAGTGACTTACCCAGGATTACACTGCTAGTAAGTATCTAAGATTAGATTTGAACTCAGGTCTTCCAGAATTCAGGTCCACTGCACCACCTACCTGCCTCTGATAAGAGGGGCAGCCTGGTAGGGTGGGAAAAATAATAATGGCATAGGAGTAAAAGAACCTTGAGTTCCATCTCTACCATTTACTAGCTGTGTGGTCTTAGGCACATCACTCTCTTCCATCTAGAAAATGAAGGGCTTGGATCAAGTGACCTCAGAGGCTCCTTCCACCTCTAAATCTCTTACACTATGAAAATGATTGCTCTTAATGGGACCCCATGGAAAATTCAACTCTGAGCCTTTGGCCAGCATGGTATGGTGGAGAAGTGTGGTGTTGAGTCCCAGGACCTGGGTTTGAATCTCAGCTCTTCTACTTTCTAGCTGTGTGTCCTTGGGCAAGTTGCTTAACCTCTCTGGATCTCAATTCTGCATGTCTAAAATGAGAGGTTTGGACTGGATGGCTTCTAAAGTCCTGTCTAACTCCTAAATCTATGGACATATAAATATACATACACATATGTATACATACACACACATATGGACATGTTCATTATTGTGTACAAATAATGCATGTGTGTATATACACATGTGTGTACACACATATATAGACATACTTACACACACACACATATATCAGCTTAGCTAGACCCCAGCTAATCCTTTCAGAATCAATCCAAAGGATCTTCTCCTTTGGATTCAGGTCCCTTTGTTAAATTGAAAACCTAATCCTTAAACTTTCTAAACTATTTTTAAAAATAATATTTTATTTTCCCCCAGTTACATGTAAAGACAATTTTTAACATTCATTAAAAATTTTGTTTGAGTTCCAAATTTTCTCTTTCCCTCCCTCCCCTCCATCCTCCCTGAGATAGTAGGCAATTTGATATGGCAAACTATTTTAAAAATCTAGCTACAGTCCCTGTCCTAGCTTGCTCTGATCAAATCTACCAATTCACTGCTACCTAATATGTATACTCTCACCTTATTAGAATCCAAGTGCATGAAGAGCAAAGACTGTCTCTATAACCCCAGTGCATAGCATGGTACTTTTTCATTCATTCTTTTATTTATTCATCCTATACCCTCATCATCTCTAGTAGATCACTCTCTGCCCCCCCTCCCCCAACATACCCATTCTCTCTTTAACCTTTAATCTTTTCTTACCTCCTGGTTCATTCTCTGATGCTTATCAACATGCCCAAATTAATCCATCCTTAAAAAAAAAGACCACCATCCCTCCCTTTCTAAGAAAAACTCCTAGTTGAAGTTGATTATATCCCTGGCTTCTGCTTCCCCTATTCTCAGTTGCTTCTCAATACTTGGCAATATCTAGTTTACTCAACTGAAACCACTCGCTCCAAAGTTAGCAATGATCTCTTAATTGTCTAATCAGCTGGTCGTTTCTCAATCCTCAGCATCCTGAGCTCTCATTCCACAACACCAACTGACTATTGAATATTTCAAACAGGCTGTCTCATAGACATCTCAAACTCAACCTATCCAAAACAGAAATAATTTGCTTTCCCCCAAACCCACCCCTTTTCTAAACTTCTCTGTCTCCATAGAGCATGATACCATCCTTCCCATCTCCCAGATTTTTAATTTCAGTGTTGTCCTTGACTCCTCACTCTCTTTCTCTCTCACTCTACATATAAATGAATCGCAAAATCCTGCCATTTCTAACTCCACAATGCCTCTTCCATCACTGCCTTTCTTTCTACTCAAAAAGCCACAACCTTAGTTCAGGCCCTCATCATGTTTCCCATAGACCATCGTTATAATAACCTACTAATTGGTCTCCAGGCCTCAAGCCTCTCCTCTCTCTGATCCATTCTCCACATAGCTGCCAAAGTAATATTACTTGATCATAGGTCTGACTGTCACTCCCCTACTCATTACATCTAGGGGCTTCCTATTGATTCTAGGATCAAAAGTGAATTCTTCCCTTTAATGTTTAAAGGCCTTTGCAACCTGGCCCTTTTCTACATTTGTCAAATCCTTCACAAAAATCTAAAGTATTGTAGGAGAGACTGGTATAAGCACAAAGTACATCTACATGTTTAACTGGTGTAGATTTTCCACACAGAGGAGTTCTGATGACATGGATTGGAAATGTCTTGGAGAAACTATGGAGCACGAGTAGATATTCCATAACTGGTTCTGGTCTGCTAATTGTTGGATCAGCTAATAGGGCAGGTAGGTGGCACAGTGACTAGAGCACTGGACCTGAAGCCAGGAAGATTCCTCTTCCTAAGTTCAAATTTGGCCCTCTTTGTTTACTAGTGACCCTCAGCAAGTCACTTAACCTTGTTTGCTGTAAAATACTTTGAAGAAGGAAATGGCAAATCACTCCAGTGTCTTTGCTAGGAAATCCCCAATTGGGGTAACAAAGAGTCAGACACAACTAAAATGACTGAACAACAACAAATTATCTAGTTAGGAGAAGTCGTTTTTTGGTTGAGTGCCTACCTAGAATGAGGGTCATCTTCAAAAAGGACTCAGCCATTCCCTTCAAGTCATTCTCTTCACTCAGTCTTGGTGGGTCTTGTTGACTCCTTCATTCATGGCATCTGGTGAGAGAAAGGGCTTCAAGGAGAAATGCCTTATACATAGGCCTCAGTTCTTTGACTACCCCAGCATTTCTTTACTTCTGTTGTAGTTGCAGTGTCTCAGTGTTGCAGAGACATTAATGACCCAAGGAACAAGGAGTTATCTTTGGGAGTAACCCTCAGGACTCAACCCATAGGTAGCTGAGATAAGGACAGCAACAGCAATGCTGCATTTGGACATGAACTTATTTGAAGCACTGCTATTTAGAAACTGAGCTAAGTTTGAGCCCACTCTCTCCAGAGCCTGAAATGGGAAAGGGGAGAGTATGCTCCTGAAGTGTTCAGGGAAAATATTTATACTTCAGTTCTTGCCAAAGCTAATTGATGTTAAGTGGTTAAATGCAACTGAGGCACAACTCAGTGACACCTAACAGTGAGGGGAATATAGCTGGAGGGGGCTTGAGTCAAGTTTTAGAAAAGAAGCACACCTCAAGATAGCTCAGAGTAGCCCAGAAACCTTGAGGAATAATTGAGCTGGCCTCAGTCTAGAAGAGTAAACTGCAGCATACTTGCTAGATGAGAAATACAGCATTGTCTCAACCATCTAGTCTAATCTAATTACCTTGTCAGAAAAAAATGATTAGTCTGGAATATCCTGTTCTTGATGAAGACATACTTGACCTTAGTTATTTTTTTAGCACTTCTTCTACTTGGTGTTCACAAACCATCCCATTAATATTTCCTTGAAATTTTCCTGGAACTAAAGTTAAGCTCAGAGACCTATATTTATCAGGCACCACTCTCAATCTTTTTGATTTTTTAACTGGAATGACAATCAAGAATGTTAGGATCTGTGTGTGTGTGTGTGTGTGTGTGTGTGTGTGTGTGGTGTTGTTGTTGTCCTCTACCTCCAATACTTTCTAAGTACTGCTGAGATTGTGGGGCAGGTAGGTGGTTCAGTGTATAGAGTGCCAGGCCTAGAGTCAGGAAGACTCATCTTCCTGAGTTCAAATCTGATCTCAGATACTTAATAGCTGTGTGACCCTGAGCAAGTCACTTAACCCTATTTACTCCAGTTTCCTCATCTGCAAAATGAGATGGAGAAGGAAATGGCAAACCACTCTTGGATCTTTGCCAAGAAAACCCCCAAAAGGGTCATGAAGAGTCAGATATGACTGAAAAACAACTAAACAACAACACCACTGAGATTCCCTCACTACTCAGCTCCAGGTCAAAGATCTATGTAAGGATGAAGAAGGGATCTGAGCCTAGGCATGGTGCTCCAGAGAGAGGAGCCATTGTGGGTAAAAGCCTGTGTACTAAAGCAAGCAACCACGGTGTGGCTCAGGTCCCAAGAATGGAGTGGGGCCTCAACTACAATTTTCAGACCGGTCTGAAGCCTACAGAGGAATAACTAAGGCAGGACCTAAGACCTAAGAGAAGCCTATGATTCTACCACTCTGAACCAACACAGTTTTCTAGTTGGCTCCTCATGATTCCAGCAGCTATCTACTGGAATTCCCAACGGGGAAAACCCATAGGCATATTGCTAAGACTCAAAGCCAGGTTAAGGAAATTATAAAGTTCAGACTGAAGGGCTCTAAATGCTAAAGTGAGGAGTTTGAAGTTGATTCAGGAGTCAGTAGGAAGACAAAAAAGAATTTTGAGCAAGGGAATGGCATGATTGGAGCTATGATTAACATGATCCATCTGATAACAGCCTGCTGAATATTTTGGAAGGAAAAGTTATAACCAATTAAATCAGTTAAAAGGTTGTTGTAATTGATGGGAAAGAGGAAGTAAGGACCTAAATTAGGGTGGTGGCACTGGGAATAGAAATGTGATAAATAATGCTTTAAGCATTTTTTCTTACTATGACTTATTTTTCCTTATACCAGCCCCCAGCATCTTGTACAGTACCTTGCACATAGCAGTGATTCAATATATCTCTGTCTCCAGTGAATGAACATTATCTACATTCCCAAATCCTGATTCCCTGGCTTTTTTTTCTACCATATTAGGTACTGTAAATAATCGACTCCATAATGTATAATTACAGCTGAAGTGATGACTCAGATTAAGTTACAGCAAAACATCAGAATAATTAGGGATCTGAATTAAAGAAATTCACATCTGTTTAATTTTCAGCCTGACTGCACAGTGTTGTTGTTGTTGTTGTTTGCTTTTTAATGCCCTATTCTCCATGACAGCACAAAATCATCTCCCTCCAGTTGACTTCCCAGTCTCTGAAATCACAAGGGTCACATTTGGGAATTTGTTGTAAAGTTTGTGGTGAAACTGTGCCATTCAATGATAGATTCTATTTCTAACCCCTTAAGTTGGTTCTACTAGTAGACTGTAATACTGGTCTTTTGACTGAGTCGGCCTCTGACTAATGTCCCATAACCCTGATGCTAAGGAGAACTCTACCAAAATCCTACCATGGGATATTGGATCAAGTCTATTTTTTTCTGCCTCCTGCAGAGTAAAGCCTCTTTTTTCCACTCTAATAATGTAGCTATGTAAGATATATAAGGTGGAATCCAGGCAGAGATCATATTTAGGACTAATAAGGCTGTCTCTGTGACTTTAGCTGCCCATGTAGGAAGCTTTTTTTCCTCACAATTTGTGTCATGAATTCATTCAACAAACGTTTAAGTACCTACTGTGTGCAGAGGTGCTATAATGACATAGGTAAGCCATTATAGAAAGTGGTCTTACTCTGAATTTCCCTGTAAGCATTTTCAAACTTGCCAGTGTTTCATAGTATCATAGACTAGAGCAGCTAGAAGGAACCTTAGAGATGACCTAGATGAGGAAAAAGACAAAAGTCCTTTTGTAAATTGGTCAGTTAGAGATCAGAATGAATATTCCTGTAGAAAAAAGTGCTATAACCCATGGTTAGGTTCTCAGGCTAACCCAAAAAAGCTCATTTAACTTATGATCTATGAAATGATAAAAAACATGTAGAGCATTTACCCTGGTATGGTCCTTTTGAAGCCCCCTTCTCCTTTATAAAATCTCCTTTGTTGTTGTTCCGTCATGTCTGATACTTCATGACTCCATGCACCATAGCACACCAGACCTTTCTATCCTCTACTATCTCTCAAAGTTTGTCCAAGTTCATGTTTCCATGAAACTATCTATCCATCTCATTCTCTGCCAACTCCTTTTCCTTTCACCTTCAATCTTTCCCAACATTATGGTCTTTTCCGATGAGTCCCATCTTCTCATTATGTGGTGAAAGTATTTAAACTTCAGCTTTACTATTTGACCTTCCAGTGACTAGCCTGAATTAATTTTTGTTTGGGTTTGTTTTGTGGGGCAATTGGGGTTAAGTGACTTGCTCAGGGTCACACAGCTAGTAAGTGTTAAGTGTCTGAGGTCAGATTTGAACTCAGGTCCTTCTAAATCCAGGGCTGGTGCTCTATCCACTGCACCACCTAGCTGCCCCAAATTAATTCTTTTGACTGATTTGACCTCCTTGCTGTCCAAAGGACTCTCAAAAGTCTCTAGCATCACAACCATAGCTTTGACTCTACCGACCTTTGTTGGCAAGGTCATATACCTGCTTTTTAGTATGCTGTCTAGATTTGCCATAACTTTCCTTCCAAGGAGCAGATTTGATAAGGAGCAAACCTATCTAGCTCTAGGTATTCCCCTTGGATCTTTATTGCTTTCATCTCCTACTTCCATGTTTTTTCATAAGCTGCTTTCTATTCCTGGAATGCTCTTCCTCCTCACTTCTGATTCTTGGAACTTCAAGTGCCTTTCATAATTTAGTTCAAATTCCACTTCCTTCAAATAGTCTTCCTCTGATTCTTCCAGCTCTTAGCACCCTGCCCTAAATCACAATGCATTTATTTTATATATGTGCTATTCATATATGTTTGTATTTGTTTGTTTACTTATATAGGGTGTCCCAAAAGTCTTCAATGAAGCTTAAACTATTAAAACTACTAAAGTTTAAACTGCAATAAGACTTTTGGAATGTCCTGTATTTATATACATCACACACACACACACACACACACCCTAACACACTCACAGAGGTCCAGTCCCTATCTGTATCTATGCTACATTCTTATTTGTGAAATGTAAGCTCTTCAAGGGCAAGGACTATCTTACTTTTAATTTATCTGCACATCAGCCAGAAGTTTGTATAATGTCTAGCAGAATTTTATCTCATCTTTAAAGTATCTTTATTAGCCTAAGGTTGGTTCTACTATCAGTCTATATTACTGATCTTTTGCTTGTGCTTGCCTCAGACTGAAGGCATGTAGTGACAGTATGAGAAGGGAATAGGAAGCTTTTGGAAATAATCATTTAAAGCAAACTCAGTGCAAAATATAGCTGTGATGTATGCAGAATATATGTAGTATATGTGCATATATGATATGCTTATTATATACGCAGAGTATGAAAAGTACAGAGAATATCAGACTCTGTTGTAAGATAGATATAGAACTGGAAGGAACCTTAGAGGTCATTCAGTATAACCCCCTGATTTTATAGATAAGCAAGCTGAGGCCCAAGGAAGTTAAATGACTTGTCCAATGTCACAGAGGTACTAAGTATCAGAAGTCATATTTGAATCTAGATCCTCTGATTCCAGACTCGGTCTTCTTTCTTCTATACTATGCTACTTCTAGGAAGATTGTTCATGTGTAAGGGCCCTTCAGGAAACCACATGGCCCCAGGAATAGCATTATTAGGGGTATGTGGGAGTCAGATCGAATTGGCTCATTAGAGGCAATTGTTAAATTTTTCAGTGTGAGCATTTATACCTCGAAAATCTACAAGCCTTGAAAATCAGGACTTAATTTATTGTTTTATTGATTGTTCAGACTTAGGAAATTGATGGAGAAAAATTTTAATTATACCAATTGGACTTAAAAGTATGTCATGGGGGCAGCTAGGTGGAGCAGTGGATAAAACACCAACCCTGGATTCAGGAGAGCCTGAGTTCAAATCTGGCCACAGACACTTGACACTTACTAGGGCAAGTCATTTAACCCTCACTGCCCCACTTGTCCCCCCCCCAAAAAAAAAGTATGTCATGAAATTTTCTTTTTCTTTCTTTTTTTTGAGAGTCAATTGTTAAACATTTATCAGCACATTCCTGGATGCCAGTAAATGGAGGGAGCAAGGGAATATCAAGGACTTCCTGGATCATAGCAAAAGGCTGTAGGAATGTGAGGAGGCAGCAGCAGAAAAGTGGTAGTAAAGGAACCAAGGAGTTTCTGGTTAATCAAAGGAACTAACTAGACCCTATTTCTTAGACCAAAAAGGATTCCTGGACTGTGAGAGAACTGGAGCCAAGCAAGAACAGGGAATAGAGCAATAAAGTTGAAGAGTGAAATTGGGCCTTGTCAGTCACTAAGTTCTGTGAACCATTTAGATCCTGGGAAACTGGGTCAACCCTCTAATTATCAGTGAATGATTTACTTTTGTAGGATGTCCTTAATCCCAGATCAGTACTATAAGTTTAGAGAGTTGTACAGATTCTGAAGCAAGGAGAGAACTCACCAGAAGGGAGTTGTTTTGACTCTGGTACTTGATGTCAATCCTTTGTGTTTTACATTTGTTGGTCAAGTTTAATAAAGCCTGTACTATATTAAATGCCTTGTTAGTTTGAGTACTTGAATGGGAGCTCCGTGGCACACTCCCCTCTATGTGAAAACCTAGACACAAATCAAATTTTGACATTCCCAGGGGACATGGGTGAGAAGTGAAGTAAGCCAAATTATAAGGTTTTAGGAAAAACACTGTGTGAAACCATGAACTCAAAAGAGGGGTTTTGGAATGGGTTCGTTTTTTGTTTTTTGTTTTTTAACTGAGAATCTTCCAAGAACCTAATCCCTGTGAATCCAAGATGTGCTTCCCTGTGGTATGGGGACATAGATAGTATTTAGGTTGTTTTTCAAGGAGATTTTTTTTTTGTTTTGAGGTGTGCGTGTGTGGGTGTATTCTAAGGTCTATGAAGCATGAACGAGGAATGCGTGAATCAGAATATTCCCTTCAAAACCGTACCATATAAGTTGTTTTTGGGAAGACTCATCCAGGAGGTGGGGCCAAGATGGTGGAGAGAAGCCAGGAAATTGCCTGAGCTGTCCTGAGTTCCCCTCAGAAACAACATTAAATCAATTCTCTAAAAGGATTTTGGAACTACAGAACCTACAAAAAGACAGAGAGACACAATATTCCAACTTGAGATAATTTAAAAGATTTCAGGAGAGGTTGATCTCACTTGGGTGAAAAGGGAGTGCAGCACAGCTCAGTGCAGCATGGAGGAGGTCTGGGCAAGGCGGCAGGAGGTTCTTGGCCACAGGACAGATCAGCAGCTGAGGCCCCTTGGTCCTGGCTCAGCAGGCTGGTGGTGCAGGAGGCCAGGTGTGAGACCTACCAGCCCCTGCTGAGAGGTCAAATTGCCAGATAGAGAACCACCACAGGACAGGCATGACTAGGCTAAGCCATCTCAGCACAGAGAGCAAGCCCAGAGTGACTTGCAACAGTGGCCCCTGTGCCCCAGGAGCAGACCTCAACTTTAAAAGTAAAAAAATAGGCTACAATATGAGTAGGAAGGAGAAAAGGACCATTACCATTGAGAGTTTCTATGGCAACAGAGAAGACAAAAACACGAACTCAGATGAGGACAATACTGTCAAATTGCCCACATGTGAAACCTCAAGGGGGAAGATGAATTGGTCTCAAAACCAAAAGCCTTCTAGAAAGAGCTCAAAAAGGATTTTAAACATCAAACAAGAGAGGAAGAAGAAAAAAATGAGAAAAGAAGTGAGAGAAATGAGAGATAAGAAAATTATGAAAAAAGAGAGTCAATAGCTTGGTAAAGGAAGCACAAAAATTGACTGAAGAAAATAATACAGTTGGTCAAATGAGGGAAAAAATGTCCAAAATGGAAAAGGATGTGCAAAAACTTATTGAAGAAAATAATGCCTTAAAGATTAGAATTGGGCAGATGGAAGCTAATGACTCCATGAGACAACAGGAATCAGTCAAACAGAATCAAAAGAATGAAAAAATAGTAAGAAAATGTGAAAAATCTCATTGGAAAGACAAGTGACCTGGAAAATAGATCCAGTAGAGATAACTTTTTGTTTCTTTGTTTTTGCAGGGCAATGAGGATTAAGTGACTTGCCCAAAGCCACACACCTAGTAAGTATCAAGTGTCTGAGGCTGAATTTGAACTCAGGTCCTCCTGAATCCAGGGCCGGTGCTCTATCCACTGCACCACCTAGTTGCCCCCAAGGAGAGATAATTTAAGAGTTATTGGACCTCCTGAAAGATATGATCAAAAAAGAATCTAGATACCATATTCCAATAAATTATCAAGGAGAACTGCCCTGATATTGTAAAATCTGAGGATAAAATAATCATTGAAATAATCCACTGATCACCTCCGAAAGAAACCCCAAAAGAAAACACCAAGGAATATTGTAGCCAAATTCCAGAATTATTAGGTAGAAGAGAAAATAATGCAAGCAGCCAGAAAGAAACAATTTAAATATCATGGAGCCACAGTCAGGATTACACAGGACCTGGAAGCTTCAACATTAAAAGATCAAGAAGACTTATCCACAGTTTTTTTTTAATTTTGATTTTATGTTTGGGGACCTGGATTTTCTGCACTACCAGTAATAATATATATAGAAAATCTCTTGCAACCACCATGGTAAGTATGAACATAGAAGAGTATTGGATAAGATATGGATTAGGGTGACTGATCATCAGCCCTACCCAGTTATGGGAAGCTAGACCCTCACAAAGAACTTTTCATTTGAGGGATGCCTATAAACTGTTACAAAGACACCACTGAGAATTTTCTACAAACACATTTGGTACCTATGTGGGATTCATAGTCCTGGCTGTTCAGGTGGCATACAGTACAGAGTAAAACCTTAATATTAGATATGCTTTAGGAAATTTCACAGGAAATGGGTGAAAACTATCATTTAAAAAATATCCTGAGTGGTGCAAGGACATGAACATAATTTTTAAAAGATAATACAAACTCTTAAAAACTATATAAAAGATTACTCTAAATCACTAATAATAAGAGAAATAAATCAAAAAGACTCTAAGATTTCACCACACACCCAGCAAACTGGCAGAAGTGACAAAAGATAGAAATAGTCGGTGTTAGAAGATTGTAGAAAGACAGACTGTTAGTGGAGCTGTGAATTGGTCCAGCCATTCTGGGAAGCAATGTGGAATTATGTTAAAGTAACTAACATGTTCATACCTTTTGACCCAGAGTTCCTAGGCATATACCCTAAGGAAGTGGAAGATAAAAGTCCCACAGACACCAAAATATCTATAGCAGCACTTTTTGAAATAGCAAAGGAAAAAAAGCAAAGTAGTAAAATAGATTTCCATCAACTGAGGAATGCTTCAACAAATTGTGGTCCAGGAACATAACAAAATATTTCTGTACCATAAAAATCAATGAAGATGAAGAATAGAACACAGTATACACTGCTGTAATTGATTATCATGGTGGTTACTTTTGGTTACTGACTTTCTTTTTTCTTCTTTGTTAAGAGACTGCTCTCTGGCAGGAATTGAAGGAGGAGATATATTGGGAAATGAAAGTGATATAAAAAAACAAATGATATCAGTGAGAATTTTTAAAAAAAGAAAAAAAAATCATCCTTGTAGCCTAGCATTCTAGGTGTCTATCTCATTTCACTTATTGATATAACATGTTGATTCTCAAGTTGCTTGAAGGACTATTGAATCTAGTGTAGTCAGTGGGACCATTCCTTAGGTTGGCTTCCTGCACCATTAGTCATTTCAGTCAACATTTATTATCCTCGAGTTGCACAAAACTCTAACCTGGCAATAATGATAATCGATCACATTTATATAATACTTTGCTGTTTAAAAAATGCTTTCATATACAACGTTTCATTTGATTTTCAGAAGCCTTTAATGTGGGTGGGGATGCATTACTCATCTTTTGCAAATGAGGAAATTGAGACTCAGTTACTACATTACTTTCTTAGGCTCACAAATATTATAAGTAGTAGAACTCATGTCATTGTTCACATGCACTCTTCACAAACGCAATGCTCTTGAAAATATCTCACCTTCCTATTAGGTGTTGAAAAGTTTCTATCAGATACATAGAGTTCTCAGAGTCTACATGAAAATAAATGGCATTTTGAGTGCCATTAAGTATAACATAATATGGATTTCTAATTGGGAATAGGCTTAAATTACTGAGTTCACAGCAGTCCTTATCAATCAGACATTCTCTGGCTGTCTGCTTGGGGACAAATAAAGAGGATATGGGTAGTCTATCTTCTCTGCCTAAGCATGGAGTGATGTGTGAAATGTCAAAAGTAACAACTCTAAATAAGACCCACTTCCCTACTGTGGGAAATAAAGAGGGATGATAAAGTTGTCCAATTCAACTGCTTTGTGTAGGGGAGTGGGGATGAGGAAAGGGTGGACAGGAGGTGGGGAAGGTTACTGTGTATAAAATAGAGGCTTGACATGTGCTGAAAATCAATCACCCACTGGTGTGCAGACTGCTTCAAATGATGATGGGAGTTAAACTAAAAGAAAGCAAGTTCTGTCTTGTTCCTTCCATTCACTTGGCAGGCCCAGAAGTGAGAGAATGTCCACCTTGAAGTCTCGGACAAAGAGAAACCCACCCCTCCTCCAAGAGCCATGCTAACAGGCTTAGAATTCGCCTTGTGTCCTACCTCTTTGATCTCTGATGAAATCCTTGCTCCTCTTCTTTTCAAGGATAGGCCCCAAGCAGTCTGGAAGAATATTCCTTCAAATTAGAAGTTGTGTTCTACAACTAGCTGCTCTTTGGACACGTAAAGTGAGCTGTGGGGAAGAAATAGCCTCCAAGGTTGAGGAGGGCAAGGTCTGCTCTGTCCCAGAGACAGGTGGGTAATGAGACCAAACAGAGATATTGTTGTTGAGTCATTTTTTTGTTTTGTTTTTTTCCGTTGTGTCCAACTCTTCATGACCCTATGTGGGGTTTTCTTGGCAAGATACTCGAAGGATTTGCCATTTCCTTCTAAAACTCATTTTTCAGATGAAGAAACTGAGGCAAACAGGGTTAGGTGACTTGCCCAGGCTCACACAGCTGTTAGATATCTGAAGCTGGATTTGAACTCACAAAGAAGGGTCTTCCTGACTCCAGGCCTGATACTCTATCCACTGTGCCACCTAGCTATTCACAAACAGGGATAGACTGGACTTTATAGACATGCACAGAACATCTCATTAGAGAGTGTATCCAAGGAATTAAAAAAATTTTTTTCAAGAGAGGCAGTGTGATAAAATCAACAAATAAACATTTATTAAGTGCCTACTGTGTGCCAAGCACTGAGAATACTGAGGCAAGACAGCCTTTGCAGAAAGGTACAGTCTAATGGGGGAGACAACATGTAAACAAATACATTCAAAGCAAACAATATACAGGATAAAGAAGAGATAGACTTGGGACAGCTAGATGGCGCAGTGGTAAAGCACCGGCCCTGGATACAGGAGTACCTGAGTTCAAATCTGGCCTCAGACACTTAACACTTACTAGCTGTGTGACCCTGAGCAAGTCACTTAACCTCAATTGCCTCACTAAAAAAAAGAAGAAGAAGAAGAAGAAGAGATAGACCATTAACAGGTTAAAAAGCATTAGAATTAAGAGACATTAGGGAAGGCTTGCTGTATAAGGTCAGCTTTTAGTTGGACTTAAAGGAAGCCAGGGAGGTCAGTAGTCAGAGCACAGGAGGGAGAATATTCTAGGCATGGGGTACAGTCACTTAATTTCTCAGGGCTCTAGGAAGTTTGCTAAAGGTATGTTACAGAGAAGGTTCTGACCTGCATTGGTAAATGGATGGGTTTTTTTTTTTTAAATGTGGAAATTGGTAGAGAAATTCTCTTTAGAAATGAAATCACAGGTTTAATACCCATTCCTATTTTAAGTGAACATTTATTAAATTCATAAGGGATTTTTAAAAAAATTATCAACTTGAACTAAAATGGAACTAAACCTATTTTAATAGCTTTTTATTGATAACTTTAAAAATTTTTTACATAGCCTACATTTGCTCCTGTCTCTCTTTCCCCTTTGTCCTTCCAGGGACCCATCCTTTATAACAATAAATGGAGATAATAATACCTGCAGTATCTACCTCCCAGGGTTGTTGGGAAGGTCAAATAAGACAGTGTATTAAAGTACTTTGCAAATCTTAGAGTGTTATAAACACGTCAGCTATTGTTATCACTCAGTGACCCACTCAGACTCTGGGGCAACACAGGGAAATTGGCAAAGCTTCCAAGTTTAAGAATACTTGACTTATAAACAGTCCTTATACATGAATGGCTGGCCTATGTAGCTCCAAGGAGGGGATACAGAGCCCTAGAGAATTGGAAATGTCCTACAAGTCACTATTTTCCTTTTTCACAATGAGCCGACACAATGGTAGGACAGTGGGGTGCTGGAGAGGAAGTACTAGTTCTCAGCCCCTGAAAAAAAAACTTCTTAACATAGGCAGGATGGCCACCAGTATGGGTGTGGGAACTTACTCAAGGGAGATGGATTTCCTTCTTGGGAATAGAGTCCCCTGGATTATCTAGATCCCAAGGGCCAGGTTCTAGGCCCAGGGCCTAGCCAATAAGGATTCGGTAAGAATGATTTTTAACTGACTAGTTTAGAGGGGACTAATCTGACTGCAGGGCCTAATCTAGGGACTTTTGACTGGCTAGCTATCTGACTGCTATTAATTTAATATCGGCCGTTTTAAAATTTCTTCTTACTGCTCTGCTTCCAAATTGATAAGCAAAAGATTAAGAAGCCTCTTAATTCAATAATCAAAGCAGAATTTATTTATAAAAATCAATGTAAAAGATAAGGGTTAAGAAATGCAAATTATAGAACCTGTCTGCTTTTTTTTTTTTTTTTTTTGGTTAGGCAATTGGGGTTAAGTGACTTGCCAAGGGTCACACAGCTAGTAAGTGTCAAATGTCTGAGGCCAGATTTGAACTCAGGTACTCCTGACTCCAGGGCCAGTGCTCTATCCACTGTGCCATCTAGCTGCCTCCAACCTATCTGCTTTTAATATAATAAGGGCCTCTGCTGCCTCTTGCCTTAGGGTGTATGCTCCAGCTTTCTCCAACTTTCACTCTTTTCCTCCTTCACTCCAGCTCCCCTGCTTCGCTTTCACTTCTCAGCTCATTTCTTCTAACTCTAAGCCCCTTCACTCTGTCAACCCCCCTTACCGTCTAACTTTCCTCTCTGTACTGCTGCACTGAACCCCTGAATCTCTCTCTCACAGACCTCCTTGCGTTCTCTTAGTCCTCCAGTGTCCTTCTTCCTTGCTCTTAGCTTTTTCTCTGTCCCTGTCAGCCCCTCTTTACATAACCTCAGTCTCCTTAGTGACCTTGTAGCAGCCCTGTTTCTGTCCGTCCTTTTTTCTGTCTGTCCTCCCTTACTATCTTCTCCAACCTCACTTTCTCCAACTTTGCTTTCTCCCCTCACTTGTACCATCTCCCCCCATCTCTCTTGTCAGCCTCCTTTTTATTAACCTGCTCTCCCAGGTGAAACCCAGGCTCGCCTCCCCCAGGGCCAGCTGATCCCCATGCTTCACGAGCCCGCAGCTGGGGCTGGGCAAAGCAAACCCCAGCATCCCTGAGCATTTTCATGGGTCTTTCTGCTGTGCAAACGGGGCCACACCATGCCACACCCATGGCTCGGGGTTTTCATCTGCGCAGTTTAGCCCAGCTCAGAGGCCTCCCTGCAGCTGAAATGGAGGGGGAGGGGCCCTAGCCCCTCTTACACAGAAAAAACCCCTCAGGGCCCAAGGCTTTTTAATCTCAGCCCAAAGGCAGGGTCCCCAAATCAAAACAAACTCCCACAATTCCAAGGTCTACAAGCCCTAGCATTTAGTTCCTGGAGGTATAAACAGATATAAATGTAGAGGAAGAAATCCAGACCTTGTTCTTCACTGGTACCATGAGTTACATAGATTGTGTAGTTCTGTAGGAAAAGGATGATAACAACAATAATAATATCTAGTATTTTACATAGTGCTTTAAAATTTGAAAAGAATTTTTATAAATATTATTTAGTTTTATCCTCACAAAAACCCTGAAAAGTAGGTGCTACTGTTCTCACCATTTTACAGATGAGGAAATTGAGGCAGAGGTTAAATTACTTACCCAGGGTCACACAGTGAGTAAGGTATGAATCATAATTTGAACTCAGGTCTTCCTCATTCCAGGTCCAGCATGCTATCTTCTGAATCACCTACTTGCCTCTATGGTCGACTCTTTAACAACCCTGAGCATTGCTTGCAAGGAGTAAGGGGACCTTAACTTTAGGGTGATATTTTACATCTAGAAGACTGTATAGATCCCTGGGAGAAGCTATGGCTCAATGGAGCAGAGTATCTCAATCCTTTAGCAATCCTGGGTTCTCTTCCCCTGTAGGGCAAGCCTCAACCCAATGGAAATTATTCTTCAGAAGGATGCATAGGACCCTGGGAGGGGGGTTCACTGTTGACTATAGCAAAATTATTGCATCACAACCTCACAGATCAAGATATGTGTTTACTTCATTTAGAAAGTCTTCTCAAGTTTGTTAAGATTTTAGTACATAAACTGCAAATGTTTTGTTGGTGATATTTTGACTTATGCTCATCACAAACCCTGCAAGGCAAGATGACCAAATGTTCATAAAAGAGTGTTTATTGTTTTCTTTGGGCACATGATGAAACCAAACTCTGCCAAATCTTTTCTTTGCCTTTCTAAAGGAAATCATACTTCCATTTAGCTTCAACTTTATTATGTCTTCCAGTTTTAATTATAGGAAGAATGTCAACACAGATATGATTTCATTCTTTGGGGGGGGGCAGGGCAATGAAGGTTGCCCAGGGTCACACAGCTAATAAGTGTCAACTGTCTGAGACTGGATTTGAACTCAGGTCCTCCTGAATTTAGGGCCGGTGCTCCATGCACTGTGCCACCTAGCTGCCCCCCATTGATTTCATTCTTACAGTCAGATATCAACTTCTTGGTTATAGAACAAAAAATTCACATTAAAAGTATCTATGACTTAACCCCCATTGCCCCACCAAAAAAAAACCAAAAACAAAACAAAACAAAAAGTATCTATGACTATGTTGTTTATTGAAAACTAAGAACCATGTGACTCTTACCATCATCTACTTCCATTTTGGCCACTCTGTCTTTATCATTGTGGAAAGAAAGGGGTTACAAAGGGACTGAGGGCCATTTGGTGTTATATCTGCTTCATGAGGTACCATGGCCAAAAAATGCATCTCTTGGTACCTTCTGGCCACTGTTTTTTGCTGGCCGGTCATCATGCAGTAGGCAATATGTTGCCACACTAGTTCTCAAACCCTATTAAGCTTAGTAGACTCTGTCAAGACTTTAATTTTACTGGTGTAGCCTTCGATGACTCCTCATCTCCATAGTACACGAGGCATCAGAATATGATTTTTGTCCAGTTGAAAACCCAGAGAGCTATAATATAAAATCATATAATAAGTGAATTAGAGAGTTGCAAGTCAAATGCTATTTGAAGTCTGAGGAGAGAATTCATTACTGATTGGGAATTAGGAAGGACTTCATGGAAAAGGTGACATTTGCCATGGAACTTAAAGGATGGATAGTGTTATACAAGTTATCTGTAAATTATATTTACAAAGACTTTAAGGGATTATAAAAGGAGTTGATTACCTTTTAGAGGTGGTATACCAAATCTCTGGGGGTCTAATAAGAAGATGAGTATGATGGTTTTCACTCATAAGTCATCACTTACCTACAATTCAACAAGCATTTACTATGAACTACTATGTACAAAGTTGTTGTTGTTGTCTGTCCTTTTTTTTTTTTTTTTTTGGTGAGGTAACTGAGGTCAAGTGACCTGCCCAGAGTCATACAGCCAGCAAGTGTCAAGTGTCCGAAGATGGATCTAAACTCAGGTCCTCCTGAATCCAAGGCCAGTGCTCCATCCATTGGGCCACCTAGCTGCCCCTGTCCTTCATTCTTAAAGAGTACCATGACCTTGGGGTGACATCATGACTTGCATTGAATTGGATTTAAGTGAGGGAAAGCTGTGCAAGGTCACCAACCTCACTGACATCCCAAGATATCTGGGTCCAGTGTCAAGATATATATCAGGATGACTGGAGATGGCCCCAGATGTCTAAAGCAATTGGGGTTAAGTGATTTGCCCAGGGTCACATGGATAGTAAATGTCTGAGATGAGATTTGAACTCAGGTCCTCCCAACTCCAGGACCAGTGCTCTATCCACTATGCTACCTAGCTGCCCCTTGTGCAAGGAACTATGATAGGCAAAGGACAAAAATGGAACAGTTCCTATCTGTCCTCAAGAAGTTTACAGTGAACCTCCAACCATAGAAGCCATATTAGTATGAGCCAATAAGACCTGGGTTTTAATTCAATTCATTTTGTTAAACATTTATTAAGTACCCACTGTATGCCAAACACTGTGCTAAGTGCTGGATCTTGCCTTGTGCTTAGTAGTTGAGTAATTAGGAACAAATCATTTCACATCTTCAAATCTCAGTTTCCTCATTGGTAAAATGGGGATAGTGATAACTATATTACCTTCCCCAGAAGAGATGGAAATGAGTGAGTACTATGTAAAAAGGATATGGATTGGATCTATGTTCTTAGAGATACAGGAAATCCAGATAAGGAAACTCTACCAATGCAGGTCATCACCTTCCCAAGAATTTATAGTCTTCAAGAGTTGCTAGGACACTAAGAAATTATGTAACCTGTTGAGAGATCACATGGTCAATGTTCATCCCAGATAGGAACTGAATCCAAGTTTTTTTTTTTTTCCTCTGAGACCAGTACTTTATCATACACTATGCTGCCTCTCTATCTCTCTATGTAAATATCAACTATTATTTTAAGATTAAATTACATGTGTTTCAATCAGTTCTAAGATTCTGCAACTGTTCTATAGAAAGAAAACAGTAATTGTTGTCCCTTGTGGAAAACTGAATTTATAGTCCCTGTAAAGTTTAATTTGATGAATGTGACTAAACTCAGGGAAGCTAGGTAGTGCAATGGATAGAGTGCTGGGTCTAGAGTTAGGAAGACCTGAGTTAAAATCCAGCTTCAGACACTAGCTATATGACTCTGGGCAAGTCACTTAACTTTGTTTGCCTCAGTTTCCTCATCTGTAAATGAGTTGAAGAAGCAAATGGCAAACCATTCCAGTATCTTTGCCAAGAAACCCCAAAAGGGGTCATGAAGAGTGGGATATGACTGAACAATAACAACAGATATTAAATCCAATTTTACATAGTATGGCCTTCTGCCAGGTGGTAAAAACAGTCTTGAATCCACTAGGTCACAGGAGGTATGTGGAGGGGTTAGTAAAGAAGAACATTGAGTTAATACACTTTCTGTCTCTGCTTCAGCCTGCAACTCCGCCCCACATCTGGAGCTATGCATCTGGAGCCCACTCAGGTGCAATTCTACACTCAAACATAGCAAACATTCCCCTTTGTCTAAGGTGATAAAATAAACCAACTGAGGAAAGGCAGTATTGGACCTAAAGACAGCAAAAACTGGAATTCGAATACCACACCTGATATTTATAACCCCATAACACTAGCTCATTAAGCTCTCTGAGCCTCAGTTCCCTCAACTGTAAAAGAGAGATAAGTATGTCTATTTTGCAAGGCTATTGTGAGGACAAAATGAAGTACTACATGCAAAATGCTTAGCAAATCATAAAATCCTATACAAACGTCAGCTGATATTATTACAGAAGGCAGAGCCGGCCTTGTAAATGACCAAAACACCCCCATATTCTGTGATCCTGGAAATAGTACCACTAGAATGCAATGCTTTGATCCCTGCTAAAATTAAAATATCCCATGGAGAAATAATACTCCAAGTCTTACCAGTCACTGGCTCCTTAGTATTATCTTAGTTTTGATCTTGGAGATCACGCACTAGGAGAATGAAAAGACAGTACCACGGAGGAAGGGAGAGGGCAGGAGGAGGTGGGGAAGAGAATGCTCATCCTAGCTGCATTTTTCCATTGGAAATGAGCAGAAGGCTCCCAGCAATCTCAGAGTGAACAAAGAATCACTTCCCTGCTCTCCAATTCCATAGTATCCACCCAAGCCATATTGAATGCTCTAGGATTAAGGGGGGTAGCTTGACTAATTGATTGGGATTACTGGTCTAATCCTTTTGCTGGTGCTTTGTATTTGTATTTCCCAGTTCCCCTCTGTACAAAATGATTCCTGGTGAAAGTTGACGATTTGGGCTTTGTGGATGCTTCCCATGTCCCGATGTCCTATGTGTGCCCTACTTATCAAGGAAAGGGAGTGGTTTGAATTGGTACAGGTGTACCTGGTGTTCAAAATTGAACCAGGAACTCAAGACATCATTGTCCCCATTCCCTGATGATCGCATCTATGTCAATACTCCCAAGGATAATAGTAAGATTATGGTTTTAGAGTTGGAATGGCCTTTAGCAGTAATTAAGACTAACTTCCTCATTTTACAGATGAGGAAAATGAGGCCCAGAGAGATTAAATGATTGTCCAAGGGTTACACATCAGTAAGTGTATGAAGTAGGATTCTATCCTAGGAATTCCTGACTACAAATCAGTTTGAGTTCCACAGATAGAAAACAGCTGGTACAGTTGTCAGAGATATTGATCATGTCCTTCCTTTTCCTTGGACCAACTTTAAGAAATAGTGGAAGGGGGCAGCTAGGTGGCGCAGTGGATAGAGCACCGGCCCTGGAGTCAGGAGTACCTGAGTTCAAATCTGGCCTCAGACACTTAATACTTACTAGCTGTGTGACCCTGGGCAAGTCACTTAACCCCAATTGCCTCACAAAAAAAAAAAAAGAAATAGTGGAAAACAAAAGGACCTGATGTGCTGTGATCCATGGGGACACAAAGAGTTGGACACAGCTGACTGATTGAACAACTTCCTTTTGCTCCAGGCCCAGTGTCCCTACCTTCCCTATCATGCCAACAGTGCTTTTGCTTTGCTCCTTCCTAAGTATCAATCCACTCATATTTTTTTCCTCTGCCATTTTGTGAACTAGCAAGATGGCCAAACCATGATTCAGTTTTGATGCTACACTCCATACTCCTTCCAATAATAGCTAAGTGTCGACATATTGCTTAATTCACCACTTTGCCAAGGGCTGGACCTTGGAAGATTTCACAGAGTCACAATATTTAATAGTTGTAAGGGACCCCAGAGGTCAGATAGCCCAATCTGTAAATGAACAGGAATATCCTTTGCCAGTTCTCTGTTAAGTGAAAACCAGCCTGAAGACATCAAGTAAGAGGGAATTCATTATCTCCCAAGGAAGCCCTTCTTACTTTTGGACACTTCTGATGGTTGGGGGGCGGGGTTGTATGTATATGTATATGTATATGTATATGTATATGTATATGTGTATGTATATGTATATGTGTATGTGTATGTGTATGTATATGTATACGTATACGTATACGTATGTGTATGTGTGTATATGCATATATATGTGTTTGTGTGTGTGTATGTGTGTGTGTATCTTCCTAAAGTACACATCTGACCATGTCACTCCTCTTCCCAACTCAATAAGCTCCAGTAATTCTCTAGTACCTCCAGGATCAAATATAAAATCTTCTCTAACTTTCATAACCTAACTTTCATAACCTAGTTCCTTACTACCTTCCTGATCTTCTTACTCCCCCTCCACATACTGGCTTCCTTGCTTTTCTCAAACTCGACACTCCATCTCCTGACTTTAGCATATACATAGATATATACACAGAGAGAGGTTTTGATAGATAGATATACACACATACATATACATATCTACAGACAGGTCTATCAATCTCTATACAAATACATATGTACATATATATATACATACACATGTGTGTATGTATACTGTGTGGAGAGAGATAGAGATATATAGATATGTCAAAGTAAAGGTCATCTCAGAAGGAAGACACTAGCAGTGGAGAGAGGGGGGACTGGGAAAAGCCTCTTAGACAAGGTAATATTCAAACTGGGAATTAAAGGAAGCCAGGGAATCCAAGAGGCAAAGATGAGAAGGGAGGGCATTCCAGGCATAGGAGATAGCCAGAGGAAAGGCCCAGAGTCAAGAGATGGAGTATTGAGTTTGAAAATAGTAAGGAAGCCAATATATGGAGGGGAGTAAGAAGACCAGAAAGGTAGCAAAGAGCTAGGGTGTGAAAGGCTTTAAAAGCCAGAAAAGATTTTGTACATAATACTTATTTATATATAATATAATACAACACAATACAATGTAATTGTATGGGGCTAAAATTCTAGCTAGTCTGTCTAAAATATCTAATGAGTGGTCACCAATAAATTATAAGCTTTATCAAGAGTTAGACTTTTAAGCATTCATTAAGGAGAAGAAGAATTTGGTGAAAAGAAAGAGAAAGGCCTAGATTCATCTATCTATTAAAGGGAGAGCGCATTTCTAGCTCCCTTCTCCATCCGAGTCCTGAGGAAAGAGAGCAAGAGCACCAGCCTCACCCCCACTTCCTCCAACAAGCAAATGTCACTTCCTGATGCCAAAGAAAAGCTGCATGGTCTTGCCCTCAGAGGCCTTCTCCTCATGGTGGAACTTTCCACCATGTCTCTAGCAGGTGGCATCATTCCAATCGGTACGTAATGTAATGTAATATAATATAATACAATATATACAATATAATACAATGTCGATATGATTTTTGTTGTTGTTCAGTTGTTTCAGTCATGTCTGACTCTTCATGACCCCATTTGGGTTTTTTTTGGCAAAGATACTGGAGTGATTTGCCATTTTCTTCTCCCACTCATTTTATAGATGAGGAAACTGAGACAAACAGAATTAAGTGATTTGCTCAGGGTTACATAGCTAGTAAGTCTCTGAAGTTGGACTTGAATTCAGATCCTCCTGACTCCAGGACCAGTGTTCTAGTCACTGTGCCACCTAGCTGCCTATATATATTATAGTGATCTATCTTGTATGTACATGTACATGGTTGTTTCATCTTGTCTCCCACATTAAGATGTGAGCTTTTTAAAAGTAAGAACCATATTTTTTCATTTTCCTTATATTCCCCAGTTCTTAGCCAGTGACTGGCACACAGTAAGCACTTAATAAATTCTAGTCGACTTGATTTGAGAGACAGGGTTTCAGTGTAAGATATGATCTGGGTGGCAGCTGGGTAGTGAAGTAGATAAAGCACTGGCCTTGGATTCAGGAGGACCTGAGTTCAAATCCAGATTCAGACACTTGACACTTACTAGCTGTGTGACCCTGGGCAAGTCACTTAACCCTCATTGCCCCACAACCCCACCCCCCTCCAAAAAAAACACCCAAACAAACAATAAAAAAAAGATGTGATCTGGACTCTGGTATTCTTGTGAAGCTTGTGGAAAAGGAAACCCAAAACACCCTCGTTTTCTTCTTCATACAATTCTCTGTCCATTGATGAGGCAAGTTGCATTGCCTAGGATGGAAATAATGTCTGTAACTTGCACAAAGAGGGAAGGGGGAAAGGCAAACAAGGGACATTTCATCTGAAAGTTGTTTCAGCACCAACTATATAATGTATTGTTTTCATCCTTGGGAAAGAAACAAGGATAAATTAGATAAATACGATGACCACTTACAGGAAGTGTAGATATTTAGTGTGTAGAAGACTCATGGAGTACATGATAGCTGTTTTCAAATATTGAACAATTGGCCCTCACAAGAGCCAGGTCAAGTGGGTTACAACATACCTCCAACCCCAACTGTACCTCGCAATTCAGAGTAAATATCAGCTGAGCTTCTGAGACTCAATCAAGTTCAGGGAATAGAATAGCGACATCAAAAGAACAGTTGCTTTTAAAGAACAATGTTTTTACCGTCCAGGAGAATTCTTTCCTTTGTGCTCTGATTCTCTGAAAAATCACAGTTGAAAAATTAAAAGATTTTATAAATTATTTTGGCCTCTAGGTGGTGCCATGGATAGAGTGCTGGGTCTGGCATCAGAAAGACCAGAGCTCAGACCCAGCCTCTTAGATACTTACTAGCTAGCTATATGATTCCAGACAAGTCACTTAACCTCTGTTTGCCTCCATTTCCTCAACTGTAAAATGGGAATAGTAGCACCTACCTTGCAAGGTTGTTGTGAGCATCAAATGAAATACTATCTGTAAAACACTTAGCAGACTGCCCGGCTCATGGCAGGCTCTATATAAATGTTTATTTCCTTTTCCTCCCCTTCCCTGTAATGTTATGCCCCACCCAGGGAGGCAGAACTTCTATTCACATAGTGATGAAGATGCTAATAACTGATGTAAACAGGCCCATGATCAAGAGGAGGTAAGATGCCAACCAGTCAGTTTCAATCATTGTTTGTTGATATGGGAAAGTATTTGGAGGGAAAGGAAATTGAAACTTTTGGCTAAAGCGATATTAGGAAATTACCTATAAATTTAAACTATTCATGAGATTTTTCTTCCCTCTGATTCAACAGTGAAATGCAATCCATGATGGTTGCTAGAGACTTTTTGTTTCCTGGGCTTGTGGTCTGTTTGCATACTATGCCCAGTGCTTTGTGGGAGTGAACTGAAGACCAGGTGAGGTAATGTAGCAGTCCTTGGAGAGCTACAGTGTGATGCTTCAGGGTAAAACCCCTCACCTTCCTGCAAATAAGTTTGGTAGGATAAGGGGTATGAGGGGAGGGGAGGAGGCATAGATCACCCTAAGTAAAGAGTTAGATTTAATGATCCCCAAGTCAGTAGCAAGCCTTATGGGAGATCAAGAGTCAAGCTATAAAAAAGAAAAGTTGTGTTTCTCTGAAGGAGTAATAAAAAGAACTTTCTCTTGGGGAGGTCCTGTGTAAGCAAAGGGAGCTAGGGGAGCCAAGATGGTGGAGGAGAAGCCATGACTCCCACAAGCTCCAGATAAACCCATCCACTCACTCCCAAATAATGCAGTAAAAAAAAAAATAATAATGTGGTAAGCAAAGGAAGCTCCTAGGGAACAAGGGTGTGATGTTCTGCAAACATGAAACAAAGACCCCACCCAGAGTGATTCTTTTCATGTAATAAATCACAGGTTATGTTTATTCAGCTCTTTCCTAAAACACACACACACACACACACACACAACAGAATTGTAAAGTAGGAAAACATTATAATCACCATTTCACAGATGAAAAATCATGCTCAGAGCAGTTAAGTAACTTATTCAGAGTCTTTTAGTTAATGAAAGTCAGAGTTGAGATTTGAACCCAGGTCTCGATTCCAAGTGTACTAGTCCACCACACCAACCAATCAGTTACTGATAGATAGACAATTGATCATTTAACCAATCAATAAGCACTTATTAAGTACCTACTATGTGTCAGCTAAGAGGCATAGTTGATAGAGAGTTGGTGGCCTTGGAGTGAGGAAGGAACAGGTTCAGATCCTACTCTGATACACATACATACACACACACACACACACACACACACACACACATACACACACATATTGCCTGTGTGATGCTGGGCAAGTCATGTAGCTCCTCAGGGTCTCAAAGGCAGCTTTTTAGAACTATAAGTTGCAGAGAAGATACTGAAATGGACTGGTAAAGGAGGTCCTCACCCAAAGTCCCCTACATCTATGAAATCCTAGGTCCAACTTTTTTGGGGGGTTTTTCTTTGTTTCTGTGGGGCAATGAGGGTTAAGTGACTTGCCCAAGGTCACACAGCTAGTAAGTGTCAAGTATCTGAGACCAGATTTGAACTCAGGTACTCCTGAATCCAGGGCCAGTGCTTTATCCACTGTGCCACCTAGCTGCCCCTCTAGGTCCAACTTTTTAAAAGTTCCAGTAACTATGTGAGAATATAATAAAACAGTGAAATCACTCCTGCCCTCAGCCTTACATTCTATTAGAGAGAAGATAAATGGATAGACAGAAGGATGGATGGATGGATGGATAGATGGACGGATGGATGGATGGTGGATGGATGGATGGATGGATGTGTGTATACACATACACACAAAATAAATACAAGGTAATTTGTGGGGAGAGAGACACTAGCAGGGAAGATCAGAAAAGGCTTAATGTAGAAGATCACACATTATGTGAGACATGAAGGAAATTAGGGATTCTAAGAGTCAGAAATGAAAAGAGAATACATTTTAGGGAGGAGGAAGAATGAGTGCAAAGCTATAGAGAGGGGAGATGGCCATGTATGAAAAACAGTAAGAAGACCAGTTTCCTGATAAGAGGAAGGCCCTGGTCTAGTCTACTATCTCATTGTTAGAGCTATGAACTTAAAAGAAAGATCTGCAGCCACTGGTCACTCTAAGAGAAGAACTCTGAGGACTCCCACACTAACATTTAGGGTCCCTGGAAGAGCTATGGGCATCATGAATAACTAAACAAAAACAATGAATAGAATAATGGTTCCTAACCTTTTTAGTATTTATCAATAACCCCTTTGGCAACAGAACCACTTGGAAATGCATGAAATAAAACATGGGATTCCAAAGAAACCAACAGTATTGAAATAAGTTAAAGTATTTTCTAAAAAAATTGCTTTAAGAACCCTGGGCGAGAAGAAGCCATCTGAGGACATAGAAGCAACATTTGCAGTATGCATGAATGACAATGAATGAAATTTAGCTTAGAATCTTTAGGACTCTTCATCGGTCCAGGTTACTGGTTGTAGAATATTTCAAGTTCATTGGTTTTATTTTAATAAAATCTTCCTATTATTTGTTGTGGTCAGCATCCTTCCGAGCTGGGCATTGGCACCAGCCTTTTGCACTGTTACAGGTTTTTAGAAGTTTTCTGCTCAGGCCTTGACGGTCTATCATTCCCTAACATAACATGGGCTCTTGGTGCCATAGGCACCCCTGGGGGGACAAGGATCATACAGACTGTGGAGAATTCGCTATATCACTCTGTCAATGAATGAATGAGCTGCATCTCCACTAAATCACATTTAGCCTTAGTTATGAACTTGTCTAAGAAGTTAAAGAGGGTTGGACCAATTCAAAGCCAAGTTGGGTAATCTTCCAAAGGCCACAGTGTAAACATGGCTCTAGCAGAGCCATGAGAGGGGTGTGGCAAGTGTTGCCTTGCTATTGTCTCAACCTCCTGTTGGGTGCAGTGAAGGAGGCAAGCCAAAGAGTTTATACATGACTGGTTTCAGGGACGTTAAGTAATGACTGGGCTTAAGAAATATAGTTCTGATTTAAAAGCTAGTGTGACATGGTAGAAAGATCACAAGATCTGAAGACAGAAGACCCTTGGGTCCTAGCTCGAATGTTCACTATTCATGTGTCTTTGGGTAAGTGGTAGAATCATGGGATTTCAGAGTTAGAAGGGACCTCAGTGACCATCTAATACAATCAGTGGTACTCTGGGAAAAGTATAACTGGCTCTCAGAAAAGAAAAAAAAATGTACCCATGATGTGCTTTTAACTTTAACCTGGATTATTAATATTGTCTTCATCACACTCTTAAGTCCTGACAATCAATAAAACAATAAATCAAGCCCTGATTAGTGGCATTTGCTGATTTCTGAGGTGTAAAAGCTTACATTGGAATTTTAACAATTGGTTCTAGGGAACAGGTTTGAGCTGGTACCAGCACATCCTTGAATACAATATATACATGGATAAAAAAATCCTGACCATCAAGTGTCCTATAAGTGGTCATCCAGTTTGAGGACATCCAGGTAGGAAGAACCCACCACCTTTCAATACAGCCAATACCACTTTTGGATAACTCAAATTATGAAGATTTTCCTGACATCTGTCCCGCATTTGTCTTTTTTGCAACTCCCACCTATCATTTTAGTTCTACCTTCTAGGGTCAAACAAAACAAGCCTAAAACCTCTGTTTTCAAATACTTAAAGTCAGCTCTCATGCCCCCACCCCCCACCCCAAGTTTTCTGTTCTCCAGGTTAAATATGTCCTGTTTCTTCAACTATCACCTCCCTGAGCCTCAGTTTTCCCCATCTTCAAAATGGAAATTAATTGGGCACTACCTGTTTTAGATGGTTGTTATAGGGACCAAATAAGACAATCTATTTAAGGCACTTTGTGGTGCAGGCTAATTACATTGGGTCCCTTCCCTGACAGGGAGGTGAGGAGGCATGCAAATAAAAACAGCTAGAATGACTGATGACTTCATGAATGTAGTCCCTGACACCAAACTGCATAAACATAAACCAAAGTTAGGCATAGCCCTAGCCAGAAGTAGTGAAGTTAAATCAGTAAACTTCTTTCCCTACAAAGCATATTGAAACTTTGAGGTGGTACCTGGAAATGGGGTAGGGCAGAATTCTTCCACAGAATGTCACAGTTGGAAGTTCAGCTGTCATCTAATCCAATACATACCTAATTGGGGATACCATCTATGATATAAGTTATAAGTAGGCAGCCAACCTGTGCCTGAAAACTTCCAATGAAGGGGAAAATCTATCTTTTCTCGCAACCCATTCTATCTTTAAGCAATTCTGATTGTTAGGAAAACTTTCCTTACATGAAGTCAAAATCTGTCTTACCCTGACCCATCAGTCTAGTCCCTCCATCCAAAAGAGATGTGTGGTTAATCTTGTGCAACAAAAGACCAGAGCTGGTCCCAGGAGGCCTACAGTACATTCTCCAATAAAAAGCCCTAGGCTTTTGACTCATATGTAGACAAGTCATTCCTACAAGAGTCCAATCTCTAAAGAGAGGTGTCAGGCTCTTTTTCTCATTGTCTTTTTTTCTTCATTTCCCTAGAGCCTAGAGAAAAATTACTTAAAGAAAGCTGAGGTTTGCCTCCAGTGCATCCATGTCTTCCCAAAGTGAACAGAAGAGATTTTCTCTGTAGCATGTAGATAAATTCTAGGGCAGCTATTTATTTCTTCCACACAAAAAAATGTTTATAACACAAAAGACTTATAAGTATGCTCTAAGACTTAAAACACAAAATCTATAATTCCTATTCTGTACCGAAGTGGTAGATACTTAAAACACCAAAGTGTGAAAGAAACATTTCACAGGACTGATTTCACTGTCACCTCAGTTCTTCACTGGTCCATGCCTTCAGGTCCACATTTTCTGGTAAGAGAGGACATGGCTTGGGTTCATTCTCTTGTCATTGGTCATTTCTCCAAAAAGAGCATAGCTGCAAAAAATCCCTTCTACACCCAGTTAGCTTCAACTGAGGCACTAAAGATCTCATGTCCTCTTAAACTCACAAGATTGTCACCATCATCTTTTTTTTTTTTTAGTGAGGCAATTGGGGTTAAGTGACTTGCCCAGGGTCACACAGCTAGTAAGTGTTAAGTGTCTGAGGCCAGATTTGAACTCAGGTACTCCTGACTCCAGGGCCGGTGCTCTATCCACTGTGCCACCTAGCTGCCCCCACCATCATCTAAATAATCATCTTATGACAACTGTTCAAAGATCTATGCTCTGAGAAAGAAACACAAAGCAGAAGAGATAGCCAAGGGCCCAAGATATGGACTCTGGCTTGCCCAGGAAGCACAAGTGGCCACTTCCAGGTGCCAACGATTTCCACAGCTTCTGGGGAGAGTGGGCCCCTCCCCCTCCTCCTGAAAGTCCAAAGGACAGTCTTCAGAGTCTCCTCATCCTTGGCAAACAAAAAGAGAAAGAGAGAGAGAGAGAAGAAAGTGAGAGTACAAGTTATTTCTGCTTTTAAAGCCTATTGTGTAGGCAGTTCTTCCTGGTTTAGTGGTCAATTCATGTGCTAGCTCTCGCTCTCTCTCTCTCTCTCTCTCTCTCTCTCTCTCTCTCTCTCTCTCTCTCTCTGGGGCAATGAGGGTTAAGTGACTTGCCCAGGGTCACACAGCTAGTGTCAAGTGTCTGAGGCTGAATTTACGTCCTCCTGAATCCAGGGCCAGTGTTTTATCCACTGCGCCACCTAGCTATCCCCTTGGTCAATTCTCTTTGACCCAATCCCTCTTTCTCTGCAGCCATCTCAGGGAGCAAGGCATTGCAACATCATATTTGTGACCTCTTTCTTGGTCAACTGCCACAACCTCTTACCCAGTCTCATGAATTCATCTGTCCTTCCATTTCCCACATTGTTCCTAGGTTGAGTATTCTAGTTCTAGTTGTATCACAACTAGTTCTAGTTCTATAATAACTAGTTCCAGTAATATCATTCTCCTGCTCAAAAATCTTTACTGATTCCACACTGACTCCTGAATCAAGATCAGATGCCTCAGTGTGGCATTTAACACTGTTCATGATCTGGCTGCAACCTGTCTTTCCTGTTTTTCACTGTTCCTCTACATATACCCTAAGCTGCAGCTAAATTGTTCCATTACCTTTCTTCTTTTATTTGTTTGTTTGTGTGTGTGTTTTTTTAAGTGAGGCAATTGGGGTTAAGTGACTTGCCCAGGGTCACACAGCTAGTAAGTGTTAAGTGTCTGAGGCCGGATTTGAACTCAGGTACTCCTGACTCCAGGGCCAGTGCTCTCTCCACTGTGCCACCTAGCTGCCCCCCATTACCTTTCTTCTTTTTTTATTATTTTTTTTATTTTAGTGGGGCAATGGGGGTTACGTGACTTGCCCAGGGTCACACAGCTAGTAAGTAGCAAGTGTCTGAGGCCAGATTTGAACTCAGGTACTCCTGACTCCAGGGCCAGTGCTCTATCCACTGTGCCACCTAGCTGCCCTACTACCTTTCTTCTTAAATAAACCACATTTTTTTTTAATCAGTGAGGCAATTGGGGTTAAGTGACTTGCCCAGGCTCACACAGCTAGTAAGTGTTAAGTGTCTGAGGCCACATTTGAACTCAGGTCCTCCTGACTCCAGGGCCAGTGCTCTATCCACTTCGCCACCTAGCCACCCCCTGCTACCTTTCTTCTTAATAATAATTATTTGGTTTTTTCAATATCCTTAGAATTTCATTCTTGAGAGCTTTCCATCCCCTTTACACAGATTTCCTTTCTAGAATTTTAAGCTATAAGCTCTTAAATATTGCAGCTCTAAAGACATGGAAATCTACTGTCCCCAAATCTAGAGTGCATATCAAATGGTAGCCAAATTTCTTATCTTTCTCTACAATAGATAATAAGATGTGCCCATGCATCTCAGTTCTCCCATCATTTCTATTTCAACTACCTTCTCCTTGTTGTTCAGAATAGGTTCAAAAGACAGTTTTCTTTTTGTTTCCTCTACCTTTTGAAGAATGAAATCATTACAAAAGTTAGTCAAGCATTTATCAACCTGAAGAGAAAGAATTCCAGTTATTCTTCAAATAATATAAGTGGTCCATCACTACTATATCATTCTCTCTGCACCAGACTTGTGATTTGTTTCCTGAATTCCTCATCTATTTCTTCATCTATGCTCAGGTGTTCTATGATATAGGCTACATCTGGGAGTCATTTCTATCCACAAGAATCACCAACAAATCCTTGGAAGTTCCTCATCACATCCTGGAGAAATGCCCCAGGAAGACAGCAAATTCCCTGTTGTTAGGCTAACAAATAGCTGACTTAGTACCCATCAGCAGGAAGCAACTAAACAACATTGATCACCTTGCCTCCCTCTGACTATTCCCTCTCTCCTTGTAGCACATGTGGATTCCCAATATCATTACTTGGAGCATAGGAAGCTGTTGCTTCTTTGAACTATTCAGCTCTACTCCTATAGGGGGCAGAGCTGCTCTGAATACTTCAAAACCTCATACCCATTATGTAGCTTAAAAAATTTCAGCTGCCATTCTTTCTCCTCCCTTCTCTGTATCCCAGTCTTTTACCCTCCAAAATCCTGATACAGATTAGGATTCCTACATATCTCTTTGAATATATTTTCTTTTTGAACGACTCCATTTTTTTTTCAGGAGCTGAGTCTACAATGTTGCTGCTATCATATCTGGTTATCTTGTCAATCAGCTTTGTTTGAATGTTTTATTGTTACAAGGAAGGATTTGATGGCAGAGGATACTTGAGAAATGTCTAACTTAAATATGCAAAAGGCAAAAAATATAAAAAGTCAATTGCATTAGCTGGAAGGGGTGGGCAGTGAGAGGGAATGATAATAAATGTATAATAAAATGTATAAAATATACAATAATATAAAAGTTATGGCAGGTGAGGGAAGAATTACAAAAAAGCATATTGTATTGCAAATCAAAGTATATTGCATTGCATATCCAATATACAAAGTACATTGTATTGTAGATAAAATATACAAAAAATACAATAAGGCAAAAAAATACAAAATACAAAATTTAAAACAAGAAACAAAGACAAATGTAACCCATGGCTCAAAGCTCATTTACATGGGACTCTTGTTATTGGCAGAAATTGATTCACTTAGAGAAATAGGGAAACTAAAAGAGTGAGGTGTCTTTGAAGCTATGTGAGAAAAGCATATAAAGAAGGAACTTGAAAGTATCCATGAGAAGTTGCCAAAAGTAGCCCAAGGGTTGGGGGAGGGGGGTGGGGGAGAGGTGGCTATGAAATGATAGAAAGTGGTTCATGGAAAAATGTTGACCCATCTCTAGACCTCACCATTAATAGAGGTGCTAAGAATAAGCAGAAACACATGGGCAGAGATAGTATTTGGGCACAGAAACAGTCTAGTTACTGGTAGTGTTTGATTTGCCTCTAGATTCCCTCTGAGACTTACCCTCTGCACCTTGTTTCCATGGCTCTTAATCTTATTTTTCTATATTCCCCCAGTGGCAACCCTGTATGGGAATACTAGGAGATGTGGTAGATAGTGTCAGCCCTGAAGTCAGGCAGACTCATCTTCCCAAATTCAAATTTGGCCTCAGACACTTACTTAGCTGTGTGACTCTGCACAAGTCACTTAACCATATTTGCATCAGTTCCTCATCTGTAAAATGAACCGGAGATGGGGCAGCTAGGTGGCGAAGTGGATAGAGCACCGGCCCTGGATTCAGGAGTACCTGAGTTCAAATCCAGCCTCAGACACTTAACACTTACTATCTGTGTGACCCTGGGCAAGTCACTTAACCTCAATTGCCTCACTAAAAAAAAAGAACTGGAGAAGGAAATGGCAAACCACTCCAGTATCTCCATTAAGAAAACCTCAAATGGGGTCATGAAGAATCAGAAATGACTGAAATAACTTAACAACAACATGGGCCATCAAAAGGAAAACCATATCCAGAAAATAATTTTTTAAAGTTTCCATGACCTGAATGATGATCTCAGCATGAATATTAAGAGGGTTGCACTAAGTTCTATTTAGATGCATTTTCAAGTACTACTCCAGACACCTACATGTATTTGCAGAATGTACAGTCCCCAGTACATAGTAGGTGCTTATTAAATGTTTTTGATTGATTAACTGACTTTAAAATTATGTAGGAAATAAAGTGGCTTTTGATGCTTATGGGAAATAAGACAATGTCCACCAGTTCCATTAGCTCTCCCTGGTCATTTTTTTCAGTCTTGCTTCTGAGTTGATGGATATGGCAACCAATAGCATTTTTTAAATTTGGGGGGGGGCAATGAGGGTTAAGTGACTTGCCCTGGGTCACACAGCTAATAAGTGTCAAGTGTCTGAGGCCAAATTTGAACTCAGGTCCTCCTGAATCCAAGGCCTGTGCTTTATCCACTGTGCCACCTAGCTGCCCCGCAACCAATAGCGTTTTAGGGGTTGAAGAGAATCTCCTCACTTCTGTTCTACACATTTCCTTTGAAGTTTTGCTAAGTGGAATCCATAGAATCATTTTTAAGGGGATGTGGGCTTCAAATCCAGAAATATGATGAGAGAAAAGAAATTTTGGACCATAACTAATGAATTTACATCAAAGTAAACAGCACCAAGGGGAAAAAAAAGAATTCAAAGGTCAGACTTAGAAATATCTAAGAGCTTTCCGGCTATTTGGCTGGGTATACCTGGCTGTGGTCTATATCATGAAAGAGTTAAGATAACCCTGGAGTATAAGTAAAGAGTTCATGGACCCTTCCCACTATGGGGAAGAAACCACATAGAAACCATTATACAAACCAATGATAGAAAAGCATTAGCATCAGAAGTAGTAGAGAGTCCCATCAGAAAACAGCTTGGCAAAGATGCCCATCAGAAAACAGCGTGGCAGAGAAAATGGAGCAGCAGAGGACCCCAAGCTGGCTGAGAAAGTAGCTTACCCAGTAACATCAGGGGGCATTGATTTTTCTGGAACATAAGAGGCAAGAGTTATTATGGTCAAACATGTGCCTCATCAAACATGTTCCCCATGTGGGTATCCCTCCCTATATGTTCTCTCTTCATGGGTGTTGTTTGTGTGTACCCCTTTCTCCAGTGGTAACCTGTGAGAAAGTGCCCC
The DNA here is from genome assembly GCF_019393635.1 of Dromiciops gliroides. Lineage (NCBI taxonomy): Eukaryota > Metazoa > Chordata > Mammalia > Microbiotheria > Microbiotheriidae > Dromiciops > Dromiciops gliroides. Next base: position 145,826,274 of record NC_057865.1, read on the forward strand.
TCTGAGTTTATGAAGGGAAATCTTCCTTATCTTTCTTATTTATTTTTCTTTGAAGTATAATTAAATGTATTTTGAATTAATGTGTCCCCTGGTTGGCCTAGTAAAATCAAATACATCATTAGAGACTCATGATCTATGGCTTTGAGTGGATGCTAGGCAATAATCTTCCTTCAACCTAGGATCACTTTCTTGGGGTCTGTATGTGGGAGGATAGGGGAAAGGGTGCTACATTTTAAAGATAAAGACAGGAGAGAAACAGAGACAGAGACAGATTTGTTGATAAGGATAAGAATGACTTTATATTTACCTTTCTCTCAGACTTTTGAAGAAGGACTTGGGAGAAAATCTACACAAAGACCAAAAAAAAAATGTAACTTTTTTTAAAAATCGCAAAAACAGTAACTGGACATGCTTACTTTACTCTTTGAAGAAAGATTATTTTCAAAAATAGAGGATTGGAAACAATGTCAATAAATTCCCACAACTACAAAGAGCAATAGAGATTTGACACAAAAAGAAAACTTTAAGAAGTTTCAGTAAATGGATTAGAACGTGAACAAAAGACATTAAATCCACTTAATGATATGAATGAAGTAGAATTTCTAAGCAAATTAGACAACGGTATTATAATTGTAGGCAATAAATAAAAAATGTCATCCAAAGTCGCAGCATACTTAGATAGGATAACACATGTGGACCTGTAGAGGGGAGAGCTAAACCCAGAAGCTAACTTCATATCATTTCTAGAAGGGAGAGCAAGGTTGTTGGGGTTTTCCCCCCACAAACATAGAAATTATAGAGACAGTTTGGTCTAGTGAATATCGAGCAGTTCTCAAAATCAGGAAGGTCTAGTGGTCCCTCAGACACATACTGGCTGGATCACCGCAGACATTTAACCTGTCAGTGCCCTAGCCAATCCTTTAAAACCATAAAGTTGTAGTGAAGATGTCCTTCACTGGTAGGAGTTACCTCACTAGGGAATTCCCTTTATCAGTGAAATCACAGGCCCATCCCCTATCTCTATCCTAACAGAAGCTAATAAGAAGAAATAAAAGAAACAATCATGTTAAAAATGTTGGTGCTAATAGATCGTTTATATTAAGTTCCCTAAGGATCAGGCTTAAAGTGATACACCGTCCACTACAGAAACCCATGTTAATTTTTTTTTTTTAAAAAGGCAAAGAGTAATAGCAATAAAAATAAATTTACTAGGCATTGGAGGTGCAAATGTATCAATTATTCCATTAAATGTAAATTTCCCTACACAAAGAAGTATCTTTAACTAGATTTCAAAGACTCCAACAATTTATTGCCTAGAGGATGCACACTTATTCAATTCAATTCAATTTAACAAGCATTTATTAAGTGTTTACTATGGGCAAGACACAGTGCTAAGTATTACATACCCTTAGGGTAATCAGACACAGTCTCAGGACAAACACTGATTCAGAAATAAAGAGAAAGCAATTTCTGAAAGGTCTTCTCTTCACATATTCAAACATTATTAGGACAATGCCCTTGTCATATAAGAAGAGTTTTGATTACTGCCACAAAACACTAGATGCACAGGGAAGGAATATATAGATACATACACTTTTCCTAGCTGGTCAGTATACTGGGGAAGAGATAGATGGCAAGGCACATCATCATCATCATCACCACCACCACCACCGTTGTCGTCGTCATGACTAACTCATAGCACTTTATAAACATGATCTCATTTGATCCTTACAACAACTCTGGGAGGTATTTGCCATTATTATCCACATTTTACAGGTAAGGAAACTGAGGCAGACAGAGGTTAAATGATTTTTCCAGGATCACATAGCTAGTAAGTATCACAGTCAGGATTTGAACTTAGGTCTTCCTGACAGCAGGTCTGGTGCTCTATCCACTGTACTACCTAGTTGCTACATCAAGGAAGATCCTCTTTGCCCCCCTCCCCCAAGAATACAGGCAATGTAGTTTAATGGAAAGAACACTAGTCTTGGAGTTCTAATCCCAGCTCTCCCACCAGCTATCAAGCAAGCTGTTTTTGTTTTTCTGAATCCCAGTTCCCAAATTAAAGATGATATAACCTGTAATACCTACCTTTTAGGATAATAGATGTAAAGCCCTACCCGCCCCCCTTTTGCGAGGCAGCGTGACATAATGGAAATCATCCTGGACTTAGAATCAGGAGACCTGGGATTGAATCCCACCTCAGAAACTTATCGCCCATATGGTCAAAGGCAAGTCAATTAACCTCTTCAAAAACTCGATTTCTTTCTCGGTAAACTGGGGATAGGAAGCTTTCACCACATACCTCACAGGATCATGGTGAGGAAACTGCATTTAAAACCTTAGGGTGCTGGAGAAATGCAAGTTATTCTTATTATGATGCAGCAACAATCTTTGTTCTCACACTCATTCTCACTCTGTGGACAACAGAACCAGCAGGTTAAAAAAAAAAGATTGTCCAGATTAATTAAGTCAGATAAACACCTTTCCTCTCCCTTAAATATCCCAATTAATGCTACCTCTATAGGTGACTATAACTAATATAACTAAACATCCAGGAGGGGCTATGCGGGGTTACCTACCAACTGCTACTTCACAGCTAAAACAACCAGCTAATTGCTTCATTGTTGTCCCACCTTCTGGCCATGGTCCTGGATCTTTTCTCTGATAACAACCATTAACAGTATCTTCCTTCCTAAGACCTCTCTTTTCCCTTTGCCCTCCTTTTGGGGTATGTGAGGAAATCATTGGCTATGCAATGGATAGAGCACTGAACCTACAGGCAAGAAGGCCGAAATTCAAAACCTACCTCAGACACTTACTAGCTGTATGAAGTTTAAGCAAGTCATTTATCTGCCTCGGTTTCCTCACCTGTAAAATGAGGATAATAATAACACCTCTCTCCCAGGGTTGTAAGGATAAAATAATATATTTAAAGTGCTTTTGCAAATCTTAAAGCACTATATAAATGTTTGCTAGCTATTATATAGACTTGGGGAAAACTGACTTATTGTCAAGGGAATAAATATTCTATTTCCATCATTTGCTAAGGAAATAAATTATTATTTTCTATTATATTAATAACCCATTATTAATTAGGACCAGGCTTTTTATTTCCTTATAGAGAGACCAACCCTTGTAGGTCAGTAAGCCAATCTCTGAAGGTCATGAGGTGATTGTCCTCATCCTCAGGGTACATGCTCCTCCATCTTGGGCAGGACCCCACCCAGCTAAGAAACCTTACTTCTGCTTAGAGTATAAACAGAATCTAATCTAGGTGAATTCCTGCCCCCAAAACAGAAGCCTGTGCCATTGCATCCCTCCACTGCAGTTTAGGGTGGCATAGTTTATAAAGGAGAAAATCAACCAGAATAGTCTGTGTAGAGATGGATTCCCCTGTCCATATTGCTAGAGGCAGTTGAGTCTCATGATCAAGCCATGTTCTCAGCAGGAAGAACTGAAGACTTTTAGCCCACCTCCTCATTTGAATGTCCACAGATCAGGGTTGATTTCTCCTCTCAGGCACTTACCCTTCCAAAAAGTATTCAAGGCATTCAGTATGTCCATCAGGTGTCTTTGGTTAGCAAGAGAAACCACTGACCATCAATGTATTGTTTATTAGCTAACCTAATTAATAAATTGACTATTAATTACCCAGAAACTTTGTCTCTCAGGTTTTTCATTCATCACACTTGTCAATATTGCATATTTCCACATTCCCATGTCTATCATACTCTCAGCTAGGCTATTAGTTGAACCTTTTTCCCAGGTTATCTTGACTCCAGGCTTTTTGCCAATGGAATCTTGGGATGGATGGAAGCCTTGCCCCTTGATCCAAGTTCTGGAGAGGGCTATCAGCCTCAACACAAATAAATAAATCATTTTTTTAAAAAAGGGGGCAAAAGGGGGGGTGCGGCTAGGTGGCGCAGTGGATAAAGCACAAGCCCTGGATTCAGGAGGACCTGAGTTCAAATCCGGCCTCAGACACTTGACACTTACTAGCTGTGTGACCCTGGGCAAGTCACTTAACCCCAGTTGCCCCGCAAAAAAAAAATAAAAGGGGGCGCAAAAGGAAGTTCAGAAAGGAAATCGAACAAAAAGGGTAGTATTTGAACTACCCTATTAAACTTGAAATATATCCCCCACCCCCAATCAAGTGGTGTATAGTAGTGACTTGTGGTTTCATAAGCAGTCTTCTTTTTTTTTTCTGTTCTACTTTGTATTGGGAAATGTTCATGTTTGTCAAGTTCTTAACAAAAAAGAAACAGAAACAAAAAAGAAAGAAAGAAAGAAGGAAAGAAAGAAAGAAAGAAAGAAAGAAAGAAAGAAAGAAAGAAAGAAAGAAAGAAAGAAAGAAAGAAAGAAAGAAAGAAAGAAAGACCCAAGTCCTTCTGAGAGAGTTCTATCCATATTGGTCCATCCCCCACTTTCCCAACTTTGTATGGCTCTCAACTGGCAGAACTTGTAAATATGTTTAAAATGTAAAGAATTAATTGTGATTTGAGGTTTTTATGACCCCATCTTTTGGCTAGAATTTTAAAAACCCAGTGCACACACTGGCCTGGGGCTCAGGCACCATGCCTCCATGACAGCTTGGTGCTCCACCCACTGGTTGTAGCCATCACCATGGTACTGGCAGTTTATGTCATCACCACTTGCCCACGCCTACATGGGCCTGGCAAAATTATAATGACTGGAAGCCCAGTGAGGGCTGTCATGTGACTGTGAGACAGGGCTGCCAGCCAATTAGCTTGGGGCTGTGTGTGGACAGCCTAGGGTCTGCTGGGAAGGAGAAGGGAGGAGTTTCACCATTCTGGTGTGGAGCTAGAAAAAGGCAGGATGTGGCTGTGTGTTCTGCTGAGCCCTGAGTGGTGGTATGATTCAGGTTGTATTGTTTCCCTTCCCCCATTCTTTTTTTTTTTCATTTCCCTTAATTCTACTGATCTTGCTTGTGTTTTTAAGTTCATTCTTATTAATAAACCCTGTTCTGTTTTTGAGGGAGGCTGTTGGTCTCCTTCCTTGCCCCAATATTGTGGTGAGCCGCCTAGCTAACACTCCCCAATTGGAATTTGGCCCCTACAATAACAAACCTCTCTCCTTTGTGTAATCCCAACATAGCCATAGCTGCATCCTATTTGCTCTGGGTACCTCCAAATGGTCAGGAACCCTGGATTAAACTACTGATGGATGGCCAGCATGAGGCCCCTTTCTCCTTCAAAAACACTGCCTATTTCAAAGCCCACCTTCCCTAAGATCAATATCATAAATTCCAAGAGCCCTAATCTAAAACAAAGGTATGAGGCTGAATTGTGAAAAACTATTCCAGGAAAAGCCAATTTATGCTCCCAATGAATGACCTTTAAAAATGGGCAAGTTCAGGAAAAAGTGGAGATATAGTCCAAGTAGCCCCACTGGAGAGGCAGCCACTGGGGCATGAATTACCTGAGATGTTATCCTGATTGTCACAACCTTCTTGTGACCCTTATGAGTTGTCTCTGTGAGCCTGTGAATGACCTCCAAGTCCTCCAGAATGACAGAAGGGAGAAGAGAGTCATTTTGGACAGTGGTGCCCAGAAAATTTACATCCTGGCTCACCCTTATTAATGGGGTGAGTCTTTTCTTAAATGCACCTGAAGCTGTCTCTGGAAAAGCTCCTCTTCACAGGCTCAGCACTTATTAAATCATTGCCTCCTTGCTCCATGAGAACCATACCAAGCACTACCATAAGACAACAGCTATGTAGGGAAGGGATGTGTAGGCACATGTGTTCTCCTCTGGCTGCTTCCCTGATGATCAGCAGCCAGGGAAAGAGATCTAAAAACATTCACAAGAGGGATGCTCTCTTCAGGAACTTTGGACAATGCCACATTATCACTCTCATATCTAGGGGATTCACATATCTGAGAGCAATTCAAGATGCCTAAAAGCATGAGTTGGTTAGTATAATGAAATGTTTTGGCACTGGCAAATGAGCTTCTTTAAAAAAAATATATCCCCCGTAACACCACACACACACACACACACACACACAAACACACACACACAGTAGCCCTAAGTAGCTGGTAGCTGAGCTGGCTAAGGAAAGATTCATCCACTGCTATCCACCATTTCAGTGCTGAATCAGCCAGTTACAAAGCTTCACCACACCAACTGGCCCATCGGATCATAACTGTGCTAATGCAAAGCCCTGACGATACAAAGATGACAAAGGACATAGGCAGTCCCGGGTATCAAGACATTCACAGTGTAGTAAGGGGAATGTGACATGTATTAAGGGAGGTAATATTTGAAAAAAGTGCTTTACCCAGTGCTTGGCACATAATAGGTATAGATGAATGTTTTTTCCTTTCCCTTCCCCATGTACACAATTAAGTCTGGGGGCAGCTAGGTGGCACAGTGGAGAGAGCCCCAGCCTGGGAGTCAGGAAGAGCTAGGTTCAAATTCAGCCTCAGACACTTACTAGCTGTGTGACCCTAAGCAAGTTACTTAACCCCAATTACCACTCCCCAAAAAAATGTGTTACAGGTTTGAAGGTGATAGGAATATGATGTGTATTTTTTAAAATTGAAGCATAGTAGGGTAGAATGAGTGGTCCATTAGGAATTGAAAGGAAAAGGTTCAGATTCCAACTCTACCTCTTACTACCTTTTTGTCACCTTACCCTTAAGTTCTCTGTACCTCAGTTTCTTCCTCTGTTAAAAAAAAAAGGAGGGGGGAGGGGGGAGGTTGAACTAGCTAATCTCTCACAGGTCTAAATCTCATGAGTCTATGAACCTATGAATTTAAGGAGAGATCATTTTAGCCAGGGTGGGGGAGAGAATGAAATAGACCTAGGAAAGCTTCATAGAGAATATGGTAGCATCAAAGGAAGGTTTCAAAGGAAGAGAAATGTTTCAATAGACAGTAATACAACAAGTGCATTCCATGTATAGGAAATGCCTGGGGATGAGAGAGGGCTGGACGAGATCAGGAAACAACTAAGACTCTAGTTTTGCTAGAACATAGAATGTTGTGAAGGAGAAGCATGTGGAGAAAGTCTGGAAAGGTACACTGGTGATAGATTATTGAGGGTCTCTTGTATCAGATTAAAGAGGTTGCATTTTATCCTATAAACAACAGGGTTATTGGGGCAGCAATATGAAGGATGGGGGAAATGTGAAGATAGGGAAGAGGCTAGAGACAAGTAAACCATTTGGGAAGCTATCCCAATAGTTCATATGAGTTGGTGAGAGCTTGAACTAGCAGTGGTAGCATGAATGGAAAGGAGGGGAAGGATATGAAATAGCATTATTATTATTCAATTTAAATAAAATCAACAAGCATGTATTTAGTACCTACTATGTGCCAAACAGTGTTCTAAGCACTTTACGAATAAATTATTACAAATATTACAAATATTGGGGCAGCTAGGTGGTGAAGTAGGTAGAGCACTGGAGTGAAGAGGATCTGAATTCAAATCTCACCTCAGGCATTTACTAGCTGTGTGACACTGGGCAAGTCACTTAATCCCAATTGCCTTAAAATATCCAGGGCCAACTCCAGTCATCCTAATATATATCTTTCTACGGAACCCAGATGCCTCTGTAGGAGAGAATGAGGTTGGTCACCTTGCACAGCCCTCCCTCACTTAAATCCAATTCACTGCAAGTCATGACATCACCCCGATGTCATGGTCCTCTTCAAGAATGAAGGACAAACAACAAATATTACCTCATTTTCTCCTCACAACAACCCTGGGAGATAGGTATGCCCTATTATTATCCCCTATACAGATGAGGAAACTGAGGCAACCAGAGGAGAAGTGACTTGCCCAGGATTACACAGCTAGTAAATATCTGAGAGACCACATTTGAACTCAGGTCCTCCTTACTCCAAGGTCAAGGCTCTATTTCCTGTGCCACCTAGCTCCTATATTAAGAAGATTTTTTTTAAAGGATTTGGCAACTAATTAGATGTGGCAGATAAAAAAGAGGGGTACCTTAGCCTACCATCCTTCTGGTCTTGACAAACTCCAAGATAATACTGAGATTTCATTTAAAATTCAAAGACAAATTAAATAAAAGTTAGGAATGTTTTGAGTTCTGTCACAAGTTACAGAATCTCCACCAAGTTAGATAGATTTTCAGACTTCATCTAGTCCAATCTTCATTTGTAACATTGAAACTCCACGTAAAGATCACAAGTGTAGAAGTTCTCAAAGTATGGTCTGTGGACCCCTCAGGGTCCCTGAGACCCTTTCCCAGGCTCCTGGGGATGAAAACTATTTTCATAATAATTTTTGTTCAGTCATTTCAGTTGTGTCCTAAGACATTATTTGCCTATTAAAATATTCCTCCCTTTTCCAACTATATATTTGTGTGAAGCCAGATTTTCTTCATTTGCTTCATTCAAAACAATATGTAGCATCAGACTGAATAAAGAAGCAGATGTTAGAATCTAGTTGTGTTCTATTATGCCAAACATTAAAAAAAATATATAAAAACAATGCCACTCTTCTCACTACTTTTTGTTTTGGAAAGGTTATTTTTTCATTAAAAATGTTATTTAGGTGAACATGTAACAACTTTGTTATTGCTATTTTTAAACAGATGAATTTTTAAAATTATTCATTTTAGTTTATAGTAGAATAAATGTCAATAGATATATATAAATGCTCTTTAGGGTCTTCAATAATTTGTAAGAATGTAAGGGGGTCCTGAGGGCAAAAAGTTTTTGAATCACTGCTCTCTAGTGATAGAAACTCCACACCTCCTCAGTTATAGGAAACCAATCCATTTTTGGAAAACTCTAAATATTAAGAAGTTTCAGGGCCAGGTAGGTGGCACAGTTCATAAAGTTCTGGCCCTGGATTCAGGAGGACCTGAGTTCAAATGTGACCTTAGACACTTGACATTTAGTAGCTGTGTGACCCTGAGAAAAATCACTTAACCCTCGTTGCCCCGCAAAAAAAAAAAAGAAAGAAAGAAAGAAAGAAAGAAAGAAAGAAAGAAAAAAGAAAAATTTCTTCCTTTAAACTGAAATCAGTTTCTCTGCAATTTCTAATTGATTCTTTTATTTGTTTTCTCAGGGTTCATTCAGAATTCTTCTAAGTGTTATTGATTGAACACAGACTAAAGGATGCTATTTTCACTTTCATTTTTTATTTTATTCAAGTTTTCTTGTACAAAATGACTAATATGATAATGTTTTACATAATTGTACGTGTATAGCCCATTTCTGACTTCTTACCACCTCAGGAAGCAGGGAGGGGAGGGAGGGAAGGATAAAATTTAGAACTCAAAACTTTAAATAGCTGTGTGACCTTGGGCAAGCCACTTACCTCTCATTGCCCTGCAAAAAACCAAAACAAAACAAAATCTTTAAATAGAAATGTTTATGTTTTTAATTCCTCTTCTACATGGCAGCCTTTCAAATACTTACAGACAGTTATCATGCCCCATAGGTTTGAACCTTTACCTGGGCTCAATGTCCCCAGTTCCTTCAACTGCGCTTTATATGACATGGTCTCCATTTCCCTCAAAAAAGGCTGTTCTGGCTCCAATCCAGTTTGTCAGTGTCTTTCCTAAAAAAGTGGCAACTCAAAAACCAATAGAATATGCCAGATATGGTCTGACTAGCACAGAATACAGTGGGACTACTACCTCCTCCTTCTATATATTATGCTCTTGTTACTTAAACTTAAGATAAAGTCAGCTTTAACTTCCATGCCACAATTTTGCTCATATTAAGCTTGAAAATCTAAGATTTTTTGTTTGTTTTTCTTCTGCAGGGCAATGAGGGTTAAGTGACTTGCCCAGGGTCACACAGCTAGTAATTGTCAAGTGTCTGAGGCTGGATTTGAACTCAGGTCCTCCTGAATCCAGGGCTGGTGCTTTATCCCCTGTGCCACCTAGCTGCCCCCAAAATCTAAGATTTTTTTAATGTGAACTTTTTTCTAGCCATGCCTCCCATAGACTAGGATTTTACAGTTGATTATAGAATTTTACATCTATCCCTAAAAGATTTCATCTCATTAAATTTGGTCTATCATCTCAGTCTGTCAGGGTCTTTTTGTATACTGACTCTGCCTTCCATCTCTATCTTTTGTGTTAGCTGCCAACTTCATAAGCATGTCTTCTGTGCCCTCATCCAAGTCATTGATTAAAATGCTAAGTACAGAGTGAAGTGCAGACTCTTCGGGTCCAGCTGCCACCTCCGCCGCACCCATAGCTGCCTGCTTCTCCTGCTCCAGCCTAAGCTTCCCTGGACCATGGCCAACACCGAGCGCACCTTCATTGCCATCAAGCCCGACGGCGTCCAGCGGGGCCTGGTCGGGGAAATCATCAAACGTTTCGAGCAGAAGGGATTCCGCCTTGTGGGCATGAAGTTCCTTAGGGCCTCAGAAGAACATCTGAAACAGCATTATGTTGACCTGAAGGACAGGCCATTTTTCCCTGGGCTTGTGAAATACATGAACTCAGGACCTGTTGTAGCCATGGTCTGGGAGGGCTTGAATGTGGTGAAGACAGGCAGAGTGATGCTGGGGGAGACTAACCCAGCTGATTCTAAGCCAGGAACCATTCGTGGGGACTTCTGCATTCAAGTTGGCAGGAACATCATTCATGGCAGTGATTCTGTAAAAAGTGCTGAGAAGGAGATCAGCCTGTGGTTTAAACCTGAAGAACTGGTTGACTATAAGTCTTGTGCCCATGACTGGGTCTATGAATAAGATTTAAAAAATGGATATAAACTGGACCCACCACTCTTAGTAGCTGTGGTATGCATGTGCATGTGTGTGTCTTCATCACAGAGTATGAATATGTGTGTATGTCTGTGTGTATGTGTCTATCCCTGAATACATCTCATGCCAGGGGATTGAAAGGAATTGGAACCAGCATTTTCTAAAACAGTCTTGTAACCCTGTTCAATAAAGCCTTGGAAATAAAAAAATAAAAAAATAAAAAAAAATGCTAAGTACAAAAAAAAGGTTGCTATTATAGTATCAGAAAGATTAGATTTCAAAGCAAAAAGCATTGAGAGATTTTTTTAAAAAATAGGAAATAGGTACATTGCAATGTAGAAAATGTAATAAAACAACAATACTAAAAGTATATATCCCAAACATCTAGCAATAAAATATGTAAGAGAGAGATGACAAATGAAGAAAGAAATGGAAAGTATTATAATTGTAATTAAAGAATTCAAATACCTATTATTAGCATACAAAAGCTCAAGTAGAGTTAAACAATATAATAAATAAGATAATACTAATTGGTATATGGAGAGAACTCAATGGAACACCAGAGAATGTACTCTTTTCAAACAGGTTCACATAGTTCACAAAAATGAGTCATATGCTAGAATATAAAGACATTTTAACAAATACAAAAAGAAAGAAATTCCACATGCCACATTCTCACACCATAATTCAATACAATTAGAAATAAAGTACAAAAGCAGAATTCAATGAGTCTCGACCATATGAAAATTTTAGGATACTTAAGTAATGTCTGGGTCAGGGAGAAAATCCAGAGAACAAAACATTCTTTTTTTTTTTTTTCAAAAATAACAACCAAAAAAACCAGAAAATCTAGATATAATTAATCAAAATGTATGGTATGCTGCCAAAACACAATATAAAGGGAAATTTATTGATTTAAATGCTTATGGTAATTTTAAAAAGACAAGGAAAAATATAATAAGTTTCTACCTAGAGAACTTGAAAACAAAGCAGCTGGCCTAACTTTTCCAGTTGGAAAAGATGAAATAGTAATTAAAAAGCAGAATGAAGCTAGCAAAACAATTCAACTGACAAAACTGTAGTTGATTATCTAAAAAGAAAAACAAAGCCAACATTTCATTGTCATCTTTATTATTTTTACTCTAATTATTAATAGACTAGCAATTACTATGGGTAATAATTGTAGTTTTCATTTTCATTGAACACTGTGATACAAAGCATGCATTATCTCAGCCCTGTGATATAGGTATCAGCAAGTATTATTTTCCTCAATTTCAAATATGGAAATGAAGGCTTAGAGAAGTAACTGACTTACTCAGATAGACTGTAAATATCACAAGGTAGGAGCAGCTAGGTGGCACAGTGGATAAAGCACTGGCCCTGGATTCAGGAGGACCTGAGTTCAAACCTAGCCTTAGACACTTAACACTTACTAGCTGTGTGACCCTGGGCAAGTCACTTAACTCTCTTTGCTCTGAAAAAAAATATATATGTATATCACAAGGTAAGACTGGAATCCAAACTCCATTCCCTTTCAAATAGACCATGATAATAAACCATCAGTTCAATTAATTAGAGAGTACAAAATGGCAAAATTCAGACTCAGAAAGGAGCTGTAATTAAGATAAAACAGATTGTTTTAATTGAGAATATTATTATTACCTATATGCTAAATTAATTTGATGACCAAATGGAAATGGCTGATTATTTAAAAATATCCCTGCAATAAGCAGTTCAATTCAGAAAACATAAAATATGCAAAACACTGTTCTAGGGACAAAAGACAAAGTGAAACAATTTCTACCCTCTAGAAACTTACATTCTACTGGAGTGGATCAGTACATAAGGAAGAAATAGGAAAAATTATTTTAAAATTCCCAAAAATCAAACACACCCATACATACAGGTCACAAGTTCCTGACTACATAAACTGTTCTAAATGCATATGAAAAGGGTATAGTTATCCAGATCATTTGATGAAACATCCTCTGTTTAAGCCTGATCAGAACTCAACCAAGAAAGAATATCATGTGCCAAATCTCACTTATTAACACAGACACTGAAGGTTAATAAACAGAATGCAGCACATTGAAAACTTACCCACTATGATGTAATAGGGTTTGCTGCAGTAATTCAAGCCTGATAAAACACAAGATGGGGGGAAATCAACAGAATGCATCCCATTATCATGAAATATAATACAAAATAATATTACAGAAACATAACAACAAAGACATATCACATAGAGGTCACAAAGGCATGGCACGTGCACTCAGTAACATAAATGGCTTCTCTCCATGTGGAAAGGCTAGGAAGTTTTTTTTTTGTTTGTTTTGTTTTTTGGCAAGGCAATGAGGGTTAAGTGACTTGCCCAGGGTCACACAGCTATTAAGTGTTAAGTGTTTGGGGCCGGATTTGAACTCAGGTCCTCCTGAATCCAGGGCCAGTGCTTTATCCACTGTGCCACTTAGCTGCCCCTCCATGGGAAGTCTTCCAGGAGAATCATGATGATATCTGGGAAGTAACTTAGTGAGACCATGAGGGATGCACAGATATTCTGTCAGTGGTTCTGGTTGGCTCACTACATACTGAAGGTGATGCTCTTTGACAAGGCACTCACAAGGCCTTGTTCCTCTCTTGCCTCAGTCCTTTCTGCTTCTCTGATCATAGATGGACTCCTTTGCTCATGGCTGGAGACCATGCTGCAAGGGAAGAGATGTTGGGACCTTCTTCTTATTTTTTTTTTTAATGTATGAGGTATTTTATTTTTTCCATTACATGTAAAGATAGTTCTCAACTTTTGTTTATACATGCTTTACAATTTCAGATTTTTCTCCCTCCCACCCCTCCCTCCCCCCTCCCCTAGAAAGCAGGTAATCTGATATAGGTTATATCTATGTATCTCTATACATATACATATAGATATATATATATTTACACACACACATATATATACACATAATAACATTAATCCTATTTCTGCATTAATCCTGTTACAAGAGAAAGAATCAGAGCAGTGATGCAAAACCTCAAAATAGAAAGAAAAAAAAAAACCAACAGCACCCAAAACAAAAGAAATAATATGGTTCAATCAGCATCTATACTCCACAGTTCTTTCTTTCTCTTTTTTTTCTTGGATTTGGGGGACCTTCTTCTTATAATGGTCCTCAATCCTTATCCTCTGCACTTACTCTTTCCCATTCCAGGATGTGAAACTGGTGGGACCAATGCAGTACAGACCCTGAACTAATGAAGTAACTTAGGCAAGAGTAAGACTATTGCCCCCAAGGCCTTAAGTGTTTGTGTTTGGGGGAAACAGGCCTAGGAGAGGAGGAGGGGAAATACTTGTATTTTGTTCTTGTTAAATTTTTGAAATAAATGTCCCTTTGTAAAAGCTAAGTGTTATTAAGTGATTGATGGAGCTGACAGGAGGGGAAAAGAGAAAAAGGTCAGACACATTTAAAAAAATAAGATTAATTTTATTATTAAAAATGAAGGGTTTATCTAAACAATTGGGGAAAAAATTAATTGCACATGGATAGGCCAGGCCAATATAACAAAAATGACAATCCTATCTAAATTTATTTATTTAGTGCCATACCAAACTATCAAAAATATTTTATAGATCTAGAAAAATAATAATAAAATTTATCTGGAAGAACAAAAGCTCAAGAATACCAAGGAAATCAATGAAAAAATAGGAAAGAAGGTGGTCTAGCTGTACCAGATCTCAAACTGTATTATAAAGCAGTAATTATCAAAACAATCTGGTACAGGCTAAGAAATAGAGTGATAAATCAATGGAATAGAATAGATACAAATTGCACTATGATAAATGACTTCAATAATCTAGTATATGATAAACCCAAAGATCCAAGCTTTTGGAACAAAAACTCATTATTTGACAAAAACTGCTGGGGAAACTGGAAAACAGTATGGCAGAAACTATAGGTATAGACCAACATCTCACACTGTATACCAAAATAAGGTCAAAATGGGTTCATGATTTACACAAAAAGGGTGATGCCATGAGCAAATTAAGAGGACATGGAATCATTTTTCTGCCAAATTTTTGGACAGGAGAAGAATTTAGAACCAAAGAAGATATAGAGAGTATTACAAAATGTAAAATAGAGAATTATGATTATATAAAATTTAAAAGCTTTTGCACAAACAAAACCAATGCAATTAAGATTATAAGGAAAGCAGAAAACTAGGAAAGAATTTCTGTAACAAGTATCTCTGATAAAGACCTCATTTCTCAAATATATAGAGAACTGAGTCAAATTTATAAGAATACTAATCATTCCCCAACTGAGAAATGATGAAAGGATATGAACAGACAGTTTTTAGGCAAAGAAATAAAAGCTATCTATAGTCATATGAAAAAATACTCTAAATCACTATGGATCAAAGAAATGCTCATTAAAACAACTCTGAGCTAACACCTCATACTTATCAGATTTGCTAATATAACCAAAAATAAAAAAGGAAAAGGAAAATTTTGGATGTTGGAGGGATGTGGGAAAACTGGGACACTAATTCACTGTTGGTGGAGTTATGTACTAATCCAACCATTCTGGAGGGCAATTTGGAACTATGCTCAAAGGGCTATAAAACTGTGCATATCTCCTTTGATCCAACAATGCCATAGCCCACAGACATTCAAAAAAAGAAAAAAGGAACTATTTGTATAAAAATATTTATAGCAGCTCTTTTTGTGGTGGCTAAGAATTGGGAATCAATTCCAACCAATTGGGGAATGGCTAAACAAGCTGTAGTATATGATTACAGTGGAATATTATTGTGCTATAAGAAATGATAAGCAGGATGATTTCAGAAAAACCTGGAAAGACTTACATGAACTGATGTATAGTGAAGTGAACAGAACCAGGAGAACATTGTACACAGTAACAGTAATATTGCTTGATGAAGAATTGTGAATGACTTAGCTATTCTCAGCAATAGAATGATCCAAGACAATCCCGAAAGAGTGATGATGAAGCATACTATCTGCCTTCAGAAAAAACTGATATTGATTGAACACAGACTGAAGAATGCTGTTTTTTACCTTCTTTCATTCATTTTTTTCTTTTATTTGAGTCTTCTTATATAAAATGACAAATATGGAAATATTTTACATAAATATACATGTATAACATATCTGATTGCTTACTGCCTCAGGGAGCAGGGAGGGGAGGGAGGGGAAGAGGAAGGCTTAGAATTTGAGACCCAAAACTTTAAATAAAAATGTTAATTTTTTTTAAAAAATGAGGGGTTTGGACTAAAGAACCTTTAAAGTCCCTTACAGATCTAAGCCTATCATCTGATGATGATACTAGCTAAATACATAGCTCTCTGCAGTAATAACTTTGGACTCCTGTCAATGAAGCTCATAGGAAGAACTAAAGATAATTGTGTGAGCTATTAGATCCCCTTAATATATCTGTAAGGCTGGTATAGAAGCATATATGGGTACTCTCAGGACTGGTAAAAAAAAAAAGCATATATACAATTGCCCCTGTTAGCCAACTGTTTAATAGCTGCAAAGTATAATTATAATAGCCAATGTTAAGTATAACATTTTATGGTTTCACAACAACCTCATGAGGCAGGTAGTGCAAAGATTATTTATCCCTAATTCAAAGATGAGAAAAATGATACTTAGAAAGGTTAAGTGATTTGCCCTTAGTCATACAGTAACTAATCATCAGGGTCCAATGTTGGCATATTTCTCTGAATCTGTTTGATTTTCTTAAATCTTTCATAATCATGAGAACCCCCTAAACCTAGAAATCACCTTGTGTTAGGACTAATATTTAGGGGCAGCTAGGTGGCTCAGTGGATAAAGCAACAGCCCTGGAGTCAGGAGGACCTGAGTTCAAATCCGACCTCAGACACTTACTAACTGTGTGACCCTAGGCAAGTCACTTAACCCCAATTACCTCACCAAAAAAAAAAAAGAAAGAAAAAAACAAGGACTAATATTTGCCAGCATTTCCCTGGCAGAGTCTTTCTCTCTCAACCCCCCACCCCCATCCACAACATGGGGAAGCTTAGACCCCTGCTCCTTTCCTAATTAAGGATTACCTTTACAAAGCCATCTTGGGTCTGACTGACACTGACTTCTCCATCTCAGCTTTCCAATCACCTAAGGGACATAACAAGTCTCAATCAAAGACCAATGGGGTCTTTCACTGGATTTCTGAAGACTATGAGAGTTACCATGAGTGGATTTCTGAAGACTATGTGAGTTGCCATGTCCTTCACCATATCCTGCCCTTAGGATTAGATGCTTTTCTACAAGGACAGAAGAGAATTTAAGTGCCACTGCATCCTTGTTGTGTAACTTTGCTGTTTTAGGGCAAGTTACCTCCTTTCATTAACTATTCAATGTCTTGTTAGTGCCTTGTTTCATCCAAATGGCAAAATTTAACTGAGTGTGTTGGTATTAAAGTGGCCTCCAACACATGCAAAACATGGAATTAACATTAAGTTAAAGCCAATAGGCACATACACATATGCTAACAGAAAAGATGTAGGCAGCTCAAAGATCCATAATTCCCTTCTGGCCAGAGCCATGACCAGGGAGGAGGAGAGAAGGAGAGAAGGTAGTGGTGTAAGTATGAGCCACTACTTTCTTCATTTTTAGTAGTACCTCCCTGCACCCAGGAATAGCATATTGCCTCTAGGGATAGGCACAGACCTCAGTCTTCTTCCCAGAATTTTCCATTGTTTGTCTTTATCTCTTTTTTAGGGGGTAAAGGAACAGTGACAGGGAAGTCACAGACCACTGTGAGAAGTTCTTCGATCATCCTGATGAGATTATTTGGCATAAGCCATTGTTTGGAGGTAACTGAGGGGCACCTCACCAAGGAATGTGGGCATGTTCACTATGGCTGGATTTCAGAGGGTAGGGCTATCTCCTGGGGATTACTGACTGACTGAGAATTAGCCAATATTTCCATGGAATATAAAAAAAATAGTTTCCCTGTGCCTTTCCTCTTTGTGCCTTCTTCCAGTGTGCAACAACAAGGGGGAGGGTAAATGTCTTTCCTCTCCCTAACAAAGGAGACTTGGAATAGAAATATATGGTCATAGCCTGAGAGGAGAGATCCTTAATGTGGACTTTCCTAGTTAAAGAGATGATAGCACTTTCAGGTCATATGATCAACAAAATGACAGACTAGACATTTTTTTTAATCTCTATGGCCTCTCAAACCTCTCCAAAACATAAGTTATGCACTGAAGATAAAGAAATTTCAACTGTCTCAAAGGTCTAGGATACTTGGAATCCAAAAGAAGGTTAAAAAAAACACATCCACTGACTACACATATATAACATATTGAATTGCTTGTGTTCATGGCGGGGGTGGGGGAAAGAGAATTTGGAACACAAAGTATTAAAATGGATGTTCAAAATTGTTTTTACATGTAATTGGGGGAAAAAATAAAATTCTAAATTAAAAAAAGCCCATGAACTAATACCTACTCCAAGCTCACTCAGGATCCCCTCATCTTCCACCACCCAACATGCTAGGATTTGCTTCCAGGAAAAAAAAAAAAACCTCAAGGCTACAAATTTTAAGACACATAGTGTTTAAATTTAACAATTCAATTCGGAAGCAACAAGTTCTCCAAGTAATCAGGACAAAGACTTTCAAATACAAAGGAAAGAAATTTCAAATAACACAAGATTATTCTATAACCACCATATAATTCGGGAACGAATGGAATAATGTGTTCTGAAGAGTAATGGAGCTCAGGATATAGCCCAAGGTGATTAAACCTGCAAATCTGAGCTTACTCATAAATGGAAAAAAAAAAGATGGATGTTCAATAATACAGAAGCATTTAAAAGTCTTTAAAAAAATTAGACCTGAGATTATTTGCTTGTCAAACACCCCAGACAACAGAAATACAGGACGGGTGAATGAATGCAGCAGCCAAAGACAGTAACTGCAACAGAGTGACAAGAGAGAGAACAGTAAAAGGCTTCTTATGTAAATGGGCACAAGGAGATAGGGCTGAAGGTGGAAGTCAGATGGAGGTAACAGGGAAGGTATTATGGTCAGAACCTAGTAATACCTTGCCTACAGGTAAGTCAATGTGTGTGTGTGTGTGTGTGTGTGTGTGTGTGTGTGTGTGTGTTTTAATGGAACTACATTACAAAATGAGAGAGTACATGAAAAGGAGATATAGCAGGGAGATAAATGTATGATGTCCCCAAGCAAAACTGAGGTGTAGAAATGAGAAGTGGTTTGAAAAAAGAAAAAAAGGGAGGAGGCCTTGTTTTGGTAATGGGAGGCAGTTCAACTGTTATTGCTGTTGTTGTTTGTCCTTCATTCTCAAAGAGGACCATGACATTGGGGTGATGACATGTCTTGCAGTGAATTGGATTTAAGTGAGGGAGGGATGTGCAAGGTCACCAACCTCTCTCTCTCCTCCAGAGCCATCTGGGTCCAGTGGCAAGCTATACATCAGGATGACTGGAGATGGCCCCAGATGTCTAAGGCAATTGGGGTTAAGTTATTTGCCCAGGGTCACACAGGTAGTAAATGTCTGAGGTGAAATTTGTTTTGGTTTTTTGTTTGTTTGTTTGTTTTGGGGTTTTGGGGTTTTTTTGCAGGGCAATGGGGGTTAAGTGACTTGCCCAGGGTCACACAGCTAGTAAGCGTCAAGTGTCTGAGGCCGGATTTGAACTCAGGTACTCCTGAATCCAGGGCCGGTGCTTTATCCACTGCACCACCTAGCCGCCCCCTGAGGTGAGATTTGAATTCAGGTCCTTCCAACTTTAGAGCCAGTGCTCTATCCACTGCACCACCTGGCTGCCCTTCAACTGATGAATGCTCCCAAGAATGAAGAGAGATGTTCTTTGAAGAGACATAGAGACTTTGTGCTGGGTGTTGTTTGGGAGATTTGATAAAGACCACTCATTTTATCTTAGGATGAAGAGAGTTGGAACTCCTTGGGGCAACTAACACCTGGGGAAATGGTAGGGGATAGACCCAGGAAGGGAATTTTGAGGCAAATGGGGAAAAGAAGGTAACAGGGGTGGGGTGAGGGCATATAGATCAGTAGTGGACTCCATAATCAGGGATATGGTGGGGAGGGGTAATCTACCATAAGTAATGTCCTTTTTGTCCCCTGCAGGAATTGCAATTGTTCTGAGGGTGAGGCAGAATGGAAATGGGGAGTCTGTGGGGCAAATTTTACAAGGCAAAGGCAGAAATCTCCTAGGAAGGAGATGCTAGAATGGATATCTTGGAAGTTTTATTATGGGAGCCATGAACCAGCTAATGAGGGTCTATAGTCAACAGAAAGAGAAGATGGATAATGAAGAGAATATTAGGCATTCTCTTTGGAAAGAGGTGCAAAAAATGAAATTTAAAAATAAACAGGACTAGAGGAAAGGAGAGTCCACTTGACTAATTAATAGGAATAAAAGGAGGGAAGAATTAAATAACCTGATAAAAGCAGGGGCGGGACAGCTAGGTGGCACAGTAGATAAAGCACTGGCCTTGTATTCAGGAGTACCTGAGTTCAAATCTGGCCTCAGACACTTGACACTTACTAGCTGTGTGACCCTGGGCAAGTCACTTAACCCCCATTGCCTGCAAAAACAAACAAACAAAATAAGAAACAAAGACATACAAAGCATGAAACTGAACAGATAAAAAAAATTTATTATTCATCATGTGAATCCAAAAAAGCAGGTGCTACAATCATGCTACCTGACAAAGCAAAAACAATAACAAAATAAAAAGGGATAAAGAAGGAAACTAAAATATAGTCAAAAGAACTATAGACTACAAGTAAATATCAGTAATCACTTCTACACTCCGAATGCTTTTCATCCAGATTCATCAAGGTAACATTTACTAAGCTATATACTATAAGAAAACAGAGAAGGTAACACAATAGCATCAGGAAACTTCAATATCACTCTCTCAATTTTGGATGTTGTGAGAATTGGAATGATACCCCCTGCTGGGAGGGAGATTGTGAGCTCTGGCCATGAGAAGAAACTATGTGACTTTAGCTTCTGGAAGTTGCCCAGTGTCCAGAAGTTACATCTATAGAACCACCTGTGGGACCTATCAATCAGAGCTACCAGCCAATTAGCTTAGAGTTGTGTGTGTGGACAACCCTGTTTCTGGTGTCTCAGGAGGCTTCTGGGAGAAGCTGAGGAACAAGCGGGCCTTTGTGGGGGTTGGAAACTTCGGCTTGGCGGCAGGGGAGGCAGATTAGGGAGAGCAGGAAGATCTAATTCTTTATCCATGTGTTTCTCTTTACTAACCCCTAACATACTTTAATAAATACTTAATGCCCAAAGATTTGTGCTATACGTTTTCTGATTTAAGGCGACCTCTCATTAGATTTTAGACATCATAGCTAGACTTTTAGCCCCTTACAATGTCTAACAGAAAGATAAACAAAAGGGAAAATATGTAACTGAACAAGTTATCAGAGAAACTATAGATAAAAGATTTATGGCATCTTCTAAAGGGGATTGCAAAATAATATACATATTTTGCCACAAACAGTGACCATGTGTTAAATGGGCACAGAAATATTGTGAACAAATGTAAAAAGGCAGAAATAGTAAATACATCTTTTATAGACCATAACACAATAAACATAGTCATTGGTTCAGGGACCACAAACAAAAGACAAAACTCCAAATGGAAACTTAACAATGAAATCCTAAATAACAAGTTGGTCAAATAACAAATCATAGAAAACAACTAAAAATTATGTGAAAGAAAATGATAATGATGAAACAACATGCCAAAATTTCTGGGTTGCATCTAAAGCAGTCTTCAGGGGAAAAATCATATCCCTACAAACACATATTAACACAAAAAAAGAGGATTAATGAACTGAATATGCATTTTTAAAAATTAGAAAGCCAACAAATAGATAAACCTAAAATGAACACAAAAGAGGAGATATTTTTTAAATTAAAGAAGAAATATATAAATTGGAAATGAAACCTAGAGAAATGAAAACTAAAACTAAAAGCTGGTTCTTTGAAAAGACTAATGAAATTGATAAACCTTTAGCTAATCTCATTAAAAAGAAAAAAGGTTTTTTTAAATCAAATCAATGAATTAGCAAATGAGCAAGGTGAAATCACAACAAAACCAGAAGTAAAAAGAAAAATCAGAACATATTTTGTATAGTTGTATAATAACAAAACTGAGAACACAAAAGAAAGAGGAATATTGTGAAAAATATAAAATACCCAAACTATCAGAAGAGTAGGTAGAGATCTTAAATAACCCAATCGCAAAATAGGAAATAGATCTAATTATTTTTTTCTATTTTTTTTTGTGTGGGGCAATGAGGTTTAAGTGACTTGCCATGGGTCACACAGCTAGTAAAGTGTCTGAGGCTGGATTTGAACTTAGGTCCTCCTGACTCCAGGACCAGTGCTCTATCCACTGCGCCACCTAGCTGCCCTGATTTAATTATTTAAAAAAAAAAAACCTGCCAAAGGAAAAAACTCCTTGGCCTGACAGATTCATAGGAGAATTCTTTCAAACGTTTAAAGAAGAGCTAGCACCTATACTTCACAAATTATTCTCAAAAAACTGAAAAATAATAAATCCTGCCAGAATCTGTTTAGGAGATAAATATTGTCCTAATACCTCATCTGGGAAAAGATAAATCATAAGAGGAAAACCACAGGCCAATATCTTTAATAAATATTGATTAAAAAATTTAAACAAAATCCTGTCAAACAGACTACACAGTGATTTATCCAAGAAATCATTTGTCATGACCAAGTTAGGGTTCTTACCAGGAACACAATGGTGTTTCATCATTAGGAAAACAATCAACATATTTAATCATATTAAAAACCAAAGCACATGATCATCTCAAATGATGTAGAAAAAGCTTCTGACAAGACACAGTTCTCTTTTATGCTAGAAAATTGTACAAAGTATAGGCATAAAGGGACCTTTTTAAAAATATCATAAAACAGAAAAGTCAAGTTAGGAACCTATATGTGGGCCAAGAAGCAACAGTTAGAGCTAAACATAGAACAACTGATTGGTTTAAGTTTGGAAAAGGAGTATGACAAGGGTGCATATTGTCACCTTATTTATTTAACTTATATGCAGAGTACATCATGAGAAATGCCAGGCTGAATTCATTAAAATCCGGAATGAAGGTTGCTGGGAGAAATATCAACAATCTCAGATATGCAGACGATACTACTCTGATGGCAGAAGGTGAAGAGGAATTAAGAAGCTTCTTGATGAGGGTGAAAGAGGAGAGTGTAAACGCTGGCTTGAAGCTTAACATCAAAAAAAACCTAAGATCTTGGCAACTGGTCCTATCACTTCTTGGCAAAGAGAGAGAGAAGAAATGGAAGCTGTGTCAGATTTTATATTCTTGGGCTCAAAGATTACTGCAGATGGTGACTGCAGCCATGAAATTAAAAGACGCTTGCTCCTTGGAAGGAAAGCTATGGCAAATCTGGAGAGCATACTAAAAAGCAGAGACATCATCTTGCTGACAAAGGTCTGTATAGTCAAAGCTATGGTTTTGCAATAGCAAGATATGGCTGGAGAGTGCACTAGAAGGAAAACAGAGGATAAGATGGATAGTGTTGTGGAAGCAACAAAAATTAATTTGCGGGGCAGCTAGGTGGCACAGTGGATAGAGCACCGGCCCTGGAGTCAGGAGTACCTGAGTTCAAATCCAGCCTCAGACACTTAACACTTACTAGCTGTGTGACCATGGGCAAGTCACTTAACCCCAACTGCCTCACTAAGAAAAAAAATAATAACTTTCACAGAATTTGGGATTTAGTGGAGGATAGAAGGATAGAAGCATCTGGCATACTGTGGTCTATGAGGTCACAAAGAGTCAGGCACAACTGAACAACAGCAACACTGTAAAGTTTCATATAAAAGGTGATGTGTATGTATTCCCTCAGACCAAGAAAGACATCTCAACTTTGATAGTTGCCTCATGGGTAACCTCAAGTTAAGGGCAGCAAGGAGGCACAGTGGATGGAGCACCAGCCCTGCAGTCAACAGGAACTGTGTTCAAATATGGCCTCAGACACTTACTAGCTGTATGACCCTGGGCGAGTCACTTGACCCTGTTTGCCTCAGTTTCCTCACCTGTAAAATGAACTAGAGAAGAAAATGGTAAACCATTTCCGTAATTTTGCCAAGAAAACCCCAAATGGGGTCATAAAAAGTCAGGTTCAAGAGTTCCTAAGTTAAAGCTCCCAGCTTTCTAAGGAGGAGCTAGTTAACTCAGTGGGTACTATGTTAGCCCTGGAATCAGAGAGACCTAAATTCAAATACCGTTTGAGATACTTCTCAGTTATATGGGCCTACGCAAGTTCCTTATTCTCTTTCAGCCTCAGTTATCTCACCTGTAACAAGGGGACCATAATATCACCTCCCTCCCAGGGCTGTTGTCAGAATCAAATAACACATGTAAAGAGCTCTGGGAAACTTAAAAAGCTACGTAAATAATAACTTATTGTTGACTAACTGATAGTGGCTAGAATGCTAGGGCCATTATCAGGAAGACCTGTGTTTAAATGCTCCCGATGACATACCTGCTATGTGACCCTGGGCAAGTCAGGCAATTCTCTAAAAACTCCTAAAGTTGCAGAGGTTTTGCTCAGCATAAGTAAAGGGAGTTTCCTTGCTCCGAATTCCTTATATGAATGAAATCACAAATCACATCCAAAAAATTTTGCCGTACTCAGTGCAGTTCCCTTTCCTTCCTTATGTTCCTTCCTTCCCTTCCCTTCATCTCCCTCCGTCTTGTATGTAATAGGACATACATTGTGAAGAAAAGCAATTTTTAAAAAAAAATAGCTGCTGATTTTAAAGCTTCGAGGTTTGCAGAACACTTTACATGAGATTAAAATAAAAACAGATGTAGATGAGTGAGAGAGATGGGAGGGAGGACAATGAGCAGGGCAGTAGACATCTAGCCAATCCTGAGTTTTTGTTGCTCAGCTCACCGGAGGATCTCTAATCACAACTGAGACTTCACTTCTGGCTCCCTTTCCCTGGTCATTTCATGGTTTCCAGAGCCAGACAACAGCACGGGGAGGGAGCCGTCCTGCAACAGTATGTGCATACTGTGTATTGCCTTACAGCAATCCCCTTTCAGACGTCTCCAGGATTGCACTGCATCTAAAAGCAGAGACTGCCTGTAATTTTCTCCTCTGGGGAAGTCGTTATAACAACAGTCTCTGCCTGGATCTCTGAGGCAAGGCCAAAAAGCAAGACAAGCAAAACGTGGAGCCTTCTGGCTGTCAGGCTAGGCTGCAACACTGGGACAAGGGATATCTCTGGCTCCCAAACTTAGCCAAGGGATCTCCTCTCACCACTAGGGAATGGTAAAATGCTTACAGATTGCTTTGACTTCATCCAAGTATTTCTTTGTCGATGAAGGCAGTTCAAAAATGCTTCCCATGATGGCTGGTTCTAGGCAGAATTGTAAAGTTAGTCAGGTGCCTCTTCAGTACCCCCAGAGTGGTCATCATCATTATCATCACTACACAGTACGGTTTCCAAAGCCCTTTACAAATATTATTTTATACTCACAATAACGCTGGGAAATAGGTACTATTATTATCCCCATTTCACAGATGAGAGAACTTCGGCAAACAGGTAAAGTGACTTGCCAAAGCCAGTAAGTGTCAGAGGCAGAATTTGAACTCAGGTCTTCCCAACTCCAGAGCCAGCAATCTATCCACTGCATCACCTAGCTTCTACACACTACTTTCTTCCACCATCTTCCAATGGACTTTGGGAAGGATCTGAAATGAGTAATTTTCATCTATCTATAAATTTGTCAGCATGTTACCTCAAGTTACCTACAAAGAAGGGGGGAGTAAAATAAAATGGGGAGGTTTTTTCTAGAATTTGTTTCTTTTCCTGAGACAAAAAAAAAGAGGGGAAAAGGTTGTTTTTTTCTTTCTTAAAATGTTTTTGCTTTCTCCCAAGCCTTTCCATATTTCTCAGATATCACATAACTGTTTGCATTTTTTACATCCCTCTTTCTAACCAAATAAGGCAAGCTTGCTTCTCTTTTCCTTCCCCTCTTTTGCCCTCCCCAATTAGCAGAATTTCAGGTAATTGGGAGGGACAGTTATTCCTCATTCCAGGTCCTCAGAGCACCAGGAGCCAGGAGCTTTGTTTCAGGATCGAGACATAAAGGGGCCCACTTTTTCCATCCCCAGGGGAGCAGTAGGAACCCAACCAGCCCAGCTTCCTTAGATCAGCCCTGGGCTGCAACCTTACAGGGTGTCAGGGCTGCCTTCACATTGCTGCCTGGCCCAGAGATGAAAAAGTTCAGTGGGGTGGGGGCATTGAAGGTGATCTACACCTGTCCACCATTCCCTAGACCCAACTTTACCCTCCCTAGACTCCAGGACACTCTTAGAGGGCAGGGACTGTGTCTCCCACCTCTCTTGGTCTGCCTAATGTGCTCAGAACACAGTAAGTACTTGGTAAATGTTTGTCAAGAATGGTGATTTATAATAGGCTCCCTCTTAAACAAGTAATCCGCAGACCCCCTCCCCTTGTTATCAACGAGAGGGCTCCACCCCAGGGTCAGCATCTACAGACATGCTAGCAGGCTGTTCTAATTAGTCCTTGGAACTGATTTATCTCTCCTTTATGGAGGAAGCCTCACGCACCATGGTTGACAAATTCCTCTCTCCTGCCTCTCTAATCCCTGTTATTCAGAACTGTCTTTCTTCTGCTACTTCTATCCTCCCCTGCCTTCCCTTTCCTCTCCACCCTTCAAAACACCTCCTCCTGTCAACAAATCCTTCCTTGTCGTAGACATAGGCCTGTGAAGCACATTTCATTTAGGGAATGCAGCAACGTGGCACAGTGGGCAGAACTCCAGATTTGAAGTCAGGAAGGTCTGGGTTTGAATCCTGTCTCAGACATTTAGTAGCTTTGTGACTCTGGGCAAGTCACTTAACCTTTGTCTGTCTCAGTTTCCTAATCTGGGAAAGGAGGATGATAATAATATCTCCTACCTCCTAGGGTTGTTGTGAGAATCAGATGAGATAATATACCCCAAGTGCTTTGCAAATCTTAAAGGACTGTATAAATGCTAGCTAGCTTACATGTCAGGTCTGTAAGATAATCACAACACCATATGGTCACTGTTTTGTTTATTACTCTGCTTTGAAGTTGACAAGAGAGCTGAGCCTGTAGTCAGGAGGACTTGGGTTCAAATCCAGCTCAGACACTTACTAGTTGTGTGACCCTGGGCAAGTCATTTAACCTGTCTCAGTTTCCTCAGCTGTGAAATGGGGATAACAACAGCACCTATCCTTCCACCATTTGTCATTTTTCTTGTCCAATCTGAGAGGTATGCAATCGAACCTCAGAGTTACTTTAATTTACATTTCTCTAATTCTTAATGATTTGGGAGCATTTTTAAATATAGCTATTGAAAGTTTAGATTTTTTTTAAAGTACCTGTTCATGTGCTTTGACTCACCTATTTATCATGATTATCATCACAACAACTAACACACAGTGCTTAGTATGTGCCAGGCACTTTACAATTATTATCTCATTTGATCCTCACAACAATCCTGAGAGGTAATTGCTATTATTAACCTCCATTTCACAGATGAGGAAACTGAGGGAAACAGGCTGAGTGACTTGCCTAGGGTCACACAGCTAGTCTGATCATAAGAAAGTCACTTAAGCTCGGTTTACCCCCAGTTTCCTCATCTGTAAAATGGGATTATAATAGCACCTACCTTCCAGGGTTGTTGTGCAGATCAAATGATATAGGAGTTAAAAAGTATTTAGTACAGTGCCTCACACATAGTAGTCATTATGTAAACATTAACTATTATTATTATTTTAAGTTTAATTAATAGACAAACATTCCCAGGAAACAGCTCACTAGCATTAGTTAGCACTTATGTGGTGATTTAAGGGTTGCAAAATATTATCTCACTTTATACTCATAGCAATCCTGGGAGGTAGGGACTATTACTATCCCCATTTTACAAATGAGAAAACTGAGGCTGACAGAGATTAAGTGATTTGCCCTAGGTAAGCTCTAGTAAGTGTCTTAGGTAGGACTTGAACTCACGTCTTCCTGACTCCGAGTCCAGTAATCAAGCCACGTTGTAGCATTTTGCTGCCTCAACTTTCAAAAGATAACAAATGTGAGGGGAAGCTAGGTGGCACAGTGGATAGAGCACCAGCCCTGGATTCAGGAGTACCTGAGTTCAAATCCGACCTTAGACACTTAACAATTACTAGCTGTGTGACCCTGCGCAGGTCACTTAACCCCAATTGCTTCACCCCCCCCCAAAAAAAATACTAGTCAACAAATGTGAAAGGGATTCCCAGGGTTAGAGGAACAGACAATATGCGTTTCTACTTACACGAAAAGAAGCATTGTATTATTCTCCCAAAGAGTACAATGCATGGAGGCAGCTAGGTGGCGCAATAGATAGCACACAGGCCCTGGAGTCAGGAGGACCTGAGTTCAAATCCTACATCAAACACTTAAGAGCTGTGTGACCCTGGGCAAGTCACTTAATCCCAATTGCCTTTTTTTTTTTAAAGAAGAGTATAATATATGATGTACATATCCTGAATTTAGGTGTTCCTACTGTTGCTGCAGAGGAAGACTTTCTTTTTTGTTTTTTTTTTCTTTTTTTTGCGGGGCAATGGGGGTTAAGTGACTTGCCCAGGGTCACACAGCTAGTTAAGTGTCAAGTGTCTGAAGCCGGATTTGAACTCAGGTACTCCTGAATCCAGGGCCGGTGCTTTATCCACTGCGCCACCTAGCTGCCCCGAGGAAGACTTTCTTAAAAAGCTGTGAATCAGGATCTACCCAAGTCTCCAACCTTTGCAACACAAGCTCTGTAAAGGAGAAGCACACCATCTGTCACACATTTTCTTCTACTTAAAGTACCCAGAGAATCTAGACATTGATGTTGATGAAGGAAAATTAGACATAGACAACTGACAAGATGGTATTTGCAGCCTAAGAGATGTAAGTACAGAGAAATATATCAAGACATTTGTTCTTTTTTTTTTCAGGGCAATGAGGGTTAGTTAAGTGACTTGCCCAGGGTCACACAGCTAGTAAGTGTCAAGTGTCTGAGGTGGTATTTGAACTCAGGTCCTCCTGAATCTAGGGCCAGTGTTTTATCCACTATGCCACCTAGATGCCCCCAACATTTATTCTTCCTTCAATTATTCGATCCAGGTAAGTAGCTCTATAAGTACATTTGAATATCATATTTGGAACATTTGCTCTTTTTCTTGGGCTCTCAGACTGTACTTTAGAGACGTCTAAAAAAGATCCAGGTGGGATATCATGGCTACTTATTGGAATTTGGGTAGACGTGAGGGAAGCTAAAGGAGAACTCAAACTTAATGAAGAGGACAGTCAAAGAGATGGTGGGGGGGGAGGGGGGAAGGATAAGCATTTATATAGCACCTACTATGTGCCAAGCACTTTAAAAATATTATCTCATTTGATTGTTACAACAACCCAGCAAAGTAGGTGCTGTTATTATCCCCTTATTACAGTTGAAGAAACTAAGGGTTAAATGACTTCCCCAGGGTCACATAGCCAGAATGTGTCTGAGGCTAGATTTGAACTCAGGTGTTCCTAACTCTAGGTCCAGCAAGCTATACACTGAGCCACCCAGCTGCCTTTAATAATGTCTTTCATGGGGCAGCTAGGTGGTGCAGTGGTAGAGTACCAGCCCTGGAGTCAGGAGGACCTGAGTTCAAATCTGACCTCAGACACTTGACATTTACCAGCTGTGTGACCCTGAGCAAGTCACTTAACCCCAACTGCCTCACAAAAAAAAAAAAGTCTCTCATAATAAAATAGATTATACTGATGCAAGGGCTTGAAGAGATGCAAAACATTTTATATATGCCCAAGTGTCCCAAAAGTCTTAGTGAATTTTTAAGCTCTAATTAGTTTAAAAGATTATTATTATTAAGAACTCAGTCTTATCTTATTTGATCCTCACAATAACCCTTGTAAGCTAAGTATGATGGATGGCCCCTCTCCCAGGAGGATTCATAGATCATAGGATCATTGATTTAGAGTTGAAATGGACCATGGAGAAGTAGATTAAAAGAGGACTTAATCATATAAAATTAACTTTTTGTCAGTGGTGCTGAAGGAAGGTGCTGCTGATAGTGCATAGATATATTGGCAAGGTCATCTAGCCTACCCTCCTTTATTTATTTATTTAAAGTTCATACATTCCTCAATTGATGGGCAATAGTTTCCAATTCTTTGACACTACAAAAAGGGATGCTATAAATATTTTTGTATATACAGGACCTTTTCCCCTTTCTTTGATTTCTTTGCAGTATAGGCCTAGTAGTGAGATAGTTATTTCAAAGAGTACTTACTGGTCAGTGAGTTTTGAAGCATAGTTCCAAATTGTTTTCTGGAATGGCTGTACCAATTCATAGCTCCTTCAATAGTTTATTCATGTGTCTGCCTTTCCAGCCTTTCCAAAATCCCCTGCACTATTTGTTTTCCTTGTCCAATCTGATAGGTATACAGTAGAACCTTGGAGTTATTTTAATATGCATTTCTCTAATTCTTAGTGATTTTGGAGCATTTTTAAAATATAGCTATTGAAAGCTTGTAGTTCTTTCTTTGAAAAGTGCCTGTTCACATCATTTGATCATTTATTGATTGGGGAATGGCTCTTATTCCTCTACATTTGAAACAACTCCTTACATATCTTGAAAATGAGACCTTTATTAGTAAAATTTGCTACAAAGATTTTTTCCACAGTTGCCTGCTTACCTTCTAATTTTAGCTGCATTGGTTTTGTTTGTATAAAAACTTCTTAACTCTATGTAATCAAAATCTTCCTGTGTCCACTTGATCTGTCTGTCCTTTGTTTGGTCATAAACTCTTCTCTTTTCATAGATCAGACCAGTAATTTTATTTCCTTGTTCCTTTAATTTGTTTATAATATCACCCTTTATATCTAAGTTATACATGCATTTGGAGTTTATCTTAGCATATGGTATGGGATATTGATTTATATCTATTATCTTCCAAGTTGTTTTCTAGTTTTCCCAAAAGTTTTTTTGGCCACATAGTGAGGGTTTTTTCCCAATGATTGGGATTTTTGTGTTCATTTGTTTTTGTGTGTTGTGTAGCTAATCTATTACACTGATCAACACCTCTGTTTCTTAACCAGCACCAAATTGTTTTGATAATTACTGCTTTGTAGCATAGTTTGAGATTTGATACTGATAGGCCACCTTCCTTCTCATTCTTCCTCCCCCGCCCCCATTTCCCTTGAGATCCTTGATGAAAGCAAGCTATTTTCAAGTAACACTCAAATATTTAGGAAGCATCCAGTTACCTACAAATGACTGATCTGCCAATTATAAATCATTAGCTCAGGAATTCTACTAGGATTATTGACCTAGTTCCAGTTACTGTATGTTTTTGGAAAGTGAGGAAACAACATGTACTTTTTTTTTTTGGCCAGGCAATGGGGGTTAAATGACTTGCCCAGGGTCACACAGCTAGTAAGTGTCAAGTGTCTGAAGCCGTATTTGAACTCAGGTCCTCCTGAATCCAGGGCCGATGCTTTATCCACTGCGCCACCTAGCTGCCCCACAACATGTACTTTTAAACATTCTGGTTTAAATAATTCTGGTTTTACTGTCTCAGACTGTTCTCCCAAGTTATGTTTTCTAAATTAATTAGAAACTCTTTTTCAAAAGCAATGAAAAATGATAATCTATAATAAGACAATAGGAGGAAATGCACTAGTTTAGAGTCCAAAGTCATCTTCATCCAGCACTGACTCCATTCTTGGTCATTTCTACAAATGTTTTTTGTTCACTTGGAACAATATATAAAGCTCTGGAGTGAGTTGACCAGCTGTCAACCAATGCCCATTCTCAGCTGATTTCAGATTTGGGGGAATTCTGCCACCTAGTGTCACACAGAAGTCCTAACCCTCTAAACCAGAAAGCATTGTTCATAACTGTTCCATGCCAGGTAGGTTGTCAGTGTTACCACCACCTAGAGAAGGACCTTCAGAAAGATCTCTAAAACTTTAGACACTTTTTCATTTCTTTTCCAAGAATTTACCAAGGAAGAGAGAGTGACAAAAAGATAAAGTCCAGGATGAGTCAGGCAGGCAGAGGGGCAGAAATCATCTCCTGACTATAAGGAAAGATTTTTTTTTTTTGAGGAAGAAGAAATAAGTAGTGCCAACTCTAGGCAAAATGGTGAAGTGAGTGAAGAAGTCTTTGGGACCTCTTTCACCTTCCATGTTGGTACCCCTTCTCTAAGTCTTTGTGCTGTTCCCCTAGCACCTAACTGTGTATCCCATCTGGCCTTAACCAGCTCAAGTTAGGATCCTTGGAGAAAGAAATGGCAAACCAATCCAGTATCTTTGCAAAGAAAACACCAAAAGGAGTCATGAAGAGTGAGAGACAACTGAAAATGATTAAACAACAATAACAAGAAGATCCTCCCCTTTAAACCTTCCCTCCTTCTCCCTACTTCTGTTCATTACAGAATCACAGAGTTGAAAAGGGAGTTGTAGCCCAGCTAGTACAAGAACTCTTCCCACAAATGATCAAAAACTAAGACCTGGAAAAGGCCGCCAAGATTTAAACTCACTAAAGACAAGAGAGTCAAAGTTCCCTAGATATTCTCTTAAAATTTTTACAAAATTGATATCTTTTGTTTTTGTATCATCAGAATTTCCCAATCTATCCCTTCCCCCCTCCACTACAGACAGGAATTTAAAATGAGAAACAAGAAAAACCAGGTAAGTTAAACTAACAAACACATCAAAAAAAAATCTGACTTTCCTAAATATGCAGTATTTCACACCCATAGTCACCCCTCTACTTCCACCTCTGAAAAGAAATAAAGCTGCTTTTTTTATATCTCTTGTTTGGGACCAAACTTGGTCATTATAATTCCATAGAATTCAGTTCTTACTGTTTTGCTAGTATTGCTCTTTCCATTCCACTGCAATAGTCATTGCATATATTGTTTTCTTGATTCCACTTATTTCACTTTGCATCAGTTCATTTAAGTCTTCAAATGTTTCTTTGTTTCAAACCTGGTGCATTTTATGAACTGAAGCCTAAGTGGGATTACTAATTGGTGAAAAGAATAATGACTCTATCCTATGTGCCTTTGTGAGAGATGGAGTTGGTTCAAGAGATTTGGAGAGAAGTAACATTTTTCATTCCTTCTTCAAGAGAGACATAAATGATTCTAGTACCTCTTCAGAGAAAGAGACCCATTAAGAGAAAGAACTTTGGGAAGGAGCAGACATGATTTTCAACTTGCCTATATGAAGACTTCAAGGAATTTCTCATTCGGTGAGATTGGGACCTCTCTTGGTTGAGTTTGGATATCTCATTGACAGTGGGACAGCTCATTCACTGTATATTTTCTGGTATATTCTCATCTGTATAACTTAGATTTCTATTGGCATGGATAAACAGATTTACTCAAAACTCACTATTTGTGATGCTCTTTTGTGTAACTAGCATTTACAGGGAAGGTGCCAGTTTGAGGTTACCCCTTTCCCTTTAAGAGACAGCAACTTAGGAAGTGAAGCTAGCGACTTTCTTGTTTTTGAACCTAAAAATATCATGTCCCTAAGGCTGCCATATTTAGGGAGACTAAAAGATATAATTCTAGTTTCAAAGGAAAAGAGAGAACCTAGGCCCATGGCCTCTTTTCCTGCTGCCCTCCAGGCAGGAATAAAAGTCTCCTTTATGTAAAATTCCAGAGGTATCTATCAGTGCCTCTTGTGAGCCATTGTTAGACACTCTGTGGACAAACACATCTCAGATAGGCAAACCCCATACATTTATCTGTATTCATTATGTCTTATAGCAGAATAATACTCCATTGCTTTAATGTGCCACAATTTGTTTAGCCATCTTCCAATTGATGAATGCCCCAGATTTTCATACATAAAGTTCCTGTAGGGGAGAACTCTATCAGCCAATGCCCAAATAAGTTTCTCTCTATATCTCTCTACCAAACTCTCTCTGGGTTCTCCCTTTTATGTTCATCTATCTCTTCTTTTGGTCACCTTTTCTCTTATCAGTCTCTTATCAGTTGTATCATTTGTAAAGCAAAGATCAAAAATCCAGAGCTCTACTGGACTATGTAGTCTGACCCCCACTCTTTACAGATAAGGAAACTGAGGCCTAGAAAAGTTAACTAACTTGTTCAAGGTCACCAAAGTAGAAAGTGGCAGAGCCAGGATTTGAACTCAACTCTGACTTCAAACCCACAGTTCTTTCTACTAGATTATCCTATTTAATACTTGATTATTGTTGTTTGTCCTTCATTCTTAAAGAGGACCATGACATCAGGAAGAGATGTTATGACTTGCAGTGAATTAGATTTAAGTGATGAAAGGCTATGCAAGGTCACCAACCTCACTTTCTCCTCCAGAGTCATCTGAGTCCAGTGGCAAGATATACATCAGGATGACTGGAAAAGGCCCCAGATGTTTGAGGCAGTTGGGATTAAGAGACTTGCCCAGGGTCAAACAGCTAGTGAATATCTGAGGTGAGATTTGAACTCAGGTTCTCCCAACTTCTAGGCCATTGCTCTATCCACTGTGCCACCTAGCTGCCTATCATGCCTATATCTCATACTTGATAAGTAGCTAACCAATCTCTACTTTAAGACCTCTAGTGATAGGAGGGATATAATAATAATAGCTAGCATTAAAGTACTTTGCAATATCTCATTTGATCCTCACAACAACAATTGAAGATAGGGGCTATTATTATCCCCATTTTTTGCATGAGGAAACTGAGGCAGATAGAGGTTAAGTGATTTTCTCAGGCTCATACAGCTAGTATGTGTTGGAGGGCAGATTTGATACCAAGCCCTCCAGTAATCCAGCATTTTATCTACTACACCACCTAGCTCCCTATACCTCCTGAGGCAAATCATTAGACTTTTGGACAGCTAATTCTTAAAATTTAGCCCACTTGCCCTTCCCTTCCCCCTCTTCCCCTGCCCTCCCCCCCAATTCCAACCAGGACTGATCACTAAGAACTTCAAACTTCAGATAAGGGAAGTCTTTCTTGCCCCATGTCCCATTCACCGAAGCCTTCACCCTCTGCTTTCCAAAGTGACATCAAGCTCATCTGACAAACTAATCTCTGCAAAAGCCTAATTGATCCACTTTTCCCTCATAATAGATATATTTTAACCAGGATTTTCAGTGGCCTATAACAGAGAAGAGTCATCTCTAATGCCAGGAATTTCAAATACTAGGGCAGAGTAGAAGTCTTTTTTTGGGGAGGGGGGAGGGAGGGTGGGATTTATATAGTCCTTCAGATCACATCACATAGTTGACCAACCCCTGTGCCTCAGCCTAGTTTTATCCCAGAGTCAAAGATATTAGAGGTTCAGAAGAAACCATCTTAGGGCCATACTATGTTAAATTTTAGGGCGGGGTGGGGATGGAGGAGGTCTTAGGGAACATTTTGGTATAAGCATTAGGCTTAAAGTCAGAAGACATAGATTCCAACCCAGCTCCAATGCTTGAGGTCACAACCTCCCCAGGCTTCAGTTCCCTCATCTATAAAATAAGCGGGTTAGACTCTAAGTTTCTTCTCAATTTCTTTTTTTTTTTAAAGTGAGGCAATTGACTTGCCCAGGGTCACACAGCTAGTAAGTGTTAAGTGTCAGAGGCCAGATTTGAACTCAGGTACTCTTGACTCCAGGGCCAGTGCTCTATCCACTGCACCACCTATCTGCCCCCTCTTCTCCATTTCAAATCTACAATCCTAAGCTCCTTTCCCATGCTCTTCATTTTACAGACAAGTAAACTGCTGAGAAACAATGTAATGTGCAACAGAGAAAGAAGAGATAGAGACATTCAGGGAGAACACCGAAAGAGAGGTAGCAGAAAGGGAGATAGATACCAGAAGAAGCCTATTTGGTAATATCTGCCCATTACAGTTTTCTCCTGCAGGATATTTATGAGAATCTGAGCTGATAAGGAAAGGTGAATAAATAGCTTTAGATTTCAAGCCAACTAATTAACAAGCATTTATTAAGTGCCTACTATGTTGCAAGCACCTGTCTTAAGTGTTGGGTTTAATATAGAGGAGTAGCAGCACAGCCTTGCCTACATAGCATTGTTTATTTTTACTTCTGGTCCCTTAAGGTTGACAAGATTAAGTAAATTTGTAAAAGGTCTATCTGTAATACAGAAGCAAACACAAGAACTTCAGGACAGGGGGACCTTTCTGTCCCTTGCTTAACAAGTGTCAATAATTTTCCAAGCATTTCTAATTATAAACCCCAAAATGGGTAATCCTGGCAGCATGAGAGATTTGCCTTGTGTCTCAACTATTCTTCAGATGGTTTAGGTTTGGCAAAATCCCAAATGCATTTTGCCAAGCACTCTTTCCCTAATTTCTAATCCCCTGAGTAGTTTAAGGGAAATTTCATCCATATGTTCCTGAGTCATTTACTCTGAACTCATCCTTTGGTTAAAAAGAATCATGTCCTTGGAGCTTGCAGAGCCCAGGGAACTGCAAGTTTTAAGACTTGAATGGGTCATTTCTTTTGTGAAGTACTTCCTGTGTTTCCTTTGCACTTGAAAGAGCAGGAGGTTTTATCACCTGTACAAGTAGCCTTGGTTTTCAATGAAGTGGTCACTTCGTTCGTTAATTCATGATTAGACATAAAGATTACTTCCAGGACATTCTCTATAAAGAGGACAGGGAAGAGACTGGACAGCTCCACCACTTCCTGACTTGTCTTTTCTTTCAGTGAATTATTCTTTTGTCAGCAGACTTTTGAAACTCTGCCAGACTTGACTACAAGCTCGTTAGATAGGTCTTGTATTTGAATGATTCGGGAACTGAACATTCAATAGTAGTAATAATAATGATCATTATTATTAAAAATCATTTAAAATTATTTTTAAATCCCCCTTACTTCATTATGTAAGTACTATAATATCACATGTAATAGGGTACAGCATCTACAAATATAATGACATTCTTTGCAGAGGTATGGGGACCATAAGTGGAGAATTTTGAATATGTTGAGGGAGCTAGATGCTGTAGTGGATAGAGTGTTGGCCTTAGAGTCAGGACGACCTAAATTCAAATCTTAACTCGAACACTTAGTAGCTATGATTTTACTAGCAAGTTACTCAAACTCTTTTAGCATCATTTTCCTCATCTATAAAATGCAGTTGATAATAATGCCTAGTAGGCAACTAATATCCACTTATAGATTGGACTGGAAAATATTAGGCATGATATTCATAACAGTGACCCTGAGTCATATAGAAAAGGTTAAATCAGGTTAAGAATACTTCTTCTAAGAAGGGAAATATGGTTATATTTGAGAAAGATCTCCATCCAAAAACCAATTCAGTTCAATAAACATTTATTAAATACCTACTGTGTGCCTGACACTAGGGATACAAAGAAAGAAATTAAATAATTCCTATCTTCAAAAAGCTTTCATTCTAAAGAGGGAATCAAAAAGTTTAAAATAAGAATAAGTTTGGGCATTTAAGAGAATGAACTTCAGTTATCAAGAAAATCACTTCCATAAAATGGCACATTTCCTGATAATGCTAAAAAAGTTATACAAGATTTCTGAAAACAATGATTGAGCCAGAACTAGGTACTTCTATAATTTTACCTTTGTTCCATCTCTGAATATCAAGTAGGAAAGTTACTATGGGAGACAGAAGTGCTCCTCTTATAAATCTTTGTACTTTCTGTCAACTGGAACTATGTCTTCCATTTGGCCTCTTTCCAGATATGGTAACTCAGTTTTCTTGTATTGGATTATTCAATGTGAATATTACTGGTGGTTCATTGTGTTAATTCCAGACTGGTTTATCTTTGCCACTCACTCAATCAATTGATATTTATTAAGTGTCAACTATGTGCCAGACAATAAGCTACTTCAAGGTCCTTTTCTCCCTAATGGCCAGTTGGTGTATGCTCAAGAAATGCAAATTCATTTTGCCTCTACTCTAAGATCAACATAAGTGGCTTCTTTGTAATGCCATTATTTAAATGAAATTATCAGCAAAATTATTTTTAAAACAAAACAACCATGCACATCTCCTTCAGGATGTCTATGAGACATGGTAACTTTCAACTTCCATACTGAGAATGGCTCTGTGGGATTGGGGACAAGAGGGTTGGATCAGAACGCCATGATGATGGGTTGTTTAATCACTTGAGAATTCTAGTAGTCACTCCACACATGTACTGTTAACTCATCAGAGTCTCTATGGAAGAAGAGCTAGCTAAGTTTTGAACCACCTGAACCTTGTCCACCATTAGAACTTAGTTTGCCTTTGTCGAGAAGCAGCTTGAAAAATGTGATGATAACCGTGACAAGATATAATGATAGAAGCCTAGCTTTGGTCTCAGAAAGACCTAGTTTCAAATCCTGCCTCTGAAACATGCTGACTTCATGACCACAGACAAGCCACTTAATCTCTCAGTTCTCCAGACAACTTTGTATGGTTTTAAGATAACAGAAATGCTTTTTCATTCACTCATTCATTGCTAATATGCATGGGACTATTCACTGAGGAAATCCCAGTTCTGAATCAAAAAGGGGGGAAAAAGATCATTCATGGATTACTTTTTTGCATTTTTAATTTTATTGATTTTTTTGTTTCTTTGTCAACTTCCTTTCCAAGTATATCTTCCCTTTCCCTACCTAGTGAGTCATCTTTTGTAATGTAGAATGAAAGTGTGTGTGTGTGTGTGTGTGTGTGTGTGTGTGTGTGTGTGTGTAACAATTCAGGAAAAGAGCAATCTTCTGTTTGACTATATATTATAATTATAATAATAGCAGCATTTATATAGCACTTTAAAGGTTCAAAGAGTATGTATGCTATCTCATTTGATCCTCACAGCAACCCTGTAAGGTAGGTACTAGCTAAAGCACTGGATCACTGGAGCAGAAAAAAAGACCTCAGTTCAAATCTAGTCTCAGACACATAATAGCTGTGTGACCCTGAGAAAATCATTTCACACATCTGCCTTAGTTTCCTTATCAGTAAAATGGGAATAATAACATCATCTATCCCCCATAATTTTTGTGAGGATAAAGTGAAACAATATTTTTACAGTACAAAATATTTATATAGCAAATTTTAAAGTACTATATAAATTCTAGCTGTTATTATTATTATTAAAACATTGTTAAGTTTACATGATACAAAACTGAAATGAAGAATAGTTCCTGCCCATAAGTGTTTATATTCTAGTAGTGGGGGGTTATAAAATGTTGTTGTTGTTCAGTTATTTTTCAATTGTGTCTGACTCTTCATGACCCCATTTGGGATTTTCTTGGTAAAGATACTAGAGTAGTTTGTCATTTCTTTCTCCAGATTACTTTACAAATGAGAAATTGAGGCAGAGTTAAGTGACTTGCTTGGGGTCATACAGCTTGTAAGCATCTGAGGCCAGATTTGAACTTGGAGAGATGAGTCTTCCTGACTCCAAGCCTGGCACTCTATCCACTGTGCTACCTAGCTGCCCTTTATAAAATACAAACACACACATACATACACGATAAACTGAAGATAGAAGGCCCTTAAAATCACACTGATATCACTATAAATTCATGCTTTCTAACTTCAGAAGGGTGCATACCACTAATAATAAAAGTCACAAATATTTATATAGTGTTTTAAGGTTTGCAAAACATTTTGCTGATATTTTCTCATTTGATCCTTACAACCTCCCTGTGAGGTTGGTGCTATTCTTGTCATTCCCCTTTTTATAGATGAAGAAACTGAGGAAGACAGAGGTGAAGTGACTTGTCTAGGGCCAAACAGCTAGCAAGTGTCTGGGGCTGAATTTCAACTGAAGTCTTCCTGGTTCCAAGTTGAGCACCCTATCCATTGTACCCCCATTTTAACATTTATCACCTTCCCCACAGCTGCAAAATTTTTCCATTAACTAAGAGGATAATGAAAGAAGAAGACGTGTACTGAGTATTTTAAAGAGAAAGCGATTCTAAGATTAGAGGTGAGGAACAAGTTCACTCTAGGAATGGGGCACTGCCTGGGCAAAGGCCTTCAGCCAGGAAATGAAGGGGCAAGTTCAGAGAACAGCAAATAGGCCAGTTTGACTGAAATGAAGTTAATAAATAAGTTAATTTTAATAGTCTGTCCAGTATAAACTTACAAAGCTGAAGGTCATAAGGGACTAGAACAAACACTAAAAGGTAAACATTTTTTTTAAATTAAATTTTTAAAAAGGTCTTTCAAATACAAAGGAAACTTTCCACACCTTATAAAGGGAATTTAGATAGCTCTATTGTATATGAGGGGTACAACAAGGCAATGAACTTGCTGTGTAATTTAAGTAAATGCCTTTTGATAAGAACTAAATTAATCTTTTGGCTGATTGTTAAGGAAAAGCACACTGGTAGGGGCTGATAAGCTATAGTTTTAGGATTATTGCCCCTCCTCCCCCTAAGAAGTATCTCTAGAACCTAAAGAATAGCAGAATCCTTCTGGAGGCCCAGTCAGTCAGTGTCAGTGAGAGTGGAAGGAATGCGCTCAGAAGAAATGTTATAGTAATACCATTAAGAATTTTTTAAAAGAAACACAACTTTTTCAGGTAACATTCAGAGGGCCTGGGATAGGAACAAAGAAATCAAACAGTGATGTTATCAAGAATAGGGGACAGGGGGCCGCTAGGTGGCGCAGTGGATAGAGCACTGGCCCTGGAGTCAGGAGTACCTGAGTTCAAATCCAGCCTCAGACACATAACACTTACTAGCTGTGTGACCCTGGGCAAGTCACTTAACCCCAATTGCCTCACCAAAACCAAAGACAAATAAACAAACAAACAAAAAAGAATAGGGGATAGGAAGGAAAAGAGTGGTATAGAAGAATAGCAGAAAGTTAAGGGATTTAACTTTAAGTTAAGGGATTTAATTTAAGGTGGTGGTTAATGAATTGTTGAAGTGTCTGACAAAACTTTTGTTGGATGGATGGATTGATGAATGCACGGATGCATGGATGGATGCATGAATGGATGGATGGATGGAAAGAACACTGTGCTTGGAGGAAGAAGACCTAAATTCTGACTCTGACACTCCCTAGCCATGTAATTTTTTAAACAATATCTTATTTTTCCCAATTATGTGTAAAAACTATTTTAATATTTGGGGCTTTTTTAAGCTTTGAGTCCCAAATTCTATTCCTCCCTTCATCTTCTCACTCCTCCCTGAGATGGTAAGCAATCTAATATAGGTCATACATGTACAATCATGGAAAACATTTCCATATTAGTCATTTTGCACAAGAAAACTCAAAAAGAAGGAAGGAAGGAAGAAAGGAGGGAGAGGAAAATAGTATGTTTCAGACTATATTCAGACATCAATTGTTTCTCTGGAAGAGGATAGTATGTTTCATCATGAGTCCTTTGGGATTGTCTTGGATCATTTTATTACTGAAGATAGCTAAGACACTCACAGTTATTCATCATACAATATTGCTGTTACTGTGTACAATGTTCTCCTAGTTCTGCTTACTTCACTTTGTATGAGTTCATCTAAGTCTTCTCAGGTTTTTCTGAAATCATCCTGCTTGTTATTTCCTATAGCATAATAATATTCCATTAAAATCATAAACTACAACTTGTTCAGACATTCCTCAATTGAAGGGCTCCCCTGAAATGTCCAAAACCTAGCCACCACAAAAAGTGCTGCTATAAATATTTTGGGGATTTTTGTAAATAGGTTCTTTTCCCTTTTAAAAACAAATCTCGGGGCAGCTAGGTGGCACAGTGGATAGAGCACCGGCCCTGGAGTCAGGAGTACCTGAGTTCAAATCTGGCCTCAGACACTTAACACTTACTAGCTGTGTGACCCTGGGCAAGTCACTTAACCCTAATTGCCTCACTAAAAAAAAAAAAAATTAAAAAACAAATCTCGGCTCTTTTGTGTGGACTTGGGCGGAGAGCGGAGCTAGGAATGCTCTCTCCCTTTAGTAGATAGATGAATGTAGGCCTTTCTTTCTCTCTCTCTCTCTTTACCAAATTCTTATTCTCCTTAATAAATGCTTAAAAGCCTAAAAAAAAATCTCTTTGGGATACAGACCTAGTAGTGGTATTGTTGGATCAAAGTGCAAGCACAATTTCATAGTCCTTTGGGCATAGTTCCAAATTGCTCTCCAGAATAGATTGGATCAGTTCACAACTCCACCACTACTACATTAGTGTTCCAGTTTTCCCACATCCCTTCCAACATTTATCATTTTCCTTTTTTGTCATATTAGTCGATATGTGTGAGGTGGTACCTCAGAGTTGTTTTAATCTCCATTTGTCTAATCAACAGTTATTTATAGAACTTTTTCATATGACTATAGATAGTTTTGATTTTTTTTGTCTGAAAACTGTTCATATCCTTTGACCGTTTATCATTTGAGGAATGACTTGTATTCTTCTAAATTTGATTTAGTTCTTTAAATATCTGAGAAATGAGGTCTTTATCAGAGAGACTTACTATATCCTCCCTCCAAGTTTTCTACTTTCCTTCTAATTTTGGTTGTAATGGTTTTGTTTTTGCAAAAGCTTTGGTCCCTAAATTCTTCCCTTATCCACAGATCTGACAGGTAAACTATTCCATGCTCTCCTAATTTCTTATGGTATCACCCTTTATGTCTAAATAACACACCCACTATTCATTTACTCCTCATTCCCCTACAATTTAATTTTCATTCTCGCATTTGACTGAAAATGGTTACTCTCCAAGGACACCACTGTCCCCCTAGTCACCAAATCCAACTTTCTTCAATATTCATCCCCCTTGAACTATTGAAATAAAGCATTTGATACTAGGAACTTTTACCTCCCTTGGTTCTTGTAACATTTCATTCTCTTGGTTTTCCTCCTACAACTGTCACTATTCAGTCTCTGGTTCCTCTTCCTTTTCCTACTCTTGATATGTGGGTGTTGCTGAAGACTCTGTCTTCTAGCTTCATCTCCTCTGTAGCTGCAACTTCTCCCTTGGTTAGTTGATCTCCTTTTTTAAAAAATAAGTCTTCATTAATATTTTCTGTTTCTTACATCACTACAGTTATCCAAAATATCCCTTTCCCTCCCAAAGACATATATGTTTTATGACAAATAACACTTTTTACCAAGGAAAAAAATCAGCACAATTGATCCATACACTGAAAAAGTCTGAAACAGTGTGCAACACATTAATACCTGTGAAATCTCCCACTTATACAAAGGGGTAGGTTGGGATATCTTCTCATATCTTTAATTCAGGTGTTGCTCTACTCCTATAATTTTGTAACATTTACCTGTGATTTTTTGGTGTGTAGTTGTTCTTTCCATCTACATTGTTTTAGTTATTTTGTATATTGTTTTCTTGGCTTTCCTACTTCACTGCATCAGTTTGAATAGATCTTTCTATGCTCCTCTATATTTATCACACACGATTTCTTGTAGCACAATAATATTTCATTACATTAATGTAATAATATTTCTTTAGCCATTATCCAATTGATGAGTATCTTCTGTGTTTCTAATTCTTAACTATCAGAAAAAGTATTTTAGAACATGTGGGACTTTCTTATCAATGGCTTCCTTGGGGTCTAAGTCCAGGAATGGAGTCTCTGGTTCAAAGAGTCTGGACATTTTAGACACTTTATTTGCATAATTCCAAATGACTTTTCAAAATGGTTGTACCATTTCGCAGATCCTCCAACAATGTATCAGTGTGCCCATCCTCCACAAACCCCTCGACATTAACTATTGTCATTTTGGGGGTCACTTTTGTTCATTAGCAGGGTATGAGGTGAAATCTCAATTTTGATTTGTATTTCTCTTTTTCTTGGTGATTTGGAGTGATTTTAATTTCTTGTAATTAGAAATACTTTGCAGCTATTCTTTTTTGTTTGTTTGTTTTTGTTTTTTTGTTTTTTTGTTTTTTTTATTTTTATTTTTTTAGTGAGGCAATTGGGGTTAAGTGACTTGCCCAGGGTCACACAGCTAGTGAGTGTCAAGTGTCTGAGGCCGGATTTGAACCCAGGTACTCCTGACTCCAGGGCCGGTGCTCTATCCACTGCGCCATCTAGCTGCCCCCTCAGCTATTCTTTTAAGAATTGGTTTTTCATATCATTTGATCATTTATCTGTTGAGGAATTAGCCCATCTACTTTCATTGCTTTGATTTCATAGCTTCTTTATGTTGAAAATTCTTAAAGCTATATATCCAGCCCTGACCTTTTCCCTAAGATCTAGTTCCCCATTTCCAACCTCCTGATGAACAACTCCTGGTGTCTCATCAGTGCTTCAAATTAAACATATTTAAAATATAAACATAATCAAATCTTTCTTTTCCTCCTAACTTGTTTATTTCTGTTACAGGCTTAAAACCTTGTAGTCATCTCTTTCAACTTCTATATTCAAATAAGTGTCAAGAACTGCTGATTCTATCCCTGCCTTCAACCCTACATATTTTGGGCTTCCATTTTTTCCTTTTTCATTTCTTTAATTCTGACACCACTTTAATTCAGGCTATCATTACCAGTCACCAGTCCTATTTTAATAACCTCCTACCTGGTCTCCCTGCTCCAAATCACCTTTCATATTGCTGCCAAAATAATCTCCCTGATTCACAGGTATGACCACACCATTCCCTCTGATGCAAACCTATCGTCCATAGGATAAAATGCCAACTATTTTTGCTACTCTAATCTGCTTAGGCCTGAGAGACTAGATAACCAAGCTTATTAGAATTGTGTCTTAATGGTAAATTGGTTTTGACTAAAGGTCAAAAGAAGTGGAGACTCCCCTGTGAGTAAAGTGCATGAGTTTTAGTGCTAGGTGGATTTTTACATCTCTTTTGGCTGTTCAGAGACTTACTTCCTAGTTCTTGGCTGTATTCCAGATAGTTATTTCCTAGGTAATTGACCTCTGAATACATGTATTTGCTGAATTTCTTTGTTTGTTTGTTTTGAAATTTAAC
This sequence comes from Dromiciops gliroides, assembly GCF_019393635.1. NCBI lineage: Eukaryota > Metazoa > Chordata > Mammalia > Microbiotheria > Microbiotheriidae > Dromiciops > Dromiciops gliroides. Next base: position 145,871,036 of record NC_057865.1, read on the forward strand.
ATACCAATTATCCAGACTATGATAAATAGCCAGTTGGGCAACCTATAGATTCACTCAACAGGGCATATCTTAAGTATATGATATATCTTGGTATGTCACCATATATCTTGGGTATAACAGATATACACAATATTTAATGGTATATAAGATATACATCATCTATCTTGATTATATGATATGCAAATCATATGTACAGGATAATGAGATGGGCCCAGGAAGGAGCCAAAGGAGGAGAATAGACTATTGCCTTTAAGACTTTTCAATGTTCTTTTAATGAAATCAAATTTTTTTTCCTGAAATAAAGGCCCATCTTCTAAAATTTCAATAATATCCTAATGGTGTTATGTGGCTGTACATCATGGGAAACTACAGTCTTAGGAGAATTAAAGTTGACACTCAACCCAAACAACAGTGGAGAGGCACATGGTGAGTGTGAACAATTTGTAACAAATTACAATCAAAAGTAGTGTCATGTACAGTGGCCCATGCCTATAATGCCTGTGCCTCAGGGAGGCTGAAGCTATTGGATCAGTGAGGAAGTTCTGAGCTTCAGTGGAGTGGATGGAAGGGAGTAGAGAAGAGAGGAGAGAAGGGGAGTAGGTGTTATTATTACCCTCATGTTACAGATGAGGAAATTGAGGTAGGGAGAGGTAAAGTGATTTGTTACCCAGTGTCACACAGCTAGAGAGTATTTGAGGCTAGATTTGAATTCAGTTCTTTCTAACTCCAAGTTTAGTGTTCTAAATCTATCCACTAAGCTATTTGACTGCCTTAACAGGATAAAGTCAATCAGATACCCACACTAATTCTGACATCAATGTGACCACCTGGGCATGAAGGGCCACCAAATTGCCTAAGGAAGGGTAAACCGGTTCAGGTTGGAAAAAATGGAGCAGGTAAAAGCTCTCATGACATTTAATATTAGGATTGGACCCATGAGTGGTCACTGTACTTCCAGCTTTGGCAAAATAGAGAGACGTAGTCTTAACAAAAACAGCTAGATGGGGCAGCTAGATGGCGCAGTGGATGGAGCACCGGCCCTGGATTCAGGAGTACCTGAGTTCAAATCCGGCCTCAGACACTTAACACTTACTAGCTGTGTGACCCTGGGCAAGTCACTTAACCCCAATTGCCTCACAAAAAAAAAAAAACAAATGAATGAATAACTGGAGAGACAGACAGAGACAGATATGGAGACAGAGAGACAGAGGTCTTCTGATGGCAAATGTAGAATTCTTTTCCTTTTTATTGTACTTTTATAATTGTTATGAATTTTTAACATTGGAAAGGACTTTAAAAGTCATCTAGACCTGCCCCTTTTTTTAAAGTGAGGCAACTGGGGCTAAGTGACTTGCCCAGGGTCACACAGCTAGTAAGTGTCAAGTGTCTGAGGCCACATTTGAACTCAGGTCCTCCTGAATCCAGGACCAGTGCTTTATCCACTGTGCCACCTGGCTGCCCCCCAAATTGGAGTATTTTTAACTGCTCCCAAATGATCTTTTCAGAATCTGCTAATGAGAACTAGAATGCTGGAAGATGCTGTATAAGAGGCAGCTGGGTGGCACAGTGGATAGGGTATTAGGCATGCACTCTGGAAGGCTTATCTTCCTGAATCCAAATGGTGTCTAAGTGGCCTCAGACACTTATTAGCTGTGTGACTCTGGGCAAGTCACTTAACCCTGTTTGCCTCAGTTTCCTCATCTATAAAATGAACTGGAAAAGGAAATGGCAAACTATTCCCTAATCTTTGCCAAGAAAACTCTAAGCAGGGTCACAGTCAGATACAACTGAAACAAATGAACAGCAGCAAGCAGATGTTTATTCTCTTCCTTTCCCCTTCTCTTCTAGTCACCAAATAAGTATGAATATTATCTTCCCTTGTTTTCATATGAGGAAACAAGTTCTGGGAAATTAAATGATCAACTGAGGGATGTACAGTAGATTTCTGAGATGGCATTTGAAACTGTCCCTTTTCACTTCAAATTCAGTGCTCTTTTCACTAAAAGGTATTACCTCCCAAATAAGAGAGCACCTGACTATTTAAGAGCACACCAGGCCAGATATGTACCTAGGAGAATTTGCAAACATTTGCAAAACCATCATAGATAGGTGAAGAGATTTGCTTAGACTCTTAGACATTGGTAATTTTTGAAATTCATATATTTCCCTGATATAACAGTATTTTCTGTTTTAAGTAAATAATTCTAATTTATAATATGAGGTCATGGGACAAATCTTAACTGGTCCAAAACAGGGAGGTTTAATGAGTATAAACTCCAAGCATTATTTTGAGTAGTTTTGAACCCCAAACCTGGAAGATTTTTGGCATAGCATTTGGGAGCACTCTTTGTGAATACTAGGAGAAGAGCAACCAAATTGGGGATAGACTGCTTCCCCAATTCTTTTTTTTTTTTTTTTTTTTTTGGTGAGGCAATTGGGGTTAAGTGACTTGCCATGGATCACACAGCTAGTAAGTGTGTAAAGTGTCTGAGGCCGGATTTGAACTCAGGTCCTCCTGAATCCAGGGCCGGTGCTCTATCCACTGTGCCACCAAGCTGCTCCCCAATTCTTTTTTAAAAGGCTACTCCTAGAAACGACAAACCAAAAAGACCAATGTGGATTTCTGGAAAAACTCTAAAATGAATTATTAAACCAATAGCTTGTAATACTTTCAAAATGCTACTCTCTAGGAGCCAGTATAGGTTCACTAAGAATAAAACTAATATAATTTCTTTTTATATATAATCATAACAATGCCTTTAAAATAGTATATCTTTATTTCCATGAAACATTTAACAAAGTCATTTATGATATTCTTGTAGGTATGTCAGAAAAAAAGTATAGGTTAGATGACAGTACAGTAAGGCAACTATACCCAAAGAGTATCTAATTAATGGACTGATGTTCATTGGGAAGGAGGTCTCCAAGAGTATGGTCTAAATGGTTCTCTCCATGGCCCTACCTGTTCAACATCTTTATCAATGATTTGGAAGTTACACTTTTCAGATTTGCAGATAACACATAGTGGTAAGGAGTAGCTAATAAATTGGATGACAGAACCAAGATTCAAAAATAGTTTCGGCTTGAGTTGTTGTTCCTTCTTCATTTTCTTTGGGGGGGGGGGGAATGAGGGTTAAGTGACTTGCCCAGAGTCACACAGCTAGTAAATGTCAAGTGTCTGAGGCCAGATTTGAACCCAGGTCCTCCTGAGTCCAGGGCTGGTGTTTATCCACTGCTCCACCTAGCTGCCCCCTCCTTCATTTTCAAAAAGGACCAATAATGCCACAAGGTGATGTCTTCACTCATGCATAAATTGTATTTAAGTGAGACAGAGTGGCAAAAAGTCATCAGCCTCACTCTCTCTTCCAGAGTCATCAAAAACCAGTGACAAGACAAAAGTCAGGATGAGTGGGGATAGCCCAGGATGCAATGGATGACCTTGGCATCTTCAGAATCTGACCAAGCTCTAAGAGCTCCACAGCATTTGTTTAAGCCACCTTCATGGCCATTGGAACAAATTGCTCTCATCTGTCATTTCTTCTGGGGGAAGTCTTCACATGCTTGGGGAAGATATTTCCCTAACTCACCAAAGGTGTCAGTTAGCCTCAACCTAGTTTAGCCCATCTGTAGATATGGTTTTACCCAGATGTGGCTACTGGGGATGCTTCAGCTTCTTGAAGGCACAAGTGAGAGTTGAGTGACAGGTGGACACCAAAGGTGAATGAGCAGCCCTGAAAAAGGTTCAACAAGCCCCCACATCAGAGGTACTAGTCCTCTCTGAACACCCCATACACTCCTAGTTTAAGAGTAATTAGCATGTAACCTAATTGTTCAAAATGATAATGCAATATATTAGGCTGCATTAATGAAAATGTGGCATGAGAGTTTAAGAGGGATACTGACAAACCATAGAGTGTATCATGAAAGGCAACCTGTGTTTGGAGCCCAGAAATCATATCTCATGAAGAATAGTAAAGGGATTTGCAGATGCAAATCCTAGAGGAGAAGAAATGCGAGTTATCTTCAAATATCTGAAATAATATTATGTGAAAGAAGGAATATGTTTGTTCTACAATATTCCAAAAGGTAGAACTCCAATAAGTGGGTAGAAATTACATTAAGAGGTGTTCTCAGAGAGTGGGCAGGGTCTCAGGAACAGGGAGGTACTGAGAAGGCATGAGTTTCAGGGTTGATGTCATCTTTCAGGAAGATGAGTTTCTAAAGACAATGATAAAGTCCAGGAGAGCAGCCAGGTGGAAAATGATGAGGTAGGTGCCTCTGTATTATGTGATGCCTGAAACAACTTATCAGAACAGTCAAGGTGTAACGGTTCCTAGTCTAGATTATACCAGTATATTGTAGACACCTATAAGGAATCACTGAGGCCTGAGGAATGATCTTAGATGACTAGGATATCTTGTACATTTGCCACAAGCACCTACCTACTATACATTATGATCTATGGGGCAGCTAGGTGGTACAGTAGATAGAGTGCTGGATCTGAAATCAGGAAGACTCATCTTCCTGAGTTCAAATCTGGCCTCAGACATGCTATGTGACCCTGGGCAAGTCACTTAACCCTGTTTGCCTTAGCTCCTCATCTCTAAAATGAGCTGAAGAAGGAAATGACAAACCATCCCAGTATCTTACAAAAAAACCAGACAAACCCAAATGGGGTCATTAAGAGTTGGACACAACTGAACAACACATAATCTATAGCATGTATTCACATGCATACTTTTCACTTCATTCTCCAATGAACCAAGATGAGAGTGGATTAATGCAAGAGATATTGCATTTCATTAAGATGAGTAAAAAGAGAGAGAATCAGAAAGCTACATCCAATAAAGTGACCTTCTGAGAAGAGTGGCCTTTCATAATTTTTCATTGGAATGAGATGTTATTTCAGGCAACGAGACATTCAAGACATGCCATGAATTGTTTGCTGCTGTCACTTATGGAATACAGGAGGGAGGCCATGCTTAAAATGAACTATTTAAAAGGATTAAGACAAGTTCTCAATAAAATACCAATAACCAGCAAGTGCTTACAGACATAGAGTTGAATTTTGGAAATGTTAAGCCAGCGTGAGATAGGGTGAGTGGGGTCCTCAGTTTCTTCACAGTGCCTGGCACATAGAAGACACTTAAAGGTTGATTGATTGAGGATAGAAAAATTGTGCAAGAGGACCACCTATTTTGGTCCAGAATGAAGGCTCAGTAATTACCATAACCTGTCAAATAGTGAATAGAATAATTCTGACTATCAGTTTATACATCATATCCCCTTTTCCTCTAGTAGATTATAAGTCACTTGAGGGTAAGACTTCTTCTTTGTATATATCCAGAACTATGAACATAATAGGTGCTTAATAAATAAATGTTTGTGGTATTAGATAGAATTATTCATCAGGATATTTTGTCCACAATTTAAAACCAGAATATTTGTACTCATTTTGCTTCCATACCCTCTAGATATGTTGTTGTTCAGTCGGTTGTTTCAGTCCAACTCTTTGTGATCTCATTTGGGGTTTACTTGGCAAAGATACTAGAGTGGATTGCCACTTCCTTCTCCAGTTCATTTTATAGATGAAGAAACTGATCCCAATGGGTTTACACAACTTGCCCAAGGTCATGGAGCAAGTGTCAGGCTAGATTTGAACTCAGGAAAATGAATCTTCCTGACTCCAAGCCAAGTACTCTATCTACTCACTGCACCACCTTGCCTAGATATGTAGCTTTTCTTTAATTCATCTATAGTTGACTTTCCAGTTGTAGACAAACAAGCTTTGTAAAAGGTCGATACTGTGATAGAGGATGGCAGTAGAGGAGAGAATGAAGACATGAAGGTCGTGTCTGCTTTCTTCTTTTCTTATGTTTTCAGCTAAGTTCCTGGCAAGTGAAAAACTTCATTCCTTGATTTCCTTAGCTGACAGACTGTATTCAGCCTCTGTTAGCAATATAAAGGAAAGAGACAATACTAGATAATTAGATTCCAGTGGTTTATTAAGGCTTCATATTTAGATAGTACCTAAAGGGTTAGAAAGTTTTTTTCTTTGGGGCAGCTAGGTGGAACAGTGGATAAAGCACTGGCCCTGGATTCAGGAGGACCTGAGTTCAAATCCGGCCTCAGACACTTGACACTTACTAGCTGTGTGACCCTGGGCAAGTCACTTAACCCTCACTGCCTCACAAAAACAAACAAACAAAAAACAAAAACAAGTTTTTTTCTTCACGACTACTCCATGATATAGGGAAGACATCACCTCCATTTTATAGATGAATAAACTGAGTCTCAGACCAATTAAATTGCTTTGAATGTTAAGAAGAGAATGGAAGTGAATTAGCATCTATGTAAAGCCTGCTAAGTTCCGTGCACTATGCTACATGCTTTTTTTTTATCTTTTTTTTAATAACAAACATTTATTTTATTTTCCATTTACATGTAAAGGTAGTTTTCAACATTCATTTTCATAAGATTTAGAGTTCCAAATTTTTCTCCCTCCCTCCCTCCCTTTCCGCCCCTCTCCACAAGATCGCAATCAGGTTATATATGTACAATCCACAAGTGTTCTTTTTATCAGTTCTTTCTATAGCAGTGCATAGTATGTTTCCTCATTAGTTCCTTGGGATTGTCCTGGATCATTGTACTGCTGAGAGTAGCTAAGTCATTCACAATTACTCATTGAACAATACTGCTGTCACTACCCACAATGTCCTCTCAGTTCTGCTCACTTCACCATACATCGATGTTCATTAGTCTTTCAAGGTTTTTCGGGGATATGCTACATGCTTTTACAAATATTATCTCATTTGACCTGAGGTTGTACCCAGGCCTCTGATTTTAAGAACAATTATGTCCACTACTTTAGTGAAGAATTAAGAGTTTGATGGGTATTGGGAAGGTTATAATGTTTTCTGAATATTTATACATTCAAAAATATTCACCTCAAAAGTCTAGATGCTAGTAAAAAAGAAAATTTTTACCTAGTTTCTTTACCCATTCTTCTGCTTGTTCAGTAACAGCCCCAAATCCAAAGGACTTCACATGCTCCATTCTGAAACCTGTGGCTTTTGCAAATTTCAGTCTTGCTTGGGGTGAAGAAGAGCAGGGTTAGTCATTTATTAAGTTTTTCCAATGTACTAGGCCCTAGGCTAAATGCTGAATAGACAGAGAATCAAAAAATAGCCCCTGCCCTCAAGGAAAATACATTCTAATGGGGGAGAAGATATACAAATAAATAGGTACATGCAAAATAGTTACATCAAGGAAATTGTGATAAATATTTAACAACCAGCTCTGTGGGAGAAAAAACTGTCTGCACCACATACTTTTGGGTTTAATTTGCATTATTAACATTTTCCCTATAACTTTCTTAAGTCTAGATAATCAACAAAGGAATGTCTATTGCTGATTTGTAGCATTTGCTGTTTTCAGAGGTGTTAATACACTGAAAATTAAACAATCTATTCTCAAACACTGGTAAGAGATGGCTCTAGCACATCCCTTCCTGGTACATACAAGAAAAGACAATGAGGAAAAGCTGTTGGTAACCTAGGAGAAGGCAGTTTCAGTTGAATTATCAGGTTGGAAGCCACATTGAAGAGATTTTAGAAGAGAGGGACCAATTGTAGATGGCTTTCTCAAGGAGTTTAGCTATGAAAAGGAAAAGATCTATAGAATGAAAGCCAGTGGGCATGTAACAAGTGAGAGATTTTTAAGGATGAAGGAAATGCTGGCATATTTTCAGGCAACAGAAAAGGAGCCAATCGATAGGATGAGATTGAAGGTAAAAGAAAAAATGGGAATGATAGCAGAAGTGGACAATTTGATGGAGAAGTCAGGAGGTATTGGTATTAAAGGTGCATGTAGAGGTGTTTGCTTAGGCAAGGAGAAGGACCCCTTCATCTAAGACCTTAATGAAGGAAGAGATAGTAGAGGAAGATGTCTTAGTTAAATGAGATGAATAAGAGTGAAAGGCAAGGAATGCTTGAGTAAAGTATAAAGCAAGATCTTTAGCTGAGAGGGTGTGGGGAGAGATGCCATGGAAGGTTTGAAGAGAGATGAGAGAGTTTGGAACATTTGCAGTGGCGAGTATGATTGCAAATCAATTAGGAAGGCATAGGATATTTGCTTCAATGGTCCAGCTGACATTAAATAATATAAATTTGTAGTGGGCCCAGTGAACTTGATGTCATTATTTCTTCCAACTGCATTCTGCTGCCTAAGGATAGGAGCAAAGCAGAAGATGGTGGTAATAATTCAGAGCTGGAACTTGACGAGTCAAGATTGTCAACAGAACAAGAGAAGGTGGAAAATAGTGTGGAGTCCAACTGGTTCATAAGGGGTTGAGATAGGCAAGGGAAGAAAAAGTATACCCAGTGCAGGAGTGATGGCCTAGGAAAAAAACACTGAGGGGCAGATAGAATGGAAGTCAAATGAAGACAAAGAAGAGGGTTCAGTGTCATAAGGCTGAGGGAAATATGCCATGTTAAGAGATTCTGATCAGATAGAGGAATTTTGAGCTTCATGAACATGGAAGAATACTTGTAGGTGATGGCTAGGTTAAGGGCATAATCATCTCTGTGTATAGCTGAGAAATGGAAAGGTATGTCATGGGAACTGAGTAGACAGGAATTGGAAAGTTAGGGTATCTGATGGGGTATCAGTACGTAAGTTGAAGTGCCCAAGTATGAGGACAGGAGATGCAGAACAGAGAAAGACTGTGAACCAGGCATTGAACTCAGAGAAAAAAAGGAGAATGTCCCTATGGGGTGATAGATAATAACCAACTGAACTGGGTTATAAATTTGGATAATGTGAACCTCAAAGGAAGAGAGGTTATTTAATGCAAGTAGTCAGGGATGTTTAGTATAAGTGAAAATGGCAATGGGAAGCAAAGAATAACCTGATTCTCTCACTGTGACTAGTAAGTGGGAGGGAGAGTGGTAAAAAGGATAGCCAGTGCTGTAAAGGGCAGCTAGAGAAGTTGTCAAGAGGGAGCCATGTCTCAGTAAGGGTCAGAAAAAGGAAACCAACTGTGAGAAAGAGGTTTAGAATGAAATTTAAGTTTATAATTAGGGAGCAAAAATTCTAGAGGGAACAGTGGAAAGACCCATATCTGGAAGAGGACATTTAGGAAGATAGGGTTGAAGAGGGTAGCTATGAGGGAGCAGCAAGCTGAGAATGGGCAATAGGGTTCAGTATCACTGGGACCGGTGAATATAATAGAACAGGAGTATGTTAACCATTGAACAGTGAAGCCGGGGAGTATATTGGTGGTTAGAGAGAAATTTATTGAGAGGGGCATGAAATTAAACTGTTCAAGATCTCCCCTTTGCCTTCAAAATTCAAATTGGGCAGATGGAAGCTAACAACTTCATGAGAAACTAGGAATCAGTCAAACAGAATCAAAAGAATAAAAAAATAGACAAAAATGTGAAATACTTCATTGGAAAGACAACTGACCTGGAAAACTGATCCAGAAGAGATAATTTGAGAATTATTTGGACTACCTGAAAGCCATGATCAGAAAAAGAATGTAGACACCATATTCCAGGAAATTATCAAGGAGAACTGCCCTGATATTGTAAAATCAGAGGATAAAATGGTCATTGAAAGAATCCACTGATCACCTCCTGAAAGAGACCCCAAAAGGAAAACTCCAAGGAATATCATAGCTAAATTCCAAAATTATCTAGTAAAGGAGAAAATATTGCAGGCAGCCAGAAAGAAACAATTTAAATATCAAGGAACAACTATCAGAATTACATAGGACCTGGCAGTTTCAACATTAAAGGATTGGAGGGATTGGAATATGATATTCTGGAAGGCAAAGGAACTGGGATTACAACTGTGTCATTTGAAAATATATGAGGGTGCCTGTTACTGTTCTAGGTTTTAGGGAACTTAGCTGGGGTTTCTAATATATTGCTACTCTTAAATTAGAGGCTATTTATCTATTCCCATATGAAAAAATGCTCTAAATCTCTAACGATTAGAGAGATGCAAATAAAAACAACTCTGAGGTACACCTATCAGATTGGCTAAAATGACAAAAAAGGAAAATAATAAATGTTGGAGAAGCTGTGGGAAAATTGGAACACTAATCCATTGTTGGTGGAGCTGTGAACTGATCCAACCATTCTGGAGAGCAATTTGGAATTATGCCCAAAGGGCGATAAAGCTGTGCATACCCTTTGACCCAGCAATACCACTTTTGGGTCTTTTCCCCAAAGAAATCATGGAAAGGGGAAAGGGATCCACATGTACAAAAATAAAACACTTTATTAATTAAAAAAAATTAGAGGCTATTGCACCGGTTTTAGCATTAAGTATTTATTAAGGCATATTAAATGTTAAAAAAAATCTTCCCTTGAGGTTCAGCCTTGTGGCAAATGGAGGTGTATCCTTTAAGATGCAAGGAGGCCCATTTCATAGTAAAAAGGAACAGGCAGAGGTATGGGAGCCCAGCCAAGAGGCAGGAGATTGATCGTCCTGGGGAAGGCCCTGGAGGCTGGAGATAGAAGAGGGCTTGTCCAAAGGGCAGCTTGGGTACCAGAGAAGGTCCTAGGTAGGGCTCCACTTGGGTAGGAAGCAAGTAGCGACCCTTTCCTCTTAAGGCACAAGAAAAGGCCCAAGGAAGCCAATAAACGCACCAGGAGTGTTCTTCCTCTTCCCTCTGACAATTTTCAGGCAAAGAAAACTGGATTTGGAATCAGAAAACTTCAATTTGAATACTGGGTCTATTATTTATTATTATGACCTTGGGCATGATGTGGAATAGAATTTAGGGTCAAATTGATCGTGAGTCATCCCAAAAGAATTACAAGACTCAGTGACTCAGTTTCCCAAGTTTTATTGCAATACTGTGAGTGATCACAGGGAGAGAACCAGAAAAGTGGAAAGGTATCTCTCAAATAGTGAAAGAAAAGACAGTTATATTTATAGTATAGATAAATTAAAATTATCAGTCTCATTATAATAATCTCCACCTTGGGGAGGTACAAGGGAGGGCCTGTCTTACTCATTATAATATTCTCCACCTAGGGGTATTACAAGGGAGGGCTTCTAATTTGGAGTTCCTGGGGTCCTAAGCCAACCCCCAGGTGGGTACCTTTTTTAGTGGAGGTGTATTTTGGGGGTTTACACGTCATAAGGTGAACCTGGGGACAAATTTGGCCTTTTCTGTGCATGTCTCTTTCTGATTCCCATGGCTAGTTTCAAAATATCTCCATTTTTCATTAGAATTTCTATACCTTTGTCATTTCCTTTATTGTTCTTTGACCTGACCCTTTATGATCCAGTTATGGATACTGATCATTGTGGGTATGAGAACCTAGGATAAGTTATCCATTAACTGGGGTCTGACTCCCTTTTAGAGCTAATATCTGAATTAGAGTTTGGGTCTTAAGTTTTTCTGTTAACCCTTTTTTCACCTCCTACATCAGGCATATTATTTCACTTCTATGGGCCTCAGCACTTCCTCTACAAAATGACTGAGTTATGTACTAACTGAACTCAAAGGTTTCTCCCAGCTCACAGTCTCTGATCCCATGATCCTAGAAATGGAACCAACTTTAGTGGTCATGTCATCTAGCCCAGAGAAGTTAAGTTACCTGTCTAAGATCTTAAGAGGCTGAGCTAGAATTTGAGTAGAAGTACTACAAACCATTCAAGGAGAAGTATTTGTTTTTTAATGGTGATCAATAGTAGGGGGAGGATTTAGAAAACACCAAATGTGGAAAAGGCAATAGAAAATGCCTTTCTATTAAAATAAATTAAAAAATAAAAAGCTGAATGGATTAGTGTACCCTTGCATTTTGTGAGGGGATCGCTATCTTGTTTTTTTCTTTCCCTGAGGCAACCTCATTTCCTAAGACTGACTCCATTTAGGCAGAAATCTGGTGGCTTTGTTCCCTTTTTTTCAGTGACCCTATCAAGAAGCACGTAGCACATGCTCCATTGAGGAATAATTCCCTAACTTCTTTTCCCTTCACTTTGGGTTGGGCCATATCTTTTACTCTGGTGGGCCAGAAGTGCATTTGTCTCATAATAGAAACCCAACAGCCCATTTCTATTATCAGGAGCAGTCCTATAGGAATTCAGCCCATTAGTAAAGGAATCCTAAAGGACTCTGGCTCTCTAAGCAGTCAACCCTCCAATCATCAGCCAAGCTGAGCTAGTACCTCAAGGTAACAATGCTTCATTCACACAGTGTTTTTTCTCTTCATAGTACTTCAGAGCTCTCAATTAATCCTCCAGGCTGTTGTGCAGAAGAAGGAGCTAGAGAGAAATTATGTGACATAACAATGGCTACAGAGCGGATCCTTGTTGGTTGTGCTTCTCCTACTCTTCTTCTTCGAGCCCTCCCACCCTGAATGAAGCACATTCAAGAAGAGAGTAGTTCCCATCTTATGTGCTACTCTCACACCAGGAAACCTCTCTGGTAGCTCAATAATAACATTTCCAATCTGTTAGGAGCTAGGATGCTGATGGCAGAGTTCAGCTGGTACATAAGGCAAGGTTGACATGACACCCTCCAGTTATCACAGCTCTCTTGTAATAAACAAACACATGTTGTTAGAAAATAGCTTTAATTGGAGAGTACGTCATTGCAGTTTACATTGTTGAGTGTCTCATATGCAGAAGAATGCAGTCAACATGTTTGAGTCAGCTATGCAGACATGAAAACAACTAGAGAGGCCTTTTACAATCTGGTTCCAACCTACCTTTCCAACCTTACTCCTTAGTACTACATTATGTAAATCCTCCAGTCCAACCGGGCTGATCTACTTTACTCAGCCTTCCCTGAGCATGCCAAGTGCAATTCTGCCATGTTTTCTCCAACCTGGAAGCCCTCCTTTAATCAACAGATGGTGTTTGGTAACCACTATCATGGTTCTGTTCAACTAGGAGAATAGGGAACTGGGCTTAGCCTAAATTCACCCTTCTGGGATGTGTGTGTGTGTGTGTGTGCCCCAGTGAGTAGAAATAATGAAGAAGCACCAAATTCTGATTCTAGGCATCATCTGCTTCTCCCTATGAGGCATCTCCCACTTATTTTCAAGGGCTGTGAGAATTTTAAAATTTGCCCAATCAAGAATCAGCTCTGAGCTCCCACCTACTGGCCATGCCCTGCCTCCAATTAGAACTCTATGTTTCAGTGAGATGTAGTTTTGTGATCTTGGCATAATGGAGTTGACTGTGCACAAAAGCAAATTTATGTGCTGGGATCCTACATACAGTTGTTTTTACTCTTAGTATAGAATCCATAAGCTAATAAGATGCAGTGGATAGAGTGCTGGGCCTGGAGTCAGGAAGATGAATCTTCCTGAGTTCAAATGTGGCCTCAGACACTGACTAGCTATGGGTCACTTAACCCTGCTTGCCTCAGTTTCCTCATGTGAAAAATGAGCTACAGAAGGAAGCGGTAAACCACTCTAATCTCTTTGCCAAGAAAACCCCAAATGGAGTCATGAAGAGGCAGCCAAGACTGAAAACCACTAAACAACAAATACATAATCAACATCTAGGGGCAGCTAGGTGGCACAGTGGATAAAGCATCAGCCTTGGATTCAGGAGGACCTGAGTTTAAATCTCAGACACTTGACACTTACTAGCTGTGTGACCCTGGGCAAGTCACTTAACCCTCACTGCCCCGCAGAAAAAAAAGAAAGAACATCTACCCAGCATATTATGATACCCTAGACTCCCCAAATCACCTAGAAAGCAAAGAGCTGCTGAAATTCTGTATAATACATAATCTGGGTTAATTTAGTTCCCCGTGTTTGCACCCCTGCATATGTGAAAAAAAATGGAAACCACCCGGTGTCTATAGGGAGTTGGATCCTGCATCCAGAAGGGCCAATCAATAGATGAAAATGGAGAGATTCTGGACTCAGGATTTTGGCTCAACCAAGAGTATATAAACTTGGGATGTTCCTCTCTTTGATCCTGAGCACTGCAGTTGTGCAACCACTTCTTCCCCTCACTTCCTTTTACAACTGCCCACCCAAACTCTGCCCACTCAGTGCTGCACTTGGGCTTTGCAGTATTCTAAGACAGAAAAAGCAAGAGGAGCCCTAAACTGATCTTCATCTATCTGAATTCTCACAAACTTTTAAGGTCTAGTTCAAGTTCCTTTCTCCTATGTGAATTTTTACCTGACTGCACCAGCCCTCAAACAATTCTTCCTCCTCTGAATTAAGATTCATAGCTTTTAATACCTGCATCACCCCTGGTTTCTTAATCATATACTGCCTTGTGATACTTCATGCTTTCTTATCGAATTATGTATTCTTGCTTCGATTTTTATGCATCTGTCTTGCATCCTAAACTATACAGTAAGTTCCTTGAAAATAGGAGTGATATATTATAACTAAGTCAATCAGCACTTTAAGAGCCTACTATGTTCTAGGCACTGTGCTAAGTGCTAGTGACCCAAAGAAAGGCAAGACAGTCCATGCTCTCAGTCTAAAGGGACACTGAGTATATAAAGACATCTAAAACAGAACAATCCCTAAAAGGTCTTACAATCTGCTTGAGAGACTAATAAATATTTCTCTTACTGGAAGTAGTTAGATGGTACAGTGGATAGAACATTGGGCCTGGTGTCAAGAAGACACGAACTCAAATCTGGTCCCAGATTCCAGACAAGTCACTTAACCTCTGCCTACCTCAGTTTCCTCAACCATAAAATTACTTACCCCTCAGGGACCTTATAAGGTTATTTTTAAAGTGTCACCTTGCGGGGCAGCTAGATGGCGCAGTGGATAGAGCACTGGCCTTGGAGTCAGGAGTACCTGAGTTCAGATCCGGCCTCAGACACTTAACACTTACTAGCTGTGTGACCCTGGGCAAGTCACTTAACCCCAATTGCCTCACTTAAAAAAAAAAAAAGTGCCACCTTGCAAACCTTAAAGTGATAAATTTTATATATATGTGTATATATGTATATATAATACATGTGTATATATTAGCTATTATTATATTTCTTTGACTCACCGCAGCACATAATACTGCATAATCCACATAGCAAATGTTAATGACATCAATCTAGATTAGATCAGTGATTGCATGAATGAATGAATTATTTGGAGTCAGAAGTCCACAGAATCTAAATGCTCATGGCCACTGGAAATTAAAGCACCAATATCATGAGAATTTCCCAGCATAGAAAAGAGGAAACACTCATGAGCTTGATTAATGGGATTCTAAGGTCCAGAAATAACATTCGTTTAAAATGTCATGATTTTTGATTTGTGCTGAACACATTTAACAAATTATCTTTGTCTCACTCTCACCTTTCTTAACTATATATTTTTGCATGCACATGCATGCTTGTGTGTATATGTGTGTGTGTATCCCTGAAAAAAAAAATGCAGGAGTGTGGTTGTCATTTGGGGGAGGTAAAAAAATAGCAGGGGCGGGGGTCTGAAGGGCTTCTTTTAGGCAGGGAAATAGTATAGACTGAGGAGTGATAAGGAGCAAGGGTGGTTATCTAGGCAGATCAAAGGCAAAAAGGTTAGAAACATATTGTGTTAGATCTCTCCTCCCTACCAAAAATCAGTTAAAGAGATCTGCCCTCCTAATACTTATTTGGTTTCACTGGGGAGTTTCTGCCTGGTTGCTTGATGTTGTATAAACTCCAAAAGGATCCCAGGACCCTTTGAGAACTGCTTTTAGAACTCCTGGAGCCTCATGGGAGCATTACCACACCCTCTGGGAAGCTAAAACATTGCTTTGGCCTGGGGGTCTTGCAGACTGTGTGCAACATGAATACTTGTGCTATCTATAACCCAAAGCTATAGTGAGAAGAAGTGCTTTGTAAAGCTCAAGGAGCCATAACAATGTGAACTGTTGATATTATGGGGAACCCCCACTGCTCCTGGGTCCATCTGTCAAGAAACCTCGTCAAGTCTAGCAGACAGCTGCCATTGTACGTGCTGTCCAGAGGGTGCAGGAGTGGCCCCAGGAGGCCCTGGGAGTCAGAGAAGCCAATAAAGCCACTGCTGGTTGATAAAGCTCAGGGATTTGGCCTGGAAAGCAAGATTCAATAAATTCCCCACTATTCAAACTTGCAGATATTCCCAACTTTCTTCCACATGAACTTAAATGTCATTTTACTTGTGTGATAAAAAATCCAGGACATGCACATAAGTTCTTCCTAAGAACTCTAGTAGTATTGCTATGTCCATTTGATGCATGAAGAAAAAAAGGAGCTAAGAGATGAATTTGTTCAAGACTGATAATAATCATCAGAGGTTGAACCTGAACCCAGGTCTTCCTGAAGTCAACACAAACTTCTTTTTCTTCTTTTTTTGGTGAGGCAATTGGGGTTAAGTGACGTGCCCAGGCTCACACAGCTAGCAATTGTTAAATGTCTGAGGCCAGATTTGAACTCAGGTCCTCCTGAATCCAGGGCCAGTGCTCTATCCACTGCGCCACCGAGCTGCCCCCCCAAGGTCTTCCTACTAATCAACCAGTCAACATTTATTAAGTGCCAGGCACTGTGCTAAGCTGTGGGGATGCAAAAAGAGGCAAAAGTCACATGCCTTTAAGGAGCTTACAATCTAATGGGGGAGACAACATGCAAACAAATATATATGAAGAAAGCTACAATACAGGATAAATAGGAAGGCACTAGAGTAACTAACCTTAAAGTGATATATGTGTGTGTGTGTGTATATATATATATATATATATATATATGTGTGTGTGTGTGTGTGTGTGTGTATGTGTGTATTATGTATGTATATGTATGTATTTCTGTATATGTATATATACATATGGGTGCATATACAGGTGAGTTACTGGAATCATTATTATAGTCAAAAGTACTATAATTAAAAGTACAATGTTCTTTCCACATCCTCATACCTTCCACTACCCCCAGGCTGGTCCATGTTCTCTTCTCCAAGTAAACCAGCCCTTGTTCCTTCAACAGATCCTCAAAAGACACGAACTCAAGGTTCTTTGGAATCCTAGTTACTTTGCTCTGACTACCCTCCAACTCATCAGTGTCCTTCTTGAACGGGGAGCTCAGAACTGAACGCATTATCTCAGGCATGGTCTGACCAGAGCAGGCTACAGTAGGATGATCACTTTATTCCTGGAAGCTATGCCTCCCTTAAAGCAGCCCGAAATCACATAAGCTTTTTTCACTGTCACATTATACTGTTGAATCATATTGAGCTTGCTGTCTACTAAAACCCCCGAAGTCTTTGTTAGACAAACCATGCCTCCCCCATCCTAAGCTTGTGAAGCTGATTTTTCGATGCATGTGTAAGACTACATTTATCCCTTTTAAATTTCATCTTATTAGATTCAGCCCAATTCTCTATCTTGTCAAGATATTTTCAGATCCTGAATGTCATCCAGTGTTAGCTAGCCCTCCCAGCTTTGTGTCACCTGCAAATTTAATGAGCAGGCTATCTAAGCCTTCCTTTAAGCCACTGATAAAGTGCTATACCCCACAGGACCAAGTACAGATACCTGGGGCACTCCAACAGAGACCTTCTGCCAAGATGGCATTGAATGTTTTAGCACATTGCTCCTAGAAACCACCCTTTCAACAAATTCCAAATTCATCTAATTGCATTGCCAGCTAATCCACACTTCTGTCTTTTTTTTCATAAGCGTAGTATGAGATACTTTATCAATGCTTCATCAAAATCTGAGCAAACTAGATCTATGGCATTCCCCTGATCTATCAGACCTTGTTTAAAAGAAAGAAAGAAAGAAAGAAAGAAAGAAAGAAAGAAAGAAAGAAAGAAAGAAAGAAAGAAAGAAAGAAAGAAAGAAAGAAAGAAAGAAAGAAAGAAAAAGAAAAGAAAGATGAGATGATACCCATCTCCCTCTAATTGTTATCAGTTATAAGGGCTAATAAGTAAGAATACTAAAGCTTCCCATCTGCTATCCAATCTCCCCAATTTGTGCATGAGCAGAAATACTGCGGATTCCCGTGCCTGGAAGTCATTTTGTGTGAGTTGTGGCTGTCTCCAGGTTGCACCATTGCTTAACTGGAGCCAGGGTAATAAATCTTTATAAACACATTCCTTCCACTGGCCACTCCTACCCAATTACATCCGAGTGAATAGATGAACGTGAGAATTAGAGAGTTAAAAGGCATTTCTACACATTTGTATTTAGGCAGTTTAAAGAGCATCATCCCCATTCTATAGAAAAGAAAACCGAGGTACTATCAAAAGTGGAGTGGTTTGCCCAAGGTCACAGTGGAAAGATACAGACTTTGAAATTACAGAATCAAGGTTCAAATATGGCTTCTGATATATATCAGGCTGTGAGACTGTGGACAAGTCAAGTCATTTATTTTTTTTTTTTAGTGAGGCAATTGGGGTTAAGTGACTTGCCCAGGGTCACGCAGCTAGTAAGTGTTAAGTGTCTGAGACCGGATTTGAACTCAGGTACTCCTGACTCCAGGGCCGGTGCTCTATCCACTGCGCCACCTAGCCGCCCCAAGTCAAGTCATTTATAATCTCGCTTGACCTCGCTTTCCTCATCTGTAAACATTAAAGGGTTGGATCAGTTGGTTTCTTAGATCTTCTTCCAGCTTAAGCTCTCTGAATCTTGCCATTGCAGGCAAGAACAAGCTCCTCCCTTTAATTCCACAGCAAAATGATATATACCAGCCAAATTTCTAATCAGAGTAGAGACTAATTGACTCATATAACATTCTAGGGTCTAATGAGTAAGAAATGTATTTGTTCCATAAAAATAACATGAACAATTAGAAAATATTCTTCTTTCCTTTCTCAGTTACCCAAGCACAAACAGAAAAAAAAATAAGTTAAATATGGATATGTGTGATTTTTCACATCAGAGGTTTGCATACTCAGTTCTGAGGATTGGCAGGATAACTCTTAGTTACTTCCCGCCTTATACTCACATCTTTTCCTCCACCTCACCTCTGTCACTTTCTCTTCCTATCATATGCCTGTAAGGAGTAAGAATGACATTAGTAATTTGGAGATCTGCTCAGAAATAGAGAGCACGGCATTTAATAAGGATAAGTACAGAGGAAGAAAGCAAGAAATGATCTCGTATTAATATTTTAGACCAGACCTTTGATTTCATTGATCAAGGGCAGGAGCCATCAAATTCTATCCTGTTGGCCAAACCCAGCTGCTTCCTGCTTTTGTACACCCCCTGATCTAGGGGACTGCCAGTGAGGAAACTCCTTTGGCTAATGCAGACCAGCACCTGCTCAGCAACTTATTTATAGCCTTACAGGGTTGCCTCAGAGTTTAAATGATTTACCCAGGGACACAAAGCTACTGTCTAACTTAAACCCTCTTCCTGACTAGAGGCCAGCATTCTATCCACTGCACCATGCCTCCATCTGAATGTGGGGAGGGAGGTGGCAGAATGCCTTCGAAAACATGTCCTGAGCAAGAGAGAAAAAGAAAGTGCTAGAGACAGAAAAGTGAAATTGAATGACAAGAAACACTTATAGGAGGACAGGCTCTAGCCCCTGGATGGTAACCTCAGTGGTGTTTGCTTAGCCTGAGGCAGACCCCTGCTGTCCGGGTCTGAACTCCATAAATAAATGAGTATCTTTGCCCTGGAAGAGGGCACAATCATTGCCTTCTGAAAACATATCCAGCCCTAAAAACTCAAAAGAAAGGAATGATACTCCAGACATAAACTAGGCACATGAAGAACTTGTGGAGGTATTCAGAAGAGAGCCATGGAAATGCTTTAGGAATTGAAAGAGAAATTCAACAAGAATGGGGAGGGAGGTCAGAGCCCCGCAGGAGGGCATTCAAAGTATGGTAAACAGGCACATCCAAGATAGAGATGAGGGAAAGTTTGCAGGACTGTGTCATGGAATCACAGGAATTAGAGCTAGAAGTGTGTGGGGAGGTGGGGCTTAGTTGTCATTTAGTATAACCCCCACAATATATAAGTGGAGAAACTGAAACACAGAGAAATGAAATTACTTTACCCAGGGTCACATAGTTGGTTATTAAATGGCAGATCTGAGATTTGACTACAGTTCTGAATCCAAATCAAACACTGTTGGGTTTGACTAGAACAAAGGATCAGAAATTTAGAGCTTGAAGGGAGTATCTAGACTAAAGCTTCTTAAATTTAAGTGGATAACTGAATTGGGGGGGGGATGTCACAAAAAATTTGGCAGTAAATATTTGGTTTATATACCTGTCTTATATACCTACATACCCAGGGTTGCGTAAAAAATTTCTCTGGTGAAAAGGGGTTGCGAGTGGAAAAAGTTTAAGCGTTCTCTATCCACTAATCTGCGTGAAGCCCAGATTAGATAATGATTTTTTAAAAAGAATTTGAAGTGAAATGTCAAGTATTAACCTATAGGAAAATGGCAGGGATAGTTTGAGGGCCACCCTGGCTCCTTTTCTCCTCACTATTTCTGTAACTGCTCCCCTATTACAGTTAGAGAGATCTCAAATAGGTAGTTAGTGATATGGAGCAGACATACAGAAACAACAATCGATCTGGTTATATAGATGAGAGAATCACTGCATAGAGGTGATAGGTGAACCTTATGGGAGCTGACAAAAATCACTGAGAGAGTAGAAAGAAAAAAGAAAGTCTAGGACAGATGAGTAGAATTAGACAGACTCTATCTATGAAGACCTTTCCAACTGTGAGATTTGACTTGCAAGAAAAGGGGGGAGAGAGTGAGAGAGAGAGAGAGAGAGAGAGAGAGAGAGAGAGAGAGAGAGAGAGAGAGAGAGAAAGGGAGGAAAGAAAGAAGGAAGGAAGGAAGGAAGGAAGGAAGGAAGGAAGGAAGGAAGGAAGGAAGGAAGGAAGAAAGAAAGAAAGAAAGAAAGAAAGAAAGAAAGAAAGAAAGAAAGAAAGAAAGAAAGAAAGAAAGAAAGAAAGAAAGAAAGAAAGAAAGAAAGAAAGAAACTTGGGTTATTCATCATGGAAAAGAGAAGTTAGCGCTAAGGGGCCCAACTTAGTAAGAGACTGCAAGTCCAGAAATAAAAGGTTATTACACGGAGGAGGGGGACCAGCTGTTCTCTATCTTCAGGGCAAGACAAGAGGAAATGGGCTTTAAACTAAGGCTGGAGGGAAGGATTTCCTCTCCGTGGGGGTTGTTAAGCTCTGGACTAGGTGATCAAAGGAAACTGTGTAATCACCTCCTTGGGAGTTCCTTAATACCACGACTGAGTCTCATTTGATTGGGGTGGTTTTGAATCTCTCTCTAGACTCCTTCCTTCCTTCATATTCTATAACTTCTGGTTTCTCCTGCTTATCTTGGGGGACTTTGGAAACTCTAGGGGAAATGCTTCTTACACCATCTCCACATAATCCGAAACATAAGCAGCCATTTCCCAACGTGGAACATATAGAAATTCAAAAGCATCTTGGTCTGGATTTTTCCCCATTGCCTTGTTCTAATCCTATTAGAGTGGAAATGGCTAGGATTTCAGGGGTGGGAATGTATTGCTGTGCTGGGCATGAACTTTCAAGTATCTCTCCGGAAAAGTGTTAACCTCAAGTAAGAATGCTAATGTTTTTGTGTTCAAAACTCCGCACAGTCCATCTACTCAGCAGAAGTCGGTGGGAAGCAGAGTGGCCCAGTGGAGTTACCAACAAAGCTCCAAAAGCCCAGAGAAGCTATGTGACTCCATTTATAAAAGAATGCATTCCAAAAGTCCATTTCAAGACTCAGGAGAGAGCAAAAGGAGCCTAAAGCATTTTGCAGAAAATCAAATAGAAGAGGAAAAATTGGGGGGCTTCTCAGACATCTGGGAAGAGCAAAAAAGAAACTTTCACTTAAAATAACGTCAAACTGTCCTTTCCCTTGGACTATGTCATATACTTAAGGCAAAGGAAACCTTTTGCTTCAATTCATTTTTTTTTCTCTCCTTCCAGGATCAAAACATGCAATCTTCTACCTTGGATAAGAGGATTTTTAGTAGACCTAACAAAGAGAGAAAAATGCAAGTTTTAGACAAATACACACACACACACACACACACACACACACACACACACACACACACACGGTCAATTGGCATAACTGTGAACCCTAAACATTTTTCTCCAACTTGGGGCAGTACACCAAGTGGAAAGCACATGTAAGACATACACTAGATCTGCCTCATTGTTCTGTCTTAACTAATTAAACTACAGCGTTTGCTCTTCTACTGCTATGCTAAATGTTTGAATTTCCCTTTCATTTAAGATTTAGAGTTGAACATTAAGCTTCCAAATGACTCCATACTTTGTGATTAGTGCCAGTATAGTGCATACAAACTGAAGACATAAGACATTTCATTCACACTGTGTTTCATGGGCCTATTGCTCATCTGTAGCTGGACATCTCCCTCCCTTCCCGCAAGAGTGCTGGTTAATATTTATTGGAGTTTAAGCATATCCTGTTCAACTTCTAATATTAACATAATCCTGTGAGGATAAATGCAGATTCCAAATGGGAAGTCATGTAAGATAAGCAACCTATGACTCTGTGTTACTTGTACCTGTTGTATTTCTGTTAAGTTTTTATGAATATTTGAAAGCACCAAAAATCAGTATAGATTTAAAATTTCCTTCCTTTGGTAGGGCTGACATAATCTATTTTACTAAATGAAGGTCCATAATTTTTTAAAACACCATTCTTCCAGTGATGTTGTATGACTGGGAGTCATAATTAAGTTTTAAAGAATTAAGCTTATTGGGGAATGAATTATTAAATATATCACTAAATATCGACTATATTGTAAAAAGAGGCAATATCAAAGGCCTTAACAATAATTTAATCCTACTTCAATGGTAATACTATCAATGGAAAAATTCCAAGGCTTTCTTTTAGGTATGGTTCCAAGTCATACAAAAAGTTAAGCCAATAAGTTACCAAATTAATTATACTTAACATAGTATTAATCATAGTATAATTTTAATTACTTAATTATTATGTGTGCTGTTTATAATGATTATAACATATATGATATGTTACATATCATTTTAATATTAATTATAAGATACTTTAAATTATACAGAATATTATATTTGTTTAAATCTCTTTAAACATGACCCTCAACCTATCTCTCCAGTCTTATTTCATATTACTCCCCTTCACATACTCTATGGAATAGTCAAAATAGCCTTCTTAATGTTCTTACCTGATACTCCATTTTCAGTCTCTTTGCCTTTCACTGATTCTCCTCATGAATGACATAAACTCCCTTCTCATCTACAACTCTTAGATTGCCTAGTTCCTTTCAAGACTCAATTCGAATACTACTTACTCTATGAAACCTTTCCTAATCCCTGTCTCAAATCACTTTGTATCTATTCATCTATATATAAAAATATATGGGAGGGGTGGCTAGGTGGCACAGTGGATAAAGCACCGGCCCTGGATTCAGGAGTACCTGAGTTCAAATCCAGCCTCAGAAACTTAACACTTACTAGCTGTGTGACCCTGGGCAAGTCACTTAACCCCAATTGCCTCACTAAAAAAAACAAAAACAAAAACAAACAAACAAATAAAAATATATGGGGGGGGGGCAGCTAGGTGACGCAGTGGATAGAGCACCAGCCCTGGAGTCAGGAGGACCTGAGTTCAAATCCGGACTCAGACACTTAACACTTACTAGCTGTGTGACCCTGGGCAAGTCACTTAACCCCTCACCCCCCCCCCAAAAAAATATATATATATGTATGTATGTATATGTGTGTGTGTGTGTATGTGTGTGTGTGTGTGTGTGTGTACTGTGTGTGTGTGTTGTCTTCCCCAATAGAATGTAAGCTTCTTGAGGAATTCATTTGACTTCTGTCTTTGTATTCCCAGTGTCTAACATAGTGTTTGGCACGTAGTAAGCATTTAATGAATTTTTGTTGATCAATTGCTATTAAATATAATTCGATACTGTTTCTTGACTCATGCAAATTCAGATTATAGATACCATGAACCAACATTCTAAACTTCATTCCTCTCCAGGCTCCAGACTTTCTCTGCTATGCCATAGATACCTCTTTACCCCGGGATCTCATTCCACTTCTGGACTTCACACATTGGCTTCTGCCCCTTCAGCTTCTCCGTCTGATATCTGGGAGAAGTTCTGTTTAAAGGAGTGTACCCGGGCCAGACAGGACTTCATTCTTCTCGCATTCTGGACTCTCTAGATTTTCTATGCTTTCATCCCTTTCTCCTCCCCACCCTCCTTTACCCTCCTTTTATGTTTTCTTCTCCCTTTAGAATGAATGTAAGCTTCCTGGGCCCAGGGACTGTCTCTCTTTTTCCTTCTATTACTCTTCCCAGAATTTAGCAGCACAGTGCCTGGCACATAGCAACCCCTCAATAAAGGCAGTTGACTTGACTGGTGTGACCGTTTTACTGAAGCTCTGGGGACAGAGCTATGTACATATATTTCAGTTGGATGTTCAGTCACTGAAATAGACCAAAGAAGCTTCTGTAACCCTAGAAACAAAGCCAAATATACCGCTTTGGTACAAAGGCCAAATACTGAGCAGCCTAAATGCCATCACACTACATTGTTATTGCTGCACTGGCATTCTTTAGTCCACACATCTAGATTGAAGAATACTGTCAGAAATGTCTAGATTTGGGGGCAGCTAGGTGGCGCAGTGGATAAAGCACTGGCCCTGGATTCAGGAGGACCTGAGTTCAAATCCAGCCTCAGACACCTGACACTTACTAGCTGGGTGACCCTGGGCAAGTCACTTAATCCTGATGGCCTTGGTTTCCTCATTTATAAAATGGGCCGGAGAAGGAAATGGCAAACCACTCCAGTATCTTTGCCAAGAAAAACCCAAATGGGGTCACGGAACAGTCAGACACAACTGAAACAACTTGAACAACAACAATCGACTTAAAGACCATGAAAAATAATTCTAGAACAAAAATCATTTTTACTGAGTATCTAGTGCATCATTGTACTTGAAAAAGAGATGGGGGTGGAATCGAGAAGGTGTAAAATGGGTCATTTGTGTGCGCGTGTATGTTACCGGGCATTTCACTGATTGCTATTTTGGACTGCCTCCTAGGCAGGGAGGGTAGGGAGCTGAGCCTTGTCTGGGAAGTCTGGGAGTTGTAGTTTTCGCAGCGCTATAAAAAGACTGGCTCTATCATGAGGTTTAAGGGAGGGAGGGCTTTCCCACTGCAGGGCAGCTTTTGAATGAATGAGTCTGCACCGAAGCGGAGAGAGACACCATCAGCCTGCAAGAGAGAGAGAAACTCAGAGCTGATAGAGGAGCAGCAGGGCCAGTTTGGCTATGTGATCCCTTACCTAGCATCTTGCAGGGTGTGTTCCAGGACTAGAGGCTAAGCGTAGTAGCCTGACTGGGCAAGCCACGGCTCCGTGGAACAAAGAACTCAGGCTGAGCCTATCTGGGATAATGATCTCATTAAGATCTAAGGAAAGCTACAAGAGAGGTTTCACTTCTTTCTCCAACACCCCCTCCCCATTCCTGTTTGCATAACTGGTAGTTTTGTACAATCTTCCCCCTTTCCATTAAGTTATTTTTTTTTAATCCTGATTTTGCTTCACATCAAATCCATGAGCAATCATGAATGCTATGTGCTGCATATCTATATATTTATTCTAGGGGAAATGGAGGATGCTAGTGACAAACTGATAAAGGGAACTAAAAAGGAAATTCCTGCCTCCAGAAAGGAGGAAGTGGGGACAAAAGGAAAGGTCCCACCTCTAGACTGCCCAGTGGGACAGTAAAGGTGTGGTCTGAAAAGAATTAGCTAGCTCCCCTCCAAATTCCTAAGGGTGGAGGGAGTAAAAAGAAAAAGAAAAAAAAAGATAAAATGCTCAGCTAATCAACACCTGTTGATTACACATGCAAGTATATTATTTATGTCACAAGTACATAGTACATTAGAGTATATCAATTGGTGGAGCTGTGAATTATTTCGACCATCTTGGGGGTGGGGAAGACCTCCCAAATCACTAATCATTTACCCAGTAATTCCATTACCATGTATATACTACCAAAGAGAATGAGTTAGAGAGAAAGGATATATGTATGTGCAAAAATGTTTATAGTAACACTTTGTATTGTAGCAAGGGACACATGAGGAAAAGGAAATAGGCATTTATTAAGCACCTGCTCAGTGCCAAACAGTGCTAAGCACTTTAAAAATATTATCTCATCTTATCCTCACAACAACTTTGGGAGAGAGGTGCTATTATTATTACCCATTTCCAAATGAAGAAACTGAATCACATAGAGGTTAGTGACCCTGTGCCTGGGGTCACACAACTAGAAACTCCCTGAACTTGGATTTGAACTTGGATCTTCCTGATTCCAGGCCCAGCACTTTCTCTACTGACTCACTTTGCTGCCTCTAGCAAGGAACTAGAAAAAAAGTGGGTGCCCATATATTGGGGGAAGAATGGACAAACTGGCATGGGAATGGAATGGAATATTTCTATCCTGTAAGAAACTGTTACTGGGGAAATGGTGGGGGGGTGTGCGGGTCCTTAGGAATTCCTCTTTAAAGAATTACACACTCTCTCACACAAATCCAATTAGAATAAAATAATATTTTATTTGGGCACCAGAGAAAGGAAAATCTTGAGACAAGTCTCAAAAGGAGATAATTCCAGAGAGGTGGTTCTCTGAGAGATCTATCTCCTTGACCAGGAGAAAGGCAAATACTTTTATAGAGGACTGATGGGGTGATCATCTGACTGTGGAAAGTTCCCTTATTGGGGGTAATCGCCTGAGGGAGGGACACTCCCACTGGTGGTGGGCTTGGGGGAAGTTGGGTGAGAGGTGGCTCTATCTTCCATCCCCCTGGTGCCACCCAGGCAGCAGCTATGCCTAGGCTTATCTTCCTGAGGGGTGAAGAGAATGGAATGAAGGGTGGTGGTCCTGGAGTTTACTCAGTCCCCACTGGGTGCCACTTATCTCTTTAGGCGTGTCTCTCCTTTGGTTTAGCTTCTCAAAGAGAAGGTTCCCTGATTTCCCCCAGAAAACTTCTGAGGTACCCCAGGACCATAACAAATATGAAGAATTCAGAAAAATTTATGAAGTCTTACATAAACTCACCCAGAGTAAAATGAGTAGAAACAAGACAACTTATAAAATGAGAGGAAGTAATTTAAAAGGAAAAAAACCTTAAAAAACCTTTAGAACTCTTATTAATACACTAACAGTGACTTCAGGAGACTAATGATGAAGTATGCATCTTCTAGGCAGAGAGGTGATGACTAAAAGTGCAAAAAGAGATATACATTCAGGAGGACTAGAACCAGTTCAAACAGGCCTAAGAGAGCTTATTGTTAAATTTTCAGTATTTATATCTCATAAATTGGCAAACACTACAAAGTAGGGCTTGATTTACTGTTTTATCAATTAAAAAAGCGATAGAGAAAAATGTTAATAATATACTAAATTTAAAAGTGTGCTGTGTACATGTTATTTTTTTTCCCAGAGTGGCAATTCCTAAACATTTACCAGTACATCACTGCATAAGTTTTCCATCATGGCCAATGATCTGATTCATTTAGCTTAACTATATTCCATAAAAGAGAAGACTTCCATTTGGAGGATAGGTGAATTAGTGAGTAGTGGAAGATGTTTAAAAAAAAAACAAACTTAGGGGCAGCTAGGTGGCGCAGTAGATAGAGCACCAGCCCTGGAGTCAGGAGGACCTGAGTTCAAATGTGACCTCAGACACTTGACACTTAATAGCTATGTGACCCTGGGCAAGTTCACTTAACCCTAATTGCCTCACCAAAACAAAACAAAACAAAACCTTAAAAGAGACCATAAACAGGACAATTTTGTTACTATCTTCTTAAATTCAATGCTAATAAACTGCATTACTACTTTATTCTATCTTATTAAATTTAACATATACTTTTCGGGGGGGGGGGGCAGTCAGAGTTAAATGACTTGCCCACAGTCAACACAGCTAGTAAGCATCTGAGGTCAAATATCAGGTTGTCCTGACTCTAGGGCTTGTTCTCTATCCACTTAGCAACCTAGTTGCCCCAAACATACTTTCTAAAAACTCTCAGTTGACCTTGCCTCTTACTTTACTACTTTACTTTCTCAAACTTCTTGAAAAAGTTGTCTGCACTCTACCTCTCCTTCCTCTTCTCTCACTAAATCCTCAGCTATTTACCATTCAGCTTCTAACCTCATCACTTAACTGAAACTGCTCCCTTCAAAACTGAAACTGCTCTCTTACTTTCCAAATTTGATGGGTTTTTGTCCCCCTCAGTCCTCATTTTATTTGATCTCTCTGATGCATTTGATACTGCTGACCACCTTCTTTACCCAGCTACTTTCACCTTTTGGGGATTCCACGTCTTTATTCTTTTCTTCCCAATTCCTTCATCACTCCTTCTGGGTTTCCTTCACTGGCTCATCATCTATATCATGCCCCCTAACAGAGTGTTCTCTGAGACTCTGCCCTGGGCCCTCTTTTTTTTTCCTCTCTCCATAATCCATTGATGACCTCATCAATTCTAAGCCAAAGACTGAGAGACAGATGGAGAGACAGAGACAGACAGAGGCAGAGAGATGGATATAGATAAATAGATTATATATAGATAGGAACATAGATATAGATATATAGATTATATATGGATAGAAAGATAACCAATTGCAATCTCTCCTCTGAGCTTTAGTCCCACATTACAAATTTATTGGATATTTTCAAGCTGAATATTGTAGACACATCTATGACTTGATATGCCCAAAATACAACTTATCTTTTTTCCCCAAATCCACCTCTCTTACAAACTTCCCTATTTCCATCAAAGATCCCCTCATTCTTCCAATCCCTCAGGTTAATAACCTTGGCATCATTCTTGATTCCTCATTTTCCTTCATTCCATATATCCAACAGCTTCCAAATCTTGCTATTTCTACTCTACATTTTTCACATCAAACTGCTTTTCTCTATTCACAGGGAAACCATTTTAGTTCAAGCCTTTATCACCTTTCACCTAGAATATTGCAATGAGATCCTAATTGGTCTATAGGACATCCAGTCTTCTTTGATTGTCTAATAGGGAGCTGGAGATATAAGAGTGGAAGTCAGCAGAGAGCTTAAGCCTGGTTAGGTAGATTAGAGAATCATCAGCATGGAGATGATAATTAAATGCATGGGAACCCAGTGAAATAATATCAAGGGAGGGCTCAGGACAGAGCCTTAAGGGTCACTCGGGCATAACCTGGATGAATTCCAGCAGAGGAAACTGAAAAAGAGTATATATATATGTAGAATAAGGATCAGGAGAGAACAATGTAATGAAAACCTACAGAGAAGATTTTATTAAGGGGAGGATGAACAATAAGGTACGTAATAAATGCTTTTTGACTGAAAAACAGAATATTGTATAAGAATTATTTTTAATTCAACTTTTCAGTTCCAAATTCTCTCCTTCCCCTTTCCCTCTCCCATCTATTGAACAGTTCTTTATAAAAATCTTTTTGTTCTTTGTATATTGAAATATTTGTGTTGATGAATGTGTTCACAAAAATTTATTTTTTAATAAGAACACATTATTGAAAAGCTCTATCATATGAAATTTTCATCAATCAAGGTGCAAAGGCGTGAAAATCATAGGATCTTAGTCCTAAAAGAATCTTGGAAGCTATCTAGCCTAATTAAGCTCTTACCCTAATCAGCAGCCATTCCTACAAATCCTGGAAAGCCCTTGCCTGAACACTTCCAGTGGTAAGGAGCTCACCACTTTGAAAAGCCACTGGTTTAATTGTTAAATAGCTCTAATTGTTCAAGAAAAAAAAGTCTTTCTTGTAGTAAGCTCAAAGTTGTCATTAAATAACTTTCACTCTGTGATGAAATAATGAGATTTAGCAGATATTCAAAGACCCACCTGGAGATTAATCTAGACTGATTGAATCAAGTGAGAGTGATTAACTGCTGATTAGCCTACTTCAAGTTAACTGGATTGTAATCACACCTCGAGAACACCTTCAGAACCAATGGATTTGGATGATGCCAACCAATCAGCTTGAAGCAGTGTGTAAAGACCACCTCTGTTCCAGACCTATAAAAAGCTTCCACAATCAGCTTGCGAGAGAGTTCCTGATTAAAGCAGGCTCATGGAGGAGGACTTCAGGAAGAACCCAACCAGGCTGGAACTCTAGGCTAGGTAGGACTTCTTTTTCTTAGCTTTCTGAACTCCTTGTAAATATCTGTATGCTTTAATAAATGTTTAATGCCCAAGGACTGGTGCTAAAGCTACTAGTTTAAGGTGACCACAATTTAGATTTTAAACATCACAACTCCTTCCTCTGATTTTTACTCTCTGGAATTAGGCAGAATGTCTGCCCCATCTTCCATATGATAGTTCTTCAATTGTTTGAAAGATGCTATTGTGCTTATGTTCTTCCTTAATTCCAGTTGAAACATCTCAAACTCTTCATTTTCCTCATGTGACTTGTTTTCCAGATCCCTCATTCATATTGCTGGACCTATCTAGGACATACACTATTTTAATCACTGTTTCTTTTAAAACATGATACTGCAAAATAGACACAAGATTTTAGATGAGCCCTGATCAGCGCAGAACATAGTAAGACTCTCGTTTCCCTGGATGTGGATCCATACTTTCATTAGTCTGAATATTCTTCCATAGAAGTAGGAAGCTAGTTTCTCCTATCTTGTACCACTCCATCCCGTAGGCAGACCTCTTCAGGAGCTGTTGTGGCCAAAGAATGGCATTCCTGGCCTAGTGGCCAGCTTCCTTATGGTGAGCCTCTTTGAATTTCACTGAGCTGCTCCTGGGATAACACACATAAGCTCCTGCCAGGATTGTGTTTGAAGCCTTTCCAAGTTAATAGACCTTGCCAGAATGTGTGATAGGCTGGGATAGCATTTGGGTACTCCAGGGAGACTCTGCACTGTAATGAGGAATGGGAGGAAGAGGCAGAGAATCCATGTAGTATAGCAGATAGAAGCCAGTAAGACTTGGATTTGAATCTGTCTTAGACATTAACTGTATCATTCCAGAGAAGTAATTTAACCTCTTTGGACCTCAGTATTTTCATTGTAAAATGAAGGAATTGGACACTGATGACCTCCAAGGTCCCTTTCAACTCTAAATTTATGATCCTGTATCTCCATTAACCCAACCCACATTTCCATTAGCATTTCTTACAGTATCAGCTAATATTAGGCTTAAAGCCAACCAAATTCCCCACATCTTTTTCATTTAAAAAAAGTTTTATTTATGCCTTTCAGTACTTTACAATACATTCATTTCTTAATATATTCCTCCCCGTGCTCCTTCCCCTGAGCCTTCCATTATAACCAAGATTCTTTTTTTTTTTTTTCCAGCCATTCAGGGTTAAGCAACTTGCCCAAGGTCACACAGCTAGTAAGTCTCAAGTGTCTGAAGCTGGATTTGAACTGAGGTCCTCCTGAATCCAGGGAAAATGCTTTATCCACTGTGCCACCTAGATGCCCCCCAAGATTCTTTTTAAAGAAGAAAACAGTTCATCAAAATCTACCCACACATTCACCACGTCTGATAGGTTATACACTATTCTGCAGCCACAGTCACCCACTTTTCCCACTAATGAAGGGCAGTGCAATTTTTAACCCCCCCACCACCACCAAGTCTTTTATACACACACACACACACACACACACACACACACACACACACTTCTGCTATGAAATGTGATTTCTCCCCATTCTGTGCTTAAGCAATTGATACTTTACCTCTGAGTATTGTACTTTATAATTTATTGTAATTGTTGGATTGAATCTTGTTGGTGTGGGCTCATTCTTCTAGTCTATCAAGACATTTATGAATCCTAATTCTGTCATCTGACTTATTAGTAATTCATCCCTAGAAGCTTTGTGTCATCTGAAAATATGATGAGCATGACTTCATCCAAATCATATAAGAATGGTAAAATGCTCCTTCAATGTCCTATGGCATTTTACCAGAGATCTCCTTCCAAGATGGCAATGCCCCATTAATCAACAGTCTTTGAGTGCAATTTTTCAACTGAGTATGATTCTACCTCTATGTATCATTATCTAGCCTATATTCTCCATCTCATACACGAGGATCTCATGAGAGACTGTCAAATGCCTTGCCGAAACTAAAGTACATTTTATGTACGGTATTCTTCTTACCCATTTGGCACAACTTGTTCTAAAATTCACTTAATGTGGATAAATTCAATTCATTTCAGCAATTAATTTTTCAGTTCCCCGTCTTCTTCCCATTGCACTGTACTATGCTCTGGTAGAAATACAAAATTTACACAAGAAACCACAATTTCCATCACTGACACACACAATTAACTATAATATAAAATAATTCATGATAAATATACCAGAAACTATGCATAGTATTATGTGACATATGAAGGAGAAAGTACTGTTACCAATTGGAGAGGTCAAAGAAGGCTCTCTGGAGGAGGTAGCATTTGAGATGGCGTTAAACAATGGTTAACAATTCAACAGACAAAAGTAGAGAGGAGGGCATTCTGGATAAAGGAACAGTGTGAACAAAAATAGAGAGGTGAGGACAAGGCATATATAGCATAGAATAGCATTAGGGTGGTGTCACATTACGGGGAGCTTAAATGCCAGACAATGCTATTTAAACTTTAAAGATATTTAAACTTTATTCAGTAGAAAACAAGGAACCATTGAAGAGTTTTGAGAAGACGAGTTATGTGACTATGTCTATAGCTACAGAAGATAAGACATGGCAGCAGTAGGGAGAGTGAACTAAAATAGGAAAGCTAGTAGGGGCTGGAGAGGGAAAGAAACTCTCTTAAAATGTTACTGCAAAAATTCAAATAGAATAGTATCAAGGGTTTGTACTACAGTGGTGGCAATAAGAATAGAAACGAGTTCTCAGATGCAAGAAATGTTGGGGAGAAAAAAAAACCCACTTATTTATGCTTATTAATGAGAGATGATAGGTGGGAGCCAAAAATAACAGCAGTTTCAAATATGGAAGACTGGGTGAATAGTGAGATATGTAATAATGTGAGAAAGAGGATCAGGTTTGAGGAAGAGAATGATGAGTTCAACTTTGGATATAGTGAATTTGAAGTGCCAGTGGATCAATCATCCAGCAAAAACTTCCTGTAAGAAGTTGGAGAAATGGATCTGGAGCTCAGAAGTGAGTTCATGGCTGGAAATACAAAAAACAACATAAAGGTGATCATTGGAACTGTGAACATGAATGAGATCACTAAGGGACGGATAGTAGAGAGAGAAAAAAGGGGGCGGGGGGGGGAAAGGGAATGAGAAAAAGATGAAGAGCTAGTGAAAGATACAGAGGGATCAGTTTAAAAAATAGGAAGACCAAGAGTGTTTGTTGTCTCAGAAACCATGAAAAGATAAAGCATTCAGAAGGAAGGAACAGTCAACAGTGTTGAAAGATGAAGAAAGGTTATAAAGGATGAGAAGTGAAAAAAGGCCCTTGGATTCCATAGTTTAGATGACCTTTGGGTAAAAAAAGTTTCATTTGAGTAGTAGGAATAGAAAACATATTGCAAGGAACAAGGAGAAAATACAGGTAGTGAGAAAGTAGAGGCGTGGGGTGTATTAAGTTGTTTTTTAAAAGTTTGACAATAAAGGAGAAGGGAAAGATAAGATTGTACCTGGGTGGGGTAGAATGCCTAAAGGGAAGAATTTTTGGAACTGGAGAGTCTAAAGCAAAGCTTCTTAAACTGTGAGTAACTGCATGTGGGGGTCACAAAAAATTGGGCAACAGTAAAAGGTTATGTAGACCCATTTTATATACCTATATACCCAAGGTTGTGTAAAAATTTATCTGGCGAAAAGGGGTTGCCAGTGTTTTTCCACTGGCTTAAGCCCTGGTCTAGAGCATATTCACAGGCAAAGGAGAAGGAATCTATGATAAGAACAAGTTTGAAGATATGTGAAAGAGAGCAGGGATGTGTGACAATTGGAGTGACGCCACCTGCTGGAGAGTTACTGTAGGAAAGCTCTGCCATGAGGAGAAGGCATCTGAGGGCAAGCCTGTGGCTTGGAAGGTCAGTTCCTTGGCGTCAGGAAGTGACATTTGCTCATGGGTACTGTCTATCAAAGCTACCAGCCAATTAGCTTGGAGCTGGGGTTGCGGGGGAAGGGCTGTTTCAGTTTTCGAGGAGAGGCTTCTGGGAGGAAGAAGGGAGTGTGGAGTCTTTTTTTTGTTCCTGACCTCGCTATGGCAGGTCAGATGATGGGGTCTCTTAGAAATAGTTAGATTTTTACCTTTCTCGCTGATCATTAGATCTTAATGCTCTTTAATAAATACTTAAAAGTCTAAACTCTTGCTAAAGCTTCTAATTTATTGGCGACCACTCATTAGATTTTTTAGACAGGCGAGCTAGATAGCAACTTTACAGATGATTCCTGGAGCAAAGTCATAAAGAAAGTGGGCCAGGATGGAACAAGGATACAGATAGAGTGATTAGCTTTAGTATGAAATGACTTTTTTTTTTCCTCTGAAAAAGCAGTCAAGGCAGAAAGAATGGTCCATGGTGTTAAGAAATTTTTAAAGGGTAAAGTAAGGGAATCAGCCTAGAATATGGCTCAATCTTATCAATGACATAGTTAAACATTCTGCTTAAAGACTGAGGTGTGAAGATGTGACTGGAGACTTGAAAAGAGAGGAGAGGGTTTGGAAGAGTCAGTGTAGAGAATCAGTTAAGTAGGGATTTGATAAGAGCCAAAAACATTTCCTAATTAACAAATCTGTAAATGACTTCTAATGGGGCTTGGAACAGAGAATTTCTCTGGATATGCCCTCTCATATATAAGAACTCAGAAAAGCTATGTTAAATTCAGAGCACTCTGTGGAAGGGGTCAGAGGAGACAAGCATTTATTAAATACCAATTATATGCCAGGCACTATGTGAAAAATTTTACAGATATGATCTCATTTGATCCTCACAATAACCCTGTGAAATAGGTGCCATTTTACAGTTGAGGAAACTGAGGTAAACAGAGGCTAAGTGTCTTGCTCAGGTTCAAAGATATAATGAGTGTCTGAGGTTAAATTTGAAAGTAGGTCTTCCTGACTCCAGGCCCAGCATTCTAATCATAGAGTCACCTAGCTATGGTTCAGTACCCACTCAAGAAAATTTCAAATGGCTCTGCTTATTTTTTTTTTACTTTTGCCAACTAACCAGAGGACATATTAATTTAAAACACACATGCAAAAAAAACCCATTTAATCAACTAGAATAACAAATAAAATGATAAGAAAAGATCTCCATTTACCCACAATCGGTGGCTTACATACAGAGAATAATTGGTCTGAAAACATGGAGAGGACAGATTCAGGAATCATGTGACCAAGAAACATATGTGGCTGAGGCACACACATGGGGGGCACAAACCAGCAGCAAACTCTCATCCAAATCTGGTCAAATGAACCTAGTTCCCCATTTCCCTCTCTCTACCAACAGAGACTCAGAGTCCTGATCCAAGTCTCCTCCTCTCCTGAGAAATACAGAAATAAGATTTCTTTTGAGACCTAAATCCCAAGGGAGCAATTTGCAAGGAAGTTACACTAAATCATGAATGGAGAGAAAAGGGGGGCGGGGGGTGGTTCTCAATACTATAGATATCGACATCTGGTTCATCTAGCTCTGCAATCAGCAATGCAGAGTTGTTTACCCATGCTTCCATGGTTGGGGGAGGGGGAAAGACCAAATAACCCATAAAACAGAGAACACATAGTTTATCAACATTCTCCTCCAATCGGGATCAATTAACCTCAATTCTGTGTACCTTGGCTACTTCCCCTTTCCCCCACTGACTCCAATTACTAGAACTCCCTAGTACCTTAATTTGACTTGTTCCTACTGATATAATTTTGATATAATTTGGTATTGTTCCCACTGAACCCAGGTCTAGATTGCATTTGTTCCAGTTTCCTTTGCTGCCCTTACATCCTCTTTTCCTGGATTAAAGTTCTTAGCTGTCCCCAAATACACTGGATTTCGAACCATAGGACCTAGATTAAAATCTTGATTCTGTCATTTACTTGGATAAAATGACTTCATCTCAATGGGTTTCAGTTTCCTCATCTGTAAAATGGACTTTGGGGGGCAGCTAGGTGGTGCAGTGGATAAAGCACTGGCCCTGGATTCAGGAGGATCTTAGATGAAATCCAGCCTCAGACACTTGACACTTGCTAGCTGTGTGACCCTGGGCAAGTCACTTAACCCCCATTGTCCCACCAAAAAAAAAATAATGTGACTTTTTGCTTAGTCACAATCCCCATTTGGGGTTTTCTTGGCAAAGAAACTAGAGCAATTTACCATTTCCTTCCCTAGCTAATTTTATAGAAGAGGAAACTAAGGCAAACAGGGTTAAGTTACTTGCCTGAGGTGTCATATATCTAATAAGTGTCTGAGGCCAGATTTGAACTCAAATCTTCCTGACTCTAGGCCACCTCATGGCCCCTGATTGGATAATCTCTAAAGTCTCTTCCAGCTGTAAATCTATGGTCTTATGTTCTCTTGTTGTCATTTATTTTACCTCAACTATGACTTTAAGGTTTCCCCATTTCAAGGATTTCTGGTTGGTCTTCATCTTGTCCTGTTGATCAGGAAAGTTTTGAAATATTTCCTTTATAGCTGTAGAATGAATAAAGCATCCTACAGCAACCACTGTGACACTCCAAATAAAACATACCAATCTCCAAGAGTGAGATGTGGCTCTAGAGGCCCAGGTAGGCAAGCCCTGATTTAAGGAGGTAACAGCAGAAAGAGGGAGCTATCACTGGAGAGGAAAACACATGGCTTTGAAAGCAGGCATCTAGGTCCACCAGTTTCCTGCCTTGTCTCAGACACTTACTAGCAAAGATACTGGACAAGACATTTAATTTCTCTGAGCCCATGTTTCCTCATTTATAAAATGAGGATGATAAAACCTACCTACCACACAGGGTGAGGCTCAAATAGGATAATGTATGCAAAGTTCTTTGCAAACCTTAATCATTATATAAATACCGACTGCTATAATTATTATGGTTGTCATGTATTCATTCATTCAACAAATAATGCCTATTAGTATGTTAATTCCTTTAGGGCAAAGATTATTTCATTTTTGTCTTTGAATCCTCAACATCTAGCACAGAACCTTGTACATAATATGATAGTGGTGGTGGCAGTGGCGATAGTGGTGGTGGTGATGATGATAGCTAAAACCTTACGTTTAAGGTCTGCAAAACTCTCTAGATAGTGCTTAGTAAAATTCTCTTCTACTACCTCCTTTATAAAGAGAGGATCATGGACTAAGGCAAAGAGAGGAAAAAGTAAAAGGGGACAAAAATAGAAGGAAGAACATAACTAACAACCATAAGTACGAACATTAATGGGATGAACTCACTTATAAAATGGAAAAGGATAGCAGAATAGATTAGAAAGAAGAATCCAATAGTATGTTATTTATAATAAACACACTTGAAAAATAAAGACTCAAAGAAAGTTAAAATTAGGGGCAGAGCAAAATCTGTTATATTTCAAATTAAATTTTAAAATCATGGGTAGTGGGGGCAGCTAGGTGGCGCAGTGGATAAAGCACTGGCCTTGGATTCAGAAGGACCTGAGTTCAAATCCAGCCTCAGACACTTGACACTTACTAGCTGTGTGACTCTGGGCAAGTCACAACCCTCATTGCCCCACCAAAAAAAAAAAAACATGGGTAGTAATAATGATTTCAGAAAAGGCAACAATAAAAAATAGACACAATGAAAAGTGACAAGTAGGGAAATTACATTGTGCTTAAAGGGACCATAGATTACAAATCAATATCTTCACTGAATACATATACACCAAATGTACTTAAATACTTATAGGAAAAATTAGAATTTCAGGGAGAACAAGAAAGTAAAAGCATAGTAGTGGATGGCCACAATATGCCCACTTCAGATCTAAACAAATATAACCAGAGAGAAAGACACACACACACAGAAAGAAGTTAAAGAATAGAACTTTTTTAAAATTTAGAGATGATAGACCTCTGGTGATTGCTTAATAGGAACATAAAGAAACAAATTTCGGGGCGGCTAGGTGGTGCATTAGATAAAGCACCGGCCCTGGATTCAGGAGGACCTGAGTTCAAATCCAGCCTCAGACACTTGACACTTACTAGCTGTGTGACCCTGGGCAAGTCACTTAACCCCCATTGCCCTGCAAAAAAAAAAAAAAAAAAAAAGAAACAAATTTCTCAGTTGTGTCTGGCACCTAAAAAAATGACTAAAACCTCATGGATACAGAAAAACAGA
Organism: Dromiciops gliroides; assembly: GCF_019393635.1. Taxonomy (NCBI): domain Eukaryota; kingdom Metazoa; phylum Chordata; class Mammalia; order Microbiotheria; family Microbiotheriidae; genus Dromiciops; species Dromiciops gliroides. The sequence continues at coordinate 145,909,288 of NC_057865.1, forward strand.
AGTACCAAACACATCTTTACTGACTTGAATGTAATAAAAAGTTACATTTTTTAAAAAGCCATTGGAGAAAGGACTTTAAAATAGTTTTAAAATAATTTAATCCCTCAAAATGGTGGTTCAAGAACAGATCACAGACATAATACAAAATTTCATCCCCAAAATGACAATTTGGTATGAGACAACATACCAAAATTTAAGGGATAAAGCTAAGGCAGCAAGCAGTTAAGGGAAAATGTATATCTTTAAAATCAACAAAAGAGAAAGAACAATCCAATGAATTTGGCATGCAATGAAAAAAAAACCTAGAAAATTAACAAATAAAAAACTCCAATAAAATATCAAACCCCCAATAAAATATTTAAAAATCAAAGAATAGATTTTTAAAACTCAAAACCAAACAAAAACACCGAACTGATTAATAAGACAAGCAGTTAAAAAGAAACTAATAAAATAGACCGTTTGACTTTTAAAAAGAGGTAAACCAAATTGTTTGAATCAAGAATAAAAATGGTTGTTCACAATTGAAAATGAAATAAAGAAAACTATCACATACTGTTTTATTAGTCAGTCAACAAGAAATTACTAGGCTCTTACCATGTATTAGGCATTGTGCCAAGTGCTATTTTTTTAAAGGCAAACAACAACAAAAACAGCCACCAACCCTTTCTTTGCTCTCAGAAAACATACACCCTAAATAAAGGGAAGGGAAACCGGTAACTATATAAGTGGATAGAACACATATACAGATTACATGAAGGTCATCTGAAAGAAGAAGGCATTAGCATCTGGAAAGAGCAAGAAAAGTCTCTTCAGGAAGAGAGGATTTGAGCTAAGTCTTGAAAGAAGACAGGGAAATTAAAAGGTAGAAATAAGGGAGGAAAACATTCTAGGTATGGGGGACAACTAATGCCAAGGCACTAAGACAGAGATAGTGTAAATTTTTGTTTTGTTTTGTTTTGTTTTAATGTGACGCAATTGGGGTTAAGTGACTTACCCAGGGTCACACAGCTAGTAAGTGTTAAGTGTCTGAGGCTGGATTTGAACTCCAGGGCTGGTGCTCTATTCACTGCGCCACCTAGCTGCCCCATGAAGTTTGAAAAAGCAAAGAAAGGACTTTATATTTGGTCCTGGAAGTAAATAGGATCCCATGGAGCTCATTGAGCTGGAGGATGACATGGTCAGGCCTAGGTTTTAGGGGAAAAATCACTTTGGCAACTGAGTAGAGGATAGATTGGATTGGTAAGAAAACTGATCCAACCATTTTGGAGAACAATCTGGAATTATGTCCAAAAAGTTATTAAACTGCCTATACTCTCTAACTCAGTAATAGCACTACTAGGTTTGTTTCCCAAGATGATCAGGGTTTTTCCTTTTTTCTTTTTGAAAAAGAACCTATATGTTCTAAGATATTTATAGCAGCTTTCTTTGTGGTGGCAAAGAACTAGAAATTATGGGAATGTCCATCAATTGGAGAATGGCTGAACAAATTGTGGTATATGATCATGATGGAATACTACTGTGCTATAAGAAATGATGAGCTCTCAGAAAAACATGGATAGACTTGCATGAAAAAACGAAGAGTGAAATGAGTAGAACCAAGAGAATGTTGTATACAGTAACAATAATATTGTTTTAAGAACAACTTTGAGTGACTGTCATTTTGACTCTCATAAATACCCAAATTAACTACAAAGAACCTATGAAGGAAGACATTATCTGCATTGAGAGAAAAAATTCGATAAATAGAAATATATGTAAAATGGTTAGACACACATACATATTTGTGCCTAATGGTAGCCATCTCTAGGGCAGGGGAAGGAGGAGGTGAGAAAAAAGGAAGATAGTTACATGATAACTTGACTATATATTTAAAAGGAATAGCAAGTAATACATAATAGATTCGCAGTTGCATGTACAACCATCTTTTTTCTATTCTACTATGTTATGGAAATTAAAAAATTTTTTAAAGGGGGAAAAATTTTTGAAGACAATTTAAAGAGCTCAGGAATGAGCTGATGAGGGCCTGCCTATACCAGGGTGGTGGCAACATAAAGGGAGATGAGTAACATAAAGAGATGTTTTGAAGGTAAAATGCACAAGAGTTGGCAACAGATTGAAAAGGAAGGGGGACTGAGAAAGGTTAAGTAACTGGTCCAGGGTCACATGGCTAGTTAGTATCTGAGGTCACATTTGAATTCAGGTCTTCCTGCCTCTGGGCCCAGCACTCTATCCACTGTAACACCTAACTGCCCCAAGAAGATAGAAGTAAAATAGTATAATCAGAGCTATAACCACCTAAAACCAGCTCTCAGAAGCCAATTGGGTTTTTTTGGGTTTTTTTGGTTTTGGGGGGTTTTTTGCGAGGCAATTGGGGTTAAGTGACTTGCCCAGGGTCACACAACTATTAAGTGTCAAGTGTCTGAGACCAGATTTGAACTCAGGTCCTCCTGACTCCAGGGCCAGTGCTCTATCCACTGCGCCACCTAGCTGCCCCAGAAGCCAATTGTTAAAATTTCAGTGTGAACATTTACACCTTGGAAATTAGCGAATACCACAAACCAAGGCTTGATTGATTATTTTGTTGATTATCTGGACTTAAGAAAGCAATGTTGAAAATGTTAATAATGCAAATTAAACTCAAAAGTATGCCACGCACACATTTTCCCCCAGAGAACTGGTTGTTAAACATTTACCAGCATACCACTGAGAATAACAATAATGCTTCATATAACTAACATTTATGTAACTCTTAACAACTGTGTGAAATAGATGGCTCAAGTAGGATTATCTCTGTTTTACAAATGATGAAACAAGCTCACAGAGGTTAAATGACTTCCACAGTTATACAATTCACGGTATGTCGTCAATCTCTACTATCTCCACCACCGAAGTTGTCATAAAGTCTCAGAAAGGTACCAGAGCAAGGTGCAGCTTAGGCTGTCAAAGGAAGGCCTTACCATCACAAATTTACCTAAAAGTGGAAGGCTGACACCTCTCCTTTTCATCCAGCAGACCGAGTTAGGGTTATCCACAGCCAGCCCAGAAGATGTCCTGGGGGGGTTGCAACTGAGCCCCATGCAGCTTCCCTACAGGCAGTAACTGAGGAAAAATTTGCTCAGGTTAGAGAAGGTTCTCAGAAATATGGACAATGCAACCAAGCAACAGAAGAGGCATACCTGAGTATGAGTTCACTCTCCCAAAGCAAGTGATATTGTTACAAACAAGTTTCATTCTTCCTCGTTATGCTATATACCTATAAAAGCAGCAAAAACCAGTTGCCTGCTGAGTGGCTTGGTGCTGTCCTTGGCTTTAGTGCTGATAAGGTTTATAAAAAATCATAGGGGGGGCAGCTAGGTGGCGCAGTGGATAAAGCACTGGCCCTGGATTCAGGAGGACCTGAGTTCAAATGTGATCCCAGACACTTAACATTAGCTGTGTGATCCTGGGCAAGTCACTTAACCCCCATTGCCCTGCCCAAAAAAAAAATTTTTTTTAAATCATAGGATTTAGAACTAGAAGTCTTAGAGATCATCTGGTCCAGTTCTCTCATTTTACAAATGAGGAAACTGAGGTAAAAATCCATGGCTTTTTTGTTTTTTAAACTGCACTGTTCTGCTTCATAAGAGTGGAACAGTTTCATCTCTCCATCCTACATTGTCATTATCCCATCCACCTCCAAAAGGGTCCTATTTCCTCCTTGTTCCTCCATTTTTTCCCAATATAATGATTTTTTAATTCTTTTTTTTTTTTTGGTCAGAATCACATGCCAGGTTCATTCTGGGTATGAGCTTTCCAGATACAGTTCTTTTTTTGTGGGGCAATGAGGGTTAAGTGACTTGCCCAGGGTCACACAGCTAGTAAGTGTCAAGTGTCTGTGTCTGGATTTGAACTCAGGTCCTCCTGAATCCAGGGCCAGTGCTTTATCCACTATGCCACTTAGTTGCCCCCATCCAGATACAGTTCTTAAGAGAGAAAGCTGTCATAGGATCATAGATTTAGAGTTGGAAGGGACACTAGAAGCCACTGGGTCCTCTTTTATGTTTGAGGAAACTGAGGTACAGAAGTGACTTGCCTAAGGTCACCTTTTTAGTATATGAGGCAGAATTTGAACTTAGGTTTTCCTAAGTCCAAGTGTACTGCTTTATCTACTCTACCATAATGCCTTTCTTAAGAGTACAGTTAATATTCACTTGATTATCTAACCAAATGTAATCAAACTAAAAGCAAGTGAATAATACCTGAAATATAGGTTGTACAAACAGGAGTAACTTGTTTTTCCCACAGTTCATAATAGCTCAGAATTCTGCAGACCAAAACCATTAGTCAAAATGGTTAGACTACTGAACCAAGAGATGATCCCATGATGACTCATTGGGTTATTAATGACTCAAAGTAACTTAAACTCAGTTTTCCTGCCTTCAAAATGGGAACAAGAATTTCTGTACAGCTTCTCAGGATATTAACTGGATATTATAACAATCATGATGCCCAGTATACCATGTAGGGAAGCCTTCTTTGAGTGTATGCAGGATATGAAAATTTAACAAATCCTAAATAGAAAAATCAACACAGGGCATGTTCTCCTATAAGAGATCTGAGATGGAGCACTGTGCTCTTTAGATCTGGAACAGAGGAGCTGAGACAAATACTTATAAATATATTTATTTTATTATTTAACCTGTGTTTCCAGTACCAAATGTGCGTATATAATATACATATATGTACCAAATATATGTATATGAAAAGTATAATACCTTGTAGAAAGTCAATGTTAACCAATTAGATCAGCATTTTCAATATCACCCATTATTTCAGAATATTTTATTTGTTTTTACTTGACTAGAGGCAGCATGAAGATAGTGGAGAGAATTCTGGGCTTGGAAGCAGAAAGACCTGGGTTCAAATGTGACTGATATCTAATAGGTGACACCATATGCCTATTGACCTTATACAGCTGGAAACCTCATAGGTACCTCAAAATCATCACATTCATAACAGAAAAACTTTACTTTCCTCTCTATACTATTCTTTCTTCCTAGCTTCCCATTTTCCATCCAGGACAACATCATCCTTCTAGTTACCCAAATTCACAAATTCAAAAGTTATGAATGATTCCTTGATCACCTTCATATCCCACATCTATTCAATTGCCACCTCCTGTTGACTCTCCCTTCACACTATCTCTTGCATCTGTCCCTCTCTCTTCATTCACACATCATGTGGCCACTATCCTAGTTCAGGCCCTCACAACCTCTGGCCTAGCTATCAGAATAGCTTCCTAATTAGTCTCCCTGCCTCAAGTCTATCCCTTCTCCAAACCATCCCTCACACAACTGGCAAAGTGATATTCCTAAAGCATAGGTCTGACCATGCCATGGCCCTTCTCAAAAAAACTCCAGTGCCTTTGTGATAAAATGCAAACTTCACAATCAGGCTTCAGACTACCCTCCTCAGACTTATTACACATTACTTCCTGAGGCAAGCTGGGAATTGGCTTAAACACAGTGTAGCTGTCAAAAAATGAATAAGGATTTTTTTCCCTAGATGGATAATGGTGAGCACAGGCCCTTGGGTAGGTGGGCTCGCCTGGAGGGAATGAGTATATAGCATCTACCCTACCTTTGCCTTAACAGCTCATCAGACCTAAAAAAATAAACTCCTATTTCTGCACAGGTAACCAAGCATTTGATCATATATTTAAATCCACTCCCTTTTTCATACTCCACCATCCAGTCAGCCTGGCCTGCTTGTTGCTCCTCACTCAGGACATTCCATCTCCCATCACCACACCTTTGCACCATGGTATATGCCTTAGCTGGCTGGTATTTGAGTTGCCCCCATAACTGGAATGCACTATTTCTTCACTTTCACCTCTTAGAATTCCTAGCTTCCTTCACATGCTATCCCCTCCCACCAAGTTACCTTGAATTTACTTTATACCTACTAACATTTGCACATATTGCTTCTTCTGATCAAATACAAGTCCCCTGAAGGCAGGAACTAGCTTTTTTCCCTTTTTTTTAAAGTGAGGCAATTGGGGTTAAGTGACTTGCCCAGAGTCACACAGCTAGTAAGTGTCAAGTGTCTGAGGCCAAATTTGAACTCAGGTCCTCCTGAATCCAGGGCCAGTGCTCTATCCACTGCACCACCTAGCTGCCCCAGGAACTAGCTTTTGTATCTGAATTCTCAGCATCTAGCAGAATGTCTAGGTAGGTATATAATAAATGCTTGTTCATTGTTCATTATTCATTGACTGATCCTGGGGAAATCCCTTAACATCTATGTATAAAAAGGAACATCTTAAAACTTCCCAACATCAGTGTAATCCTCTCTCAAAATAACCAGTCAGTTGCCAAATCTTGTAGATTGTACCTTCATAACATCTCTGGTGTGTGTTCCCCTCTCAATACTCACTCAGACACTTAAGTTCATGCCCCTATGAAGCCTAGCCTGGCACACTGCAAAGCTTCTTGTTTGGTCTTATTGCCTTAAGACTCACCCCAGTGCCAATCCATTCTTTACATAGCTGCAAAATACAGGTCATTTACATATTTGATAAACTTGAGTGACTTCCTTTAGAATCAAATATGAACTCTTCTGGTTGCCTGTTAAAGCTCTTCACAAAATAGACATTTTTTACCTTTTCAGTCTTCTTAGATTTCCCCAGGATCAGTCAACTCTTTGTGACCCCCATTTGGGGTTTTCTTGGCAAACATACTGGAGTGGTTGGCCGTTTCGTTCTCCAAATCATTTTCCAGATGAGGAAACTGAGGCAGTGTTAAGTGACTTATTCAAGGTCACTTAGCTACGAAGTGTCTGAGGCAGGATTTGAACTCAGTTCTTCCTAATAGCTTCAGGCCTGGCACTCTATCCACTGTACCACCTAGCTGCTCCTTCTTAGTAAATGTTTGACGACAGACTCTCAGAAGAGTTTAAAATGCATTATTAACATTTTCTCCATCACTCTCTTTAGTCTAGACAATCAACAGCTCAATAAACTGAGCCCTGCCTTGCATCATTTGGTAACTTTAGATTGTTAACTTCTGAAGATTATGTATGCTCACATTGACAATTTAACAATCAGCTCTCCAGAGCTGTACTAACTGGCTCTAGCATACTCTTGCTCCCACCTCACTTCTAATTCTTAGACTCCCCTATTTCAAGACGGCTCATGCTGCTAGTCCCCTTCCTGCCAAAATCACCTGGTACCAATTTGCATATACCTATATGTTTACATTGTTGCCCTCATAGAATATAAACATTATAATCTATTACAGTCCTATTAGATTGTAAGCTCCTTGAGGGAAGAGGCTGTCTTTTGTCTCTTTTGAAGGTTCTTAATACATTGGTTAAGCATGATAAGGGCAAGGACCATTTTACTTTTATCTTTGTATTTCCACTGCTTAGCACTCAGGGCTGGCTTGTTTATTGATTAATTTTTGTTGTTTGATTGATTGACTGATCTATTACTGGAAGTAATTGATGGACTGTGATCTGATATGCTTTGGAGGGAGGAATTTCTAAGCCCAACAAAATCACAAATCCTCTGGTTGCCCTTTGTGACTTGTTTTGCTGGTCCTCAAACACAAACAACACAGAGCTTATCACTAGATCAATTTCCTACCATCTGGCTTCATCTTCTTTAGGTTCCATCCTTTGAGCTGTATGTCAATCCAGCACAATCTAAGCATCACATTTTGCTAAATCAATCTACTGTAGAACCCTGTGCATTGCCAACCTTCCTGCACTGATGTCTATGTCAGCATCTCTACCCTAAGCCAAGCGTAGGGTGACATCTGTCCCAACTGGTGTATAAGTAATTGAAATTGTATTTTGAGGCTATTTTATATTTTACATGACCCAAGACATCTATCCACTATATATGCAGATCTACGGTTCTTCTTGGGAAGTCAGCCAACTTAGAAATATGCATTACATGCAACCTGCATCACAATTATTTCCATTGTGAATTTTGTACTTGGTGTCTTATCAAGAAGCTGAATTTTCTGAGATGAATCACCTGTGTGAGCCATAAACTTTTCTACCTTCTTGTTTAAAAAAAAAAGTGGGGGAGAGGGAGGTGGAATTTTGGAATAGAATATCTTACTGTAGCTATTGTTGCCTTTCAATCATCAGTCCTATCCCATCCTTCTGTGAAATTAGCTTGTACCTTAATGATTCGCAATCAAATGTGTGGTTGGGGCAGAAGTGTGTGTGTGTGTGTGTGTGTGTGTGTGTGTGTGTGTGTGTGTGTAGGGGGAAGGGGACCCAAGCACAGGCAAAAGACACAACTTCCCAGCTGGGCTGCTTACTTCTACATACAACCTATGATCATTTATCCCTTCTTTTCTTTTTGAATTTCACATTCCCAATATATATTTGTCTTGTCCCAGGTGTTGTGTAACTTTAGATTGTAAATTATGAGTTGATGAGGACCATGTTTTATTTTAATTTAAATTTAACTTTATGACCAGCACAATACCATGGATAGCTGAGTTTTTAATCTCTATATAGACTCTTTTTTCTCCTCACCTCTGAAATGGATATCACAACACTGACCAAACTGCCAATTGATAACAAAAAGCAAATGCCTACTATGTTCATTTTCAGAGGTAGTGAAGAGGAAACCTTGTATAAGAGATATAATTAACTGATTGTCACCTTATAATTGAACTCACAAGATACAGAAAGTGATTACTTTTCGTTAATTTGAGTTACACAAAGACCAAGTTAACATACTGTCTCTGCATGTGAAAATGACAATAGTTACTCACTGTGCTATGGAATGCCTTTTGGGATTTCCAGTAATGATGATGGGTTTGCCCTAAGCAATTCACACTCAGTTGCCAGATCTTTTTTGTGACCAAGGACATGCAATTACAAGAATCACAGAATTTGAGCGTTAAAAAGGAACCCAGAAACCATCTAGTCTAAACCACACATGACGGGGCCCTCATATATCCTGGCTTAAATAGGTAATTCAGTCTCTGGACATGAAACAGACTGAACTCCTCATTAATAAGACAATAAGCAAAATGAACTTATACCAACCTCCCTGTAAATGTCCAAACTTTTTGTGGCAATAGTCTCCACTTAAAAAAAAAAAAAACCTTGTCAAGCACTCATATCTTTTCATTTAAAAAAAAACTGATGCAAATAATTTCCATAGCCAATATTTTATTCAAATAAAATTAAGAATTTGTTACAATTTTAGAACAAATCTTAAAGTATATAATAAATACTGTAATATACATAGAGATTTATTGATAAAATTAATGACAATTTTTAGATTTTGAACTTACAAAAACAATCACAGAAAGAATATTGATGTAATGAGTGGGTGTAAAACTTTTAAAAGCATCTTATCATTTATGATAATCACTTGCAATTCTTTTTCAACAACTAATCAAAATGATAGTCTGTCTTTACAATAATTATAGAATAAAATCCTGCTTCACATAAATGAGATGTTACAAATGGCAGTAAGTTGTATCATCACTTTGATAAATCAGAAAACTCCTTTTTCATCATAGCCAAAGCATAAGATTTTTCAGGTTCAAATTCTTGTTTCAGCATACTATCACAAGACAAGTCTACTAACCATTCTACTAACCTGGGTAAGTTCTGTTAGAGTAAAACTAAATGTTTTCATATTTGTCCATGGCAGAGTGGTTCTTATCAACTCATATTTAGAAATATCTAGGTCTTTGGCTCTCCTCCTCTCTTTCAATATCCTCAGGATTTTGATCCCTGTGGTGGATCCAAAGCAGACTCCATGGCATCCAGGAAGTTCTTCTGGGGAAGTATAAGATGAATGGGAAAAAGAGTATGGGGCAAAAGTGTCAGACATGTGCCAGTCCACAACACTCCAGAGTGTTGAACTACATTAAAATATAATTGGAAAATATTTAAGAACAAAAATACAATAAAACACAGATAATGTTAATATGTTGTTTTCTAAGTCAATATGTGCCAGTAGGGATCCGTATGTACAGTTTATTGGCACCATTTCTATTTGAGTTTGACATCACTTGATTCAGGAGATCTCAACACAACTTTAAATCAGGCTAAATTGCCAGCTGACACCAAAGTGGTATGTGGAGCCTCTGCTGTCTTACTTTGTCAGAAACTGTGATAGCAAAAATTGATGTAGCTGTCAAAAATTGTTACACAGTAGACAAAGGAGCATTTCCCTTTGCTAACAACTTGTTGATCCTGAAATACTGAAAGGAAAAGTCTTTGGAAATTCAGATGAGTTAATTGAACAGGAGTCCCTTTCCCTCCCAAAGAGCCTGAGGGTAAATGGCCTGTATAGGCAGCTAGGTGGCACAGTGGATAGAGCACTGGCCCTGAAGCTGGGAAGACCTGAGTTCAAATCTCACCTCAGACACTTACTAGCTGTGTGACTCTGGACAATTACCTTAAGCATCAGGGCCATCCCCAGCCGTCCTAATACACATCTTTTCCACTGGACCCAGAGGAGAGAGTGAGGTTGGTGACCTTGCACACTTCTCGTTCTCTTAAATCTAATTCACTGCAAGTTATGACATCACCCCAATGTCATGGTTTTCTTTGAGAATGAAGAACAAACAACATTGTTAGATGAGAGGAAAACCCAGGAAACCTACAAAGTACATGAGAAGTTTTGGGTCTAGCTTAAGATTGCTGTCTCAGAAACCTGTAGCACAATCTACCAAGATTATTTATGAAAACTTTGATAGAAAACCAACTGAATTTTGTTTTTATTGATTGGAGTATAATTTGAGGGCCTTGCATTGATTTAGAGCATTCAGTTTTTTGGAAATATTCACCCAGTGTGTAAGTTTCCCAAGGAATTTTTTGTTGTTTTATCTTTATTATTAAGAAAGATAACAATTTCATCTTTTAAAATTAAATGCCCTTCAAAGTACTTGGCACAGAAATCCAGAATGTTTCGTAACAATTTAAAAGTGCTTTAAGTTTTGCCTTCATATTATCACACAATTTTGTGAAGAATTTTTCTTTTAATGGATTTTTAAAAATAAAGTTGATTACTCTTATAACAACTTGAAACACTGTATGTCACTACTCACTCATGTTTGTCAATATAAGTGATTGTCTATTAGACAAAAACATTTCCAAATCACATAAAGGGTCACACTTTAAATTCATGCTTTTAGATTTGCATGTAGTCCTCACATCAATCAAGCTCCATCAATAGAGAGCCCCCAAATTATCTCATTAATATCATTTTAAAAATCCATCAATTATATTTATTATATAATATATACCCTCTATACCATCAATAAATTTGAAAAGAAACAAATCTTCTGTAATAACAGTTTCAACATATGCATGTGTAATCAAATGAGCATACTTAACTAATATCTGTTGCTTCAACAACTTGAAATGCAAAACGTCGATTTCTTAATTAATTTATAATCAAGTTCTCCAGACATGGGCAATTCTTCCTACCATATTATCTGCAAATGAAGCCATTCAAAATTGCTTTGTATGTGTTTTTTAATCACATCAATTCTAGCATCAGTGGGTTTTTTCCCTATCAAATGAGGCTTTTTACTCAGCAATTCTATAGGCAACTCTATAAGATGGAAGAAATCCTTTCGATTTCATAGACATGTGCAATCGAGGACATCCCAAGGCATCCATAAAGCTGACCTTTCTGTTTTTATTCTACCATATGAAGTCACCTCTAAAGGATTTAATATTTTGGTATGATGCTGCAAATCTTGGGTAGTTTGTTGCTTTCTCTGGGCACAGCATCTCTGTCACACAAGTTGTTCAACTGGCCTTCCTGGCCCTGATCTTCACAGTTCACCTTCCAACTGCCAAGACTAATTTTCTCAATTCATTTTCTGCTGACTGAGACATTTTATACTGGACAAGTTGTCATATGATCATTCCTACTGCTGTCATAGAATAGAGGGAGCACTGGCTACACAGATATAGGAGTTAAGAATATAGACCGAACACTGAACCAGTGGAAGCTGTTTTAGTATACCAGGGAAAGTAGAAAGAGAAGAGGGCCTAAACAAAGCTCTGTGGAATGTCCATAATTAATGGGCAGAGGAAGGATGACATGGCAAAAAAGACTAAGAAAAAAATACCAGACAAGTAAGAAAAGAATCGAGAGACAGTACCATAAGAGAAACCAGAGTGAGAAAAGTCTATGAGGGAATGGTAGACAATGTCTGGAGATGCTGTGAGGTCAAGCAGACTGAGGGTGAGGAAAGGGCATTAAATATAGTGTTAAGAAATCATGGGGCAGCTAGATGGCGCAGTGGATAGAGCACCGGCACAGGAGTCAGGAGTACCTGAGTTCGAATCCAGTCTCAGACACTTAACACTTACTAGCTGTGTGACCCTGGGCAAGTCACTTAACCCCAATTGCCTCACTAAAACAAACAAACAAACAAACAAAAGAAATCAATGGTGGCCTTGGAGAAACTAGTTTCATTTGACTGATTGGGTAAGAAGACAGGTTAAGGGAATAAGAAGTGGGAGGGAAATGTAGGGAAGGAGTATAGCAGTGAAAGAGAAAAAAAAAACAGTAGGCATTTTAGGTTACAATAGTTATGCTCAAGATTGTTGGAACTGCTAATTATTTTATTCAGGTTAACCAATAGCCAGAAACTATAACATGTATCATCCATAGCTCTTTACTAAGCATCAACTAGAACTGGTAACTGAGAACCCCAAGTTCTTCTGTCTCATAACAATTAGCAATAATAGGTCTATTATCATAATTCTATTTCTACCCCCCAAATATGAGTGGGGCAAGGAAAGGGCATGAAAAGTTGTCAAACAAGGAGAAACAGACTGCACACCTGCCCTCCAGATGCTAATAGATTTTACAAAACTTAACAACGTATGCAACAAATTTTCCACAAAATTACAATTCTCAGAGCGAATGGGTTAGGGAAATAAATTTAGAAGCAAGAGTGGCAGATGGGATAGATGGATTCAATTAAGGGAAAGAACATCAAACAATTCAGAGGAAACCTTCCTTTAATGGAACATGTTGTTTTCTCCTTTTTGCCTACAGGTAACTCCCAGTAACATTCTAAGAAATAGGGTGCACATAGAGATCCTTATCCCACTGGAGATTCACACACCCAAAAGTGGAAATCTATTATAGCTTCTGTTCTGTGTTTTTTTTTTCAATAATAAAGTAGTATGTGAATTGTACTTTTAACTCTAAGGGAATGCATGAAATAGATTAAATGCATGGTTCTACAAACCTGTGTGTCTTTGGCTTTGATAAGTGATTTAATGCAGTCATCTTAGTTGACCTAGCTTCATCTTTTTTTTTCTTTCTGATCTATGGGAAACACTTTCTTAATTAGATTGGCTATCCTGCTCTATGATTTTCTTTCCCTTGTTATTAATTTTTTTAAAAAAATAATATTCTTGGGGGACATCTAGGTGGCACAGTGGATAAAGCACCAGCCCTGGATTCAGGAGGACCTGAGTTCAAATCCAGCCTCAGACACTTGACACTTACTAGCTGTGTGACCCTGGGCAAGTCACTTAACCTTCACTGCCTCACAAAAAAAAGAAAGAAAGAAAGAATAACATTTTTGCTTTAAGTTTAAATATTCCTTTGAGTTTTCCTAAATTCATTTTTTTTTAATTAAGAGAGTATTAGATCTGTGCTAAAAAAAAAAAGTTTTATCACAGAGAGATCTGATGTACCTAAAATTACTGGTTGGCATATGACATTTGTGTTCCTATAAAGAATACATTACTTACTGGTTGCATATAACTGTTCTGTTAAAAGGGATGTTAAATCTGCATATACTTGTCTTTATATCACAACAATTTACATACACATACATATATACACATATCTGTATATAAATGCACATATACATAAACATACATTGCAGTGTTGTGTGTGTTTTTCTAATAGGGATAAGTAGGTATACAAACAAGCAAAAACAGATATATACAGGGTATCTCAAAAGTCTGATTATTAAAAATATGAGAGACATATCTACTGAGTAATATAATCATTTTATTAATAGGCCAGCAGGTACTATTAATAAAAGGATGGTCATTGGCTGTCTCTTTCAGACCATAGACACCAAAGGCAGTGGGGTCACATATACCCTTCTGATTTTAAGAGGTCCATCACCTAGCAATTGAATGTAATTGGCTGACATGATTTGGAGGTGTGTTATATTGAAATGAATTCTGGGGATACCTGACTTAGGTTACTGAAATCTTGGCAAGAATGACATCATTGAAAGAATCTAGACCCCTACCCAAGCTGATCAGAGCACCACAGTTTCCACCTAGGTGTAGTTGTGCAGGCCAAATTTCATCAGTAAAGTCCTTCAGTTATTTAGACAGACATTGGTCTCTACCCAAGACTCCTTTGACCCAGATGAATCTAACTTTCAAGGAGAACTTAAAGCTTGGATTGGGGGAGGGGGAGAGAGAAAGGGCTAAGAAAGAAAGGGAGGTCACTGGGTACCCCAAGATATTATTATTAATAATTATTTCCCACAAGTTGTACTACAGATTTTGGGGACACTCTGTGTATATGTGTATACACACATATAAATACACATTCATATGTATATACATACATGTACATAGACTGAGGGATGAGGAAAGACCATTAGACATTAGAAATATGTTTATATGTGCAGGCATATGCACGTGTGCATGAGTGTATATGTGCATGTGTACTAGCAAGCTTATTTTACAAGGGCACATTTTGGCCAGTCTACGAGTGGCTCTGACTTTGAGAACACAAGCCAGTGGTAAAGCCAGAAAGTTCAGACATTTTGTCACTTTCATTGACCTTGTTACAAAACATCTCTCCCTCAACAGCAGTGAGCAGGTACAAATCAGTCCAAGTTCAGGGATATGCTATAGTGCACAATATACTTTTGAAATTAAGTTCATTGTCACATTTCACCCAGCATTGTACAACCATTATGAACCATTAAAAATACATTTGTCTTTTATTACTGAGGCAAATAAAAATAAATTACCTCAAAATTTTAAAAAAATGTCTGATAGTTTTTAATTAGACTTTTGGCAATTTTTTTAAAAGAAAAAAGCACTTTATATGTTTGTATATGTTACAAATATGGCTTGTACTCCTTCCCCCCCAAAAAATGGATTTGTATAATATAGTCTATAAGTACATTTCTTTTTAAAATTATCTCAAACTTATTCATATAGTTTTAATATTAAATTTATTTCTGTATATCTCTCTTCCATCTCCCAGAAAATCATTCCTTAAATTAGAGACTATTTAAAAAGAAAGGGGAATAAAAGTACTTCAGCAAAACTAACCAACACATCAAGCATATCTGATAGTATATGCGAGATTCCATATCTATAGTCTTTCATCACTACAAAAAAGGGAAGGAGTTGCATTTTGTCAGCTCTTCTCTGGACCAAGTCAGTTATTATAATTACATAGCAGTCAGTTTGGAGGGTTTTTTAAATTGTTGCTCTTTCTATCTACATTGCCGTAGCCATGATATAGATTGTTTAACTGGTTCTGCTTGCTCCCTTATGCAGGAGTTTACATGAATCTTCTTGTGCTTCTCTGTATTCTCCATATCTGTTGTTTCATAAGGCACCCCAGCAATATTCTATTACAGTTGTCAACCACAACTAGTTTAGTCAAATCCCAATTGACTAGATTTGTCTAGATCTTTGCTACCACAATAAGCACTGCTATAAATATGCCTACCTTACCACAGTCTCTTGGTATTGACCATTCTTTATCAACCTGCTAGATATAAAACCTCCAAGTTGTTTTGGTCTGCATTCTTATTAATGTTATGACACAATCTTTTATATGAATGTTAATAATTTGCAATTTTTTGGAGACTACTTGTATCCTTTGATGACCTGCTATTGAGTTCTGATACTTGACCACATACATTTATGCTAATTTCATCCCTATATGTCTTGGATAGGAGACCCTTATCAAAAATATCTGACCCAAAGATTTCTCCCAGTTGATGAGTTCCCATCCTAGCTTAACTACAGGGGTTTTGTTCATGTAAAAGCTTTTTAAATTTGAATTGAGTTAAAAGTGGCCTTTCTCTGCCATGGCTATTAGCTTCCCTAAACTGGTTTGGAAGTTTGGGGTTTATCTGTGTATATATATAAACAAGCATATACTGAAAGATAATTATATCAATATCCTCATGTGAAATATCATGAAAATTTAATTTATATGTGTGTAAATAGATAAATATACCCAGATATAAATGTATATGTTGTTCTTTTAAGGTATTGACCTTTCATTTGGAGCAGTTTGGAATTAAGACAGAAAAAGTTCTTTTGCATAAAGAAAAATAACTAAAATAACTGATAAAGTTTTAAGATATTGTCTTTTTTATTAATTAATAGTTTTACAGTTTAAAGGAGCAGAGAAATAATTGTTTATTAAAAGCTGAGAAAACATGAGTTTGAAGATACTCAGTTTGTCTTTATCTAAATGAGTGTTAATTCCCTCTTTGAACCAAATCCGATGAGATTAAGGTTGAAACCAATGCTCACTGTTCCCTTCTTTCCCTCTAATGTAATAGGTCTTTTGTACCTCTTCATGTGATATAATTTACCCCATTGCACCTCTCCTTTCCTCTTTTCCCTGCATAATCCCTTTTTTACCCCCTTAATTTTTTTAATATCACATCAAAGTCAATTTATACCTATACCCTCTATGTATACTCCTTCTATCTGCCAAATAGAGATACAGTTCTCAAGAGTTACAAGTATCATCTCCCATGTAGAGATGTAAACAGTTTAACGTTATTGAATAACATTGGAGTTTTCTTTTTCTGTTACCTTTTTATACTTCTCTTGAGTCTTGTAATTGAAGATTGAATTTTCTGTTCAGTTCTGGTCTTTTTCCTCAGGAAAGCTTGAAAGTCCCCTATTTCATTTGAATGTTCATCTCCCCTGAAGATATGATCAATTTTGTTGAGTAGTTGATTCTTGGTTGCAATCCAACTTCCTATGCCTTCTGGAATAGCATATTCCAAGCCCTCTGATCCTATAATGTTGAAGCTGCCAGGTCCTGTGTAATCTGACTATGGCTCCCTATTTAAATTGTTTCTTTCTGGCTACTTGCAGTATTTTCTTTTTCACCTGATAATTCTGGAATCCGGCTACATTATTCCTTGAAGTCTTCATTTTGGGATCTCTTTCAGGAGGTGATCAATGGATTCTTTGAACAACTTTTTTATCCTCTGCTTCTAGTAGATCTCCCTTGATAATTTCCTGGAATGTGGTGTCCTTGACTCTTTTTGATCATGGCTTTCAAGTAGTCCACTAATTCTTAAATTATCTCTCCTAGAACTATTTTCCAGGCCAGCTGTCTTTACAATGAGGTATTTCATATTGTTTTCTATTTTTTCATTCTTTTCATTCTGTTTGATTGATATCTGGTGTCCTCCGAGTCCATTAGCTTCCAACCTCGCCCAATTCTAATCTTAAGGCATTTTTTCTTCAGTAAGCTTTTGCACCTCCTTTTCCCATTTGGCCAATTCTACTTTTTAAGGAGTTGGTTTTCTTCAGTGGATTTTTTTCTCATTTGGCTAATTGTATTTTTTAAGGAATTGTTTTTCTTCAGTCAATTTTGTGCTTCTTTTCCAAGTTGTTGACTCTTTTCATAATTTTCTTGCATAACTCTAATTTCTTTTCCCATTTTTTCCTCTATCTCTCTTATTTAATTTTTAAAATCCCCGTTTGAGATCTTCCAAGGCGGCTTTTGGTCTTGAAAACCATTCTTCTTTCCCTTTGAGGCTTACAGGGTGAGCATTTTGATAGTGTTTGTCCCATCTGAGTTTGTGCTTTGATCTTTCCTGTCATCATAGAAGCTCTATGGTAAGGGTTCTTTTCTGTTCTTACTCATACTTTAGCCTATTTTGTAACTTTTTTGTTTGTTTGTTTTGTTTTGTTTTTTGTTTTTTTTTAGTGAGGCAATTGGGGTTAAGTGACTTGCCCAGGGTCACACAGCTAGTAAGTGTCAAGTGTCTGAGGCCGGATTTGAACTCAGGTACTCCTGAATCCAGGGCCGGTGCTTAATCCACTGCGCCACCTAGCTGCCCCTATTTTGTAACTTTTAAAGTTGAGGTCTGCTCCTGGAGCACAGGGCCCACTGTTTTAAGCTTCTTGTGCTGGGGGCCAAGGGCCTGATCACTGGCTTTCTGCTCTAAGACTTTCAGATTCCTTACCATTCTGGGCTTGCTCCCTGTGCAGGGATGGCTTGGCCTATTCATACCTGGTCCTGTGGGTGGTCCTCTAGCTGGCAGTCTGCCCTCTCAGCAGAGGCTGGGAGGAGGGGGTGTCACCACAACTGGCCTGCTGTGCCACCAGCCTGCTGAGCCAGGACCCAGGGGCCTCAGCTTTATCTGTGTTGTGACCAAAAGTCTCCTGCTGACTTGCCCAGCCACCCTCCATGCCACCCCATTCTCCCCTTTTGTTCAAGTGATAAAGACCTTTCCTGAAGTCTTTTAAAATTATCTCAAAGTGGAATATTGTTTCTTTTTATCTTTTTGTGGGTTATATAGCACCAGAATCCGATTAGAGGCTTGATTTAATGTTGTTTCTGAGGAAAACTCAGGCAATTTCTTGGCTTCCCTCTGCCATCTTGGCTCTACCTCTAAAATCCAATTTTTTGTTTTTTTTTGAGGTTTTTTTGGCCAGGCAATGAGGGTTAAGTGACTTGCCCAGGTCACACAGCCAGTAAGTGTCCAAGTGTCTGAGGCTGGATTGAACTCAGGTCCTCCTGAATCCAAGGTCGGTGCTTTATCCACTGTGCCACCTACCTGCCCAAATCCAATTTTTTTAAGACAAGATTTTGGAAGAGTACCACTTTGAGAAACAATAAATGGCTGGAAGAACAGGGCATTATGGTCCCTTAGTTCAGTTGTATATAACTGTTTCAAGACTTCAAAGGGTTTAACTCAAAAAGCAAAAAATGATATGCCTTTTTAGAGAGTGGGAGATGATTAAGTATGGGCTGTTGATTTTATAAGGAAGATCTGGTGAGCTTTTACCCCATAAATGAAAAGGTGAGTCACCGAATACCAGAAAGTTATGACTTAATCCACTGAAAGATATTAAAGAACCTGGCAATTAGGAGCAAAAAGATTGGAGAAGCCTGGCTCAATTAGTCAGCTAGCTAAGAAACCATTGGTAGGGCCAGTCAATTGATAAGAAGGCTTCATCTGCAAATTTCTGATTGGCTGAAAGCTTCAATTCCAGCTATTGCTCTTCAGCACCATCTAGAGTTTGAGAAAGGTGAAACTTCTCAGAAGCACCCATTTTTCTTTCCTGCCCTCTCTTGTTGGAGAGGAAAAAGCAGAAAAGGAAAGTCAGGTTTTGCAACTGTTTTGCTGTATAGGAATAAGCACATCTCATTGGATAATACAGAATTCTGGAGAGTAGAGATGTCTAGGCTCATCTGCATTGCACAGAGTCAATCTGAGTGTGGTTTTGCTAAGAGTTGTTACAAGTCGACTAGATGACATGTGCGGTCTGGGCTGGGCTGATATATATTGTCCAGAGAAGCCAGCTTGATAAACTTGGTAGTTCTTTGGCTTAAAATAACTGCTATCCAAATTAAAAGATAACAATTTCTCACTCACCTTTAAAGGGTGAATTGAAAGAATCTGTAAATACTTCATTAGTAGAAGAGATCTCTCTAACTAGAAGTGAGGATCAGAAAGAAAGGGAAATGTTAGCAGGGAAACAGTTTTGTGCATAAAGTTCCCAAATGGACAAATGCTATCAAAGCCTGCACTCCAGAGTTGTGAGTCACCCTAAGCACATAGGTTTTACTTACTCATGTATTTCTCTGCCAGATTCTGTTCATGCTCATTATATGCTACAGATTCTGAATACATTGGTGGGAAAATGGGACTAACATATCTATTGATCATGATATATTTTTTGTTTTGTTTTTTTTATCATGTTATGTTTATCATTCCTAGTTTAATATATAAATACTTGCAATATTTTAAATTTCTTTTATCTTATTGCTAAAGTAAATGGTTATGTTAAAGATCCAAAAGTATCATCAGTGTGAATAGCTGTTTTAGGTACATGGAAATGTATTGGTAGAAACTTGAGAACTAAAGTGCTAAGTAAGAAGTAAGTATTCCCTCCAAAAGAAGTTTATACCTAGGACTCTGAGAATCAGTCAACAAACATTTATTAAGTTCTTAATATGTGATGGGCACTGCTTTGGTGGTCCTTCTCTGGGAACCTGGACCTGTCAGTGGAAGGACAGGTTAGAGTAAATAAAACTAGTCTAGAGAGGAAATAGGTGTCTATACGCAGTATGTAAGAGCTACAAGTTATGACAGTGTGGGTAGCCGACCCATGTACATTACAAAAAACAAACATATATATAACCTGGTTTTTCCCCTGAAAAAATATCTCATCTTGGAGTCTGTCCTATAATTGGTCCAATATGGTATATAAAAACATGTGTGTACCTTCATTAAAGCCTTGCTGTGCTGCTTCATCATGGCATGGAGGTAAACCCAAGTTATCAAAAGGCTGTGACAGTGGGGTGCAAGCTATGAGACAGAATAAGCGTTTATCAAACTCCTACTGGGCCAGGTACTATGCAAAGTACGTTCCAAATATTATGAGGATTTGCTCTTCATATTTTGTAGCTGAAGAAATTGAGGCAAACAGAGGTAAAGTGACTTGCCCAGAGTCACATAGCTAATAAATGTATGCTTCCAGATTTGAACTCAGATCTTTTGGACTTCAGGCCTAGCACTCTAGTGCATCACCTGGGTACCTTCAGCTAGTTCTGGAAGTTTCAACCAAGATATAATGACTTCGAGTATGGGCCAAGGAATAGCTGTTGCCTGCAGTTTAAGGACCATCCAAGATAATTTTAGACGGGCTCATTATTTAGAGTTGGCTAAATGGTAATGGGTTTTTAGCACCTGAAGAAATACCCAAGAATTGCAGAAGATCAGGATGCATGGAGAGGCTGCATCTACATCAAGAGAATGAGTATCTATACTAACAAAAGCAGAGATTTACCGAAGGAACAAATGAGAAGGGGCCTGGTGGTTGGAGGAGCAAGAATCTCTGTATTCTCTGGTTTCCATCCATATAATTTCATGAAGACATTGATTTGTTGAAGGTCTCACAAAGCAGGTATTATTGATGCCATCGCTAGTGGACAGAGAAGTTGCTAGAGGACTAGAGCAGAAAGAACCACACTTCACTGATACTGTCACCACTCAGACATGTTCTGGTTATCAGTAAAGCAATGCTACTGTCATTCTATCTGGCTGAAAGATTTATTTCATGGTGATGTCACTAAATCTGTATACTCTCTACAAGGCGTCCCAAAAGTCTTGAGAGCTTTGAGGTTTGCATCACTCAGTATTTCACTTGAATCTCACAAAAACCCTATGAAGTAGGTATTATTATCTCCATTTTACAGATGAGGAAACTGAGGCTCAGAGAGGTAAAGTGATTTTCCCAGGGCTATACAACCAGTAGTTGTCTGAGGTAGGATCAAACACAAGTCTTCCTAACTCCAAGTCCAACATTCTAATGACTGCACCCAAGTTGTCTTTTCTAAGGTTAAGTTCAGAGGCACCTTTAGTCATAGATTTAATGCTGAATGACACCTCAAAGACCATCTATTTCAATCCTCTCATGTTCAAGATCAGGGCTTCTTAAACTTTTTCCACTCGTGACTCCCTTTTGCCTGAGAAATGTTACGCAACCACAAGTATATAGGTATACAAAATAGGTATATGTAACCTTTTACTGTTGCCAAATTTTTCAAGACCCTCACATTTTAGTTATGTGAGGTGACCCACAGTTTAAAAAGCTAGGGTTCTAGATGACAAAAATGAGACCCAGAGAGGTCTCATTTAAGGACATAAAGATAGGAAGTAACAAATGAAGATCTGTATTTAAGTCTTTTGATTCTAAATCTAACATTCTTTCCACTGGACCATGCTGTCTCTGCAGTTAGTTATTACTAAGTAATGAACAGTTCCCTCATTTTCCTCTGAAAGGGATGCCCAACCTTTCCATTATGGGGAGTTGCCTTGACTTCCCTGAAGTCTTATGACTAACTGCCAGGATCAGGGGTAGGAGACCATGTAGCAGAGTGCAGTAGTCGTCAAGAGACCTGAGTCTGCGATGGTGGGCAAGCCAAGGTCACTTCTTTGGTGGTCTTGTATAAGATGGGGATAATAATACTTATAATACATACCTCACAGGGTGGCCTAAATGGCTTTAAAAGCATTTAAGTATGATATAAATGTGAGCCATTATCAGTTGTGAAAAGGCAGGCTGCTTGCTGGGATTTGCTGGGCTGCAAACTCCCTACTGTAGTGGTAATGCCCAAGAGCTAAAGAGGGGCATGCAGGCAGTGGTAACCAATTTGGAGATCTACCAGGTAGGGTTTGAGTTTTACTAATAGATCTATCCAATCTACTGATTGGAAAGGGAGAGCCCTTCTCTTCAAAGTCATTACCAGACTGCTATCTTGTATAGCTAACTTGTATAGGATGAAGCTACAATAAGGTATAAGATGTATGAAATGCTCTATGGACTAGTCTCAACAAACAGCCCATATTTCTTTTTTTCTTTTCTTTTTTTTTTTTTTTTGTGAGGCAATTGGGGTTAAGTGACTTGCCCCAGGGTCAACACAGCTAGTAAGTGTCAAATGTCTAAGGCCAAATCTGAATTCAGGTACTCCTGACTCCAGGGCCAGTGCTCTATCCACTGCGTCACCTAGCTGCCCCTCAGCCCATATTTCTATGAGGAATGAGGCACCCCATTTTATAGGAGGCTCAAGCAAACTGACCAGTTTGCTCAGGCTTTTCTCTTGTTAAATTTACTTCTTCAGTGAGGACTTCTCTATCTCTTACACAACTCACCCAGCTTCTATTCTTCCCTCATGCCAACTCCCCCCCCCCCGCCCAATACCATTCCATCTCTTTCTCACCAAAGTCCTATGTTTTAAAATCCAGCTCTACCATGATCACACCAGGTCCCTGAGGAGTTCCCCTTCCTCAGACCTTCAGGAATAATCATAGGAGCATCCTTGGGGTCACAAAGATAATTGGACATGATTGAATGATGTGCCAATTGGAGAGTACACTGGAGAGTTACCGTAGAAAGCTCTGCCATGAGGAGAAGGCGTCTGAGGGCAAGCCATGTGGCTTGGAAGGTCAGGTTCCTTGGCGTCGGGGGGAAAGTGACATTTGCTCGTGGCTACTGTCTCTCAAAGCTACCAGCCAATTAGCTTGGAGCGGTGTGTGCATGTGGATGGGAATGTTCCCGGTTTGCACAGGAGGCTTGTGAATGAAGAAGGGGCGAGGCTTGCTCTCTGTCTTTTTCACAAGGACCTCAGGGGGGGAGTGGAGTAGGAGACTCTGGTCCTGAGATAGATAGCTGAATAGAGGCCTCTTTCTCTCTTCATCAAATTCTTATGCTCCTTAATAAATGCTTAAAAAGTCTAAACTCTTGCTAAAGCTTCTAATTTATTGGCAACCACTCATTAGATTTTTTAGGGACAGTATAGCTTAGAATCCTAGCTACAATGAACAACAACAAAAAGACCTAGCCCCTAAAAGTTTATTAAAGTGCTTTACACTCAGTGAGGTGGCAATTCAGCAACTTGGTCGGCCAGTGGTCCTTAGAGAACTGCCAAGCATCCAGAGATGAATAGCTTGTTCAGAGCCATGAAGTTAATATGTGTCATAAGCACATGAACTCTGGGTCTCTGGACCCTGGGGCCACTAGAGTCACACTGTTCCTCTGATGAAAATATTATTGTGCCAATTTTTCCAGACAAGAAAATTGAGGTCAGAGAAGTTTGGTGACTTGCCCAGCTCTGTCACTCTCTTCTACTGCTCTCTATAGTTTGTTAACATTTTGCAGTATTAGATCCTGTCTCCCTGTATACACCATTGACACCTTGAGGGCAAGGATTCTGTTGAGGTATAGTGAGGAAAAGGAAATAAGCATTTGTATAGAACCAACTATGTGCCAGGCACCCATGCTCAGCACTTTACAAATATTATCTCATTCGATCCTTACAACGACCCTGGGAAGTAGTGCTTTAATCATACCCATTTTATAGTTGAAAAAACTAAGGTGGGGGGCAGCTAGGTGGTACAGTGGATAGAGCACTGGCCCTGGATTCAGTAAGACCCGAGTTCAAATCCAGCCTCAGGACACTTGACACTTACTAGCTGTGTGACCCTGGGCAAGTCACTTAACCCTCATTTCCTGTCTCCCAAAAAAAGAAAAAAATTAAGAAAGAAAGAAAGAGAAAAAAACTAAGGTAGAATTTTAAGCAGCTTGCCCAGGGTCACATAGCGAGTAAGTACTTGAGACTGAATTCTAACTTGGGTCTTCCTGACTGCGTTATCTAGCTGCTTCTTTGGCATAGTAGTATAAGGGGCTAAAATTCTGGCTATACTATCTAAATCTAATGAGTGGTCGCCAATAAATTATAAGCTTTAGCAAGAGTATTTAAGTGTTTAAGTATTTATTAAAGAGCATTAGGATTAGAGAGAAGGTAATAATCTAACTATTTCTAAGAGACCCCATCATTCAACCGCCATGGCGAGGTCAGGTAACAAAAAGGGCTCAATGCTTCCTCCTTCCTCCCAGAAGCCTCCTGTGAAACTGGGAAGATTCCCCATCCATACGCACATACAGCTCCAGAGACCTGGCATCTGGAGTCAAAGGCCTAGGGATTCAAATTCTGATTCTGCTACTTTCTACCTTGTGTAAAGTAATATTTAACCCCTATGGGCCTCAGTTTCCTCATCTGAAACATGAAGGGGGTGGATTAGATGGTCTCTCATGTCCCTCACAGCTCTGGTCTATATCTAAGATGCTATGTCTTATGCTTTTCTGCACATGTGCTTTTGCCTACAGTAAATATTTGTTGATTGATTTACAACAATATCTAAAACGGGAATTCTTAATGACAGTGGCAACTTATCTGTGTCCTCTAGAAGATAATTAAGACAAAATGAAAACTCATCAGGTAATAAAAACAAGTTCATATGGTGCAAAGGACCCATCTGAGCTCCTCTTTCTCCCCCTTTAGCCTCCTTACGCTACCTTACCATCCGTAAGAGTTACAGTACGATGAGACCTAGACTAAACTAGAGTACCCTCAAGGGGTGTGTTTTTCTGGGTATTTAAAGACTTAAAGGTGTTCATGGGTATCAAGCACCCAAGAAAACTGTGGAAATCAGAATAAGAAAGGAATGGAGACAAATATCCACAAATTATAGACTCTCAGACTGATTTAAAAATAAAATAGAAATTTAGAGCTAGAAGGGACCTTACAGAAGATCTCATCCAACTCCCTCATTTTATACAGATGAAGAAACTGAGGCCTAGAGAGGGCAAAGGCCACAGCTAATAAATGGTTGAACTGGAACCAGAATTAGTCCCTCTGTCCTCCTTGTTAAGAGACAGAAGGGTGAGGTCACCCATTCCAAATCCCCACTCAAGGGAAAGAATCCTTCTGCAACATTCCTGATAAGTGGTCATTCGGCCTCTGCTTGAATAGTTCTGGTGATGGAGAACTTCTTTCGGGAGGCAGCCCATTCCATTTTTAGATGTTCTAGTAAGAATTATTTTTTCCTTATAAAAAACCCTCTGCCTCCTTAGAGAAGAAACATATTGATTAGGAAAAAAATATTCAATTTTGAAATAGTAACATGAAAGAGAACAAAAAATAACTTGAGTAAAGGCATAAGAAAATCATGAATGGACTGTGAAAACTCATCTAATCTAATGGAGCCTCAGAGTTGCCTCATACCCACATAAAAGGAAAGACTGATAAATAATTTAGTTTGCAGGTATATTCCACAGTTAGCCTGCACTTCCCCCCACCCCCAAATTTTACTTGGTACAAAATCTGAGTGTGGTCTATAATTATATTTCGTTTTAAAAAAATATCTCAAATTTGTTGATGTAAGTTTTTATATGCACATTAATTTCTGACCGAGTATCTCTCCTCCTCCCTTCTCTAGCAAGTACATTCCTCAATAATAAAGATTTTTAAAAGAAGGGAAAAAACCACTTCAGCAAAAAACTCGTCAATACATCAATGAGTCACATCTGGATTCGTATAGGCCTAGATTCTACATGCAAAGTTTCCATCAACAACAGTGAAGAAGAGTGTAATTTCCTCCTCGATTCTTTTCTAGATCAAAAAAGCAAACCAGGCATTCATGAATACGCCTAATGGCCTTCATCACATCTGTGATTATGCCCTGTGAAAGGTCTCAGGTTCAAATTGTAGAAAGAATGTCTTCCTTTGCGGCTAGGCATCTCAAACTGGATAAGTATGGAACCAAAATTTCAAGTCCAATTACCCTCGACCAATTTAACTTTTTCAAAAAAATTAGTCCATAGGTCATATCCCCTAGGAATAAATGGGTGCAAGCAGGTAAAGGACAAGGGCTCAATGCAAATTAAACACAAGAGAACCCAGCTCAAAGCATATGTGCTCTGGACAAGAACAGCACCAAAGTAGTCTAAGGATAGCTGTTTGCAGTGACCAGCTATTTAGCCTTATTCTTTTTTGGGGGGGTCAGGGCAATGAGGGTTAAGTGACTTGCCCAGGGTCACACAGCTAGTAAGTGTCAAGTGTCTGACGGCCGGATTTGAACTCAGGTCTCCTGAATCCAGGACCGGTGCTTTATCCACTGCTCGACCTAGCTGCCCCCTATTTAGCTTATTCTCATCTTTCCCAGTTTTTACTTTAAATTTAAAAAGGTGAATATGAGACATGGCAATGGTGTGTTTATTTTTATAAAATAAATGTTATATTGTTTTTTCTTTTATATAGCTGTTCCTTCCAAATACCAGCTGCCACTCCCCCTTCCCCCCAACATATTTATTAAGCACTTACTATGTGCCAAGAACTGTGTTAAGCCACAAAGAAAGGCAAAAACAGTCCCTTCCCTAAAGAAGCTCAAATTCTAATGGGGAAAGAAAGCATGAAAAAATAACTGTATATAGAAAACACATGGAGTTCAAATGGAAGTTAGAGTCCAAGGAAAGGCACTAACAGCTGGAAGGATGACAACAGGCCCTCTGCAGAAGATGGGATATGAGCACAGTTGAAGGGAGCCGGGAGGCAGAGGATGAAGAGGGAGAGCATTCCAGGCATTGGGAACAGGGAAAAAAGCTCTGGGGAGGAGAGAGGAGAGCCTGGGGGAACTTGAAAGAGGCCATTGCTGATGGATTGCAGAGTCCACAGAAAAGAAGAAAATGTAAGAACACAGGAAAGGCAGGAAGGAGGGACTGGCTGTAAAGTTCTTTGGAAGCTAGACTGAGGATTTTCTATTTTAATCCTGAAGCTAACAGGGAACCACAGAAGAGGTGGGGGAGGGGAGGGTGAAATGGTCAACTTGGACTTCAGGAAGATCATTTTGTTGATGAGCGGAACATAGACTGGAATGGAGAGAGACTTGGTGGAAGGGAGAACAACCTGAAGTCTATTGCAATAGTCTCTCAGGGAGGTGTGGCAGCCAGGAGTGGAGATGCTACTGAAAGGCAGAACTGACAGAATTGGCAGTAGATTGGATGGGGGGGGGGGGGGCAAGCCAGGGTGATTGGTGCCCTGGGCAGTAAAAGGGAAGTTAGAAAAGGGATGGGTTGGGGGATTGGAGATGGGAAAGATAATGAGTTCAGTTTGGGACATGTTGAGTTTAAGATGTCTTCAAAACTTATAGTTTGAAATGGCAGTTAAGCAAAACAAGCCAACTTACAGGTCGGGTTCTAGCAAACAATTTCCAGAGAGAATAGGATTTGGCCCCTTGGAAGCCTTGTAGATCCATTCAATCCAAATCCCTCTTTTACAAATGAGAAAACTGAGAATATGAGAGAGGCAGTAAGTATCAAAGGCAAAATTCAACACCAGTGCTTTTTCTGCTACATCATACCGCTTGGGATTTGGGTTTTTTCTGGCTCTGTCGCCCATGTCTGGAAAACTTTCCTCCTCAAACTCCGCCTACTGATTTCCCAGGCTTCTGTGTCCCAACTAAAAAATCACATCTTTTACAAGTCTTTCCCAGCTCTCTTAATTTTAACTACCTCCCTTCTGTTAATTACTTATTTGTCCTGTGTGTGTATATGGTGTGGTGTGTGTATGTGTATATATACACACACACAAACATACAGATATTGCTTGTATATTTTGCTTGCTTCTCTCCAATTAGATTTCGAGCTCCTGGAGGGCTTCGACTATCTTTTGACTTTTTGTATCCCCAGTGCCTTAGCACAGTGCTTGGCTCATACTAGGCACTTAATAAATACTGACTGACTGCACCATTCAGAAACGGAATTGTTTAGTTTCTTAAAAGGCCACCTAAACAGAAAGAGGGCTCAGGAGATTTTTTTTTTTGGCAGGGTAATGAGGGTTAAGTGACTTGCCCAGGGTCACACAGCTAGTAAGTGTCAAGTGTTTAAATCCGGATTTGAACTCAGGTCCTCCTGCATCTAGGGCTGGTGCTTTATCCACTGTGCCACCTAGCTGACCCCACAGCGAGATTTTTAAAAATGCAGTCTCAATTCTACCACTTGCTAACTAACTTGGGTGAACCTGGGTAAGTCACGTAATTGTTCTGTCTCAGTTTCTTCCTCTGTAAAATGGAGTAGGATCTCAGTCCCTTCCAACTCTAACAAATACCATGGATCCTCTAAATGTGACAGCTAGCTAATACTCCGCAGGGCCAGGATGTCAGGAGCCTTCTTGCTGAGGAAGGTCTACTTAGAGAAATTTGGAAGCTGCTCTCCTCACTCAACAACTCAACAGCTTTTTACTGACGCTATGACCCCTTCTTCCCCTCCCCTTCCCAGCACCCAACAGTCCCACCCAGCCAGCTCAACACCCTCACCCCCCACCAAAACTGTTCCGTTAACCCCTCCCCCTACTCCACCCCAGGCCCTCTTTCCCATTGTATGGCCATAGGAGGTATGTCAGCGTGTGGTGGCAGGGAGTGGAGGGTACCTGGGCTACTCCTCCGCGGCCGGGCCTAATAGAGCAGAGCCGGCTCCTTGCCGCGGACCCGGCAGAAGCCCCCCACGCACGCTGAGGTCCCTCGTCTGGCCCGCAGCGTGCGCTGCGCGAGCACTCTACCGGCTCCCGGCGCCTGAGGAGGGGATGTGCATAACTTTCCTCCCTCGCGTTGTAACTCTCCCGGAAAGACTTCTCTTCCGCCGGGCCCCAGCCGTCCCCCCACCTCCCCGCCCCTCACGCCGGGTAGGGCTCCCCCGCAGATTTGTCGCGACGAGGCCAGCGGCAGCTGCTTGCAAGCAGCAGCCAAGAGCACTACCCGCCGCGAGACGCACTCCAGCCTGGGTCTCCCCCACCCCCAACCCCCTCACCCCTCCTCCCCCCCCGCCCCCCCAGCCAATGCGTGCACCTCCCGGAGCTGCTGTCTCAGGCACTAACAGGCAGCGCGTCCTCTCTAACTGCCTCTGGCGGCCGTCGGGGCTGCAAGTGGAGCTGGCTCAGGGGCGCCCGACGGCCCCTCCTCCTCCTCCTCTTCCTCCTCCTCCTCTTCCTCCTTCCCCTCTTCTTCCTCCTCCTCTGCTTCCCCCTCCTCCTCCACCCCTCCCCCTCCTCCACCCCCTTCCCCCCTCTCTTCCTCCTCCCCCCTCCCCCCTACTCTCCTCCTCCCCCCTCCTCCTCTTCTCTCTTCTTCTCCTCCTCCTGTCCTCCTCCCCTCCTCCTCCTCCTCCTCCCCCCTCCTCCCCCTCCCCCAACCGCCCTCCCCCTCTCAGAACACTCAATGTCGGAACGTTCCGAAGATGACGTCGGAGCGTTCTCGAATCCCGTGTCTCTCGGCTGCTGCTGCCGAAGGAAAAGGGGAAAAGCAACAAGAAGGAAGAGCAATGGCGACACTGGATCGCAAAGTGCCCAGTCCGGAGGCGTTTCTGGGCAAACCCTGGTCCTCCGGATCGACGCCGCCAAAATACACTGCTCCGACAGTAAGAACCCCGCCGCCTCCTCCTCCTTTTATTATCCTGTAACCTTTCCATTCACCTAGAGCCACCGGGAGAAAGGAAAAAAAAAAAGTGTGTGGGGGAGAGAGAGAGAGTGGCCCCCGGTGTCCTCCATGCTTCTCCCTCTCTCTCTAAATAAATACACATAGAGACAGATCCTCCGTGCATAGAGAGCGGCCCAGCTGCTAACGCTGTCTGTCCGTCCGTCTGTCTGTCTGTCTGTCTGCCTGCCTGCCTGCCTGCCTGCCGCCCGGGCTTCCCACCGCAGCCCTCTGGGTGGGCTTTTACAGCCCTGCCGTGTATCGGTTTAAAGGGCTACTCTGTTGCTGCTTGCACAGTTTGGTTGGGTGTTTTTTTGTTTTTTTTGGGGGGGAGGGGGCGAGATACCTATCTGGGCCAGGTAGATGGAAACCCAGACTTGGGATACAAATGTTGCATTGTCCATCTTTATTTTTATTTTATTTTTTATTTTTGGAATGGTTGTCCTCTGCAGTACATAGAATACATATATTTCTATATATTCATATAAATGTTTGCAAATAAACACTCTTCCCTCCCCCTTGACTTTGGCTTTTTTTTTCTGCTTTTCATCTGCAGATGTAGATTTAGAAGAGGCTGGAAAAGAGGGTGGAAAAAGCAGGGAGGTTATGAGGCTTAATAAAGAAGGTAAGTGAAACCACTGGCATTTTAGTGGTAGTGTGTGTGGCAGAATCTTCACAGGATATAGCTAATATAATGTGAATTGTTCTGCTAGGTTACAGAGTGACTAAGGCTTGTCAAAAATTGAGCACGCCCAGGTGACTATATCGCTTCATGGTAACTTCCTTCAAAGTATAAATACAACTGGGGGGGGGGGGGTGGAGGAAGGCCATTTAAGAAAGAAGTTTACTATACTTCACTTAGTATCCATACTGGACTTCCTTCTGCATATCTGTAATTCTTGCTCAAGTGGACATTGCTCCCCCCCCCTTTTGGCATAGAAATATCTAGATGTACATTGAGTGTACCATCCTCAAGCAGATTTATCTTTTAAAAGTCATTAGTAACTGGATAAATTCACAACAGTTTAATTGACCCCACATGTCCAGTAATTTCTGCAGCTACTTCGCTCTCCATCAAAAACAATTGTACATGGCAAGTCTTTAAAGAGGTTCACATTTGGTACAATTTGCATTTGGTCACAGATCATTATGTGGTGAACATGGTTATAAGCATCTGTATGTGTGCCTTCACCTCCTCTCCGTCTATGTTTTCCTAGCATGGAAATACAGTACCTGAAATGGGACACAGTGAGTAGTAGGTCATCACAGACCAAATACATGCAAGTGAGGCCGTGGCCTCAATCGATAACCTGCTGGTGCTGTGCATATGAACACACATGGTCGTCATAAATAAATCACATCCTGTTATCATATATAAGCATGCCATATGTAGCTGTGGCCTGTGTATTCCAAAATGGAAACTCTAATGGCAACTTTCAGCTAAGCAAAAGGATGGACTTGTTTGTATTGCAGTGAGCTAACATGAAGTCTTGTGAATGGGGTGGGCATGAGTCAAGGAGGAAGGAGGAAGGTGTGAAGTGCTATGGTTGAAAACGGGCCACAGTAGCATCCCTAACTTAAAGCCCCAGCAGAATCCATAGGACCGACAAAGGGCCATCCCCAAAGAGAAGGTGCTCACTGGGAAAATACGCTCACCTCCAAGGTCTAGTTACCCCTAGTTGGAAAGATGTAGTAGAAATAAGCATGGCTTGTTGACTAACGCCTGAGGACAGCATGCAAGTTCATAAGTTTAGTCTATTTCCCAACTCTCCAGAAAAAAAGACATTCCTACATGGAGAGAGAACCTGGAGAATAAAATTCGTGTCTTCACAAAAACAATTCTTTAGCTTTGGTATTCTGATTATTGAGTAACAGCATAAATAATAATCGATTTTAAAGATTTTTTTTTTGCCTCCAAATACTTTAGTGACATCTCAACCTGTACACTTAGGATGTGAGTGATGGAATTATGTTAAGAAGACTACTTAGGTGCTGTCGGCTTATCTGTGTTAGAAGGCCATGCTGGTTGGCAATGGAAATTGACACCAGCATGTCCTTTTCCTTTTTAAACAAACTCTTAAGGTCTTTAAGAGCTCACGGACTTATAAAGAAGACCACTAGCAACAGGGAATGTTCTTAGGTTAGACCATGAGATGCTGTGGAAGGGCCTTTTAAAATTGAGTTAATTAAAAGTCATAATACAGGAAAGTGTTAGATGGAGTTCAGTGACTGGATAGCTAATTCTGAAAGAAAATGTCCAAGACTCACAGTTTTTTTTCCCAAAAGACCCTCATTCTTAGATTCTACTTTTCCATGCAATACTGAGTCTTCGGAGGAAGGATAGAGAGCACTTTTTTCCTCAGATGCCACTAGTGATAAATCCTGTTCATTAGGTTATTTGTCATATATTAGTGAAGAAACTTATTGCTTGATTATTTACATTTGTATTGATACCCACAGTTGTCAATATATTGTATAAATTGTGAAAATAGCTAAGTAAGCAAAGTTCCCATTGCTCATAGGCCTTGTAGTGGTAATGGATTCCTAAGAGGTTTGTTGGTGTAGATATGTGTGCGTGTTTTATTTTATGTCTAAGAAATGCACATATGTTAAAAACATGACCCACTGTAGTATGGAATGTAGCATACTATAGATCTGTCTTGGAAGCAGTCCAAGAAAGTGTAGTTGCCAAAAGTATCCAAAGAGCCTCATTATTATGGTGTCACCTTTAATAAGATCCTGTACCATAGAGTTAAAGCAAGGCCCCTCTGTGTCTGAGTTTCCATTATATATTCACAAACTATATAATACATGTATGTTTATACATATATGTGCTTGTATCAAGATAGATTTATACACCAAGGCAGAGGAAAATAAGGAAATCTTAAAAAGAAACTTTGTATATGAAGAGTGATGGCCAAATAGGATAAAGTTTGGAGATGAGAAATAGTAACTGTGTACTTCAGTTGTAAAAACTAGTATTTTCTTTCACAAACTTTGATATATATTCTATAGATTGAGTTACTCAGAGAACTGGTAGGATGATAATGTTAAATAATCATCTCTTGTTGCTGTCTAACCACTGGTTTGGTAAATATTGGATGGACTTATAAACATTTCAGATACGTATTTAGAATTATGAAATATTGCCCTCTTCTCTTCACTCTTTCCTTAACCTTTCTCAGCTTTTCTTTCCTACCTGTACATCACGGATGAAATGTTTGCTTTGAGATCTCTGATGTAAAGTCCTCCTATAATTATTATTGATTTATCCAGAATTAACCAAGAGCATGGGCAAGCAGTATTTGGCAGATCAGATTCTCATTTTAAATATACGATATTGTCTGCATATGTTACTGGATTATTCAGGTTCAAAAGGTGCACCGACTAAATACTGTATCCAAGATACTGTCATAGGAAGAACACATTTTCTTTGCTTTGAAAATAAAACATTCACCCTTTTAAAAAACAGGAAAAACTATAACCTATGTTAAATGTACCCCGTAATTACTAAATTTCACAGTGCAAGAAATTCTTACATCTCATACATGTATCCCATATAGTGTTGTTTCATTGGCAACAGTTTGTGACTAGACATTGATCTATTAAAGGTATGGGGTCAAATCTCAGTCTTATATTTTGTGACCTTTTTGATTAGTTATTTGTTTAAATCAGTCAGGCAATGAGATTGGATAAGAACATAATTCCCAGAAATTTAGTGTCTGAGACATGAAGAAATTTGTTTTTGATAGAAAGTTATTTGCAAAAGCTACTCATTATTCTCATCTATCATTTTTTCCTTGATGAATGGTAAATATATCTGTATTTGTCCAGGGTCAGATGTTAGATACCCTTGCCAAAAAGACTCATTTCACCTTAGGTGGAAGAGAAAACATTCAGTAATGTGAAAGGTTTTCCTCTTACTGACCTTACTAGAATACAATTTTGGAGAGTTTAAAATTTTTTTTTTAAATGATTCCAGTTCAATGAGGTACAGGAGTCTATATGGCTTATACTTTTTGGTCACTTGTAACAAATCATGGAAAACTACTTAGGACCATTAAACTGGACATCTTTAAGGAGGCCATGTCTTCCAGTTCCCTCTTTTTATAAGTGATAAAATTGGAGTTTTAGGATGTTAAATAAGTTGCTGAAGGTCACGTGGGATCTTAGCCTCAGAGGCAGGATTTGAAGCCAGGTTCTCTGACTACATATATCTCCCTTCATTCCAAAATAAATTGGGGGAGTGGAAGAAGGAAGAGAAGGTGTGAGGGAGTAGGGAAAGGAAAAACCTCAGCAAATCTCTCATTTTAGAAAATCCAGTTTCAAGCCAGTAATGTATAACCTGCTAGATTGGGCGGGGGGGGGGGGGGAGAAATGATCAATTCATCTATTCATGTGTGTTTTAAACTGGGTATATACAGTAAGGAGTTACTGAAGTGTTTATCAAACACTAGAAATAAATACTTTTAGCCAATTGAAAATGTATGGCCAAAAAGGTTTATATTCTTTATAGGAACCAGAGTCTTGGAAAATGCCCAGTAAACTATAATTTTTAAAAAAATAATTGTGAAACTCATAGAAAGGGATGCCCTCCTTTTTAGGATCGGAAACTTGTCGTTTTAGTAGTTTATATTTTCATGTTCCCAGATGTTATGCAGGTAAATTTGTGGAAAGTTACCAGTTTGCAGACAGTGTGGAGGGGGCACTGAAAACTAGCTTACTATAGAGCTTGCTGTTCTCTTGAGATGTTGGTGTAATTGGGCTGAAACTGTGTACAGGGAGAAAGAGAATATTGATTTGAACATCCTTGGTAATAGGGCAAAAGGTAAGGTTTAGAAGGCCTGCAAAGGACATGAGAGAGCTTTAGTTGTTAAAGTATGTGAGCGTGCATCGTTGAAGCCTTGTACTTGAAGAAAATGAACTACAGCCTTCCCAGTAGAAGAAAATGTTTTTGAAATGCCAATGAGCAGTGAAAGAAGGAGGGAGAAAAGTAGTATAGATTTATGGAAAACTAACAACTACCTTCGTTTATCATTGTACAGGCAGCTTACGGGTTATGTATGGTAATAGAGGACCGAAATAAGAAATATCCACAGATTACCCAGTTATCCCTATTTTAGCCATTCATTTCAGTTTCTTTCTCTAGTGACCCTTTTTTCACAAACAACTAAATTTGGCAAAATTAGCTGATTTTGAGATTCATTGGCCCTCCCTTTCTTTGTCTAGCTTTGGTAAGGGTGAAGAGAAGCTATGGAGTAGCCCCAAAAAACAGGAGGAAGAAACACTGGCAAGGAGAAAACAAAGGGCTTGGATAATTCACAGGCTATGTAATCAGACCCTGAATGATCAAGAAATGAATGGGCATAATGGTCAAAGCCAACATCAAAAGACAATCAAAACCATAATGACCTATGGTCAGTTTTGAAGGCACTTCCAATTTTTTAATTTATTTTTTTTGCAGGGCAGTGAGGGTTAACTGACTTGCCCGGGGTCACACAGCTAGTAAGTGTCAAGTGTCTGAGGCCAGATTTGAACTCAGGTACTCCTGAATCCAGGGCCAGTGCTTTATCCACTGCACCACCTAGCTGCCCCACTTCCAATTTTTAAATTATGCTTTCTTAATATTCAGACATGCCTGGGTTCTCATGTTGAGAAGATGGGTTGCAGGGGGTGGAGTGGGGGGTGGGGATGCTTCCATCATAGTATGGTGGACAGAATGTGATGCATACATGTTGCTAAACTATATTGTAGTATCTGCTGAGGACAATTTAGACAATGCCACTTTTTCATCCTATGCAATCTGTGTGAATTCTTCTTTCTCCAATAGATTTGTGCAGGATGTCTCATTCAGTTTGTCATGTAACACCTAGTGTTTTCTTAATGCTCAAGATGACAAAATATTGTTAGAACTAAGGTAATACAATAAAATTGTAATAGAGCTATAGTGTATTCATTTAAATGCTGCCCCGTGCTTTGGGGCTGAATTGTGGATATCTTTGATCAAATTTAAATGTTTATTGTGTACCTTTTATACTAAGGGCACTGTGTTAGGCACTGCTGGGTATACAGAGAAGTATAAAGCATGACCCTTGTCTTCTAGGAGCTTAAACTAACAAAGGCTTTTGGTCAGTAGTTATAGATAAACCACCTTTGGTGGAATTAATGATAGCCACTTTATGCTTAATCTTTCTCTTTGGTAAATAGTGGTACTCCAACCACAAGTAGTAATTTGTCATCTTAACTCTTCGTGTTACAGGATCCTAGACAAAGAGCTGTAAGAGTTATTAGAGATGAAAAAATTTTAAATCCCATACTACCAGTTCTTAATTAATTTAAGAGGGTTAATATTCATTGTGTCTGACTTCTAATGTCAAAATAAAATTATTAGTACAGTGGAAAGAGTTGGGATTTGAAGTCACAGGATCTGAGTTCAAATGTAGTCTCTGTCTCTCTGGGATCTGTTTTCTCATCTGTAAAATCAGAGTATGGAGTCAGATGAGTCTTAATATCCCATCTAGCTCTAAATCTGAGATCCTGTAGCTATGCAAGTTGTCATTGTAAAGTGTTGAGGGTTTGTACTTGTATTAAAGCATGTCTAGAATCACATCTATTATTCTTGGGAGTTTGATTATACATGGGATCCATCTGAAATGGTGATGCCCATGGCAGAGAAGAGGCTGGTGTCTGGGCTGCTGCCTGTGGGCTTGGAAAGTATAAAAGGACAGAAGAGGATTAGATTCATGAAGGCTTCTGTGCTCGGTGTCAAATGGACTACATTGTTATCTAAAGCTTTGAGTTCATGTTCACCTCCTTCAGTCCAAGGTTTCACAGCTTCCTGCTGTTTGCTTCTTCAGAATTGAATTTAAAAGGTTAGAGGGAATGGCGAAGAGGAATCATTTTTGTCTAGTTGATATTTATACATTGTCGTGTGTGTTTTTATGTATCTTTGGCTAACCTTTTATTTATGATGTTTTAGGCCTTCAGAAGCAGTTATATAATGGTAGCACTAGTCACAATAATAGCCTGTCTTCCTATATAATCCCTTTTAACCAAAGACTTCCCAACTCTGAATAGGTTGGTTGGTACCTACTCAGATCTAAATGCTACAGTCAGGTTAATGACTGTGACCATCAAATGTAGCTGTAATGGAGAAGTAGAGAATTAGTGCTTGGAGTTGAAGCCTGTGAACCCCCTTCTTCCTTCAGTTCAGCAAAGCCTGATTCTACTAACCTTTTGGACCTGAGCCTCACCCAAGGAAGAACTCTAAAAGAATAATGAGACAGGCACCACTGGAATTCAGCAGTTGAGGAAAGTTTTTAAGTGAATGGTTTTAGTGTTGTGCCTGGGATTTTGTAATGTAATGCTGAGGCATTGGGTGCGTTTTAGTTTTGTTTTTTAATCAAATAAGTACAGTAAAGGCAAGAAGAAAGCAGTGCCATATCTCTGTTGTGGTAAAGAAGTAAACTTTTATTTGTCATGGGCTCTTTCTATGTGGCAGTGATGACTGATAGTGTAGAGCTTTCATGGAGTCCCCTTATGATACCTTAGCAGTAACAGAACTCTGACAGAATCATCTGACATCAGGGGGAGGCTGATTGTTGCAGAGTCAAGTTGGAATATGTTGGGTCCTGCCCCAAAGCAGTAATGTGTCATGGAAACTTAGTGGAGGAAGAGAACAAACCCAGTCTGATGACACTGACCACAACCAATCAATAATAATCATGATAGTAATAAATAATAGCTAGCATTTATTTAACACTTTTAAGTTTGCAAAGCACTTTACATATGTGGTCTTATTTAATCCTCACAACAACTGTATGAAATAAGTGCTGTTCTTATCACCATTTCATAGATGAGAAAACTGAGGCTAAGAAGAGGTTAGGTGCCTTGCTTAAGGTCACACGCCTAGTAAGTAACTGAAGTAGGATTTAAATTCAGTCCTTTCTGACTCCAGGGACGGGATTCTATCGATTGTACTACCCATCAGCCAATCAATCAACAAGCAGTTATTGAGTGCCTGTTATGGACCAAGCACAGTGTTATTTGCTAGAAATTTGTACGAAAAAGTGAGATAGTCCCTGCTCTCAAGAAGGTTACATTCTATTGGGAGAATACAAAATGTCAGCAAATAGGTAAATCTACAGGATATATGTAAAATAAATACAAAGTGATCATTTGGGGTTAGGGATAGGGGTAGAGGAATGAGGTATTTTGGAGGAGAAGGGACTTGAATTGAGCCTTGAACTGAGTTTGGGGTTCCAAGAGCTGGAGTTGAAAAGGCAAAGCATTCTTGGCATGGGGGACAAGCTGTAAAAAGGCATGGAGATAGGAAATGGAATGTTATGTACATGGAATAGCAAGTTTGGCTGGAGAGTGTAATATGAAGTCAGCCTGGGAAGACCGGCCAGATTGTGAATGCTAAGTAGAGGAGTTTGTGTTTTATCCTGGGGCAATAGGAAGCCACTAAACCTTCTCTAAGAGGTGGTGGGTGGGGTGGGAGAGGGAAGTCAGGGGTGGAGCATAGTCAGACCTATGTGTTAGTAATAGAAGTTTAACTTAAAAAAAAAACTTTTTGAAGGGTGGAGTCAAGTAGAAGAGACTGAGTAGGGGCAGGGTGAGTCACTTAGGGGTTATTGCCTCAGTCCAGCTGAGAGGATGTGAGGGCCTAAACAAGAGTTGTGGTATAAATGGAGAGAAAGGGGAATAAGCAAGAAATAATGAGGAGGTAAGCTCAACAAGGCTTGACAACTGATTGGATACAGGGGGAGGGTAGCATGTGAAAGAGAGTGAAGCATAGGGCTTAGGCTCCAAATGTAGGTAACTAGAGAAATGGCACTCAACACAGTTCCTGGTACATAGTAAGCACTTAATAAATGTTTAGGACTGGTGTCCTTGCCATAAATGGGAAATTTAGGAGCTGGCATAGATTTAGAGGGAAAGATAATGAATTTGGTTCAGCCAAGTCTTACATGTTTCATTAATCTGGATTGGGAAATGGAATGGTTGTGTTCTCGGCTTGGTTTCATTAGACTTTGGATAGGTATAAAGTTCTAGGAAATTGCTCCCAAAGTCACAAAGTCAGAGGGTAAGATAGCATGAATTCCATCAGCTATAAAGCAGGAAAAGTTTTAGTAAATGAGAAAAGCAAGGCCTAAAATACTTTAGTGACTTGCTGAAGGTTATATAGGTAGGAGAGCTAGGATTTGAACCCAGGTCCTCTGCCTCCAGATACAGTGCTCTTTCCACTTAGCCAGAGATGGCATTCTGGATCTTATTGATGATGATCATTATTATGGAAGTACTGTTCTGTAGTGGGTGGATTGCTAGACCTGGAGACAGGAAAAACTATG
Organism: Dromiciops gliroides; assembly: GCF_019393635.1. NCBI lineage: Eukaryota > Metazoa > Chordata > Mammalia > Microbiotheria > Microbiotheriidae > Dromiciops > Dromiciops gliroides. The sequence goes on from NC_057865.1 coordinate 145,948,706, forward strand.
TTCAAAAGCTGCCCCAGATAATTCCTAGCCATACAACCATGGACAAGTTATTGAACCTCTTTGAGCAACCGGCAGCTCTTGAAGACTTGTCTGCTAAGTATGAATCTTCTGTATGTGTATGTGTATGTGAATAAGTTGTACAGGTGGTTCAGAATGTATATTGCCCAGATTCTTAAAGCGTGATGTCAGGGAATGTTTCACTTTTGCTTTCATATTCCCAGTGCCTAACGCAGTGCCTGACACATAGTGGGTGCTTACAAAATACTTGTTGATTAATTGATTCAGTAACAGATTCATACAACTCTTTGAGGTTTACAAATTCCTTCCTTTACAAGAATAGTATGAGGTAGGCTAAGTAGTCTTTTTTTTTTTTTTTTTTTGGTGAGGCAATTGGGGTTAAATGACTTGCCCAGGGTCACACAGCTAGTAAGTGTCAAATGTCTGAAGCCAGATTTGAACTCAGGTCCTCCTGAATCCAGGGCCAGTGCTCTATCCACTGTGCCACCTAGCTGCCCTTGGGTAGTCATTTTTTGTTTGCTTGTTTGTTTTTTTGTTTTTGTTTTGCAGGGCAATGGGGGTTAAGTGACTTGCCCAGGGTCACACAGCTAGTAAGTGTCAAGTGCCTGAGACCGGATTTGAACTCAGGTACTCCTGAATCCAGGGCCGGTGCTTTATCCACTGTGCCACCTAGCTGCCCCTGGGTAGTCATTTTTACAAATGAGGAAATTAAGTCTCAGAGAGGTTAAGTGTGACTTGTTATGGTCACATTGCTAACCAGAGCTAGGATACAAATGTAGATATCCTTCCTTCAAACCCAGTCAGAAGAAGCCTGATAAAGTCTGTTGCCTCTCACACATCTGTGGCTCTTTGTATTTACCAGGAATAAAGAGAGAGAGAGAGAGAGAGAGAACTCAAATTCTGTCACTGGGCTGTGAGTTTTCTAGAGAGTTTCTATTGAGAATTCTACCAACAGCAGGCCACAAAAACTGTGTGCAATCCTTAGTGGGTTGCTGAGAATACTTAGTATTGAATCAAGTCTGGTATCAATTCCTATGTTACATTTCTAGTGTGGTCTCTTCAACTAGACGGCCAGGGGCATGCCTCCTTCTTCCCCACACCAAGCTCTCCCCTGCACCTACCAAGACACACAGACTGCATACAGCCTAAGAAAAGCATTCTGAAATTTAGGAGAGGACTTGATGGATGGTGTCAGTTCTGGACTTCGATCAGTCTGTCACAAATAAGGAAGTAGTACAGGGGAATTTGAGGTGAGACTGGACAATTGGACAGCCTTTGCAAATATCTTGTCCCCAGTTTGTGTTCCCATCATGCCCTGAGGGAATACACACCAATTGAGGTATAGTTGTGAGACTAGCAAAAAGTATTCTTTTTTCTTCAGTAGCACAGAGGTAGAGCTGTGAGATCAAGAGCTTTGTTTCTGCCTAGAATCACCCAACAGAATTTTCCAGCAGTAATGAAGAGTTTGGCCCTTTGGGTCGACCGCCTTTCCCCTTGAGAAATTCCTTTAAGATCTACAGGCAACATTGTTTTTACAAAATATAGTCATGTTTGAATGGCCTTTTCCTTTCCCTCTTTCTTGCTTACCTTCATCCCCAAGGAGACCTGTTCTGAGGGGATACAGTACTAGAACATTCATGATGGGCAGGGGATCTTTGAGGATTTAGCTGTGATTCCCCAATACTTTCACTGAAGGTGTTAATTTCAGAGCCTCTAAAGGCAGGGGACTGGCCTAAATGAAATCTTTGGTGCAGATTCAAACCTTTCCTTTTTTGAAAGAAGGTGTTAGAAAAGATGGTTGCCAAGCAACTCCAGGGGCATCTATCTACAGTGATTTTTTTTTCCCTTTCCCTTCTCTTTTTCTCTCTTTTTTTTTTTTTCCTTTTTTAACATTTTCTGGGCTGCTTTTCAATTTCCCTTTTGGCACTGGGTTTGTAAGGGTTTGCATTGAGGGGTGATGTCCTTTAAGAGATGGAATAGAGATGGCTTTTTAGTATGGATCACATTAGGACCATCCTTTCTATAGGTTCTGAAATATTCGTTAAGGAGGTTTGAAAGTCTTTGTTGTTTTGAGTCAGAGATATATCTGGTCAAGTCTGTCTCAAGGCTGAGTGAATGGACAACATTCCTTAGACTTGTCTGGATTGAAAAAAGGTTTAAATTACTTTTGCTGTATAAGAACTATATAATCTGGTAATTTTCAATTTCATTGATTCCATACTTCACTTAATTGATTAACTTGTGCTCTTGTGCCCAATAAATAGTCTTTAGGTCATGAATGAATTGGTGATGCCTTTCTCAGGGAAAGATTTTGGAGGGAAAAATAGGGGAATCTGAGGAGGCTGGTTTCTACTTGCTTATCCCTCAGTCAGGGGACTTTGTAGTGTGGAGTTTCAAGAACCATTGGGGAGGCCAATGGGACCTAGAATCCTATGATTACATGCCTGGTGACCCAACTCTCTCTTAACACTGGGACAGTTCACTGACCAAGACATAAAAGATTATAAACTAAAACATAGCTCAGAGAAATAAAAAGTAAGTGTGTGTGTGCATGCATGCGTGATGCTTGTGTGCACAATGCACATGTGTGTGTACATGTGTGCTTGTGTGTATATGTAAATAAAAGTAAAGGGGTCAAGGGGGATGGGGGAAGTGGGTCTGCTGGCGTAGTAGGTTATCTTATGGTGACAAAAGGGAAGGAGTGCTGGATTTGGAGTCACAGAAATGGTTTTGGAATCCTTTCTCTGCCTCTATCTGTACTGGGGGCACATCCCTTTTTCTCTCTGGTCCTCAGTTTCCTCATATGTAGCATGAGGTTTTTGTTCTAGATGACCTCCAAGGCCCCTTCCAGTTCTTAAGTTTGTGATCCCGTCTGATCAGGTGCTAGATCATCTATACTTCCTGCTTCTCTTGCCTTGTGCAACCTTTCCTTACCACCTTCATTTTCAGAAAGAGGCCAGGAGCAAGAAAGAGATATGAAATTAAAATTAGTTCTGCTACTTTTTTTTTTTAAGCTTTGACAAAAGGCTTGGTGATGGAAGAGAATTAGAAATACAGGTGCACCTTGATTTAAGTAAATTCAATACATGAAAACCCAGATTTATATAAAGGATAAGTGAAAGGAATGATTACCCACTTTACAAAAGAATGTAAAGTGGGATTTCTCTAAATCATAAGGTGCATTAACACTTTTGAAATATGATTGAATTTGCCAAATATATAATGTGTGTGTGTGTATATATTATATGTATGTGCATATATGTATATCTATATATACACACACATTCATATATATATTTATATTTTACATACAACTTTTAAGTTATCCTTTGCTGACTCCTCTGATGCCTCTTCCCCTCAAGTGGCTACTCCCTAAGATCTAGTCCTTTGACCTTCTGCTTTTTTGTTTCATTTTTCTCAGGAAACTAATTTTATTTCATAGTTTCCCATTTCCAAAAGCCTGTGATATGTTGACTCATAGCTTTAGGGTTGGAAAGGGCTTTAGAGGTCATCTAGCCAAACCCCACCTCTGTAGACAAAGAAGGTAAGGTTCAGAGAGCTCAAGTCACTTTCCCAAGGTTACACAAGTAAGTAGAAGAGCCAGATCCTCTGACTTGAATCTAATGCTCTCTCCACTAAACTCCCTCCTCTTTCTGCTTAAATATCTCACTTATCCTTGGAAGTCCGTCTATCTAAAGTTGAACTCATTACCTCTCTTCTCTTTCCCCTCAGTCCCATACAAATACATTTCTACTCTCAACTTCCCTATTTCCTTCACTGCTGCCCCTGTTCACCCCGGCCCCCAAGTTAGAGAGGTAGTATATCCTAGAGGAAAAGAGGTCTTAGAGTGTTCAAGTCTCAGCTTCCATACAAACTGTATAAAGCTGGGAAAATCCCTTAATATCTCTGAACCAGAGATACTTGGCACTTCATATCTCACAGGGTTAGTATAGAGAAATAACTTTATGTAAATGTGGAAAGTATGATTATCTGAAACCTTAGTATCTTTTCACATTTTATTTATCCCCTTATCCATTCATTTGCTGAACCCTATTTATTCTTTCTTTTAAATGACTTGTGTAGTCCTCTCTCCCTTCCTCTTTCCATGCTACCACCATACCAGGTCCTCATCTTCTTAACATCTGTATCATCTTCTAAACCATGTTCCTTGTTGCCAATCTCTCCCTTATACAATCAGCTGCATATACAACTTCAAGATTAATCTCCCTAAAATATATTTAACATGATTGTACATGTATAACTTGTATCAGATTGCTTGATGAGGAGGGAGAAAAATTTGGAACTCAAAATCTTACAAAAATGAATGTTGAAAACTATATATGCAATTAGGAAAAATAAAATAATTTTAAGCATGGAATAAAAAGATTATCTCCCTTAAATACCAAATTTATCATGTCACTCTTGGATTCAGAAATCTTTAATGACTGTTGACTAATATCTGACATTTATACCATGCTTTAAAGTTTGCAAAGTGCTTTTACGTATAATTAAACCGCACAAGAGTCTGGTGAGATGAGTGCTATAGGCATTATTGTTCCCATTTGACAGATGAAAAAACTAAGGTTCAGTGGGTTCACCAGCTAATGTCAAAAGCAGGAATCAAACCCAGGTCTCATGACTACAAGGACAGTACCCTTTCCACTACCCCATATTGTCCCTAAAAAGTAGTCTAAACTCCTCATCCTAGCTTCTTGCCCTTTTTTATAATCAATCGACCCCATCTGTCTTCTCTCAGAGTAAGGCAAGGTTACACTGTAAATAGATAGGATCTAAAATCAGAGGACCTAAAAAATTGCAATTCTGTGCCAGCTGTGTGACCTTGGACAAATCCCTAACTTCTTGGACCTATTTTCCCAAATGGAAAATGAGTGGTGTAGACTCCATGATCTCTAAGGTCCCTTTTAGCTCTATACCTAGCATATTCTCCAGTAAGAATTCTCTGATATAACCAGGCTGGTCTCACTGCTTCCTGAAAAAGCCGTACTTATTTCTATCTCTAGGGTTTTGCTCATGCTGTTTCCCCTGGCTGGAATACCTTTTTCTGTTCATCTATACCTATCCAAATCCTATCCATCTTTAAAGCCTGAGATCAAGTTCTCTCTTCCAGAAAGCCTTCCCAGCCACTCAATTGACCAATAAGTATTTATTAAATACCTACTGAATGCCAACCATTATACCAGGAGCTAGGAATACAGAGACCACAACCCCTGTTCTCAAGGAGCTTACAGTCTATGTGGGGAATATCACGTTTACATGTAAGTAAATACAAAATAAAGCACAAAGCAAATACAAGCCAATTTCAAAAGCTGTGGAGGAGGCAGCAGCCCCCGGGAATTTTCTGGGAAAGGCCTCCTGTTCAAGGAGACACAAGCTGGGAAGTTTATTCCAGCCTCTGCTGGTTTCTCCAGCCCAGTTTAACAATTTGTTTATGTCACTCACTTGGGCACTCAATCATATACTGCCTTGAACTCTGTTTCACTTGTGTATATCTTGTCTCCTCAAGTTGACCACAGGTCTTTGGTGGAGAGGGACCATACTTGAGACCATGCATTCACCTCAGCATTGAGCATAGGGCCAGAACCCAACTAGTCTATAAAGCAAGACACATCTGTATTAACAGAAATGCAGTCTGAGGATTACCTGTGGACTTCATTGGTTTAGCCTGTGTATTTGCGATAACTGGAATAATGGGTGCTGGCAGATCTCTTAGTGCTGTTAAACAGTCATCTGTAATGCCTGAAACTAAATGCGAATAAGCATGACATCTTGGGGCACAGCAGTTCTGCCATCACTGAAACGTTAGTAATGATAATAACCATATTCATATAGCACTTTATAAAGTACTTCCTTCACAACAACCTTGTTTGCTAGGTAATACAGTTATCCTTCTCTCCATTTTACAGATGAGGAAACTGAGACTAAGAGAGATTAAGTAACTCACCCGTGGACACATAGCTAATCTCAAATCCATTTAACCACTATGCCATCCTACCTTGCTAAATCTTGTCAAGCACCCTATCTGTGAGCACTGATACTTGCCTGGTATGTTCCTAAGAAATCATCTTTCCCTCTGGTGGCATGCACATAGGACTGCTAGACTAATGTTAAGAATACCGGACCTGGGAGGCAGCTAGGTGGCACGTGAATAAAGCACCAGCCCTGGATTCAGGAGGACCTGAGTTCAAATCTGGCCTCAGACACTTGACACTTACTAGCTGTGTGACCTTGGGAAAGTCACTTAACCGTCATTGTTTCCCCCCCACCCACCCAAAAAAAAAAAAGAATACTGAACCTGAAGGCAGTTTCTCTTGAGATTACCTCCAATTTATCCTAGATAGATAGATAGATAGATAAATAGATGGATGGATGGATAGATAGATGGATGGATGGATATCTTGTTTACATGCTTTATCCCTCATTAGATGGTGAGCTCCTTGAAGGCAGCACTATTTTTTAAAAAAATCTTTCTTTATATTCCCAGCTCTTAGCATAAAGCCTGGCACATAGTAGGTACTGAATTAATGCTTCTTGCCTTGACTTAGTCCTGCTTTTAATACTTACTAGCTGGATGACCATGAGCAAGCCACATAACCCCTTTTGTGTCCTATAAATGGCAGGTTTTAATGATCATCAGACTGTCATGACAGCTAGAAGTCTCCAAACCACCTCAATAAAGTTTTTTTTAATTGAAGCAAAAAAAATCATACTTGTAGCTGGCAGTGCAAAATACAATGAGTGTAGCATCAGAGAAGCTGTTCATTTTGTTCAAAGTTATCTCATTAATCATAACATTACTTTAGTACCCAAAGTGATTTCATGAATGTGGGTATTCCCTCTACGGAGAGAGAAATCTGTGTTCAAGAGTGTTACTATAGCTGAAAAATTTGTTATTCTTTAGCTTGCCTGGCAATGAGCTTCACACCACTTGATAATACAGGCTAGAACCCAACTCAGTAGGCTAGAACAAAGGTCCAGATCTAATAAGATGAAATGTAATAAAGGGATCAATGTAAAGTCTTATTCCTTGGGTTCAAAACAGTCAGCTCTACGAGTACTAAATGCAGAAGACATGACTGGATATTGGTTCATCTGAAAATAATCTGGGGGTTTATTGAGTTACAAGTTGAGCATGAATGAGCCACCAAAATGTTATGGCAGCTAGAAAAGCAAATGTGTTCCTACCCCTTATTGAGAGAAGCCTAGTGTCCAAAACAAGAACATGAGCATTCTGCTGTATAGTGAAACCTAGCCAGATGTGTTTACCTCTGGCTTAAAAGGCAGGAGCATGTCCAAAACGGGGCAGCCGGGTTGATGAGAGGTATGGAGACCATGCCATTCATGGATTGACCAAAGGAACTGAGAAAGTTTCGTTTAGAGAAGACTTAGAAGAACCGGATGGTTATCTTCGAGTTTTTAAAGGGCTATCTTGTGGACAAGAAATTAAATTGTTCCGCATGTCTCCAGAGGTTAGACTCAAGAATACTGGTTAAAAGTTGTAAAAGCAAGATTTAGGCTTGAGCTAAGGAGAACTTCCTCACCATGACAGTTGTCCACAAGTAGGATGTTGGATTCTTCCTCATGGGAGGTTTTGAAGCAGAGGCCATGGATTATCAGAGATGTAGACAGGATTCTTGTTCAGGTATGAGTTGGAGTAGATGGCCTTCGAAGCCTTCTGAGATTCTGTGATTCTGAGTGATGCTTTGCAGCCCATCATCAGGCTTGAAGCCTGTCCTGTTTGGTAGGGCCTGATACAGCTGGAGCTCACTTGATCTAGCCTTTAGGAACCTAAGCCCACAACCATACCATAGTGCCTGGAGTAGCACCTTTTTTTTCATACTAGACTTTCCATGTGAGGAAATTTACTTTATCAATATAAATTGTCACAACCTCTCCATTTTGTACTTTTAGAGAGTTGCCTGAAACACCAAGAAGCTCAGTCGCTTGCCCAGAATCACATAGCCAGTATGTATCAAAGGCATGATTTGAACCCAAGTCTTCCTGTCTTGGAGACCAGATCCCTATCTGAACACAGAGTCTACCTTAATTTTTTTTTAAAAGCATTTATATAATGCCTTACGGTTTGTAGAGCAATTTACATATGTTATCTCATTTGATATATTGTCTCACAACAACTCTTGGAAGTAGGCGCTATTATTGTAGCACCATCTGTGCACAGAGCACAGATGAGGAAACTGGGGCAAATAGAAGTTAAATGACTTATGCAGGGTCACACAGCTAAGTTAGTGTTTGAGGTGGTATTTGAACTCAGGTCTTCCTGACTCCAAGTCCAGCACCTTTATCCATTGTATCAAGGGCTAGCTGCCTTTGAAAAGCTTATAAAACACTTTCTTCGCCCTTGTCTGTGAGGTAGGTAATGCAAGTATTATTACACCCATTTTGTACATGCTAGAACTGAGGTTTAGAGAAGAGGACCTGTCCAAAGTTACACAGTCAATATCAGATACTGGGTTGGAGCTATGTCTGATGATTTTTCCAGTCACAACTCCCAAGAGTGATATAATGGAAGAAGGGAACCTGAGTTCAAATGCTGATGGCCATTTTATTAACCGTATGATTTTAAGCAAGCCATCTCATCTCTCCGGGCCTCAGTTTCCTCATCTGTAAAATGAAGAGGTTGGACTAGAGGACCTCTAAGGTCCCTTTCAGTTCTAGGTCTCTGATCCTTTGACCGTCTCCTTTCATATGCTGTATGACCTTCAGGATAACACTTGGACTAATTTTCCTGGTAATATCTACATATTTGTTATTGTCTCTGTGTGCTGGGGGAAGCTGTCATATCTTTTCTCACACTTCTTAGAACCTGCTGCCCCCTTCATTTGTACCTTATATTTGTATTTATTCTAGGATGCCTTGAGACCCTGGGCTGAGGGTGCCAAAATAGTGAAGCCATCATTAATAGATCAAAGCAGCCAGGCTAGGCTGGAGAGGCAGCTACCAGAAGAAAGAGCTGGCCTTCTTGAAATTGTGGCCTTGTTGGTCTTGGCCATCAGAAAGAATGTTTTTGAGGTTTGTTTATTGTGTAGTGGGTTATTAGGGATGGCTTGTTTAAAAAATGGTATTTGGGTGATGCTGAGGGTTTTTTAAAGGAGTTTTTTTCAGTCTTAATTTAAAAACTCAATACAGTATGCCATACACACATTTGTTACCAAATTCTGTGAGCATCTGTCTTGAGTACATTTAGCTTCTGACAGATGCCCAGCAGCTTTCAGAACTTTCACAGATGTTCCATGTCCCCCAGAAAGGCAACTTCCTGTTCCTGGCAGTGAGCATGGCAGGGAGGGGGGCAATGCCACCAGTTGCATTTTATAGGGGTTTTTCTTTACATCATTTCCTGCCTGTTGCCTTTGGATAGATTACAGATGGTCAAAAGAGATTTCTTGGCACAATGAAAGAAACCATCTCCAGTGTTTTGTGGGAGTGGATTTATAACAGGGCTGGTGGTTCATACCTACCAAGAATGAGCACAGACAACTCAGCTTTTCTGGGAGTAGGGAGGAATAGATGGACCAACCATATGGACAGAATCAACAGGTGTAGGGAGCCTACAAGGCTCAGAACCTAAGAGGAAGAATATTATTTTTATTTTTCTACCATATCTTTCATCCAGAGGTGTCTCACATTATACTAGGTGTTGAACAATGGTATTAGGCTCTTTGGTACAGCCACAAAGATTCAGACACTAGTGGAATTCTGAAATGAGGTGATACCCATAGTAAGTCAAATCATCCTCATGTCTTTTTAAGCTCAGATGAGGAAGGGCATTGTTTTCCCCATTATTCATAGTTATTAACAAGAGACACAGGGAGAAAGAAGCCATTTTTCAGAGGTTATATCTAAATGAAATTGTTTCTGAAAATAAAACCCAAGTCTCTATTCTTATTCCACGTCCCTGACCAGCAGGCTACCTCCGCCCTCATCTCACCCAGTTGCTAACAGTCAATTACTCGTATGAAATCTGGCAACTCGAAGCATGTAGCAGCCCAGAGAAGAGAACTTGTTATTGGTGTAGGTAATTGCTGTACAGTTGACTTTGGCTTTTATAAGAGAGTTAATAGTGAGTTAAAGGGGCCAAAGGAAGGGGAAGAAAATGCAAAGGCAGGAAAGTATGCCCATAAATTGAAAGAGAGAGAGAAGAGAGAAGTAGAGACCAGCACCTAGGAGCTATGGAGAAGGCATATAATATAGAGATCAGAGAAAGGGAGAGCAATGCTGCTAAGGGCTAGGAAGAGGAAGAAGTTGGAATTTCAGGCAGTCAACAGAAGAGGGACCAGTATAAAAACTTAAAGATGAGTTGAAAGAAAAGGGTGACACTTGAAGAAATCTAGAAAATATTCTGGATTAGGATATTCTAAAATAATCTCAACAGAATAAGGAATTATATTCTATAAGTAATTTGCTGCTTTACCAAGGTCAGCAGATGAAATATAAGAAAGACTCACCTACTCAGAGAATCTCTGAAACAGCAGAAAATGAGGATTTGGAAAGCATGAGGGATTGAGAGCAGGAAAAACCAGAGTGAGATTTAAAGGTTGATAGTCAAGTATCTGAAAGAGAAATTGATGTCAGATATAAAGAAGAAAGGGGAGAGTGCTGAATTCTAAGCTTCTGGAGGGCAGAGATCAGGTCTTCTATTTCTTTTAGTAGTCCATTATTCCCTCTTTTCCATCCCTACTCCAAAATCACTGTGGGCCCTGGTCCAATACCAAGAATTTATTAATTTGATAGCAAACATGAACTGCTCTGTTAGGTAGCTGTGGCCTATTAAGCAAGACCCAGAGTCTGGAAAGTATGAGGTTTAGAATGAGAAGATTTAGCAAAGTGGTAAGAGCCACTGGCTCTGGACTCAGAAGATCTGAATTCAAATTCTGCTTCTCCTGGCTCCTTCATCGTGTTGATTACAGCAGACCTAAAAGTAAAGCAAAAACACGATCATCCTGACCTGAAAATCCCAGACAGAGAGACAGAGATAAAAAGGGAGAGAAAAGAAAGAAGTGGGAAGAAGAGAAAGAGAGATCTCTCTCCAATGAACTCTGTTAGGGTATGTTCATCCCCTTTCCTTTAACCTGCCCCTCTCAGGGGAGGAGATGGGTGACAGATTTGTGTTCCCAAACTCTGATTGGAAGGAGTGAAAGTAGAGAAGGGAAGACTCATTTTTATCCTGATTCACAGAAGAATCTAACACCTGTTTTGGAGTATCATCACCAAACTTCCCTGCATGTGGGATTTTGAACATTAATTTCTGTGTAGGGGATAACCTTTGGCAGCAGTCTACTAAAAAATTGTCTCAAATTGAACTGACTCAGTAGCTGTAGTCTCCCTGGATTGTGGAATTGTTTTCATTTCCACCACAGCACAGCTCCCTTCATGGTCCTCAAGCCACTGGGGCAGGGTAGATCAGTAGAGTACTTTGATTTATTTTGTTGGGGGGGGGGTGTGGAGTTAGGGAACAGGGCCTATGATATTATTATTCCTGGGTGAGGAAGCTCCCTCTAACAATGTAGATTAGCAATTGTTTTGAGTGTTCTCTGGAGCTTTGTGATATGGTGACTCACCCCAACTACCATGACCACAACCACATGTCAGAGTTGGGCTTGACCCCAGATCTTCTTGACTCCAAGGTCATTTCTCTGTGTACTATGTCATGCTGCCTGTATAAGGGTTCACAGGTCACAGAGACCTGGCTCCACTTCCTCCCTTTCCCTAGGGCATAGCCTCCCTAGTCACTTTTTGTAGTCATTAGCTGCACCTTCACTCAAGGCAGGGGGAGTTGGAATACTCCTTACTCCCCATTGCCACTTCCAGGTTGTCTCCCTATCTCCATCACACAGTAACCTCCTTGGAAGTTCATTCAATCCATATCAGAATCCTGATAGCTTCTGCTTACAGACCTCCAAGTCACTCCTCTTCTTTTCTCAACAAGTTTAATACGTGGCTCACAATTTTTCTTTCCTCACCTCTCTTTCTGCCTTTATAGAAGGGACTTCAACATACATATTGATTTTCCTTCAAACTTCCTAACCATACAGTTCCTCAGCCTATTCACTTCCTGTAACTTACTCCTCCAACCCCCCCACCCCCAGCCATACACAAAGATGGTCATTCACTTGATCTTGCCATCACCAAGCACCATTTCCATGTTTAAGAATTCCACAATCCCCCTATCTGACCATAGTCTCTTGACTTTCCACCTCTCCCTCTGCTTTCCCTTCCCAAACCCTACATTCTGTCTACAGCATGACCTCCAATCCCTTGACCTCTCAGTTCTCTCCCAAGCCATCTCCCCTGTACTTGCTACTCTCTCCTCTTTTCTTTGTCTTGACTCCTTGGTGAATCAGTTCAACTCTACTCCCACCTCCTCTTGAGTTTTTAGCCCCCTTATCATACTGCCTATTGCACCCTGAGATGGCTCCCACCATCCACTGTCTTTGCTCCTACACATGTGCTGCTGAATGAACTTGGAGAAAATCATGTAATAATTAGGATTGGGTCCACTACAGATTTATGTAACTGGACCTCTACTATGCAATCCTTTTATACAACTCTTATCAACTCACTATCCCACTCTGCACAATGGCTCTACCAAACCATTTTATCCCTCCTCAGACTTCCCATGGCACCCCATCCCCCATCCTCTCAGCTGAGAACCTTGCCTTAGATTTTATAGAAAAAAATTTGAGGCTATTCGCTGTGAGCTTCCCTTTTGCTTTCTGCCACTGTCTCCTTCACCTCCGTCTCACATGATGAGGTGACCATACTCCTTACCAAGATAAACCCCTCTTTCGGTGCAAGTGATCCCATTCTATCATGATTATCTCCTCTCTTATCCCCCCTCTTCACTTACCTTCAATCTCTCCCTGTCTGGCTCCTTCCCTACTCCCTTCAAACATGCTCATGTCTCCCCCATCCTCAAAAAACCCTCACTTGATGCTTCCGTTCCACCTACTGTCCTATATTCTGCCCTGTGTGGCTAAACTCCTTGAGAAAGCCATCTATAATTAGTAGCACCAATTTCTCTCCTCTCATTCTCTTCTTAACTCCTTACAATTTGACTTCCAGACTCATTATTCCAAGGAAACTGCTCTCTCCAAGGTTACCAATGATCTCTTAATTGCCAAATCCAGTGACTTTTCTCAATCTTTATTCTTCTTGACCTCTCTACAGCCTTGAACACTGTCAATCACCCTCTTCTCCCGGATGCTCTTTTCTTTTTAGGTTTTCAGGACACCACTTTCTCTTGGTTTTCCCACATAGAAAACCACTCTTCAGTCTCCTTTGCTGAATTCTTATCCATATCATGCCCTTAAACCATAGACTGCCCACAGTGTTGTTTCCTGGATCCTCTTCACTAATCCTCCTACACTACTTCACTTGGTGAATTTATCAACTCCCATGGATTTAATTATCAACTCTATGCTAATGAATCTCAAATGTATTTATCCTGCCCTAATCTTTCTGCTGACTTCTTTTGGGGGGGGGGGGCGGGACAGTGGGATTAAGTGACTTGCCCAGGGTCACACAGCTAGTAAGTGTCAAGTGTCTGAGGCCGGATTTGAACTCAGGTACTCCTGAATCCAGGGCCAGTGCTTTATCCACTGCGCCACCTAGCTGCCCCCACTCTCTCTCTCTGCTGACTTCTAATCTCACATCTCCAACTGCCATTCAAACATGTCAAACTGGATATATGGTTTTGTTTGTTGTTGTTGTTCAGTCATTCTTCAGCCATGTTCAATTCTTTGTGACTCCATTTGGGGTTTTCTTGGCAAAGATACTGGAGTGATTCACCATTTCCCTCTCTAGCTCATTTTAAAGATAAGGAAGCTGAGGCAAATAGGGTTAAGTGACTGCCCAGGGTCACACAGCTAGTAAGTGAATGAGGCCAAATTTGAACCCAGGAAAATAAGTCTTCCTGATTTCAATCCTGGTGCTCTATTCATTGCAGCACTTAGCTACCCTTAGGATTTGACCCAGGTCTTCATGGCTGACTTTTAATCCACTATGTTGTCTCAATGTATTTAGTGTTGTTTTGGTTCAGTTGTGTCAGACTCTTTGTTACTCCCATTTGGGGTTTTCTTGGCAAAGATACTGGAGTGGTTTGCCATTTCCTTCTCCAGCTCATTTTACAGATGAGGAAACTGAGGCAAACAAGGCTGAATGACTTGCCCAGTAAGTGTCTGAGGCCAGATTTGAACTCATGAAGAAGAGCCTTCATGATTCCTAGCCCAGTGCTCTATCCATATGAAGCCACCTAGCTACATGTACAGCACATGTACAGTGGACATCTTAAACTCCTCATGTTCAAAACTAAACTCGTTATCCATTCCTCTAAACCCTCTTATATTCCCTGTTACTGTAGAAATCAGCTCCATCTTCCTAGTCCCTCAGGCTCACAACCTGGCTGTCATCTTTGACTTCTCACTGTCCCTCACCTCCCATATCCAATCTGTTGCCAAGGCCTGGTGATTTCCCCTTTGCAGCATCTCTTGAACGTGCCTTCTTCTCTTCTCTGACATTTCTACTGCCCCATAGCACCTCACAATTGAACTCTTGCGATAACCAGCTGATGGATATGCCTGCCTCAGTTCTGTCCCCACTCTAATTCATACTTCATTTAGCTGCCAAAGTGATTTTCCTAAAGCACAGGTCTGACTGTGTCACTTTCCCCACTCAACAAATTCCAGTTGCCCCCTGTCACCTCTGGGATCAGATACAAAACCTTCTGTTTGCCTTCATAGCCCTTCCAGGCTTCATACACCTTATTTCAGTCCAGTGACACTGCCCTCCTTGCTGCTCCTCGAACAAGACACTCCCCCTCTTAGCTCTGGGCATTTTCTCTGGCTATCGGCAGGGCTGCCTGGTATGCTCTCCCTCCCCTCTCCACTTCCTGGCTTCTCTGACTTCCTTTATTTAAACCCTAACACAATGCTTCTTATACATATTTGTTTGCTTGTTGTCTCACCCATGAGATGGTGAGTTCCTTGAGGGGAGGTTCCATCTTTTGCCTCTTTTTGTGGCAGTGTTGTGTGTGGCACTTAGTAGCTTCTTAATAAATGCTTATTAACGGATTGACTGTAGGAGACTTAAATCCAGGAGTAACTAGAAGTAGAGGACAGTGTCATAAATCCTGTGTTCCTTCCTCCCCCCTTCCCAAGCAACCATTCCAATCTTCTTCATGCAGCCAAAGATCTCCTGGACAGTGAAATGGAAACATCACCTCACAAGGCCCTGTTTGGACTGCTGAACTCATTTCAGAAGTGGGATGTCTGAAGTTTCTTACTTGAATGAAAACTAGAAATTCCATTCAGTTAAACAAATACTTGTTATGTGCCATCTGGGTATAGAGAATTGTAATATAGGATAAAGAATGCTAGGGCTCAAATTAATGAACTCCAGATTCATATTTGTGTAATTTACCAGCAGTGTGACCATGGGTAAGTCATTTAACCTCTCCGTGCCTCAGTTTCTTCAGCTGCAAAATGGGTAGAATTTGTCAACCTGGAAGGGCTATAAAAATGTGAGTTGTTATTTTGGCTGTTGTTGTTGCTATGATGATGAAGATGATGAGGTTGATATGCTAGAGGAGATAAGAAGTTTAGTTAAGACATTCCTGGCCCTGATGGACAATTCAGTGTAGTGAGAGGTACATATGTATACAGATAGCCATAATACAAATACATGACACAAAATAGTGCTTGATAAGTCAACAGTATTGTAGAAGGCATTTCTCTTCAAACATGAATTGGATTAGGTGAACTCTGAACTTCCTTCTAACTCTAAGTCTATGACTCTAAGTATATCAGTAATTTTGATTACTATTTGACAGATAAAGATAAACAAATCAAAGGATCATAGGTGAAGAGCTGGATGGGCTCTTATAGGTCTTCTACTAAGACCTGAGTTCAAATTTGACCTCAGACACTTAGCTGTGTGACCCTGGGCAAGGCATGTAACCCTGTTTGCCTCAGTTTCCTCATTAGTAAAATGAGCTGGAGATAAACCACTGCAGTATCTTTGCCAAGAAAACCCCAAATGGGGTCATGAAGAGTCAAACTTTTCCGAGCCAACTGAACAGCAACAACCTGGTCATTTTACATATAAGAAAACTGATCCTCAGAGATGTCACATAACTTTTGCCCAAGGTCATGCAGGTAGTAAATGGTAGAACCAAGATTTAGGCTCAAATCTGATGATTTCAAGTTTAGCACTCATTCCAGGAAAGGTTATTGCCAAACTGGGGGGTGATAATCAGGGAAGACTTTTTGAAGTAAGTAATATTTTGATTAGGCTTCAAAGGCAAAAAGAGGAGTTGTTGGGAGGGGGGAATTTTAGGCAAATAGAATAGTGTGGTTAAGTTATAGGAAACCACTGGTTTTAAGCCCTAGAGTAATATGACCAAATCTAGGTATAATGAAAATAAGTCTAGCAACACCATGAAGGTTAGATTGGAGGGAAGAGAGAATGGAGGCTGGAAGACCTCTTAGGAGTTTATGTGGGTGTGTAAAGATGGACTGAGTGTACAGGGTAATGGCAGTCATAAACTCGATAAATGTCTGGAAATGATGGCCATGGGTGCTCCCATTGACAAAGGTAGTGAAGTCAATTAGAGGAGCAGGAAAGATAAACTCACTTTGGGAGGTCTCTGTGGAACATCTAGGTAGATACATCCTGTAGTCAAGTGGAGAAGCAGAGCTGGGCTTCAGAGAGAAGCAAGGACTGCAACTAGAAATCTAGTGGTCATTTGCAAGGTGATAGTTGATGCTATCTGAGTGACTGAAATTGCCAAGAGAGAAAGTGTAATGAAGAGGGTGGAGGATAGAATCTGACAAAATACTTTCACCTTAAAGGATTGGAAAAAGACGTAGTGAGGGAGAAAGAGAAGAAGCAGTTAGAGAGGTTGGTTGGAAACTAATGTGGTAGCTCAGAAGCCAAAGAGAGAGAACATCTGCACAAGGAGATCAACAGCATAACAAGCTTCAGAGAGGTCGGGGCTTAGGACTGAAAAAGAACTGTTGGCTTTGGGGATTAGGAGGTCGTTAGTAACCTTGAGAGAGCTGTTTCAAGAGAATGGATGGAATGGAAGACAGATTGTGAAAGGTAAAAGAGAGATGGGTAATATAGACAGCTTTTCCAGAAATTTGGCAGCAAAGGTGGGGCAAAAGATGGGATGGTAGTTCTTACACAGGTAAGAAGAAAGGCCTGGAGGTGGGGAGGGGAACCTGAGAACTTTGTTACGTGTTGAAAGCTGGCACAGTAAGTACCTTAGAAGAGAGTAAGAGGCTGAAGATATATGAAATAATATAGACTTTGTTTTTCTTTCTTTCTAAAGGTGGGGGTGGGGGAAAGAGAAGTAGGATGGAGAGAAGGTGGCTCTTTGTTTGAAAATAAAATCCAGGGGGTAGCTAGGTGGTGCAGTGAATAAAGCACTGGCCCTGGATTTGGGAGGACCTGAGTTCAAATTCAACCTCAGACACTTGACACTTACTAGCTCTGTGACCCTGAGCAAGTCACTTAACCCTCATTGCCTCGCAAAAAATAAATTAATAAAATGAAATCCAATTTAATTAAAAAAAAAAAAGATGCCTGAAAGAACAGGGCTGATTACTGGATGGAGGTCCTTTTAGAGACAGGAGGGCAAGGGAATTGAAGAGTACATCCAGTGGGGTTAGCTTTAGCAAGGAGTAGGGGGTAAGGAGGAGAGAATGAGTGTGATGTTGAATAGCTTTTGAGGAGAAATGTTGAGGGCTCTCTTGACAGATGGCCTCAGGAAAACAGAAGGCTAAATCTTTTACCCTAAATAGGAGTGAAGAAGAGCTGAGGACTTGAGGAGAGAAGAAAAGGTTTGAGCAGTCACTGTGGGAGAATGACATTCAATCAATAAAAGTGGAATGTGGATATTGCTGAGTTGTATCAGGGGCTTGACTGAGGTTAAAATGGCACTTTTTTCTTCCAAAGCCCTCTACACATGTCTTTTTTGTTTGTTTGTTTTGGTTTTTTGTTTGTTTAAATTTTTTTTTCTATTTTTTTCTCTCTTGTTTTTTCTCTATATGTGTTATATCACAGACTTATAGAATTTAGAGCTGGGAAGGAATTTATAGATCATATAATCTGACCTGCCCATTCTACAGCTAAGGAAGCTGAAACCCAGGGAGACAACATCATGTACTGGTTTTCTAGTCAAAGAACCTGGTTTCAAATCCTGGTTCTGACACTCCTTGTTTGTCCTTGAGAGAATCACTAAACCTCTCCAGGGCTCAGTTTCCACATCTTTAAAATGAAAAGTTGTTTTAATATCCCTCTAAGGTCCCTTCCAGTTCTCAGTCTATGAAATATGTAGCTATAGATATGAGAGTATAAAGTGACTTGTCCAAGATCACGCAAGTACTTAATACAAGACCCAAGCATTGAATCTAGGTCTTCTTAGCTTCAAGTCCAGATTTCCTTCCTCCCTTCCTCCCTTCCTCCCTTCCTCCCTTCCTCCCTTCCTCCCTTCCTCCCTTCCTTCCTTCCACTGTTCCTTCCTCCCTCTCTCCCTCTTTCCCTCCCTCCCTCCTTCTCTCTCTCCTTCCCTCCCTTTCTCCCTCCCTCCCTTCCTTTTTCCCTTCTTCCCTCCATTCCTTCCTCCCTTCCTTCTGTGTTTTGTCCCATTAATTGGGTAAACATTTTACATGTAAAAAATCAAAGGCAGAGAGAGGTAATTTGGTCAGGGTGAGTTAGTGATAGAAATGTAACCAGAACCTAATATTTTAAACTCAGGGAAAAATTACTTGAGAGAAGTTATCTAAGGAGATGCCTGAGAGAGAAATGACTCAAAACACTTGACAGTTCTAACTCCATTGCAATGAAAAGTAGAAATGAGAAGATTTGAAGTTCACCAACTTAGAAGCAATTTTTTATATAATGAAGAGGGTTGGGTTGGAGATCAGAAAATCTGTATTATAGGCCAGGGCTTCTTAAACTTTTTCCATTTGTGACCCCTTTTTGCCTGAGAAATGTTTACCCAACTCTGGGTATATAGGTATATAAAATAGGTATACATAACTTTTTACTGTTGCTGAATTTTTTGCAACTCCCACATTCAGTTACACAACCCCCTATGGGGTCATGGCCCACAGTTTAAGAACCTGCTCTCCCACTAAGTGTTACCTGTGTTCCTTGAGCCTTAGTTTTCTCATCTGTGAAGTGATTCAAATGAAATTTTCTTCGACTCCAAGAAAAGTATCCATAAAAAGTCATTCAGCAAAAAGTAAACCTTAATTTATTGTAGAGAGAGAGAGAGATGGCCCCAAAATTGGGGTGATTTGGGTTTCAGGACTGCCTCAGGCACATAGTGGCTCACCTTGGGCAAGTTATTTTAAATTTTCAGGGCCTTACATAGTTCTCTTATAAACTGCAAATTTCCCAATCTGCTTTGGGAGAGGGAATTCCTACCCCCAATAAAATCACTTCTGAAATTCTCCTCCCCGCCATGAGATGATTAAACCAGGTGACTTCTGAAGCCCCTTCTGTCTCTAACTTCTATGATTTTCTAATCCATGGCATTGGGTGACAGTAACAGTACTGTGGGGGCACAGTGGATAGAACCCTGGGCCTGGAATCATTAAATACCTGAGTTCACATTTGACTTGACACATACTAATTGTGTGACTCTGGGCAAGTCACTTAACCCCTGCCTGCATAAAACTGGAGAAGAAAATGGCAAGCCCCCCCAGTATCTTTGCCAAGAAAATCCCATGGGGTCACAGAGTTGGACATGACAGAACAACTGAACAACAATAGTATTGAAAATTAAAACCCGCAGATAATCTCCAAACCACATTTAATGCAGAAATTTCAGCTTCCTCTCTATCCCACTCCTTGACCAAAATGCTTCACATTCAGAATACTTTTAAGTTCCTCCTCCCTTCTTTCCCATCTAAAGCAGAATGACTATTGACATGACCTGTGGACTCACAGGCTAGATGCTCTTAGTCAAGAGTGACTATGAAAAGAATACCTGAAAAGTTGTTTGGCAAAATTTAAACTTTCATTCCAGGAAATAAGCATTGTGCCATCTGTGCTCATGTGTGAGACTTAGCGATTAGTACCCTTGAAATTAAAAATCAAGGGTGTGCGTTTTATGCAAGCCGCAGAGCAGTGAGCTTAGGTGTGGAAAAGATGAGAGCAAAATCCTTCCTTTGCTTTTAAAATAGGATCATAGATCAGGAGCTCAGAGGAGGAATTTGAACCCAGTCCCTCATATTCTAGTGCCAGTGCTCTTTCGACAGCACCATTTGTTATTTCTCTCCAGCAGCCCACCCATTGAGCTTGTATTCAGGAAGGACCCTAATTTCTCTTACAGAAAAATCACCTTTGCCAGTTATAACCAAGCCTGCATTATCTGAGATAGACTGATCTCCTGTTCCAGGAGAGTTCATTATTGTCTTTCAATATAGTCAAATCAACAAGCATTTATTAAACACCTACTACTAGTAGTACTAAGTGCTAGGAATTCAAAGAAAGGCAAAAACAAATGGTTTCTGCTCTCCACTAACTTGTAATCTACTGTGGGAGACAACATTCAAACAGCTATGTACAAATAAGATATACACAGGATAAAGTAGAGTTAATCTCTGAGAAAAGGCACTGACGTTACCATTAAAAAAGACCAGAAAAGGCTTCTTACTCAATACAAGCCATTTTCAAAGCTCCTCCATAAGTTATACAGGTGTTTTGAGCTGTTTTGGACCCGTTCTGTGATTTTTTTCAACAGAGGGAGTTCTAGGTGTTGAACTCTACCAATACAGGTTGGCACCTTCTCTGCAATTAATGGTCTTAGAGATTTACCTGGGGTCCCGAGAAGTGACTTCCCTATGGTTACCCAGCCAGTATCAGGTAGGAGCAGGACATGAACCCAGGTCTTCCTAACTCCAGGGGCCATGTCCACATCTAGTATAGTATCCAAAATGTATAATGATCCTTCTCAATTTATAAGATATACTTTCCAATCAGTTAGATAGAGCACAGACTGAGAAACGGATTTCATTCCTGGCTTCAGTATACATTCCCAGGCACCTTGCTCTCCTCATTTGAAAATAAGAACCCTAATAGCTCCTTCCTACCTTCTTAACAAAGTTTGAGGATTGCTTATGTAAAAGAGTGAAGAAAAGATCCTGAAGAGTACTTTGAGCTCCTTGGAAAATAGGCTAGGTTAATACTAGCTGATCCTATTAAATTGACAATACCATCACTTCGTTCTTCTGAGGGAATCAAACAACTTTGTAAACATTGTCCTATGAATGCCTTCCATCCTCTTTGGAAGATGAGTGTTACACAGTTGTACTACCCCACAGAAGGATTGTATAAAGAGACTTATGCTGATAAAGTGACCATTTAGTCAACTAGGGCCTATACTGTGTGCCAGGCTAGAAACTAAATTAGATTCTCCTTTATGTCCCCTAGTCCTGTACTTTATAGAGTCTCAGGTAGAACTCCTGGTGACGTTACTGTCCACACACACCACTGTGGCTAGAGGAAAAGCCTATGTGACTCTAGCAGTCCACATAGCCCATCACATGAGTCCTTTGGGCAAGCAGCTGCAGGCACACTGTATGACTCTGCCTTATCTACTTGCCAATCAAAGCCCAGTGGATTTTCTGGAGAAGAGAGACAAGCTTGTCTGGTCCAGCTCCTACTTTTGCTACTCCATTTTAAATTAAAATCTTCCCCCGGCACATGACCTTATATAGCTCCTGATTTGTTGAGGGGGCAAGGTGGGCCCCAACAAAGGAGAGAGAGGAGCCTCAGGTGAGTGGGAAGAGCCAGTGTGCCCATGAAATCTTACTAAATACCACGTTATGATATTCCCCCTGAATTTCAGGACAGGGAATCAGAACAGAAACTTCCTAGTTCGGTCTTTGATCTAAAAGTCAATTCTCAGTTATCCTACCCTACTTTACACAGAGATGGCCCAGAGAGTTGAAATCCACAATGATACCAACTTCCCATTTTTTGGCTGTTAGTTTCAATGTATCCCTTGCCACACCTTGCTATTTTTGTTTTTTGACCAGAACTGCCTGAATACTCAATTCGGTTTACTTTCTCTACCTTCCAAGCCCCTCTGTGTTATAAGCACTCATAATATAGAATAAAATATCATAGACCTAGATCTATAAGGGACCTTAGAGATCTAGTTTGATCCCTTCATTTTGGAGTTGAAAAACTTGAAGGAGTTTAAGTAACTTGCCAAAGGTCACACAGGTAATTAGGGTCCAAGACAAGATTTGAACCCGGGTCCTTTGACTCTAGAACCACTTGGGGGAAATCTAAGCTTTAGAGAGAGAGAGAGAGAGTGAGATATGGCCCCTTCCCAATAATTCCCTGATCAATAGTTGGACCATATTTCAACCATGCTTTTCTCATATGTATTCTTACCAATGTATATGAGACAGTGACTCAAAAGATTAGTGTCCTCCACTTAATGGTTACATGCATAGCCTCAACTTTGAATCATGGCTGCTATTTGAAGAGCTTATTTGGAATTCTGCCTTACCACTTTCATAGGCTACGTGAAATATTTGCCTTCTCTTAATTTCTAGCTCTGATTTTTGCATGCCAGCATGATTTGTCTGCTGTTGTAGTTTCCCATACCACTGTGTTGCATGATATTTACCACTGTTTATCTTCAGTAATACGTTCCTCCTAAGTTTGTGTTTAGTTTCACCAGTTGAATATCTTCAAGCCTATAGGCTAAGGGTGGGAGCAAATCAGAAGATAGATGCAGCAGAAAGAGAATCTAAAAGGTTGACTGTGGTGCAATAACCTGAGATGAGTATTGGTGAATGGACACTGGATTTCCACGAAGATGACTGAGACTCCATTGCAACCCCAGCTCTGCCCATTGGCATCACCATTTTGCTGGCTGCTGGGGCTTCTTCAGCAACTGTTATTGCCCAAGATACTGGAGAGAGCCCAGTGCATCTACCTACACAGCAGCATGATTCCTGATTCTCCCGCTAAGGAAAAGGGTTCTGAGATATTTCTTCCAATTACCTGGAATTCATATATTTGTTATCACCCTTAGCCTATATGAGGTCTGTATAACTCTAATATAGTTTAATAGTGTTCACCAACAATGACAATTTATGTTTTGATCCCTTCTTCAAGATAGGATAAGAGACTTTAGATTAGAGCCTTATGATATTGGTGAGTTGTATTCAAAGAAAAACATCTAAGACCACCTGCTATCTTCATAAGGGGATGCCGTCTTCCCCATTGTTCTTACTCTAGGTGATTTCACCATACATAAAGTATCTGGAGCTCAGCAAAGAACATTAAGGTCATTGGGTCCTATCCAGGGGCTCGGAAAAACTAGTAGAAGGGATTGTCAAAAGGTCCCAGAAGGTTCTAGAGAAGGACTAAGAGATTTCTATGACTACATGGGGCCAATAGCTTAATGGTTATTCGGGGATCCAGAAAGAATTTTGCAGTCCCTGGCACTCTCCAAGTAAAACCTGGAAAGGTGACCCCCCCCATATGTGGGTAATTTGTTGTTTTGCATTTGTAGGAGAGTTCCTTGATAGATATATACTTGAAGCGGATAGTCCCGCAGTGACACATCCAAGCTTTATTTGGGGGTTTCTCTCTACAAGGCATGTAGTGAAAATGAGGGGGCATGGAGACCCCATTCCTCTAGTACATGGTAAGAAAGGAAAGGAAAGGGTTTGGGGACAGGAGTGGGGGGATATGGGAATATCAAATCCAAAATGACTGTAAGAGGATATTGGAAAGCAAAGTAATCGATACATGTGCTGCAGAGTAGATGGTAAATCTTGGAAAACAACAGTGATCCCCCACGGAAAGCAGTTAGTAAACCTTGAAGAGCTGTATAAATTGAAGTTATTATTACCATGTTACCCAGGTCAGTGGGATCCACTGTGGAGTCAGAGGCATTTCATCCACAAGAGTTGATCCACATCAGAGCCTTGTCAGAGTTGGGTTCCCCAACGAGCCCTAATCCCTATATCTGCAAATATCCTACGTGTGTTTATGTAGGATAGATATGTACATATACTTATGTACATATCTATCCTACATAATATTTATTACCTGTGGATAGATAAGTATGTAGTCATCAGACTCACTTAACTAAAAATCCATTTTCCTTTATAGTCGGTATTCTTACCCATAGGTTCAGTGTTGGAATTCCCTCTTCCTATATTTACATAGTCGATATGCTCACCTCACATTCCACCTAAAAACTGGATGGAATCAAATCTCTTGCTTAAGGTACTGTCAGCCAGCATAGTTAGCAGTATTGGTGAGTGTAAGTACTGCTGGTGGGAAAGCAGAATCAGAGGGTGGGAAAGGGGAAAAGAATCTGCCTTAATTATCTTCCTCTGCTACAGTTACATAACAGCTGGTAGTCAAACCTCCCCTGTATGGACCAGCAAAAATCAAGACCAAATGCTTGAAATAGCTTTACTCCATGCTACTCAGGTGCTGTGTTCTCTTATTTGTACTTGCTCCAAAAAGGGAAGCTGCCAGCATTCACACCAATGTGTTTGACAAATTGGCAGCCAGGCCTCTTGAAGAGTGTTCTAGGCCGAGGCATGGAAGTCCCCGTGTTAGGTCTGGAGTTGCCTGGGCGAGGGATAGATGCCAAACCATTAGCTTGTCTTCCAGTTTTGAGTCTTATTTTAGTACACAGTCTACAAGCCCCCTTTCAGTCTTGAAGCAGCTCCCTTTTAAAAAAATCTCCTCTAGCAGAGTCCATGCTTTGGCCTTTGTAAAAGTGAAACACCAGTGTTTACCTCTTAGAACACCCACAGTGGAATGTCAGATTCAGTTTGCTTGCTTGCCTGTCTGCTTTACATTGTTTCCTGGTTAGGGTCACCAATTGTAGGCAGTGTTACCTACTCCCTCCCAGTGTCAGGAGATGTGAAAGGTATTCAGCTCCTCTGGCTAACATGGGATACTATGGTATAGTAGAAAGAGCCTCACTTTCCTCATCTCTAAAATGATGAGGTTGGATTAAGTAAGCTCTGAGCTCCCTGTATAGCTCTAAATCTGTGAGGGGATACCTCCCTTTGAAGGGATTGTACTTCATAAAGGTTGCCTGTTTGTGTAGAAAACTAGGGTTCCTGAGAGTCTTTCTAATGTGGGGAAGAAAACCAGCATCCAACAGATTTCTTTTTTTTTTTTTTTTCAGGGCAATGGGGGTTAAGTGACTTGTCCAAGGTCACACAGATAGTAAGTGTCAAGTGTCTGAGGCTGGATATGAACTCAGGTACTCCTGAATCCAGGGCCGGTGCTTTATCCACTTCGCCACCTAGCCACCCCCAACAGATTTCTAAGAGCCACATAGCAAATGCTCCAGACAATGGGAAGCTGATCCCTCCCCTCCCCCCCCCACTCTAGAGACCTGACTGGGTCAGTTTAAGGTGATTGGAAATTGTAGTCCCCTCTCTGTCTAGGGCATTTGCTTTATTGATGGATGCCTGAAGGCAACAGGAGAATGGTCAAATCAGGACAAAATGTATTCCCTTTTCTAATTATTAATACTTGTTAGAATAGCAATATTATTTTTTTTCCTTTTTTGCAGGGCAATGGGGGTTAAGTGACTTGCCCAGGGTCAAACAGCTAGTAAGTGTCAAGTGTCTGAGTCTGGATTTGAACTCAGGTCCTCCTGAATCCAGGGCCAGTGCTTTATCCACTGTGCCACCTAGCTGCCCCCGGAATAGCAATGTTATTGAAATGAGTTCTAAGGTTAACTCCATTATTAGGTACAACAACCCTCATTCCAGATGGAAATTTCAGATGATCTAACCAACGATTGTGAAAATGGGTGAAGTCATTGGAGGTGGACCATGTCAGATAACTGCTCCCCAGAAAGAATTGTAAGAAAAAAGAAGTACCCCAAAATGTGTGAGATTCTGGCCAAAAATAGGAACTTTTAAGCTTAGTGATTAAATACATTTTTTTTTTTTTAGCAAATCGTCTTTTCTCTGATAGAGAGATTTTTCTAATGTCCAACTAATGACCTTCGTGCAAATTTCTTTGGAAAGTAGCAGGTGGTAAAATGTACAGCACAGCTCCTAACAGCATTCTTACCACCAATCTAATGATGTTTCCAACCAATACAATTTTTTTAAAAAAGGTCATTGGTACAGTGAGGACTTGGACAAGGAGGTATGTGTCATTTTCTTGCCTGGTTCTCAAAGAGAAGGATTGTGTTAGAAAACTAAGTCATTATTGGTCTCCAGGGTAGCATATTGAGCTTTATCGTTCCTATAGCCAATGTGAGTTATTGATTTGCAAATGTACAAAATTTCTCTCTAACTCTCTTGAAGTGTGGTGGATGGAAACTAATTTTCAAGGAGAAAGATGGGATTAATTTCTTGTAAAACATTTCCTGGGTGGTTAGCTGTGCTCCTGCTTTTAGGATTGTGAGCCATGGCAATAGAATGGACTCTCCCATAGTTATATGAAGCTATGTGCCCCATGAAAGAGTGAGGCAAAGCTGAGCTGGGCAAGACCTTAAGAAGGTCCAGCTAGTCTTTCTCATAGGCTGCACTGCAGAGTAGGGGCCTGCAGAGCCCCCATCTGGGTGAGAAGTAAAAGGAGGGCAGGTTCTTTGGCATTCTAGAGTTCCCTCTGTTTGTTGTCCATCTTCTAGCTCCAGTATTCATATTGACAAAGAGGGATCAGAAGGTCCCTAAGGACTCTCTCTTTATAGATACCAGAACCTTACCTCTCTCTGCAGCACAGCCTAATTCAGTTATTTCTTAGCCCGTAGAGTTAGAGCTCACAGAGACCAGAGAAAGCATCTGTCCAAACTTATCATTGCAAATGCTGAGGCCCAGAGAAATGATGATGATGATGATGGATAATAATGTTGTTGTTGTTTGTCCTTCATTCTCAAAGAGGATTGTGACATTGGGGTGATGACTTGCAGTGAATTGGATTTAGGTGAGGTAGGGCTGTGCAAAGTCACCATCTTCACTCAGAGCCATCTGGGTCCAGTGGCAAGATATATATCAAGGCAACTGGAGGTGGCCCAGATATTTAAGGCAATCAAGGTTAAGTGACTTGCCCAGGGTCACAAAGCTAGTAAGTGTCCAAGGTGAAAATTGAACCCAGGTCCTTCCAACTTCAGGTCCAGTGCTCTATTCACTGTATCACCTAACTGCCCCATCCAGAGAAATGAAGTAACTCATCCAAGGTCATTTCAGGTAGTGGCAAAGTCAGGATTTGAACCCAGATCCTGACTCCAAATCCACTTCTCTTTATACTTTACCAAGGTGTTTCCTTATTAGTTATGGTTATAACTGATCTATGTCTAGCGGACCTTTTTCCCTTTCTTTCTACCTCATCTTCATGATTCTCTATTATGTCCTGAGTCACACCATAAACAAGCAGTATCTTCATAAACCATGGCTGGAAACCCAAGGATTTGTTTATGGTCTAAAAATTAAATCAGATCAACAGATATTTATCCAGGGTCTGTGCCATGGGAAGCACCATGTAGTTAGTCTCTGTGGTGAAGAATGCAAGAAAAAAAAAGTAAGATAATCCTTACTGAAGAGTTTGCTTTATCTTGCTGGCTATAATTTCACCAAATTAGTTACCTTATCTATTCTTCATATTCAACCTAGATTTCATTTTTATTTTTATTTTCTCTCTAGCACAAACCAAAATAGTTCCTTTTTTCTTTTCTTTTTTTTGCTACTAGTGCTTCTGCATTTTCAACACTTATATGCTGGCATCTCATCTTCTTCCCCTTAAGTGTTACTTACTTTTAAATATTTAACAGCTTCAGATTCTTTCTTAAGTCATTTCTTTCAGTAGTTGATTCATTTTGGTTACTTTGTTAGCCAAATCCAGCTTCAGGGTCTTTCTTGTTCTTAAGTTTTTAAGGCTTGATAGGATGTTCTGCTCAATATACCACTGTCTCATCAATGGGGTTAGAAACAGAAATTATTTACTCCAGCTGTTATTGTCATCTGCTTGCTGGTGAGTGGGTTACTTTTCTGATTGAGAGCCACTGAAATCCTGTGCCCTAGAGCCTTCCCATTTCTACCGCTTTTGATCAGGATCAGAAAATTCATTGTCTGCTACAGATAGTATCACTGTGGTACAAAGTACTCCCCTCGATAATTCAGCAAATATTTATTAAGCACCTAGTATGTGCAAGCATTATGCAACTTGTGAATCATTCAGTGTACAAATGATTCATAGATAGAAATGGAAGGTTTATGCTTACTCTGTCCTACCCACGCTCCATACATACACCTCTACCCTAATAACTCCCAGTTGCTAAAATGTCCCTTTGGGGATCAGTGCAGGAAATTGTCTATTCCCACCTTCCATCTTCCATTACCTCCAGAGATCATATACCAAACCCCTTTTACTACTCTCAACTTAGTGCCCCAAATGAGTATCTTTCTCATATGTACATTTGCCTCCTTTAAAAACAAAAAAGAACCTGCTTATTTCCTTTGCAAAATCTCTCACTTCTTGCCTTTAAGAGGAAATTTGAGAAAAAGAAGTCATTGTTTAGATTTCTTCTCTAGAATGTTTTTTAAAGAAAGGTGCTCCAAAGGAGTCCATGCCATCAACCTCTAAAGCCCCTGAAGTTGCCCTGAAATCTCATCAGAATCTCCACAAATAAACCGTTTAAAGTTTTTCCTGGTGCATATGGAGCATTTCAGTTCCATTATGAGTTCAACGGGCCTTTGTGGGTTGACCTGGGAGCCAAACCACCATTTAAAGCACTGTTTTTATAGGAAGATGTGTTCTGAGTTGCAAACAACTGATTTACAAATACATCTTGAGAATAAAATTGGATTTTACATAAGGGAATGCTCGTACGGTAAATTTCAAACTACTGAAATAAATATAAACTAAACCACCACACTGAATTGTACCTAGTCACCAGAGAGAGTTGGTGCTACCAAAGGGGTCTTGTTTGTAACACCTGGACTCACTTTAACACTGAAAAAGAATCAAATTCAAGATTCCTTTGAATGCAATGCAGAATAGTAACTTGGATACTTTTTGTTGTCATATCAATACTCATTTCTAAGTTCTTCTCCTTTCACCTCAGATCCTTTGTACCATTATTACCTTTCAGATTCACCTAACAGATTGCGTGTTAAATTGTCATTCCTAGACATATTCATTTTCCTTTTTTCCAATTTGAATCTCATTTTGTTCTTTTCTGTGCCCATTTGGAATTTATGTCAAACTCGTCTTTTACAGATGAAGGGCCTACTGAGACCTAAATCCATTACAACTCCTCTATTGCCTTCATCATCAGTTTTTTTTTCCTTGCAGAGCCATAATGTTTTAAACCTTAGCAATCATCCAATCTCTCCTCCTCATTTCAGAAAGATGAAATGCCTTGTCTGAGGTCACACAGCAAGTTAGAAACAGGACTAAGACTAGAATCCGGATCTCCTAACTCCTTATCCAGTGCTCTTACCATATTGTACTGTACCATACTGCCTCAATTCTGTTCAGTTTTCCTTGTCTTTAGCTTTAAGTTAACCCATATTGGTCACTGCACACGATTCTATCATGCTTTATTTTACAAACTTTCCCATTTCATATTTCTTGAATCAGTTCTATCAATGATCTGATTTAACTAAAATTAATTTTCACAATCCATCTTTTGGGTCACTTTAACTTTTAGAAAGGTTGATACTTTACCTAGTTAGATGTGTTTCTTCAGTTTTCAATGACTTCTCTTTTGAAAATGACTGTGAGCATAGCAGCTAATCTGATCTTATAATGTCCAAACCCAGGATTGTGATGAAGTCAAGTTTTACTGCAAGGCATCACCACAATTCAGGGCTTGAACATCATTTGGCATTTGGGCTTTTTTTAGCCCTAGAGGAGCTTGGAAGCAGGACCAAGTTGGACCGGGCGAGGAGGCAGTGGAGCAGGGGCTGATAAGTGAGGCTGACTTCTGCTATCACCTCAGCATCCAAGAGGAGGCCAGTTGAAGGTGAGCCACAATGTATGTAAGTATTTGTGGGGGTGGGGGTGGGGATCTGGGGACTGTTGATGGGAAGGGAGATAAGGGATGGGATATAAGGGAAAGAAAAGAGATTTCAGTAGTAAAGACCAGTAATATGTAGCAACAGTAGATCTAGACTGACTGATGCAAAAGATGGGTCATGTAAAACCTACTACTTCATATATATATATATATATATATATATATATATATATATATATATATGCTTCAACTGTTTCTTCACCTAATAAGGTATTATGTTCTTCAGGTCTTCATTTTTTCCATATCATCCAGATCTTAATTCTATAGTTCTAAACTCTTAGTTTGGGGTGGGGGGGAGTTGTGGTTTTTTGGGTTTGTTTTTTTTTAAAGGATCCTTATTAACCAGCAGCCTTTGCCTTTACATCACATCTCTCATCTCCTTGTCACTGATATATTTGCAAGTCTTTTCACAGCAAAAGGGAAAAGTACTAGTTCTCTTCCTAACCTGAAATCATGCCAGTATGCATTTCCCAGGCCTTTATTTCTTTACCAAGGGAAAAAAATATCAGATCTTGGCTTCTTTGAGAACCTACCTGATTTAGGTATTGTGTATTTGTAAGAGCCTTTTGTTTGTGTTCTTCAGCTTTTCTTGTCCAAGAAGAAAGCCTGACTGCTATTTTTTGTGGTGTTTGTTGATGTGTGTTTGGTTTTTGGTTTTTGCCAGGGGGCTGGGGGTGAAGAGTGCTGGTGGAAAGAGGCAAACTTCCTCCCTCACTTTTCCCAAACTAGCTTTCAAAGAATAAAGATATTTGCTCATTTCCATCTTTCATTTCTAGGGCATGACTTTTTATGTGCCTCAGTCTTTAAGAAGACTCTCATAAAGATTGCTGGCTTGCTTCTTCTTGTTATCATTTTTGATACTGCCCCTCAGAATTGTAGTCTGATGTGTAATTTAA
This sequence comes from Dromiciops gliroides, assembly GCF_019393635.1. Taxonomy (NCBI): domain Eukaryota; kingdom Metazoa; phylum Chordata; class Mammalia; order Microbiotheria; family Microbiotheriidae; genus Dromiciops; species Dromiciops gliroides. The sequence continues at coordinate 145,979,699 of NC_057865.1, forward strand.
TGCAGATTTATAGATAGCTATTTGCTCACATGTCTGAGACAGGCTCTTTTATCAACATTATCCATAAACATTTGTTAAATGGCCAAAAAAAAAAAATTTGAAAATTTTGATTTTAGCCCTTAAGGAACTCATAGTCCAACAGAGATATGATTAAATATGAAGCATGACTATCAGTAAAGTAATGTGATTTTTAAAAAATACATTCCAGAACTTATACATCTAAATGAGAATGATCTGCTTCAAAGTAATCCCCTTGGCAGATGAGTAGTTATTCCATCAATGCTACCATTGCTGAACCTAGGATTTTAACTTCTTTGGAGAACCCTTTCCAAGCCAGCAGTACATTCCTTTGAATATCTTTAGTGGTGGCTCTTATTTGTTCTTTGAGGATAGATTTGATTTTTGGAAACAGACAAGAATTATTTGGAGCCAAAGTTGCTGAAAAGAGTATCTTATATGTTGGGGGATGGGAAGTAGTGAGATTTGTATAGGGCAGGTAAACACAAGTTAAAAAATGACTGATTGAGGGTCAGCTAGGTGGCACAGTGGATAAAGCACTGGCCCTAGATTCAGGAGGACCTGAGTTCAAATCCGGCCAAAGATACTTGACACTAGCTGTGTGACCCTGCGCAAGTCACTTAACCCTCATTGCCGCCCCTCCCCCCCCAAATTACTGATTGAGACATGCACACAAACACACACATACACACAAAATAATGAGCTGATGTAGGGTGGTAGCTAAGTTGAGGTAAATGAAAGGAAACTTTTAATAGTAGGTTTTGAACTGAGAGCAATAGAATAAAAAAGATAGAGAATGTTAGGGAAGAAGCTGGCTTTTCAAGGTCTGACTTCTCAAATAAAGGATCAGATGTAAGGGACAGCAACGTTTTCCTGACTAGAATAGTATGAAAAGGCAGGTCTTGGAAGAGAAGTGCTGTTAGGTAAAGCCTTGAAAGCTCATGAACAAAATTTCTTCTGTGCCCAGGGTTTAAGGTTAGGGATTCAAAAGCATAGAGGGGGGAGCTGGGAGGGGGCACAGCTAAATAAGAAGAGTTCCTTTTTTCCTTTCTTGCCTCTAGTTTATCTATCCGCTGCTTATAAGCAGAACTAAAGAAAGCAACATGGGGAATGCTCTAGATGGATGTGCTGTTGACTTATTCAAAGGCTTGTAGACTTTAGAGGTCATCTGGTCTTCATTTTACAAATAAAGAATTGAGGCTCAGAGAAATCATTAGACTTACTTAAGATGATACAACTAGCAAGTAGAAGAGTTAGGACTTGAACCTAGGTCCTTTCCAATTCAGTAGTAAAAAGAAATTAACAGCCTCCAAAGAACATCATCAAAGAAGAATGATGTTCTCCCTTGTGGCAACTCTGTCTCCAACCTTACCTTGGTCCATTGGGTGATTGGAAACTAAGAAGGGGTGTGGTCTGGTCACGGTGTAATGTGTGTGTGTTGCTTTAGTTAAGTGTCCAGACTGGCAGTGATTAAACAAGTCATCATTCTCTCTTCCCCTCTTCCCAAACAAGTAGAGTGAAAATGATGCAATCCATGTTCTGCTCTAAGACAGGCTTTTGCTACCTCTTCATTCCTGGATATATAAGTCACTGGAGTCTGTTCTTTGTCCTTCAGTGATTGGCAGCTGGCGGGGCGAGTCTTGAATTTTTCCCTGCTCACTCATTGACTTTTCTTATAGTTTCTAGACCATTTCAAATTGTTAGGGAGACCACATGGTAAAGTGGAAGGGGCAGGGGGAACTCATAGCATCTTGAGTCAGAGAACTTGGTTTTAGTCACAGGTCTTCCATTAACTAGCTTTGTGACCTTGGACAAGTCATATAACCCCTCAGAGCCTCAGTTTCCTTATCTATAAAATGAAGATTACAAAACTTGTACTACTAACCTCAGTAAGTTGCTGTGAGAAAAGAACTTTGTAAACCTGAAAGTATTACCTGAAGGTGAGTTATAATTACTGTAAGAAAAAACAATAGACTTGTCCCAGTGAGATTTATCTCCCTCTTGCTAGAATTGCTTTTCCATTTCTCATGGAGGATCAGGGGACAGGTACAGTTTTCTCATTCTTTTAGTGGCTTTAATTCTGTTCTACACCCACCTATAGAAGGTACAACTAGAACTCCAACCGTGCTCTCTTCCATCTTCCCCCTCTCATTCCCTTTTCCTTCTTCTTATCAAAGCACAGGCTGACTGGGAGATGATCAAAAGTAGGAAGTGGTAGAGGCAGAGGAGAGAACCATAAGAGGTCTCTTTGGTCCCCATCTCAAGTACTGGAGGAGATGTTACTGGAGCAGAGCAGTGTGAGTGCTTCCTTTTTCCCACCAGCTTTGTTGGTGCCTTGGTGTTTTGGCTTTTTTTTTTGTCCTTTGCATTATCTTAGTCTCTCAGCATGGATGGAATTTAGTATGTTTTGTACTCACTGTGTACTGTCCTGTCCTTTTAGTGTCCCAGCCCTTTCATTGGGCTCCTGCACTTGTGTCCAATAGTAAATCCTAGATAATAGGGCCATGAGTCTTCCCTGACACCAGGATAGACACAACTTCATTAATACTGAGGATTCCTCACTCTTGTCTTATGTTTGAACAGTGAAGACACAGACATAATTCATGAGTGATGCAATTTCCTTAAAGTGTAGCTAGCACCTTTATATTGTCTCCCTCAGTAAGAAAAGTACGTAATAGTGAGGGGTGTGTGTGGGTGTGTGTGGGTGTGTGTGGGTGTGTGTGTATATCATATATATGTATGTATGTGTGTGTGTATATATGTGTGTACATATATATGGGGAATAGTAGTAATTCTGGTTCTGGCCACCATGCTTCCTTATTCTTCTAGCATCTGTTCATTCATTTAATATTCCATTATCCTAGATGAATGGATGGAGGTCTCGGACTTTTAAGTGTGGGCTGAAATGAAGAACATGGGATTTAACAGGGGTGATACAAATTCCTTTGCTTAGATTCCAAAAACAACTGCTTGAAGTGTAGGAGAAAGATTGTGACTAGATTGAAAACGGTTTATGTGGAGAAAGAAAACCAACAACTGGGTCCTACAGGAACTATACTCATGATGTGTGGCAGCAATGTGATGTGACGGCCCAAAAGCATAGGGGTCATAGGGAGATTGAATCTGGTGTGCTAGGTAGGGTCTCACACTGGAGGCATGCAGATGACTTAGTATTTCTAGTAGAATAATCCCTTAAATAGTAAGTTTAGTAAAATGTCTCTTTTGGTCGAATCTTTTAATGAGCTGATCACCAGGCCAGCATTTTTCAAAGGTTCTGAGTCATAGTAACAGGATGTTTTTTAAATGGTAACTTCATGCTACTATGTCCCAACTCAGGCTACAAAACTATTCCACAAGTTTGGGAACTTCTTGGGAAATATTTCAAACCAGGGGATCTAGTAGCTCTCAGGGAATCAAAAAAACCTGTTGCCCCCAGTTTCTCAGTCTTTTTGGATACTTCAAGGTTTCATTCTCTTTAACTTTAGAATTATTGTTTGCTTTAAATTTAAGAAGATACTCTGAGATAAAATCCTAATGATTAAACTCATCTTTTCCAAGTTTA